>NW_028324178.1:3705000-4381071 GCF_054372755.1 Phalangium opilio
AGAAGTGGGATTCGAACCCACGCCCTCATACGAGGACCAGAAAACACAGATTCACGTTGTGAACGAAGGAAACTGAGCCCCTTGAGTCTGGCGCCTTAGACCGCTCGGCCATCCTGACATGGATTCTATCAATTGGGGGGTTTTATAAATTACATCTCTTCCAGTTAATTTCATAAACCTTTTCGTGCCAGAAGTGGGATTCGAACCCACGCCCTCATACGAGGACCAGAAAACACAGATTCACGTTGTGAACGAAGGAAACTGAGCCCCTTGAGTCTGGCGCCTTAGACCGCTCGGCCATCCTGACTTGGATTCATTCAGTTCGGACGTTTTATAAATTACATCTCTTCCAGTTAATTTCATAAAACATATCGTGTCAGAAGTGGGATTCGAACCCACGCCCTCATACGAGGACCAGAATACACAGATTCACGTTGTGAACGAAGGAAACTAAGCCCCTTGAGTCTGGCGCCTTAGACCGCTCGGTCATCCTGACATGGATTCTTTCAATTGGGACGTTTTATAAATTACATCTATTCTAGTTAATTTCATAAAACATATCGTGTCAGAAGTGGGATTCGAACCCACGTCCTCATACGAGGACCAGAATACACAAATTCACGTTGTTAACGAAGGAAACTAAGCCCCTTGAGTCTGGCGCCTTAGACCGCTCGGCCATCCTGACTTGGATTCATTCAATTCGGACGTTTTATAAATTACATCTCTTCCAGTTAATTTCATAAAACATATCGTGTCAGAAGTGGGATTCGAACCCACGCCCTCATACGAGGACCAGAAAACACAGATTCACGTTGTGAACGAAGGAAACTGAGCCCCTTGAGTCTGGCGCCTTAGACCGCTCGGCCATCCTGACTTGGATTCATTCAGTTCGGACGTTTTATAAATTACATCTCTTCTAGTTAATTTCATAAAACATATCGTGTCAGAAGTGGGATTCGAACCCACGCCCTCATACGAGGACCAGAAAACACAGATTCACGTTGTGAACGAAGGAAACTGAGCCCCTTGAGTCTGGCGCCTTAGACCGCTCGGCCATCCTGACATGGATTCTATCAATTGGGGGGTTTTATAAATTACATCTCTTCCAGTTAATTTCATAAACCTTTTCGTGCCAGAAGTGGGATTCGAACCCACGCCCTCATACGAGGACCAGAAAACACAGATTCACGTTGTGAACGAAGGAAACTGAGCCCCTTGAGTCTGGCGCCTTAGACCGCTCGGCCATCCTGACTTGGATTCATTCAGTTCGGACGTTTTATAAATTACATCTCTTCCAGTTAATTTCATAAAACATATCGTGTCAGAAGTGGGATTCGAACCCACGCCCTCATACGAGGACCAGAATACACAGATTCACGTTGTGAACGAAGGAAACTAAGCCCCTTGAGTCTGGCGCCTTAGACCGCTCGGTCATCCTGACATGGATTCTTTCAATTGGGACGTTTTATAAATTACATCTATTCTAGTTAATTTCATAAAACATATCGTGTCAGAAGTGGGATTCGAACCCACGTCCTCATACGAGGACCAGAATACACAGATTCACGTTGTTAACGAAGGAAGCTAAGCCCCTTGAGTCTGGCGCCTTAGACCGCTCGGCCATCCTGACTTGGATTCATTCAGTTCGGACGTTTTATAAATTACATCTCTTCCAGCTAATTTCATAAAACATATCGTGTCAGAAGTGGGATTCGAACCCACGCCCTCATACGAGGACCAGAAAACACAGATTCACGTTGTGAACGAAGGAAACTGCGCCCCTTGAGTCTGGCGCCTTAGACCGCTCGGCCATCCTGACATGGATTCTATCAATTGGGGGGTTTTATAAATTACATCTCTTCCAGTTAATTTCATAAACTTTTTCGTGTCAGAAGTGGGATTCGAACCCACGCCCTCATACGAGGACCAGAATACACAGATTCACGTCGTGAACGAAGGAAACTGACCCCCCCTAAATTAAATAGGTTTCCTATCCAGCGGTTCACATAAGGCACGAGCCTTCTCGAAATTAAAGATTTCCGGGTTGAAATGAGGTCTAGGGGTATGATATTAAGTGGAATAACTAACAGGTTTAAATGTCCAAGCGAAATTAAATTTTAATGTCATTAACAAATACTACAACCAAGGCAGAAGGCCCTGGCCAACACAAACTAAGTAAATAAGGAAATCCCCGACACTAGCGTTATTTTATAGATGACCCCCAAAATAATATAAACATGCAAAACGATATAATATATAAACGATAAAACCCCAACAATAAGCATGCACTCTCCAAAATAATAATAATATTATTATCACACTAAAGTTCAAAGTCTTAACAATACCAGCGTTTTGGCTCTCTCTCTCAATCGGTGGCGAGTTGGGCACAAGCGAAGCGATCGCGCACAGCGTAGACTTTTAGCGAACGTAGAACCCGTAACGATCTTTTTATAATAACGGTAACGAAGATCGGGCCTGGTGATGGACTTGGAAGACTGGAGTCCCTTGCAGTCCTTTTTCTAGATCCTTGTCCTGGAGCAGCGAAGTCCTTCGCTCTCCTTTTCAGTTCAGATCCTCGCCCAAAAGTGAAGTCTTCTAATTCTTTTTTCCATGTCCTATTTTCTGGACTTTCGCGGGTTTTTCTCTTTGGCCAATAGATTGGCTTCTCATCTTCGCGGGCTTTCCATGTTTAGCCAATAAGCGATCGAGTTCTGCTTAATTGCACCCATTCTCAGAAGTTCGGTTAAAGTTCAAAATGCCAAATAGATAGAGAGAGAGAGAGAGAAGGTATAGATTTATGGCACGAGAGAGAGCACATTAAGGAGACGGTACCAGGCACCATTAAGTGGCACCCCTAAAAATCGTATTCGCGTACATCCACAATATATTTAAAAATAGAATCACAATGTAAGAACACAGTTCAAATGGCCTAAGCCGCCTAAATACAACAATACATTTTTACCCCAATATACAATTTAACCCTTAACCCAGTACTTTCGCTTGGACATTTTCTTATCAATACAATGCGAGAAATGGAAGAGATATGACGGTCGTAAAAGGGGACTCTTCGAGAAGCCTAGTTCTGAGGGTAGCGTTAATAAGGTACCGAAGGGAATTGTAGCAAAAGTGTGGGAAAGAAGCAATCTCGGGACTACAGGATATCGTTATAATGAGTTAAAATAGGAAATTTATAAAACTGAACTAAAGGGACACTGACACAACTAAAGGTCAAAATATAACCGTGACACTCCCTCCCCCTTAAAACCGAACGCCCTCGTGAGGTCAAAATAAAAACGGTAATGCGAAATTCAAACTCAACCTGGGGTTATACGAATTAAACTATTCAAACATATATTTACAAGGGAAGTACCCTACCCGTTGCAGGGTCACGGGGACGAAGTGAACGCCTCCTGTCACAAGGGCTGGGAGATCGGGCTGCCTCACTACGTAAGCTCGCGCGTTCCAACTGTACCTGGTCTTCAGTCAAGCGGGGGACGTAGCCTTTAAGTTGCGTAATTTTGTGGGTGCCCTTTAACAACTTTTTACCGTCTGGCGTTTGTAGCCTATAGGTTAATGGGGACAGCTTTTCTGCGACCCTATAGGGCCCTGCCCATTTCTCTCCCAACTTATCCATAAAATAAGAGTTAGCAGAGGATTGCAAATGGGTTCTTTGCAACACTAAATTGCCAACCTCAAATTCTACGTCACGCCGTTTTTTATCATAATAAACCTTTTGCCGGTTCTGAGCTTGTTGCATTTTAGCGCGAGCAACGGCGTGCGTCTTTTTAATTATGGCCCCCAAACGTAAAGCATGAACCTTTTGGGCGGCTATATTCAAGTGCCCCTGGACATTAAAATCGTCCGGTATGGGATAGTGAGGGGGGCGTAATTCCCTGCCAAAATTGAGAAAAGCGGGTGTATAGCCCGTCGATTCTTGGACGGCCGTTCGCATGGCGAAGGCGAGCTGCTGTAGCCCCAAGTCCCAATCGCGGTGGGTGTCCTTAATATACATGGCGAGCATCGTACCTAGTGTCTGGTTAACCCTTTCTACGGGGTTGCCCTGAGGGGAGTAAATGGAGGTGAGCCGGTGTTTCACTCCTAGTTGTTCGAAAGAAGCTTCCATGACTTTGGACGCAAAAACACTCCCGTTATCTGAGATAACTCTGGAAGGTACCCCATAGCGAGTAAATACTTCGTCTATGAGTTTGTTAGCTATGACGGGGGCAGTGGCTCTTTTGAGAGGGAACATTTCAACAAATTTGGAAAAAGTGTCCGTTACTACCAATATTTGTGTGTGACCTCTTTTACTAGGGGGGAAAGGACCCTTTAAATCCACGGAGATAACCGACCATGGTTCGGTAATGGCGGCGGATTTCATTAAACCGGGTGGTTTTTCACGGGGAATTTTAAATTTTTGGCATACTTGGCAACTCCTAACATACCGGGTAATATCAGCATTCATGCTGTCCCACGTGTACATTTCTTTTACTCTTTTGTTTGTTTTAAACGTACCTAAATGTCCAGAGGACTTATTGTCATGGCAACAATAAAGCACTCGGGAACGTAGGGATTTCGGGACCCATACGCGATAACCACCAAAACCTTTGTCTTTATATTTTTCTACCCATTTACAAACTAAACCGTTTTCCATTGCGCACTGGGAAATGGTCCTAGCTAGGTTTTTCGGAACCTTGCAAGTGGGATCTAAAAGAAGCTTTTTAACGAAGGAAATTTCGTCATCTTTCTCTTGCTCTTCAATCAAGGTGTCTAAATCTAGTCTAACGATAGTATTCTGGTGAGGGGAGACCTTTGCTGCAGACAAAGTAATTTCTTCCCGAACAGGATTCTGACTAGTAATACCATCTGTAGAGGGTATACGGCTCAAAGCGTCCGCTACCAGGTTTGCTCTACCAGGGATGTAGTTAATTTGGAAAGGTTCAAAGGCTTGAAGCCTTAACATCCAACGGGTTAATTTGCCCGTGGGATCTTTAGCTCTATGTAACCATTCCAAACTTTTATGGTCACAGAATACCTCAAAACTAGAACCTTGGATGTAGGGGCGAAACTGTTCGACCGTTTCGACAATAGCTAGGCATTCTCTCTCTGATGTGGAATATTTTCGTTCTAAAGCATCTAATGAGCGACTAAAATACTGTATCACCCTTTCTTCCCCGTCAATCTTTTGACTTAAAACGCCACCAATTCCAACGTCAGAACTAGGAAAGGGAGGTCGAAATTAGGAGTACTAAGGACAGGGGTCGTCGATAAAGCATGCTTCAGCTGAGAGAAGGCCAGCTCCTGCTCAGCGTCCCATGCCCATCTATGAACTCGGTCCTTATGTAAGAGCCTATTCAGGGGTTCCGCGATTTTAGAAAAATGGGGAACAAATCGTCGGTAATACGACGCCATTCCCAAAAATCGTCTGATATCTTTGACTGATTTTGGGCGGGGATAGTCGCGAATTGATTCCACTTTACTGGGATCAACTTCTATTCCATTTTCAGAGATAATATGACCTAGGATTCTAGTTTTACTCTGGCAAAACCTGGCTTTAGAAGCTTTGGCGGTTAGTCCACTTCGGTCTAGTATGGTTAACACCTCATCTAATAGTTCTAGATGGTCTTCAAAATTATTGGTGGCTAGGATTAAATCATCTAGATAGGCGAATACACCTCTTTTTCGGAGATTAAGAAATAGGTTATTGATCATTCTTTGAAAAGTTCGGGGGGCATTCGTTAAGCCGAACATCAGTACTTTAGGGCGGAAGAGACCTTTGTCGGTCACAAAGGCAGCCTTATCACGGGAATCTACGTGGAGGGGAATCTGCCAGTAGCCCGAACGTAAATCTAAAAGGGTGATGTACTTTGGCCGTGAGATGGATTCCAAAATATCGTCTATGCGAGGGAGGGGATACTGATCCTTTTTTGTAACAGCATTGACCCCTCGATAGTCGGCTACCAAACGGTCATCTTTTGACTCTTTTCTTACTAGAAAGATAGGGGAGCACCAGGGACTATCGCTGGGTTCTACAAGATCTTTCTCTAACATATCCTCGACTAGACTGTTAATTTTGTTTTGTAATGGGGGAGCGTACCTATAGGGACGACATGCGATTGGGGGACCCTCGGTCTCAATATGATGTTCAGTAATGGTGGTTCTACCTGCCACCTTGCTGAAAACGTTTCTGTGCTTATACACAACCTGGCAAAGGCGCTTTTTATCCTCGGAATTTAATGGGGCTTCATTAACAGCCGCACTCAAGTCTTCCGCGTCCACCGAATCGTCCTCGGACGAAAACATATATTTATCCACTAAATAATTATTTAGGGACATTTCACACTCACCGCAATCATCGAGAAAGGAGTGTATTTCAGAGGGGTACTTTTGCCAGTAATATGTTCGCTCAGAGAAATTAACGTTCATGCCAGCCTCTCTTAAAAAATCTAAACCTAAAATAGCGGGGAAACTAAGATTATTTACAAAATATGCGGACCAGTCAAACAATATATCGGGGGTTAAAACGGGGAGAGAAATTTTTCCATTAGCTTGGACAAACTTCTTATTCGGGAGTTTCACTATTGCATCAGAGGGGCAAGCTGGATACCCAGCTTTTGCAATATGGGCTTTAAGTCCTTCATCGACAATTGAATGAGTGGCTCCGCAATTCTAGGAGAGCGGTAGCTCTCTTAGATAAGACTTCATACTGACTTTAATGTATAAGGATGGTTTTTTGATTGGATATAACTTTTTTTGTATTGTATTAACTGTTTTGAAAAATTTCCACAGAACTACAATTCGGACCCTCAATATGTGGTTAAAATTTCAAAAAGATTCATTTAATAGTTTATTTTATAAAAAATAAAGTTGCTAAGGGTGGTTTTCATTTCCATAAAACTTTTACGATATTTTGATGAAAAACATAAAATTTTCCCATAGAAATAACATGGGAAAATATTTTACAAATAACCATTTTGTGGCAGCCGTAATGCAATAACTATTCGGTTGTTTGACTTGAAAACGGTTTTAAACGAAAGCCTGGTATTTAGATTTTGTGCTTTCCAATTTTCATTAATTAGATTTAAGTTAAAGTATGTTTAATTTCACATTTTCAAAACCATTCCAATATGCGATATTTTACCATGGATAAGAGTCAGTTTATGATGTTAGCACGGTTAAGGCTATGTGGTCCAATTTTTCGTAGTGGTAAAAAACAAGAGAACCTAATCTTGTAATAGCTAACAAGTTAAGTTGGAAAAGGACCCCACACATATATATTAAGTTACCAACTGCCTTAGAGACAGTAACAACAAAGGTGATTTAACAAGATTACCTACGACTGGTAATTAAGCTAGATTGGCGACGACTGGTAATTAAGCTAGATTACCGACGACTGGTAATTAAGCTAGATTACCGACGACTGGTAATTAAGCTAGATTACCGACGACTGGTAATTAAGCTAGATTACCGACGACTGGTAATTAAGCTAGATTACCGACGACTGGTAATTAAGCTAGATTACTGACGACTGGTAAATAAGCTAGATTACCGACGACTGGTAATTAAGCTAGATTACCGACGACTGGTAATTAAGCTAGATTACCGACGACTGGTAATTAAGCTAGATTACCGACGGCTGGTAATTAAGCTAGATTACCGACGACTGGTAATTAAGCTAGATTACCGACGACTGGTAATTAAGCTAGATTACCAACGACTGGTAATTAAGCTAGATTACCGACGACTGGTAATTAAGCTAGATTACCGACGACTGGTAATTAAGCTAGATTACCGACGACTGGTAATTAAGCTAGATTTTAAAGACGGCTGGTAATTAAGCTAGATTACCGAAGACTGGTAATTAAGCTAGATTACCGACGACTGGTAATTAAGCTAGATTACCGACGACTGGTAATTAAGCTAGATTACCGACGACTGGTAATTCAGCTAGATTACCGACGACTGGTAATTAAGCTAGATTAGCGACGACTGGTAATTAAGCTAGATTACCGACGACTGGTAATTTAGCTAGATTACCGACGACTGGTAATTAAGCTAGATTAGCGACGACTGGTAATTAAGCTAGATTACCGACGACTGGTAATTTAGCTAGATTACCGACGACTGGTAATTAAGCTAGATTACCGATGGCTGGTAATTAAGCTAGATTACCGACGGCTGGTAATTAAGCTAGATTACCGACGACTGGTAATTAAGCTAGATTACCGACGACTGGTAATTAAGCTAGATTAGCGACGACTGGTAATTAAGCTAGATTACCGATGGCTGGTAATTAAGCTAGATTACCGACGGCTGGTAATTAAGCTAGATTACCGACGACTGGTAATTAAGCTAGATTACCGACGACTGGTAATTAAGCTAGATTTTAAAGACGGCTGGTAATTAAGCTAGATTACCGAAGACTGGTAATTAAGCTAGATTACCGACGACTGGTAATTTAGCTAGATTACCGACGACTGGTAATTAAGCTAGATTAGTGACGACTGGTAATTAAGCTAGATTACCGACGACTGGTAATTTAGCTAGATTACCGACGACTGGTAATTAAGCTAGATTACCGATGGCTGGTAATTAAGCTAGATTACCGACGGCTGGTAATTAAGCTAGATTACCGACGACTGGTAATTAAGCTAGATTACCGACGACTGGTAATTAAGCTAGATTTTAAAGACGGCTGGTAATTAAGCTAGATTACCGAAGACTGGTAATTAAGCTAGATTACCGACGACTGGTAATTCAGCTAGATTACCGACGACTGGTAATTAAGCTAGATTAGCGACGACTGGTAATTAAGCTAGATTACCGACGATTGGTAATTTAGCTAGATTATCGACGCCTGGTAATTAAGCAATATTAAAGACGGCTGGTAATTAAGCTAGATTACCGACGACGGGTAATTAAGCTAGATTGGCGACGACGGGTAATTAAGCTAGATTACCGACGACTGGTAATTCAGCTAGATTACCGACGACTGGTAATTAAGCTAGATTAGCGACGACTGGTAATTAAGCTAGATTACCGACGACTGGTAATTTAGCTAGATTAGCGACGACTGGTAATTAAGCTAGATTACCGACGACTGGTAATTTAGCTAGATTACCGACGACTGGTAATTTAGCTAGATTACCGACGACTGGTAATTTAGCTAGATTACCGACGACTGGTAATTTAGCTAGATTACCGACGACTGGTAATTAAGCTAGATTACCGACGGCTGGTAATTCAGCTAGATTACCGACGACTGGTAATTAAGCTAGATTACCGACGACTTGTAATTAAGCTAGATTTTAAAGACGGCTGGTAATTAAGCTAGATTACCGAAGACTGGTAATTAAGCTAGATTACCGACGACTGGCAATTAAGCTAGATTACCGACGACTGGTAATTAAGCTAGATTACCGACGACTGGTAATTCAGCTAGATTACCGACGACTGGTAATTAAGCTAGATTAGCGACGACTGGTAATTAAGCTAGATTACCGACGACTGGTAATTTAGCTAGATTACCGACGACTGGTAATTAAGCTAGATTAGTGACGACTGGTAATTAAGCTAGATTACCGACGACTGGTAATTTAGCTAGATTACCGACGACTGGTAATTAAGCTAGATTACCGATGGCTGGTAATTAAGCTAGATTACCGACGGCTGGTAATTAAGCTAGATTACCGACGACTGGTAATTAAGCTAGATTACCGACGACTGGTAATTAAGCTAGATTTTAAAGACGGCTGGTAATTAAGCTAGATTACCGAAGACTGGTAATTAAGCTAAATTACCGACGACTGGTAATTCAGCTAGATTACCGACGACTGGTAATTAAGCTAGATTAGCGACGACTGGTAATTAAGCTAGATTACCGACGACTGGTAATTTAGCTAGATTATCGACGCCTGGTAATTAAGCTATATTAAAGACGGCTGGTAATTAAGCTAGATTACCGACGACGGGTAATTAAGCTAGATTGGCGACGACGGGTAATTAAGCTAGATTACCGACGACTGGTAATTCAGCTAGATTACCGACGACTGGTAATTAAGCTAGATTAGCGACGACTGGTAATTAAGCTAGATTACCGACGACTGGTAATTTAGCTAGATTAGCGACGACTGGTAATTAAGCTAGATTACCGACGACTGGTAATTTAGCTAGATTACCGACAACTGGTAATTAAGCTAGATTACCAACGACTGGTAATTAAGCTAGATTACCGACGACTGGTAATTAAGCTAGATTACCGACGACTGGTAATTAAGCTAGATTACCGACGACTGGTAATTAAGCTAGATTTTAAAGACGGCTGGTAATTAAGCTAGATTACCGAAGACTGGTAATTAAGCTAGATTACAGACGACTGGTAATTAAGCTAGATTACCGACGACTGGTAATTCAGCTAGATTACCGACGACTGGTAATTAAGCTAGATTAGCGACGACTGGAAATTAAGCTAGATTACCGACGACTGGTAATTTAGCTAGATTAGCGACGACTGGTAATTAAGCTAGATTACCGACGACTGGTAATTTAGCTAGATTACCGACGACTGGTAATTTAGCTAGATTACCGACGACTGGTAATTTAGCTAGATTACCGACGACTGGTAATTTAGCTAGATTACCGACGACTGGTAATTTAGCTAGATTACCGACGACTGGTAATTAAGCTAGATTACCGACGGCTGGTAATTAAGTTATATTAAAGACGGCTGGTAATTAAGCTACATTACCGACGGCTGGTAATTAAGCTAGATTACCGACGGCTGGTAATTAAGCTAGATTATAGACGACTGGTAATTAAGCTAGATTACCGACGACTGGTAATTAAGCTAGATTATCGACGCCTGGTAATTAAGCTATATTAAAGACGGCTGGTAATTAAGCTAGATTACCGACGACGGGTAATTAAGCTAGATTGGCGACGACTGGTAATTAAGCTACATTACCGACGACTGGTAATTAAGCTAGATTACCGACGACTGGTAATTAAGCTAGATTACCGACGACTGGTAATTAAGCTAGATTACCGACGACTGGTAATTAAGCTAGATTACCGACGACTGGTAATTAAGCTAGATTACCGACGACTGGTAATTAAGCTACATTACCGACGACTGGTAATTAAGCTAGATTACCGACGACTGGTAATTAAGCTAGATTACCGACGACTAGTAATTAAGCTAGATTACCGAAGACTGGTAATTAAGCTAGATTACTGACGACTGGTAATTAAGCTAGATTACCGACGACTGGTAATTAAGCCAGAGTACCGACGACTGGTAATTAAGCCAGAGTACCGACGACTGGTAATTAAGTTATATTAAAGACGGCTGGTAATTAAGCTAGATTACCGACGACTGGTAATTAAGCTAGATTACCGACGACTGGTAATTAAGCTAGATTACCGACGACTGGTAATTAAGCTAGATTACCGACGACTGGTAATTAAGCTACATTACCGACGACTGGTAATTAAGCTAGATTACCGACGACTGGTAATTAAGCTAGATTACCGACGACTGGTAATTAAGCTAGATTACCGACGACTGGTAATTAAGCTAGATTACCGACGACTGGAAATTAAGCTAGATTACCGACGACTAGTAATTAAGCTAGATTGCCGACGACTGGTAATTAAGCTAGATTACTGACGACTGGTAATTAAGCTAGATTACCGACGACTGGTAATTAAGCCAGAGTACCGACGACTGGTAATTAAGCCAGAGTACCGACGACTGGTAATTAAGCCAGAGTACCGACGACTGGTAATTAAGCCAGAGTACCGACTACTGGTAATTGAACTTGATAAGTTTATGACATGTGTTGGTGCTCAGGTATACGGAATCTTTTTGTGGTATAACTATGTACAGCTTCCTCTGTATTTGCATGTGAAAATGACGGGAAAGCAATTTGAGTTTGTTCGGACGTTCATTGTCAAGTCAAGCAGTCACGAATGACAGTTTTATAATAGATGGTTGGATAGTTCAAACGAGTTAACTAATATATGCACAATGCCCTAATACTTTTACTCTCCTAAGGTTTCTCAACAATTTGAATTAATATTAAGACTGAAGTGACAGATATTAATAAAAACTGTCATTGTAGACAAAGACGGGAAAGTGTAAAAGATAAGTGTAGAAAATGAATTGCCTGAAGTAACAGATATTAAAATTTTCACTTTTGAAGACATGATCATAAAACATCGATTATTTGAAAAAATTCTTATCTTAGTTTTTTCACTATTTTCATTAAACTCAAAATATTTTTCTACATTATTTACACAAGTATTTTGCTCTAAATAGTAGTCCAGAAAAAATGGTTTTTTGAGGGATACTGGCATGATACTAGGTTACAAATTACAAAGGCCGTTCTACTGTGATGTAGTTATTAATGTTCAAAAGATATTTTGGGAGCTATACATCACGTTAATTTTGATATTTTTAAAACTTTCAAATTAACGACTACGATTTTTCAAGATTTCACACAGTTTTTTGTTCAACCATTTTCTGACTATTTAATTATCCTTATGGGACCGAATACTCAAAACTAATTGTAAATTTTTGATATAAAATAAAATGTTCACGCGTACTACTTTTAAAACGATGCTCATGTTTCATGACAAAATATTTTGACTAATTTTGGTGAAAAAAACTAAGATAAGAATTTTTTCAAATAATCGATGTTTTATGATCATGTCTTCAAAAGTGAAAATTTTAATATCTGTTACTTCAGGCAATTCATTTTCTACACTTATCTTTTACACTTTCCCGTCTTTGTCTACAATGACAGTTTTTATTAATCTACTAGGGCCTTACAAGAAATACCTCCAAATTGAACGGGAATAAATAAAAGTTTTTCTCCCCATGGCCTATTTACAATATTAATATTTATTTCCGAAATTGGGAGGTGACCCTTTATGCACGGCTTAGTATTTATAGACGTGGCCGACGGGCGCCCTGGTCCGAGTTCCCGCCGTTCCTCCCGTTTCCCTGATTTCTGGGGGGTCTAGTGTCGCGCCAGGTTCCTCGTGGTAAGCGGGGACATTCACTTTTGAAATGGGATCGATTCCCACATTCAAAGCAGCCAGTTGGGGGCTCATACCTATTGAAGGTAGAGGGACGTGAATTCCAGTTATTACGTGGATAGTCGTTCGGCCTCGGGCTAGGAGGGGGACCGTTTCTCGGATTCGCGCTAGGGTTAGTCGAAGGGGTTGTAGGAGCTGCCAAGGGGGTCGGCGAAGTCAAAGTATCTTCACCAAGAAAACTCTCCGCTCTCGTGACGTCGACAATCAGTTCCCTAAGAGAGGTATATTTCTTTGGTAAAAGAATTTGCTGTATGGGACGCCTCAGATTTTTAAACACTTTGGTAGCTTTTTCTTTATTGGTAAGGGGGGTTTCTAGCCGCCTCATTAAATCCTGCATGGCGTTTAAGTAATCCTGGGCGCTCTCTTTCGATTGTTGTTTTCTCGCGTCAATCAGGTCGCGAATCCTGTCGTCTTCATCCTCATTCCCAAACTCATCTCTAATCGCCGCTTCAAAATCATACCAGGTTTCGAAGTTACCATCGTTTTCGAGCCACCAATCGGAAGCGGGGCCAAGCAGTAAGGTGGGAACCCAACGCGTTAAAAATATGGGCATTGGAATGTTCCGACTGACTCTGAGTCTTTTGGCGGCGGTTAAAAATTCGCCTAGCGAGGGGGACCTGTCGTCGCTGCCATAATATTTTGGCGTCTCGACTTGGGGAATCCAAGCTTGAGGAGTGGCCTCGACTTCCTCTTCCTCGTGGTGTCTATCCCCGTTCCCATTGTTTCGGTGACGGTAACCATTGTTGTGGCCATTATTTTGGCCATTGTTAGCCACTAGGGTAGTAGTGAGGGCTTGAATTTGGGCAGCAAGGGCAGCCAAAAGGTTAGCTTGATCCGCTTGGGTAGGGGGAATATTAGGAGGTTCGTTTCGTGGGCGCGGGGGATCTTCAACCGCTATAGCATTATCTTGGGCCTCGCGATCAGCTATGACTTGGACAGGGGGTGGATTTTTAAGGGCTTCTAAACGTGAACGGCGAGCGTCTCGCTCCTGGGATTGAAAAGCCCTGAGGCAATCAAGGCAACTATGGTGTCTTCCTAAACTAGGGATACACTCGGGGCAAAATACAAAGCTCTGACTAAATTCAGAATCGCTATCCGAGTCGGATTCGCTCATGGGCGTAATACGGTGACGAGAAGCTCGTAATAAAAAAAAAATTTTGCAAGGAAACCTTAATGAAAGATCCCGGACGGACCCCCAGTTATGTAACCGCTTTTTAATACCTTAAAGAATTTAGATCAAAATTAAATAGGTTTCCTATCCAGCGGTTCACATAAGGCACGAGCCTTCTCGAAATTAAAGATTTCCGGGTTGAAATGCGGTCTAGGGGTATGATATTAAGTGGAATAACTAACAGGTTTAAATGTCCAAGCGAAATTAAATTTTAATGTCATTAACAAATACTACAACCAAGGCAGACCTGACTTGGATTCATTCAATTGGGATGTTTTATAAATTACAATTCTTCCAGTTAATTTCATAAAACATATCGTGCCAGAAGTGGGATTCGAACCCACGCCCTCATACGAGGACCAGAATACACAGATTCACGTCGTGAACGAAAGAAACTAATCCCCTTGAATCTATCGCCTTAGACCGCTCGGCCATCCTGACGTGGTCTCTTGTAATTTGGACGTTTCATTAACTACATCTCTTCCAGTTAATTTCACAAAACATATCGTGTCAGAAGTGGGATTCGAACCCACGCCCTCATACGAGGACCAGAATACACATATTCACGTTGTGAACGAAGGAAACTAAGCCCTTTGAGTCTGGCGCCTTAGACCGCTCGGTCATCCTGACATGGATTCTTTCAATTGGGACGTTTTATAAATTACATCTATTCTAGTTAATTTCATAAAACATATCGTGTCAGAAGTGGGATTCGAACCCACGCCCTCATACGAGGACCAGAATACACAGATTCACGTTGTTAACGAAGGAAACTGAGCCCCTTGAGTCTGGCGCCTTAGACCGCTCGGCCATCCTGACTTGGATTCATTCAATTCGGACGTTTTATAAATTACATCTCTTCCAGTTAATTTCATAAAACATATCGTGTCAGAAGTGGGATTCGAACCCACGCCCTCATACGAGGACCAGAATACACAGATTCACGTTGTGAACGAAGGAAACTAAGCCCCTTGAGTCTGGCGCCTTAGACCGCTCGGTCATCCTGACATGGATTCTTTCAATTGGGACGTTTTATAAATTACATCTATTCTAGTTAATTTCATAAAAAATATCGTGTCAGAAGTGGGATTCGAACCCACGCCCTCATACGAGGACCAGAATACACAGATTCACGTTGTTAACGAAAGAAACTAAGCCCCTTGAGTCTGGCGCCTTAGACCGCTCGGCCATCCTTACTTGGATTCATTCAATTCGGACGTTTTATAAATTACACCTCTTCCAGTTAATTTCATAAAACATATCGTGTCAGAAGTGGGATTCGAACCCACGCCCTCATACGAGGACCAGAAAACACAGATTCACGTTGTGAACGAAGGAAACTGAGCCCCTTGAGTCTGGCGCCTTAGACCGCTCGGCCATCCTGACTTGGATTCATTCAGTTCGGACGTTTTATAAATTACATGTCTTCCAGTTAATTTCATAAAACATATCGTGTCAGAAGTGGGATTCGAACCCACGCCCTCATACGAGGACCAGAAAACACAGATTCACGTTGTGAACGAAGGAAACTGAGCCCCTTGAGTCTGGCGCCTTAGACCGCTCGGCCGACCTGACTTGGATTCATTCAATTGGGATGTTTTATAAATTACATCTCTTCCAGTTAATTTCATAAAACATATCGTGCCAGAAGTGGGATTCGAACCCACGCCTTCATACGAGGACCAGAATACACAGATTCACGTTGTGAACGAAGGAAACTTACCCCCTTGAGTCTGGCGCCTTAGACCGCTCGGCCGACCTGACTTGGATTCATTCAATTGGGATGTTTTATAAATTACATCTCTTCCAGTTAATTTCATAAAACATATCGTGTCAGAAGTGGGATTCGAACCCACGCCCTCACACGAGGACCAGAATACACAGATTCACGTCGTGAACGAAAGAAACTAAGCCCATTGAGTGTAGCGCCCTAGACCTCTGGGCCACCCTGACTTGGATTCATTCAATTGGGATGTTTTATAAATTGCATCTCTTCAAGTTAATTTCATAAAACATATCGTGTCAGAAGTGGGATTCGAACCCACGCCCTCATACGAGGACCAGAATACACAGATTCACTTTGTGAACGAAAGAAACTACGCCCCTTGAGTCTTGCGCCTTAGACCGCTCCGCCATCCTGGCGTGGTCACTTCTAATTTGGACGTTTTATAAATTACATCTCTTCCAGTTAATTTCATAAAAAATATCATGTCAGAAGTGGGATTCGAACCCACGCCCTCATACGAGGACCAGAATACACAGATTCACGTTTTGAACAAAGGAAACTGAGCCCCTTGAGTCTGGCGCTTTAAGCTTTGTCCACATTGAACTCGCGCTCGCGTGTTCGCGCCATCGTCTATTCGCATCTTCGCAACAGATCACGAAAAACATTTGCACTTCTGTCCTGATACACGCAAAAATTTTGCTTTTCCCATTCTGAGAGCCAATAAAGTTTGAGCCATCTGCCTGTCGATGGCGACGTTGTCCAAAGAGAAAATCGGAACTAATCGCCCCAGCCTTCTTCTCGTCTGTGATTGGTGCTTTTCTCGCGAAGGCGCGAAATTCTTGGCCTTGTCTCAAGAAATTTGTATGTTCGCGAGGTGAGGACGCAATGTAGCGAAAACCCAATGTGGACAGTAGCGCGATCTTGCAAACAAGCAAAGCGAAGATGCGAACTCGCAAAATGTGTCAGTCTGGACAGGCCTTTAGACCGCACCGCCATCCTGACGTGGTCACTTCTAAATTGGACGTTTTATAAATTACATCTCTTCCAGTTAATTTCATAAAACATATCGTGTCAGAAGTGGGATTCGAACCCACGTCCTCGTATGAGGAGCAGAATACACTGATTCACGTTGAGAACGAAAGAAACTAGGTCCCTTGAGTCTGGCGCCTTAGACCGCTCCGCCATCCTGACGTGGTCACTTTTAATTTGGACGTTTTATAAATTACATCTCTTCCAGTTAATTTTATAAAACATATCGTGTCAGAAGTGGGATTCGAACCCACGCCCTCATACGAGGACCAGAAAACACAGATTCACGTTGTGAACGAAGGAAACTGAGCCCCTTGAGTCTGGCGCCTTAGACCGCTCGGTCATCCTGACATGGATTCTTTCAATTGGGACGTTTTATAAATTACATCTATTCTAGTTAATTTCATAAAACATATCGTGTCAGAAGTGGGATTCGAACCCACGCCCTCATACGAGGACCAGAATACACAGATTCACGTTGTGAACGAAGGAAACTAAGCCCCTTGAGTCTGGCGCCTTAGACCGCTCGGTCATCCTGACATGGATTCTTTCAATTGGGACGTTTTATAAATTACATCTATTCTAGTTAATTTCATAAAAAATATCGTGTCAGAAGTGGGATTCGAACCCACGCCCTCATACGAGGACCAGAATACACAGATTCACGTTGTTAACGAAAGAAACTAAGCCCCTTGAGTCTGGCGCCTTAGACCGCTCGGCCATCCTTACTTGGATTCATTCAATTCGGACGTTTTATAAATTACACCTCTTCCAGTTAATTTCATAAAACATATCGTGTCAGAAGTGGGATTCGAACCCACGCCCTCATACGAGGACCAGAAAACACAGATTCACGTTGTGAACGAAGGAAACTGAGCCCCTTGAGTCTGGCGCCTTAGACCGCTCGGCCATCCTGACTTGGATTCATTCAGTTCGGACGTTTTATAAATTACATGTCTTCCAGTTAATTTCATAAAACATATCGTGTCAGAAGTGGGATTCGAACCCACGCCCTCATACGAGGACCAGAAAACACAGATTCACGTTGTGAACGAAGGAAACTGAGCCCCTTGAGTCTGGCGCCTTAGACCGCTCGGCCGACCTGACTTGGATTCATTCAATTGGGATGTTTTATAAATTACATCTCTTCCAGTTAATTTCATAAAACATATCGTGCCAGAAGTGGGATTCGAACCCACGCCTTCATACGAGGACCAGAATACACAGATTCACGTTGTGAACGAAGGAAACTTACCCCCTTGAGTCTGGCGCCTTAGACCGCTCGGCCGACCTGACTTGGATTCATTCAATTGGGATGTTTTATAAATTACATCTCTTCCAGTTAATTTCATAAAACATATCGTGTCAGAAGTGGGATTCGAACCCACGCCCTCACACGAGGACCAGAATACACAGATTCACGTCGTGAACGAAAGAAACTAAGCCCATTGAGTGTAGCGCCCTAGACCTCTGGGCCACCCTGACTTGGATTCATTCAATTGGGATGTTTTATAAATTGCATCTCTTCAAGTTAATTTCATAAAACATATCGTGTCAGAAGTGGGATTCGAACCCACGCCCTCATACGAGGACCAGAATACACAGATTCACTTTGTGAACGAAAGAAACTACGCCCCTTGAGTCTTGCGCCTTAGACCGCTCCGCCATCCTGGCGTGGTCACTTCTAATTTGGACGTTTTATAAATTACATCTCTTCCAGTTAATTTCATAAAAAATATCATGTCAGAAGTGGGATTCGAACCCACGCCCTCATACGAGGACCAGAATACACAGATTCACGTTTTGAACAAAGGAAACTGAGCCCCTTGAGTCTGGCGCTTTAAGCTTTGTCCACATTGAACTCGCGCTCGCGTGTTCGCGCCATCGTCTATTCGCATCTTCGCAACAGATCACGAAAAACATTTGCACTTCTGTCCTGATACACGCAAAAATTTTGCTTTTCCCATTCTGAGAGCCAATAAAGTTTGAGCCATCTGCCTGTCGATGGCGACGTTGTCCAAAGAGAAAATCGGAACTAATCGCCCCAGCCTTCTTCTCGTCTGTGATTGGTGCTTTTCTCGCGAAGGCGCGAAATTCTTGGCCTTGTCTCAAGAAATTTGTATGTTCGCGAGGTGAGGACGCAATGTAGCGAAAACCCAATGTGGACAGTAGCGCGATCTTGCAAACAAGCAAAGCGAAGATGCGAACTCGCAAAATGTGTCAGTCTGGACAGGCCTTTAGACCGCACCGCCATCCTGACGTGGTCACTTCTAAATTGGACGTTTTATAAATTACATCTCTTCCAGTTAATTTCATAAAACATATCGTGTCAGAAGTGGGATTCGAACCCACGTCCTCGTATGAGGAGCAGAATACACTGATTCACGTTGAGAACGAAAGAAACTAGGTCCCTTGAGTCTGGCGCCTTAGACCGCTCCGCCATCCTGACGTGGTCACTTTTAATTTGGACGTTTTATAAATTACATCTCTTCCAGTTAATTTTATAAAACATATCGTGTCAGAAGTGGGATTCGAACCCACGCCCTCATACGAGGACCAGAAAACACAGATTCACGTTGTGAACGAAGGAAACTGAGCCCCTTGAGTCTGGCGCCTTAGACCGCTCGGCCATCCTGACATGGATTCTATCAATTGGGGCGTTTTATAAATTACATCTCTTCCAGTTAATTTCATAAACCTTTTCGTGTCAGAAGTGGGATTCGAACCCACGCCCTCATACGATGACCAGAATACACAGATTCACGTCGTGAACGAAAGAAACTAAGCCCCTTGAGTGTAGCGCCTTAGACCGCTCGGCCACCCTGACTTGGATTCATTCATTTGGGATGTTTTATAAATTACATCTCTTCCAGTTAATTTCATAAAACATATCGTGTCAGAAGTGGGATTCGAACCCACGCCCTCATACGAGGACCAGAATACACAGATTCACGTTGTGAACGAACGAAACTGAGCCCCTTGAGTCTGGCGCCTTAGACCGCTCCGCCATCCTGACTTGAATTCATTCAATTGGGACTTTTTATAAATTACATCTCTTCCAGTTAATTTCATAAAACATATCGTGTCAGAAGTGGGATTCGAACCCACGCCCTCATACGAGGAACAGAATACACTGATTCACGTTGAGAACGAAAGAAACTAGGTCCCTTGAGTCTGGCGCCTTAGACCGCTCCGCCATCCTGACTTGGATTCATTCAATTGGGACGTTTTATAAATTACATCTCTTCCAGTTAATTTCATAAAACATATCTTGTCAGAAGTGGGATTCGAACCCACGCCCTCATACGAGGACCAGAAAACACAGATTCACGTTGTGAACGAAGGAAACTGAGCCCCTTGAGTCTGGCGCCTTAGACCGCTCGGCCATCCTGACATGGATTCTATCAATTGGGGGGTTTTATAAATTACATCTCTTCCAGTTAATTTCATAAACATTTTCGTGTCAGAAGTGGGATTCGAACCCAAGCCCTCATACGAGGACTAGAATAGACAGATTCACGTCGTGAACGAAAGAAACTAAGCCCCTTGAATCTATCGCCTTAGACCGCTCGGCCATCCTGACGTGGTCTCTTGTAATTTGGACGTTTCATTAACTACATCTCTTCCAGATAATTTCACAAAACATATCGTGTCAGAAGTGGGATTCGAACCCACGTCCTCATATGAGGAGCAGAATACACTGATTCACGTTGAGAACGAAAGAAACTAGGTCCCTTGAGTCTGGCGCCTTAGACCGCTCCGCCATCCTGACGTGGTCACTTTTAATTTGGACGTTTTATAAATTACATCTCTTCCAGTTAATTTCACAAAACATATCGTGTCAGAAGTGGGATTCGAACCCACGCCCTCATACGAGGACCAGAATACACAGATTCACGTCGTGAACGAAGGAAACTGACCCCCTTGAGTCTGGCGCCTTAGACCGCTCGGCCGACCTGACTTGGATTCATTCAATTGGGATGTTTTATAAATTACATCTCTTCCAGTTAATTTCATAAAACATATCGTGCCAGAAGTGGGATTCGAACCCACGCCCTCAAACGAGGACCAGAATACACAGATTCACGTTGTGAACGAAGGAAACTGACCCCCTTGAGTCTGGCGCCTTAGACCGCTCGGCCGACCTGACTTGGATTCATTCAATTGGGATGTTTTATAAATTACATCTCTTCCAGTTAATTTCATAAAACATATCGTGTCAGAAGTGGGATTCGAACCCACGCCCTCATACGAGGACCAGAATACACAGATTCACGTCGTGAACGAAAGAAACTAAGCCCATTGAGTGTAGCGCCCTAGACCGCTGGGCCACCCTGACTTGGATTCATTCAATTGGGATGTTTTATAAATTACATCTCTTCCAGTTAATTTCATAAAACATATCGTGTCAGAAGTGGGATTCGAACCCACGCCCTCATACGAGGACCAGAATACACAGATTCACTTTGTGAACGAAAGAAACTACGCCCCTTGAGTCTTGCGCCTTAGACCGCTCCGCCATCCTGGCGTGGTCACTTCTAATTTGGACGTTTTATAAATTACATCTCTTCCAGTTAATTTCATAAAACATATCGTGTCAGAAGTGGGATTCGAACTCACGCCCTCATACGACGACCAGAATACACAGATTCACGTTGTGAACGAAGGAAACTGAGCCCCTTGAGTCTGGCGCCTTAGACCGCTCCGCCATCCTGACGTGGTCACTTCTGATTTGGACGTTTTATAAATTACATCTCTTCCAGTTAATTTCATAAAACAAATCGTGTCAGAAGTGGGATTCGAACCCACGCCCTCATACGAGGACCAGAATACACAGATTCACGTCGTGAACGAAAGAAACTAAGCCCCTTGAGTGTAGCGCCTTAGACCGCTCGGCCACCCTGACTTGGATTCATTCATTTGGGATGTTTTATAAATTACATCTCTTCCAGTTAATTTCATAAAACATATCGTGTCAGAAGTGGGATTCGAACCCACGCCCTCATACGAGGACCAGAATACACAGATTCACGTTGTGAACGAACGAAACTGAGCCCCTTGAGTCTGACACCTTAGACCGCTCCGCCATCCTGACTTGGATTCATTTAATTGGGACGTTTTATAAATTACATCTCTTCCAGTTAATTTCATAACACATATCGTGCCAGAAGTGAGATTCCAACCCTCGGCCTCATACGAGGAGCAGAATACACTGATTCACGTTGAGAACGGAAGAAACTTGGTCACTTGAGTCTGGCGCCTTAGACCGCTCGGCCATACTGACTTGGATTCATTCAATTCGGACGTTTTATAAACTACATCTTTTCCAGTTAAATTTATAAAACATCGTGTCAGAATTAGGATTCGAAACCACGCCCTCATTCGAGGGCCAGAATACACAGACCACATCGGGAAGGAATGAAACTAAGCCCCTTGAGTCTAGCGCCTTAGTCCGCTCGGGCGTCCTGACGTGGTTTTATCTAGTTTGGACATTTTAAATTACATCTCTTCCAGTTATTTTCATAAAACATATCGTATCAGAAGTGGGATTCGAACCCACGCCCTCATACGAGGACCAGAGTACACAGATTCACGTCGTGAACGAAAGAAACTAAGCCCCTTGAGTCTAGCGCCTTAGACCGCTCGGGCATCCTGACGTGGTCTCTTGTAATTTGGACGTTTAATTAATTACATCTCTTCCAGTTAATTTCTTAAAAAATATCGTGTCAGAAGTGGGATTCGAACCCACGCCCTTATACGAGGACCAGAATACACAGATTCACGTTGTGAACGAAGGAAACTGAGCCCCTTGAGTCTGGCGCCTTAGACCGCTCGGGCATCCTGACGTGGTCTCTTGTAATTTGGACGTTTAATTAATTACATCTCTTCCAGTTAATTTCTTAAAACATATCGTGTCAGAATAAGAGGTGGGCAAATTCGCGAATTTTTCGATCATTCACCGAATTTCCCCCGCTTGGTAGTACAACGTAATTCGCGATTTGCCCAACACTGGTCAGAATTGGGATTCGAACCCACGCCCTCATACGAGGACCAGAATACACAGATTCACGTTGTAAACGAAGGAAACTGAGCCCCTTGAGTCTGGCGCCATAGACCGCTCGGCCATCCTGACTTGGATTCATTCAATTGGGACGTTTTATAAATTACATCTCTTCCAGTTAATTTCATAACACATATCGTGCCAGAAGTGGGATTCCAACCCACGCCCTCATACGAGGAGCAGAATACACTGATTCACGTTGAGAACGAAAGAAACTTGGTCACTTGAGTCTGGCGCCTTAGACCGCTCGGCCATCCTGACGTGGATTCATTTTCTATGGACGTTTTATAAATTACATCTTTTCCAGTTAAATTTATAAAACATCGTGTCAGAATTGGGATTCGAAACCACGCCCTCATTCGAGGGCCAGAATACACAGACCATATCGGGAAGGAATGAAACTAAGCCCCTGAGTCTAGCGCCTTAGACCGCTCGGGCATCCTGACGTGGTTTTATCTAGTTTGGACGTTTTAAATTTCATCTATTCCAGTTATTTTCATAAAACATATCGTATCAGAAGTGGTATTCGAACCCACGCCCTCAGACGAGGACCAGAATACACAGATTCACGTTGTGAACGAAAGAAACTACGCCCCTTGAGTCTGGCGCCTTAGACCGCTCGGCCATCCTGACTTGGATTCATTCAATTGGGACGTTTTATAAATTACATCTCTTCCAAATAATTTCATAACACATATCGTGCCAGAAGTGGGATTCCAACCCACGCCCTCATACGAGGAGCAGAATACACTGATTCACGTTGAGAACGAAAGAAACTTGGTCACTTGAGTCTGGCGCCTTAGACCGCTCGGCCATCCTGACGTGGTTTTATCTAGTTTGGACGTTTTAAATTACATCTCTTCCAGTTATTTTCATAAAACATATCGTATCAGAAGTGGGATTCGAACCCACGCCCTCATACGAGGACCAGAATACACAGATTCACGTTGTGAACGAAGGAAACTGAGCCCCTTGAGTCTGGCGCCTTAGACCGCTCCGCCATCCTGACGTGGTCACTTCTGATTTGGACGTTTTATAAATTACATCTCTTCCAGTTAATTTCATAAAACATATCGTGTCAGAAGTGGGATTCGAACCCACGCCCTCATACGAGGACCAGAATACACAGATTCACGTCGTGAACGAAAGAAACTAAGCCCCTTGAGTGTAGCGCCTTAGACCGCTCGGCCACCCTGACTTGGATTCATTCATTTGGGATGTTTTATAAATTACATCTCTTCCAGTTAATTTCATAAAACATATCGTGTCAGAAGTGGGATTCGAACCCAGGCCCTCATACGAGGACCAGAATACACAAATTCACGTTGTGAACGAAGGAAACTGAGCCCCTTGAGTCTGGCGCCTTAGACCGCTCGGCCACCCTAACTTGGATTCATTCAATTGGGACGTTGTATAAATTACATCTCTTCCAGTTATTTTCATAAAACATACCGTATCAGAAGTGGGATTCGAACCCACGCCCTCATACGAGGACCAGAATACACAAATTCACGTCGTGAACGAAAGAAACTAAGCCCCTTGAGTCTAGCGCCTTAGACCGCTCGGGCATCCTGACGTGGTCTCTTGTAATTTGGACGTTTAATTAATTACATCTCTTCCAGTTAATTTCTTAAAACATATCGTGTCAGAAGTGGGATTCGAACCCACGCCCTCATACGAGGACCAGAATACACAGATTCGCGTTGTGAACGAAGGACACTGAGCCCCTTGAATCTGGCGCCTTAGACCGCTCGGCCATCCTGACTTGGATTCATTTAATTGTCCGTTTTATAAATTACATCTCTTCCAGTTATTTTCATAAAACATATCGTATCAGAAATGGGATTCGAACCCACGCCCTCATACGAGGACCAGAATACACAGATTCACGTCGTGAACGAAAGAAACTAAGCCTATTGAGTCTAGCGCCTTAGACCGCTCGGGCATCCTGACGTGGTCTCTTGTAATTTGGACGTTTAATTAATTACATCTCTTCCAGTTAATTTCTTAAAACATATCGTGTCAGAAGTGGGATTCGAACCCACGCCCTCATACGAGGACCAGAATACACAGATTCACGTTGTGAACGAAGGAAACTGAGCCCCTTGAGTCTGGCGCCTTAGACCGCTTCGGGCATCCTGACGTGGTCTCTTGTAATTTGGACGTTTAATTAATTACATCTCTTCCAGTTAATTTCTTAAAACATATCGTGTCAGAATTGGGATTCGAACCCACGCCATCATACGAGGACCAGAATACACAGATTCACGTTGTAAACGAAGGAAACTGAGCCCCTTGAGTCTGGCGCCATAGACCGCTCGGCCATCCTGACTTGGATTCATTCAATTGGGACGTTTTATAAATTACATCTCTTCCAGTTAATTTCATAACACATATCGTGCCAGAAGTGGGATTCCAACCCACGCCCTCATACGAGGAGCAGAATACACTGATTCACGTTGAGAACGAAAGAAACTTGGTCACTTGAGTCTGGCGCCTTAGACCGCTCGGCCATCCTGACGTGGATTCATTTTCTATGGACGTTTTATAAATTACATCTTTTCCAGTTAAATTTATAAAACATCGTGTCAGAATTGGGATTCGAAACCACGCCCTCATTCGAGGGCCAGAATACACAGACCACATCGGGAAGGAATGAAACTAAGCCCCTGAGTCTAGCGCCTTAGACCGCTCGGGCATCCTGACGTGGTTTTATCTAGTTTGGACGTTTTAAATTACATCTCTTCCAGTTATTTTCATAAAACATATCGTATCAGAAGTGGTATTCGAACCCACGCCCTCAGACGAGGACCAGAATACACAGATTCACGTTGTGAACGAAAGAAACTACGCCCCTTGAGTCTGGCGCCTTAGACCGCTCGGCCATCCTGACTTGGATTCATTCAATTGGGACGTTTTATAAATTACATCTCTTCCAAATAATTTCATAACACATATCGTGCCAGAAGTGGGATTCCAACCCACGCCCTCATACGAGGAGCAGAATACACTGATTCACGTTGAGAACGAAAGAAACTTGGTCACTTGAGTCTGGCGGCATAGACCGCTCGGCCATCCTGACGTGGTTTTATCTAGTTTGGACGTTTTAAATTACATCTCTTCCAGTTATTTTCATAAAACATATCGTATCAGAAGTGGGATTCGAACCCACGCCCTCATACGAGGACCAGAATACACAGATTCACGTTGTGAACGAAGGAAACTGAGCCCCTTGAGTCTGGCGCCTTAGACCGCTCCGCCATCCTGACGTGGTCACTTCTGATTTGGACGTTTTATAAATTACATCTCTTCCAGTTAATTTCATAAAACATATCGTGTCAGAAGTGGGATTCGAACCCACGCCCTCATACGAGGACCAGAATACACAGATTCACGTCGTGAACGAAAGAAACTAAGCCCCTTGAGTGTAGCGCCTTAGACCGCTCGGCCACCCTGACTTGGATTCATTCATTTGGGATGTTTTATAAATTACATCTCTTCCAGTTAATTTCATAAAACATATCGTGTCAGAAGTGGGATTCGAACCCAGGCCCTCATACGAGGACCAGAATACACAGATTCACGTTGTAAACGAAGGAAACTGAGCCCCTTGAGTCTGGCGCCATAGACCGCTCGGCCATCCTGACTTGGATTCATTCAATTGGGACGTTTTATAAATTACATCTCTTCCAGTTAATTTCATAACACATATCGTGCCAGAAGTGGGATTCCAACCCACGCCCTCATACGAGGAGCAGAATACACTGATTCACGTTGAGAACGAAAGAAACTTGGTCACTTGAGTCTGGCGCCTTAGACCGCTCGGCCATCCTGACGTGGATTCATTTTCTATGGACGTTTTATAAATTACATCTTTTCCAGTTAAATTTATAAAACATCGTGTCAGAATTGGGATTCGAAACCACGCCCTCATTCGAGGGCCAGAATACACAGACCACATCGGGAAGGAATGAAACTAAGCCCCTGAGTCTAGCGCCTTAGACCGCTCGGGCATCCTGACGTGGTTTTATCTAGTTTGGACGTTTTAAATTACATCTCTTCCAGTTATTTTCATAAAACATATCGTATCAGAAGTGGTATTCGAACCCACGCCCTCAGACGAGGACCAGAATACACAGATTCACGTTGTGAACGAAAGAAACTACGCCCCTTGAGTCTGGCGCCTTAGACCGCTCGGCCATCCTGACTTGGATTCATTCAATTGGGACGTTTTATAAATTACATCTCTTCCAAATAATTTCATAACACATATCGTGCCAGAAGTGGGATTCCAACCCACGCCCTCATACGAGGAGCAGAATACACTGATTCACGTTGAGAACGAAAGAAACTTGGTCACTTGAGTCTGGCGGCATAGACCGCTCGGCCATCCTGACGTGGTTTTATCTAGTTTGGACGTTTTAAATTACATCTCTTCCAGTTATTTTCATAAAACATATCGTATCAGAAGTGGGATTCGAACCCACGCCCTCATACGAGGACCAGAATACACAGATTCACGTTGTGAACGAAGGAAACTGAGCCCCTTGAGTCTGGCGCCTTAGACCGCTCCGCCATCCTGACGTGGTCACTTCTGATTTGGACGTTTTATAAATTACATCTCTTCCAGTTAATTTCATAAAACATATCGTGTCAGAAGTGGGATTCGAACCCACGCCCTCATACGAGGACCAGAATACACAGATTCACGTCGTGAACGAAAGAAACTAAGCCCCTTGAGTGTAGCGCCTTAGACCGCTCGGCCACCCTGACTTGGATTCATTCATTTGGGATGTTTTATAAATTACATCTCTTCCAGTTAATTTCATAAAACATATCGTGTCAGAAGTGGGATTCGAACCCAGGCCCTCATACGAGGACCAGAATACACAGATTCACGTTGTAAACGAAGGAAACTGAGCCCCTTGAGTCTGGCGCCATAGACCGCTCGGCCATCCTGACTTGGATTCATTCAATTGGGACGTTTTATAAATTACATCTCTTCCAGTTAATTTCATAACACATATCGTGCCAGAAGTGGGATTCCAACCCACGCCCTCATACGAGGAGCAGAATACACTGATTCACGTTGAGAACGAAAGAAACTTGGTCACTTGAGTCTGGCGCCTTAGACCGCTCGGCCATCCTGACGTGGATTCATTTTCTATGGACGTTTTATAAATTACATCTTTTCCAGTTAAATTTATAAAACATCGTGTCAGAATTGGGATTCGAAACCACGCCCTCATTCGAGGGCCAGAATACACAGACCACATCGGGAAGGAATGAAACTAAGCCCCTGAGTCTAGCGCCTTAGACCGCTCGGGCATCCTGACGTGGTTTTATCTAGTTTGGACGTTTTAAATTACATCTCTTCCAGTTATTTTCATAAAACATATCGTATCAGAAGTGGTATTCGAACCCACGCCCTCAGACGAGGACCAGAATACACAGATTCACGTTGTGAACGAAAGAAACTACGCCCCTTGAGTCTGGCGCCTTAGACCGCTCGGCCATCCTGACTTGGATTCATTCAATTGGGACGTTTTATAAATTACATCTCTTCCAAATAATTTCATAACACATATCGTGCCAGAAGTGGGATTCCAACCCACGCCCTCATACGAGGAGCAGAATACACTGATTCACGTTGAGAACGAAAGAAACTTGGTCACTTGAGTCTGGCGGCATAGACCGCTCGGCCATCCTGACGTGGTTTTATCTAGTTTGGACGTTTTAAATTACATCTCTTCCAGTTATTTTCATAAAACATATCGTATCAGAAGTGGGATTCGAACCCACGCCCTCATACGAGGACCAGAATACACAGATTCACGTTGTGAACGAAGGAAACTGAGCCCCTTGAGTCTGGCGCCTTAGACCGCTCCGCCATCCTGACGTGGTCACTTCTGATTTGGACGTTTTATAAATTACATCTCTTCCAGTTAATTTCATAAAACATATCGTGTCAGAAGTGGGATTCGAACCCACGCCCTCATACGAGGACCAGAATACACAGATTCACGTCGTGAACGAAAGAAACTAAGCCCCTTGAGTGTAGCGCCTTAGACCGCTCGGCCACCCTGACTTGGATTCATTCATTTGGGATGTTTTATAAATTACATCTCTTCCAGTTAATTTCATAAAACATATCGTGTCAGAAGTGGGATTCGAACCCAGGCCCTCATACGAGGACCAGAATACACAGATTCACGTTGTAAACGAAGGAAACTGAGCCCCTTGAGTCTGGCGCCATAGACCGCTCGGCCATCCTGACTTGGATTCATTCAATTGGGACGTTTTATAAATTACATCTCTTCCAGTTAATTTCATAACACATATCGTGCCAGAAGTGGGATTCCAACCCACGCCCTCATACGAGGAGCAGAATACACTGATTCACGTTGAGAACGAAAGAAACTTGGTCACTTGAGTCTGGCGCCTTAGACCGCTCGGCCATCCTGACGTGGATTCATTTTCTATGGACGTTTTATAAATTACATCTTTTCCAGTTAAATTTATAAAACATCGTGTCAGAATTGGGATTCGAAACCACGCCCTCATTCGAGGGCCAGAATACACAGACCACATCGGGAAGGAATGAAACTAAGCCCCTGAGTCTAGCGCCTTAGACCGCTCGGGCATCCTGACGTGGTTTTATCTAGTTTGGACGTTTTAAATTACATCTCTTCCAGTTATTTTCATAAAACATATCGTATCAGAAGTGGTATTCGAACCCACGCCCTCAGACGAGGACCAGAATACACAGATTCACGTTGTGAACGAAAGAAACTACGCCCCTTGAGTCTGGCGCCTTAGACCGCTCGGCCATCCTGACTTGGATTCATTCAATTGGGACGTTTTATAAATTACATCTCTTCCAAATAATTTCATAACACATATCGTGCCAGAAGTGGGATTCCAACCCACGCCCTCATACGAGGAGCAGAATACACTGATTCACGTTGAGAACGAAAGAAACTTGGTCACTTGAGTATGGCGGCATAGACCGCTCGGCCATCCTGACGTGGTTTTATCTAGTTTGGACGTTTTAAATTACATCTCTTCCAGTTATTTTCATAAAACATAGCGTATCAGAAGTGGGATTCGAACCCACGCCCTCATACGAGGACCAGAATACACAGATTCACGTTGTGAACGAAGGAAACTGAGCCCCTTGAGTCTGGCGCCTTAGACCGCTCCGCCATCCTGACGTGGTCACTTCTGATTTGGACGTTTTATAAATTACATCTCTTCCAGTTAATTTCATAAAACATATCGTGTCAGAAGTGGGATTCGAACCCACGCCCTCATACGAGGACCAGAATACACAGATTCACGTCGTGAACGAAAGAAACTAAGCCCCTTGAGTGTAGCGCCTTAGACCGCTCGGCCACCCTGACTTGGATTCATTCATTTGGGATGTTTTATAAATTACATCTCTTCCAGTTAATTTCATAAAACATATCGTGTCAGAAGTGGGATTCGAACCCAGGCCCTCATACGAGGACCAGAATACACAAATTCACGTTGTGAACGAAGGAAACTGAGCCCCTTGAGTCTGGCGCCTTAGACCGCTCGGCCACCCTAACTTGGATTCATTCAATTGGGACGTTGTATAAATTACATCTCTTCCAGTTATTTTCATAAAACATATCGTATCAGAAGTGGGATTCGAACCCACGCCCTCATACGAGGACCAGAATACACAAATTCACGTCGTGAACGAAAGAAACTAAGCCCCTTGAGTCTAGCGCCTTAGACCGCTCGGGCATCCTGACGTGGTCTCTTGTAATTTGGACGTTTAATTAATTACATCTCTTCCAGTTAATTTCTTAAAACATATCGTGTCAGAAGTGGGATTCGAACCCACGCCCTCATACGAGGACCAGAATACACAGATTCGCGTTGTGAACGAAGGAAACTGAGCCCCTTGAATCTGGCGCCTTAGACCGCTCGGCCATCCTGACTTGGATTCATTTAATTGTCCGTTTTATAAATTACATCTCTTCCAGTTAATTTCTTAAAACATATCGTGTCAGAAGTGGGATTCGAACCCACGCCCTCATACGAGGACCAGAATACACAGATTCCCGTTGTGAACGAAGGAAACTGAGCCCCTTGAATCTGGCGCCTTAGACCGCTCGGTCATACTGACTTGGATTCATTCAATTCGGACGTTTTATAAATTACATCTCTTCCAGTTAATTTCATAAAACATATCGTGTCAGAAGTGGGATTCGGACCCAGGCCCTCATACGAGGACCAGAATGCACAGATTCACGTTGTGAACGAAGGAAACTGAGCCATTTGAGTTTGGCGCCTTAGACCGCTCGGCCACCCTGACTTGGATTCATTCAATGGGGACGTTTTATAAATTACATCTCTTCCAGTTAATTTCATAAAACATATCGTGTCAGAAGTGGGATTCGAACCCAGGCCCTCATACGAGGACTAGAATGCACAGATTCACGTTGTGAACGAAGGAAACTGAGCCATTTGAGTCTGGCGCTTTAGACCGCTCGGCCACCCTGACTTGGATTCATCAATTGGGACGTTTTATAAATTACACCTATTCTAGTTAATTTAATAAAACATATCGTGTCAGAAGTGGGATTCGAACCCACGCTCTCATACGAGGACCAGAATACACAGATTCACGTTGCGAACGATGGAAACTGAGTCCCTTGAGTCTGGCGCCTTAGACCGCTCGGCCACCCTAATTTGGATTCATTTAATTGGGATGTTTTATAAATTACATCTCTTCCAGTTAATTTCATAAAACATATCGTTTCAGAAGTGGGATTCGAACCCACGCCCTCATACGAGGAGCAGAATACACAGATTCACGTTAAGAACGAAGGAAACTGAGCCCCTTGAGTCTGGCGCCTTAGACGGCTCGGCCACCCCGACTTGGATTCATTCAATTGGGATGTTTTATAAATTACATCTCTTCCAGTTAATTTCATAAAACATATCGTGTCAGAAGTGGGATTCGGACCCAGGCCCTCATACGAGGACCAGAATGCACAGATACACGTTGTGAACGAAGGAAACTGAGCCATTTGAGTCTGGCGCCTTAGACCGCTCGGCCACCCTGACTTGGATTCATTCAATTGGGACGTTTTATAAATTAAATCTCTTCCAGTTAATTTCATAAAACATATCGTGTCAGAAGTGGGATTCGAACCCAGGCCCTCATACGAGGACCAGAATGCACAGATACACGTTGTGAACGAAGGAAACTGAGCCATTTGAGTCTGGCGCCTTAGACCGCTCGGCCACCCTGACTTGGATTCATTCAATTGGGACGTTTTATAAATTAAATCTCTTCCAGTTAATTTCATAAAACATATCGTGTCAGAAGTGGGATTCGAACCCAGGCCCTCATACAACGACCAGAATACACAGATTCACGTTGTGAACGAAGGAAACTGAGCCCCTTGAGTCTGGCGCTTTAGACCGCTCGGCCACCCTGACTTGGATTCATTCAATTGGGACGTTTTATAAATTACATCTGTTCCAGTTAATTTCATAAAACATATCGTGTCAGAAGTGGGATTCGAACCCAGGCCCTCATACGAGGACCAGAATGCACAGATTCACGTTGTGAACGAAGGAAACTGAGCCCCTTGAGCCTGGCGCCTTAGACCGCTCGGCCAACCTGACTTGGATTCATTCAATTGGGACGTTTTACAAATTACATCTCTTCCAGTTAATTTCATAAAACATATCGTGTCAGAAGTGGGATTCGGACCCAGGCCCTCATACGAGGACCAGAATGCACAGATACACGTTGTGAACGAAGGAAACTGAGCCATTTGGGTCTGGCGCCTTAGACCGCTCGGCCACCCTGACTTGGATTCATTCAATTGGGACGTTTTATAAATTAAATCTCTTCCAGTTAATTTGATAAATATATCGTGTCAGAAGTGGGATTCGAACCCAGGCCCTCATACGACGACCAGAATACACAGATTCACGTTGTGAACGAAGGAAACTGAGCCCCTTGAGTCTGGCGCTTTAGACCGCTCTTCCACCCTGACTTGGATTCATTCAATTGGGACGTTTTATAAATTACATCTGTTCCAGTTAATTTCATAAAACATATCGTGTCAGAAGTGGGATTCGAACCCAGGCCCTCATACGAGGAACAGAATACACAGATTCACGTTGTGAACGAAGGAAACTGAGCCCCTTGAGTCTGGCGCCTTAGACCGCTGGGCCACTTTGACTTGGATTCATTCAATTGGGACGTTTTATAAATTACATCTCTTCCAGTTAATTTCATAAAACATATCGTGTCAGAAGTGGGATTCGAACCCACGCCCTCATACGAGGACCAGAATACACAGATTCACGTTGTGAACGAAGGAAACTGAGCCCCTTGAGTCTGGCGCCTTAGACCGCTGGGTCACTTTGACTTGGATTCATTCAATTGGGACGTTTTATAAATTACATCTCTTCCAGTTAATTTCATAAAACATATCGTGTCAGAAGTGGGATTCGAACCCACGCCCTCATACGAGGACCAGAATACACAGATTCACGTTGTGAACGAAGGAAACTGAGCCTCTTGAGTCTGGCGCCTTAGAAAGCTCAGCCATTCTGACATGGACTCTTTAAATTGGGGCGTTTTATAAATTACATCTCTTCCAGTTAATTTCATAAACCTTTTCGTGTCAGAAGTGGGATTCGAACCCACGCCCTCATACGAGGACCAGAATGCACAGATTCACGTTGTGAACGAAGGAAACTGAGCCCCTTGAGTCTGGCGCCTTAGACCGCTCCGCCATCCTAACTTGGATACATTCAATTGGGACGTTTTATAAATTACATCTCTTCCAGTTAATTTCATAAAACAAATCGTGTCAGAAGTGGGATTCGAACCCAGGCCCTCATACGAGGAGCAGAATACACAGATTCACGTTGTGAACGAAGGAAACTGAGCCCCTTGAGTCTGGCGCCTTAGACCGCTGGGCCACTTTGACTTGGATTCATTCAATTGGGACGTTTTATAAATTACATCTCTTCCAGTTAATTTCATAAAACATATCGTGTCAGAAGTGGGATTCGAACCCACGCCCTCATACGAGGACCAGAATACACAGATTCACGTTGTGAACGAAGGAAACTGAGCCCCTTGAGTCTGGCGCCTTAGACCGCTGGGTCACTTTGACTTGGATTCATTCAATTGGGACGTTTTATAAATTACATCTCTTCCAGTTAATTTCATAAAACATATCGTGTCAGAAGTGGGATTCGAACCCACGCCCTCATACGAGGACCAGAATACACAGATTCACGTTGTGAACGAAGGAAACTGAGCCTCTTGAGTCTGGCGCCTTAGAAAGCTCAGCCATTCTGACATGGACTCTTTAAATTGGGGCGTTTTATAAATTACATCTCTTCCAGTTAATTTCATAAACCTTTTCGTGTCAGAAGTGGGATTCGAACCCACGCCCTCATACGAGGACCAGAATGCACAGATTCACGTTGTGAACGAAGGAAACTGAGCCCCTTGAGTCTGGCGCCTTAGACCGCTCCGCCATCCTAACTTGGATACATTCAATTGGGACGTTTTATAAATTACATCTCTTCCAGTTAATTTCATAAAACAAATCGTGTCAGAAGTGGGATTCGAACCCAGGCCCTCATACGAGGAGCAGAATACACAGATTCACGTTGTGAACGAAGGAAACTGAGCCCCGTGAGTCTGGCGCCTTAGACCGCTCGGCCACCCCGACTTGGATTCATTCAATTGGGATGTTTTATAAATTACATCTCTTCCAGTTAATTTCATAAAACATATCGTGTCAGAAGTGGGATTCGGACCCAGGCCCTCATACGAGGAACAGAATACACAGATTCACGTTGTGAACGAAGGAAACTGAGCCCCTTGAGTCTGGCGCCTTAGACCGCTCGGCCACCCTGACTTGGATTCATTCAATGGGGACGTTTTATAAATTACATCTCTTCCAGTTAATTTCATAAAACAAATCGTGTCAGAAGTGGGATTCGAACCCAGGCCCTCATACGACGACCAGAATACACAGATTCACGTTGTGAACGAAGGAAACTGAGCCCCTTGAGTCTGGCGCTTTAGACCGCTCGGCCACCCTGACTTGGATTCATTCAATTGGGACGTTTTATAAATTAAATCTCTTCCAGTTAATTTCATAAAACATATCGTGTCAGAAGTGGGATTCGAACCCAGGCCCTCATACGAGGACCAGAATGCACAGATACACGTTGTGAACGAAGGAAACTGAGCCATTTGAGTCTGGCGCCTTAGACCGCTCGGCCACCCTGACTTGGATTCATTCAATTGGGACGTTTTATAAATTACATCTCTTCCAGTTAATTTCATAAAACATATCGTGTCAGAAGTGGGATTCGAACCCACGCCCTCATACGAGGACCAGAATGCACAGATTCACGTTGTGAACGAAGGAAACTGAGCCCCTTGAGTCTGGCGCCTTAGACCGCTCCGCCATCCTAACTTGGATACATTCAATTGGGACGTTTTATAAATTACATCTCTTCCAGTTAATTTCATAAAACAAATCGTGTCAGAAGTGGGATTCGAACCCAGGCCCTCATACGAGGAGCAGAATACACAGATTCACGTTGTGAACGAAGGAAACTGAGCCCCTTGAGTCTGGCGCCTTAGACCGCTCGGCCACCCTGACTTGGATTCATTCAATGGGGACGTTTTATAAATTACATCTCTTCCAGTTAATTTCATAAAACAAATCGTGTCAGAAGTGGGATTCGAACCCAGGCCCTCATACGACGACCAGAATACACAGATTCACGTTGTGAACGAAGGAAACTGAGCCCCTTGAGTCTGGCGCTTTAGACCGCTCGGCCACCCTGACTTGGATTCATTCAATTGGGACGTTTTATAAATTAAATCTCTTCCAGTTAATTTCATAAAACATATCGTGTCAGAAGTGGGATTCGAACCCAGGCCCTCATACGAGGACCAGAATGCACAGATACACGTTGTGAACGAAGGAAACTGAGCCATTTGAGTCTGGCGCCTTAGACCGCTCGGCCACCCTGACTTGGATTCATTCAATTGGGACGTTTTATAAATTACATCTCTTCCAGTTAATTTCATAAAACATATCGTGTCAGAAGTGGGATTCGAACCCACGCCCTCATACGAGGACCAGAATGCACAGATTCACGTTGTGAACGAAGGAAACTGAGCCCCTTGAGTCTGGCGCCTTAGACCGCTCCGCCATCCTAACTTGGATACATTCAATTGGGACGTTTTATAAATTACATCTCTTCCAGTTAATTTCATAAAACAAATCGTGTCAGAAGTGGGATTCGAACCCAGGCCCTCATACGAGGAGCAGAATACACAGATTCACGTTGTGAACGAAGGAAACTGAGCCCCTTGAGTCTGGCGCCTTAGACCGCTCGGCCACCCCGACTTGGATTCATTCAATTGGGATGTTTTATAAATTACATCTCTTCCAGTTAATTTCATAAAACATATCGTGTCAGAAGTGGGATTCGGACCCAGGCCCTCATACGAGGAACAGAATACACAGATTCACGTTGTGAACGAAGGAAACTGAGCCCCTTGAGTCTGGCGCCTTAGACCGCTCGGCCACCCTGACTTGGATTCATTCAATGGGGACGTTTTATTAATTACATCTCTTCCAGTTAATTTCATAAAACAAATCGTGTCAGAAGTGGGATTCGAACCCAGGCCCTCATACGAGGACCAGAATGCACAGATTCACGTTGTGAACGAAGGAAACTGAGCCATTTGAGTCTGGCGCTTTAGACCGCTCGGCCACCCTGACTTGGATTCATTCAATTGGGACGTTTTATAAATTACATCTATTCTAGTTAATTTAATAAAACATATCGTGTCAGAAGTGGGATTCGAACCCACGCTCTCATACGAGGACCAGAATACACAGATTCACGTTGCGAACGATGGAAACTGAGTCCCTTGAGTCTGCCGCCTTAGACCGCTCGGCCACCCCGACTAGGATTCATTCTATTGGGACGTTTTATAAATTACATCTCTTCCAGTTAATTTCATAAAACATATCGTGTCAGAAGTGGGATTCGCACCCAGGCTCTCATACGAGGACCAGAATACACAGATTCACGTTGTGAACGAAGGAAACTTAGCCCCTTGAGTCTGGCGCCTTAGACCGCTCGGCCACCCCGACTTGGATTCATTCAATTGGGATGTTTTATAAATTACATCTCTTCCAGTTAATTTCATAAAACATATCGTGTCAGAAGTGGGATTCGAACCCAGGCCCTCATACGAGGACTAGAATGCACAGATTCACGTTGTGAACGAAGGAAACTGAGCCATTTGAGTCTGTCGCTTTAGACCGCTCGGCCACCCTGACTTGGATTCATCAATTGGGACGTTTTATAAATTACACCTATTCTAGTTAATTTAATAAAACATATCGTGTCAGAAGTGGGATTCGAACCCACGCTCTCATACGAGGACCAGAATACACAGATTCACGTTGCGAACGATGGAAACTGAGTCCCTTGAGTCTGGCGCCTTAGACCGCTCGGCCACCCTAATTTGGATTCATTTAATTGGGATGTTTTATAAATTACATCTCTTCCAGTTAATTTCATAAAACATATCGTTTCAGAAGTGGGATTCGAACCCACGCCCTCATACGAGGAGCAGAATACACAGATTCACGTTAAGAACGAAGGAAACTGAGCCCCTTGAGTCTGGCGCCTTAGACGGCTCGGCCACCCCGACTTGGATTCATTCAATTGGGATGTTTTATAAATTACATCTCTTCCAGTTAATTTCATAAAACATATCGTGTCAGAAGTGGGATTCGGACCCAGGCCCTCATACGAGGACCAGAATGCACAGATACACGTTGTGTACGAAGGAAACTGAGCCATTTGAGTCTGGCGCCTTAGACCGCTCGGCCACCCTGACTTGGATTCATTCAATTGGGACGTTTTATAAATTAAATCTCTTCCAGTTAATTTCATAAAACATATCGTGTCAGAAGTGGGATTCGAACCCAGGCCCTCATACGAGGACCAGAATGCACAGATACACGTTGTGAACGAAGGAAACTGAGCCATTTGAGTCTGGCGCCTTAGACCGCTCGGCCACCCTGACCTGGATTCATTCAATTGGGACGTTTTATAAATTAAATCTCTTCCAGTTAATTTCATAAAACATATCGTGTCAGAAGTGGGATTCGAACCCAAGCCCTCATACAACGACCAGAATACACAGATTCACGTTGTGAACGAAGGAAACTGAGCCCCTTGAGTCTGGCGCTTTAGACCGCTCGGCCACCCTGACTTGGATTCATTCAATTGGGACGTTTTATAAATTACATCTGTTCCAGTTAATTTCATAAAACATATCGTGTCAGAAGTGGGATTCGAACCCAGGCCCTCATACGAGGACCAGAATGCACAGATTCACGTTGTGAACGAAGGAAACTGAGCCCCTTGAGTCTGGCGCCTTAGACCGCTCGGCCAACCTGACTTGGATTCATTCAATTGGGACGTTTTACAAATTACATCTCTTCCAGTTAATTTCATAAAACATATCGTGTCAGAAGTGGGATTCGGACCCAGGCCCTCATACGAGGACCAGAATGCACAGATACACGTTGTGAACGAAGGAAACTGAGCCATTTGAGTCTGGCGCCTTAGACCGCTCGGCCACCCTGACTTGGATTCATTCAATTGGGACGTTTTATAAATTAAATCTCTTCCAGTTAATTTCATAAAACATATCGTGTCAGAAGTGGGATTCGAACCCAGGCCCTCCTACGACGACCAGAATACACAGATTCACGTTGTGAACGAAGGAAACTGAGCCCCTTGAGTCTGGCGCTTTAGACCGCTCGGCCACCCTGACTTGGATTCATTCAATTGGGACGTTTTATAAATTACATCTGTTCCAGTTAATTTCATAAAACATATCGTGTCAGAAGTGGGATTCGAACCCAGGCCCTCATACGAGGAACAGAATACACAGATTCACGTTGTGAACGAAGGAAACTGAGCCCCTTGAGTCTGGCGCCTTAGACCGCTGGGCCACTTTGACTTGGATTCATTCAATTGGGACGTTTTATAAATTACATCTCTTCCAGTTAATTTCATAAAACATATCGTGTCAGAAGTGGGATTCGAACCCACGCCCTCATACGAGGACCAGAATACACAGATTCACGTTGTGAACGAAGGAAACTGAGCCTCATGAGTCTGGCGCCTTAGAAAGCTCAGCCATTCTGACATGGACTCTTTAAATTGGGGCGTTTTATAAATTACATCTCTTCCAGTTAATTTCATAAACCTTTTCGTGTCAGAAGTGGGATTCGAACCCAGGCCCTCATACGAGGACCAGAATGCACAGATTCACGTTGTGAACGAAGGAAACTGAGCCCCTTGAGTCTGGCGCCTTAGACCGCTCCGCCATCCTGACTTGGATACATTCAATTGGGACGTTTTATAAATTACATCTCTTCCAGTTAATTTCATAAAACATATCGTGTCAGAAGTGGGATTCGAACCCACGCCCTCATACGAGGACCAGAATGCACAGATTCACGTTGTGAACGAAGGAAACTGAGCCCCTTGAGTCTGGCGCCTTAGACCGCTCCGCCATCCTGACTTGGATACATTCAATTGGGACGTTTTATAAATTACATCTCTTCCAGTTAATTTCATAAAACAAATCGTGTCAGAAGTGGGATTCGAACCCAGGCCCTCATACGAGGAGCAGAATACACAGATTCACGTTGTGAACGAAGGAAACTGAGCCCCTTGAGTCTGGCGCCTTAGACCGCTCGGCCACCCCGACTTGGATTCATTCAATTGGGATGTTTTATAAATTACATCTCTTCCAGTTAATTTCATAAAACATATCGTGTCAGAAGTGGGATTCGGACCCAGGCCCTCATACGAGGAACAGAATACACAGATTCACGTTGTGAACGAAGGAAACTGAGCCCCTTGAGTCTGGCGCCTTAGACCGCTCGGCCACCCTGACTTGGATTCATTCAATGGGGACGTTTTATAAATTACATCTCTTCCAGTTAATTTCATAAAACAAATCGTGTCAGAAGTGGGATTCGAACCCAGGCCCTCATACGAGGACCAGAATGCACAGATTCACGTTGTGAACGAAGGAAACTGAGCCATTTGAGTCTGGCGCTTTAGACCGCTCGGCCACCCTGACTTGGATTCATTCAATTGGGACGTTTTATAAATTACATCTATTCTAGTTAATTTAATAAAACATATCGTGTCAGAAGTGGGATTCGAACCCACGCTCTCATACGAGGACCAGAATACACAGATTCACGTTGCGAACGATGGAAACTGAGTCCCTTGAGTCTGGCGCCTTAGACCGCTCGGCCACCCCGACTTGGATTCATTCAATTGGGATGTTTTATAAATTACATCTCTTCCAGTTAATTTCATAAAACATATCGTGTCAGAAGTGGGATTCGAACCCAGGCCCTCATACGAGGACTAGAATGCACAGATTCACGTTGTGAACGAAGGAAACTGAGCCATTTGAGTCTGGCGCTTTAGACCGCTCGGCCACCCTGACTTGGATTCATCAATTGGGACGTTTTATAAATTACACCTATTCTAGTTAATTTAATAAAACATATCGTGTCAGAAGTGGGATTCGAACCCACGCTCTCATACGAGGACCAGAATACACAGATTCACGTTGCGAACGATGGAAAATGAGTCCCTTGAGTCTGGCGCCTTAGACCGCTCGGCCACCCTAATTTGGAATCATTTAATTGGGATGTTTTATAAATTACATCTCTTCCAGTTAATTTCATAAAACATATCGTTTCAGAAGTGGGATTCGGACCCACGCCCTCATACGAGGAGCAGAATACACAGATTCACGTTAAGAACGAAGGAAACTGAGCCCCTTGAGTCTGGCGCCTTAGACGGCTCGGCCACCCCGACTTGGATTCATTCAATTGGGATGTTTTATAAATTACATCTCTTCCAGTTAATTTCATAAAACATATCGTGTCAGAAGTGGGATTCGGACCCAGGCCCTCATACGAGGACCAGAATGCACAGATACACGTTGTGAACGAAGGAAACTGAGCCATTTGAGTCTGGCGCCTTAGACCGCTCGGCCACCCTGACTTGGATTCATTCAATTGGGACGTTTTATAAATTAAATCTCTTCCAGTTAATTTCATAAAACATATCGTGTCAGAAGTGGGATTCGAACCCAGGCCCTCATACGAGGACCAGAATGCACAGATACACGTTGTGAACGAAGGAAACTGAGCCATTTGAGTCTGGCGCCTTAGACCGCTCGGCCACCCTGACTTGGATTCATTCAATTGGGACGTTTTATAAATTAAATCTGTTCCAGTTAATTTCATAAAACATATCCCACTTCTGACACGATATGTTTTATGAAATTAACTGGAACAGATGTAATTTATAAAACGTCCCAATTGAATGAATCCAAGTCAGGGTGGCCGAGCGGTTTAAAGCGCCAGACTCAAGGGGCTCAGTTTCCTTCGTTCACAACGTGAATCTGTGTATTCTGGTCGTTGTATGAGGGCCTGGGTTCGAATCCCACTTCTGACACGATATGTTTTATGAAATTAACTGGAAGAGATTTAATTACAAAACGTCCCAATTGAATGAATCCAAGTCAGGGTGGCCGAGCGGTCTAAGGCGCCAGACTCAAATGGCTCAGTTTCCTTCGTTCACAACGTGTATCTGTGCATTCTGGTCCTCGTATGAGGGCCTGGGTTCGAATCCCACTTCTGACACGATATGTTTTATGAAATTAACTGGAAGAGATTTAATTTATAAAACGTCCCAATTGAATGAATCCAAGTCAGGGTGGCCGAGCGGTCTAAGGCGCCAGACTCAAATGGCTCAGTTTCCTTCGTTCACAACGTGTATCTGTGCATTCTGGTCCTCGTATGAGGGCCTGGGTCCGAATCCCACTTCTGACACGATATGTTTTATGAAATTAACTGGAAGAGATGTAATTTATAAAACATCCCAATTGAATGAATCCAAGTCGGGGTGGCCGAGCCGTCTAAGGCGCCAGACTCAAGGGGCTCAGTTTCCTTCGTTCTTAACGTGAATCTGTGTATTCTGCTCCTCGTATGAGGGCGTGGGTTCGAATCCCACTTCTGAAACGATATGTTTTATGAAATTAACTGGAAGAGATGTAATTTATAAAACATCCCAATTAAATGATTCCAAATTAGGGTGGCCGAGCGGTCTAAGGCGCCAGACTCAAGGGACTCAGTTTCCATCGTTCGCAACGTGAATCTGTGTATTCTGGTCCTCGTATGAGAGCGTGGGTTCGAATCCCACTTCTGACACGATATGTTTTATTAAATTAACTAGAATAGGTGTAATTTATAAAACGTCCCAATTGATGAATCCAAGTCAGGGTGGCCGAGCGGTCTAAAGCGCCAGACTCAAATGGCTCAGTTTCCTTCGTTCACAACGTGAATCTGTGCATTCTAGTCCTCGTATGAGGGCCTGGGTTCGAATCCCACTTCTGACACGATATGTTTTATGAAATTAACTGGAAGAGATGTAATTTATAAAACGTCCCAATTGAATGAATCCAAGTCAGGGTGGCCGAGCGGTCTAAAGCGCCAGACTCAAATGGCTCAGTTTCCTTCGTTCACAACGTGAATCTGTGCATTCTGGTCCTCGTATGAGGGCCTGGGTTCGAATCCCACTTCTGACACGATTTGTTTTATGAAATTAACTGGAAGAGATGTAATTTATAAAACGTCCCCATTGAATGAATCCAAGTCAGGGTGGCCGAGCGGTCTAAGGCGCCAGACTCAAGGGGCTCAGTTTCCTTCGTTCACAACGTGAATCTGTGTATTCTGTTCCTCGTATGAGGGCCTGGGTCCGAATCCCACTTCTGACACGATATGTTTTATGAAATTAACTGGAAGAGATGTAATTTATAAAACATCCCAATTGAATGAATCCAAGTCGGGGTGGCCGAGCGGTCTAAGGCGCCAGACTCAAGGGGCTCAGTTTCCTTCGTTCACAACGTGAATCTGTGTATTCTGCTCCTCGTATGAGGGCCTGGGTTCGAATCCCACTTCTGACACGATTTGTTTTATGAAATTAACTGGAAGAGATGTAATTTATAAAACGTCCCAATTGAATGTATCCAAGTCAGGATGGCGGAGCGGTCTAAGGCGCCAGACTCAAGGGGCTCAGTTTCCTTCGTTCACAACGTGAATCTGTGCATTCTGGTCCTCGTATGAGGGCGTGGGTTCGAATCCCACTTCTGACACGATATGTTTTATGAAATTAACTGGAAGAGATGTAATTTATAAAACGTCCCAATTGAATGTATCCAAGTCAGGATGGCGGAGCGGTCTAAGGCGCCAGACTCAAGGGGCTCAGTTTCCTTCGTTCACAACGTGAATCTGTGCATTCTGGTCCTCGTATGAGGGCCTGGGTTCGAATCCCACTTCTGACACGATATGTTTTATGAAATTAACTGGAAGAGATGTAATTTATAAAACATCCCAATTGAATGAATCCAAGTCGGGGTGGCCGAGCGGTCTAAGGCGCCAGACTCAAGGGGCTCAGTTTCCATCGTTCGCAACGTGAATCTGTGTATTCTGGTCCTCGTATGAGAGCGTGGGTTCGAATCCCACTTCTGACACGATATGTTTTATTAAATTAACTAGAATAGATGTAATTTATAAAACGTCCCAATTGAATGAATCCAAGTCAGGGTGGCCGAGCGGTCTAAAGCGCCAGACTCAAATGGCTCAGTTTCCTTCGTTCACAACGTGAATCTGTGCATTCTGGTCCTCGTATGAGGGCCTGGGTTCGAATCCCACTTCTGCCACGATTTGTTTTATGAAATTAACTGGAAGAGATGTAATTTATAAAACGTCCCCATTGAATGAATCCAAGTCAGGGTGGCCGAGCGGTCTAAGGCGCCAGACTCAAGGGGCTCAGTTTCCTTCGTTCACAACGTGAATCTGTGTATTCTGTTCCTCGTATGAGGGCCTGGGTCCGAATCCCACTTCTGACACGATATGTTTTATGAAATTAACTGGAAGAGATGTAATTTATAAAACATCCCAATTGAATGAATCCAAGTCGGGGTGGCCGAGCGGTCTAAGGCGCCAGACTCAAGGGGCTCAGTTTCCTTCGTTCACAACGTGAATCTGTGTATTCTGCTCCTCGTATGAGGGCCTGGGTTCGAATCCCACTTCTGACACGATATGTTTTATGAAATTAACTGGAAGAGATGTAATTTATAAAACGTCCCAATTGAATGTATCCAAGTCAGGATGGCGGAGCGGTCTAAGGCGCCAGACTCAAGGGGCTCAGTTTCCTTCGTTCACAACGTGAATCTGTGCATTCTGGTCCTCGTATGAGGGCGTGGGTTCGAATCCCACTTCTGACACGATATGTTTTATGAAATTAACTGGAAGAGATGTAATTTATAAAACGTCCCAATTGAATGTATCCAAGTCAGGATGGCGGAGCGGTCTAAGGCGCCAGACTCAAGGGGCTCAGTTTCCTTCGTTCACAACGTGAATCTGTGCATTCTGGTCCTCGTATGAGGGCCTGGGTTCGAATCCCACTTCTGACACGATATGTTTTATGAAATTAACTGGAAGAGATGTAATTTATAAAACATCCCAATTGAATGAATCCAAGTCGGGGTGGCCGAGCGGTCTACGGCGCCAGACTCAAGGGGCTCAGTTTCCTTCGTTCACAACGTGAATCTGTGTATTCTGTTCCTCGTATGAGGGCCTGGGTCCGAATCCCACTTCTGACACGATATGTTTTATGAAATTAACTGGAAGAGATGTAATTTATAAAACATCCCAATTGAATGAATCCAAGTCGGGGTGGCCGAGCGGTCTAAGGCGCCAGACTCAAGGGGCTCAGTTTCCTTCGTTCACAACGTGAATCTGTGTATTCTGCTCCTCGTATGAGGGCCTGGGTTCGAATCCCACTTCTGACACGATTTGTTTTATGAAATTAACTGGAAGAGATGTAATTTATAAAACGTCCCAATTGAATGTATCGAAGTCAGGATGGCGGAGCGGTCTAAGGCGCCAGACTCAAGGGGCTCAGTTTCCTTCGTTCACAACGTGAATCTGTGCATTCTGGTCCTCGTATGAGGGCGTGGGTTCGAATCCCACTTCTGACACGATATGTTTTATGAAATTAACTGGAAGAGATGTAATTTATAAAACGTCCCAATTGAATGTATCCAAGTCAGGATGGCGGAGCGGTCTAAGGCGCCAGACTCAAGGGGCTCAGTTTCCTTCGTTCACAACGTGAATCTGTGCATTCTGGTCCTCGTATGAGGGCCTGGGTTCGAATCCCACTTCTGACACGATATGTTTTATGAAATTAACTGAAAGAGATGTAATTTATAAAACATCCCAATTGAATGAATCCAAGTCGGGGTGGCCGAGCGGTCTAAGGCGCCAGACTCAAGGGGCTCAGTTTCCTTCGTTCACAACGTGAATCTGTGTATTCTGCTCCTCGTATGAGGGCCTGGGTTCGAATCCCACTTCTGACACGATTTGTTTTATGAAATTAACTGGAAGAGATGTAATTTATAAAACGTCCCAATTGAATGAATCCAAGTCAGGATGGCGGAGCGGTCTAAGGCGCCAGACTCAAGGGGCTCAGTTTCCTTCGTTCACAACGTGAATCTGTGCATTCTGGTCCTCGTATGAGGGCGTGGGTTCGAATCCCACTTCTGACACGAAAAGGTTTATGAAATTAACTGGAAGAGATGTAATTTATAAAACGCCCCAATTTAAAGAGTCCATGTCAGAATGGCTGAGCTTTCTAAGGCGCCAGACTCAAGAGGCTCAGTTTCCTTCGTTCACAACGTGAATCTGTGTATTCTGGTCCTCGTATGAGGGCGTGGGTTCGAATCCCACTTCTGACACGATATGTTTTATGAAATTAACTGGAAGAGATGTAATTTATAAAACGTCCCAATTGAATGAATCCAAGTCAAAGTGGCCCAGCGGTCTAAGGCGCCAGACTCAAGGGGCTCAGTTTCCTTCGTTCACAACGTGAATCTGTGTATTCTGTTCCTCGTATGAGGGCCTGGGTTCGAATCCCACTTCTGACACGATATGTTTTATGAAATTAACTGGAACAGATGTAATTTATAAAACGTCCCAATTGAATGAATCAAAGTCAGGGTGGCCGAGCGGTCTAAAGCGCCAGACTCAAGGGGCTCAGTTTCCTTCGTTCACAACGTGAATCTGTGTATTCTGGTCGTCGTATGAGGGCCTGGGTTCGAATCCCACTTCTGAAACGATATGTTTTATGAAATTAACTGGAAGAGATTTAATTTATAAAACGTCCCAATTGAATGAATCCAAGTCAGGGTGGCCGAGCGGTCTAAGGCGCCAGACTCAAATGGCTCAGTTTCCTTCGTTCACAACGTGTATCTGTGCATTCTGGTCCTCGTATGAGGGCCTGGGTCCGAATCCCACTTCTGACACGATATGTTTTATGAAATTAACTGGAAGAGATGTAATTTGTAAAACGTCCCAATTGAATGAATCCAAGTCAGGTTGGCCGAGCGGTCTAAGGCGCCAGACTCAAGGGGCTCAGTTTCCTTCGTTCACAACGTGAATCTGTGCATTCTGGTCCTCGTATGAGGGCCTGGGTTCGAATCCCACTTCTGACACGATATGTTTTATGAAATTAACTGGAACAGATGTAATTTATAAAACGTCCCAATTGAATGAATCCAAGTCAGGGTGGCCGAGCGGTCTAAAGCGCCAGACTCAAGGGGCTCAGTTTCCTTCGTTCACAACGTGAATCTGTGTATTCTGGTCGTTGTATGAGGGCCTGGGTTCGAATCCCACTTCTGACACGATATGTTTTATGAAATTAACTGGAAGAGATTTAATTTATAAAACGTCCCAATTGAATGAATCCAAGTCAGGGTGGCCGAGCGGTCTAAGGCGCCAGACTCAAATGGCTCAGTTTCCTTCGTTCACAACGTGTATCTGTGCATTCTGGTCCTCGTATGAGGGCCTGGGTTCGAATCCCACTTCTGACACGATATGTTTTATGAAATTAACTGGAAGAGATTTAATTTATAAAACGTCCCAATTGAATGAATCCAAGTCAGGGTGGCCGAGCGGTCTAAGGCGCCAGACTCAAATGGCTCAGTTTCCTTCGTACACAACGTGTATCTGTGCATTCTGGTCCTCGTATGAGGGCCTGGGTCCGAATCCCACTTCTGACACGATATGTTTTATGAAATTAACTGGAAGAGATGTAATTTATAAAACATCCCAATTGAATGAATCCAAGTCGGGGTGGCCGAGCCGTCTAAGGCGCCAGACTCAAGGGGCTCAGTTTCCTTCGTTCTTAACGTGAATCTGTGTATTCTGCTCCTCGTATGACGGCGTGGGTTCGAATCCCACTTCTGAAACGATATGTTTTATGAAATTAACTGGAAGAGATGTAATTTATAAAACATCCCAATTAAATGAATCCAAATTAGGGTGGCCGAGCGGTCTAAGGCGCCAGACTCAAGGGACTCAGTTTCCATCGTTCGCAACGTGAATCTGTGTATTCTGGTCCTCGTATGAGAGCGTGGGTTCGAATCCCACTTCTGACACGATATGTTTTATTAAATTAACTAGAATAGGTGTAATTTATAAAACGTCCCAATTGATGAATCCAAGTCAGGGTGGCCGAGCGGTCTAAAGCGCCAGACTCAAATGGCTCAGTTTCCTTCGTTCACAACGTGAATCTGTGCATTCTAGTCCTCGTATGAGGGCCTGGGTTCGAATCCCACTTCTGACACGATATGTTTTATGAAATTAACTGGAAGAGATGTAGTTTATAAAACATCCCAATTGAATGAATCCAAGTCGGGGTGGCCGAGCGGTCTAAGGCGCCAGACTCAAGGGGCTAAGTTTCCTTCGTTCACAACGTGAATCTGTGTATTCTGGTCCTCGTATGAGAGCCTGGGTGCGAATCCCACTTCTGACACGATATGTTTTATGAAATTAACTGGAAGAGATGTAATTTATAAAACGTCCCAATAGAATGAATCCTAGTCGGGGTGGCCGAGCGGTCTAAGGCGCCAGACTCAAGGGACTCAGTTTCCATCGTTCGCAACGTGAATCTGTGTATTCTGGTCCTCGTATGAGAGCGTGGGTTCGAATCCCACTTCTGACACGATATGTTTTATTAAATTAACTAGAATAGATGTAATTTATAAAACGTCCCAATTGAATGAATCCAAGTCAGGGTGGCCGAGCGGTCTAAAGCGCCAGACTCAAATGGCTCAGTTTCCTTCGTTCACAACGTGAATCTGTGCATTCTGGTCCTCGTATGAGGGCCTGGGTTCGAATCCCACTTCTGACACGATTTGTTTTATGAAATTAACTGGAAGAGATGTAATTTATAAAACGTCCCCATTGAATGAATCCAAGTCAGGGTGGCCGAGCGGTCTAAGGCGCCAGACTCAAGGGGCTCAGTTTCCTTCGTTCACAACGTGAATCTGTGTATTCTGTTCCTCGTATGAGGGCCTGGGTCCGAATCCCACTTCTGACACGATATGTTTTATGAAATTAACTGGAAGAGATGTAATTTATAAAACGTCCCAATTGAATGAATCCAAGTCAGGGTGGCCGAGCGGTCTAAAGCGCCAGACTCAAGGGGCTCAGTTTCCTTCGTTCACAACGTGAATCTGTGTATTCTGGTCGTTGTATGAGGGCCTGGGTTCGAATCCCACTTCTGACACGATATGTTTTATGAAATTAACTGGAAGAGATTTAATTTATAAAACGTCCCAATTGAATGAATCCAAGTCAGGGTGGCCGAGCGGTCTAAGGCGCCAGACTCAAATGGCTCAGTTTCCTTCGTTCACAACGTGTATCTGTGCATTCTGGTCCTCGTATGAGGGCCTGGGTTCGAATCCCACTTCTGACACGATATGTTTTATGAAATTAACTGGAAGAGATTTAATTTATAAAACGTCCCAATTGAATGAATCCAAGTCAGGGTGGCCGAGCGGTCTAAGGCGCCAGACTCAAATGGCTCAGTTTCCTTCGTACACAACGTGTATCTGTGCATTCTGGTCCTCGTATGAGGGCCTGGGTCCGAATCCCACTTCTGACACGATATGTTTTATGAAATTAACTGGAAGAGATGTAATTTATAAAACATCCCAATTGAATGAATCCAAGTCGGGGTGGCCGAGCCGTCTAAGGCGCCAGACTCAAGGGGCTCAGTTTCCTTCGTTCTTAACGTGAATCTGTGTATTCTGCTCCTCGTATGAGGGCGTGGGTTCGAATCCCACTTCTGAAACGATATGTTTTATGAAATTAACTGGAAGAGATGTAATTTATAAAACATCCCAATTAAATGAATCCAAATTAGGGTGGCCGAGCGGTCTAAGGCGCCAGACTCAAGGGACTCAGTTTCCATCGTTCGCAACGTGAATCTGTGTATTCTGGTCCTCGTATGAGAGCGTGGGTTCGAATCCCACTTCTGACACGATATGTTTTATTAAATTAACTAGAATAGGTGTAATTTATAAAACGTCCCAATTGATGAATCCAAGTCAGGGTGGCCGAGCGGTCTAAAGCGCCAGACTCAAATGGCTCAGTTTCCTTCGTTCACAACGTGAATCTGTGCATTCTAGTCCTCGTATGAGGGCCTGGGTTCGAATCCCACTTCTGACACGATATGTTTTATGAAATTAACTGGAAGAGATGTAGTTTATAAAACATCCCAATTGAATGAATCCAAGTCGGGGTGGCCGAGCGGTCTAAGGCGCCAGACTCAAGGGGCTAAGTTTCCTTCGTTCACAACGTGAATCTGTGTATTCTGGTCCTCGTATGAGAGCCTGGGTGCGAATCCCACTTCTGACACGATATGTTTTATGAAATTAACTGGAAGAGATGTAATTTATAAAACGTCCCAATAGAATGAATCCTAGTCGGGGTGGCCGAGCGGTCTAAGGCGCCAGACTCAAGGGACTCAGTTTCCATCGTTCGCAACGTGAATCTGTGTATTCTGGTCCTCGTATGAGAGCGTGGGTTCGAATCCCACTTCTGACACGATATGTTTTATTAAATTAACTAGAATAGATGTAATTTATAAAACGTCCCAATTGAATGAATCCAAGTCAGGGTGGCCGAGCGGTCTAAAGCGCCAGACTCAAATGGCTCAGTTTCCTTCGTTCACAACGTGAATCTGTGCATTCTGGTCCTCGTATGAGGGCCTGGGTTCGAATCCCACTTCTGACACGATTTGTTTTATGAAATTAACTGGAAGAGATGTAATTTATAAAACGTCCCCATTGAATGAATCCAAGTCAGGGTGGCCGAGCGGTCTAAGGCGCCAGACTCAAGGGGCTCAGTTTCCTTCGTTCACAACGTGAATCTGTGTATTCTGTTCCTCGTATGAGGGCCTGGGTCCGAATCCCACTTCTGACACGATATGTTTTATGAAATTAACTGGAAGAGATGTAATTTATAAAACATCCCAATTGAATGAATCCAAGTCGGGGTGGCCGAGCGGTCTAAGGCGCCAGACTCAAGGGGCTCAGTTTCCTTCGTTCACAACGTGAATCTGTGTATTCTGCTCCTCGTATGAGGGCCTGGGTTCGAATCCCACTTCTGACACGATTTGTTTTATGAAATTAACTGGAAGAGATGTAATTTATAAAACGTCCCAATTGAATGTATCCAAGTCAGGATGGCGGAGCGGTCTAAGGCGCCAGACTCAAGGGGCTCAGTTTCCTTCGTTCACAACGTGAATCTGTGCATTCTGGTCCTCGTATGAGGGCGTGGGTTCGAATCCCACTTCTGACACGATATGTTTTATGAAATTAACTGGAAGAGATGTAATTTATAAAACGTCCCAATTGAATGTATCCAAGTCAGGATGGCGGAGCGGTCTAAGGCGCCAGACTCAAGGGGCTCAGTTTCCTTCGTTCACAACGTGAATCTGTGCATTCTGGTCCTCGTATGAGGGCCTGGGTTCGAATCCCACTTCTGACACGATATGTTTTATGAAATTAACTGGAAGAGATGTAATTTATAAAACATCCCAATTGAATGAATCCAAGTCGGGGTGGCCGAGCGGTCTAAGGCGCCAGACTCAAGGGGCTCAGTTTCCATCGTTCGCAACGTGAATCTGTGTATTCTGGTCCTCGTATGAGAGCGTGGGTTCGAATCCCACTTCTGACACGATATGTTTTATTAAATTAACTAGAATAGATGTAATTTATAAAACGTCCCAATTGAATGAATCCAAGTCAGGGTGGCCGAGCGGTCTAAAGCGCCAGACTCAAATGGCTCAGTTTCCTTCGTTCACAACGTGAATCTGTGCATTCTGGTCCTCGTATGAGGGCCTGGGTTCGAATCCCACTTCTGACACGATTTGTTTTATGAAATTAACTGGAAGAGATGTAATTTATAAAACGTCCCCATTGAATGAATCCAAGTCAGGGTGGCCGAGCGGTCTAAGGCGCCAGACTCAAGGGGCTCAGTTTCCTTCGTTCACAACGTGAATCTGTGTATTCTGTTCCTCGTATGAGGGCCTGGGTCCGAATCCCACTTCTGACACGATATGTTTTATGAAATTAACTGGAAGAGATGTAATTTATAAAACATCCCAATTGAATGAATCCAAGTCGGGGTGGCCGAGCGGTCTAAGGCGCCAGACTCAAGGGGCTCAGTTTCCTTCGTTCACAACGTGAATCTGTGTATTCTGCTCCTCGTATGAGGGCCTGGGTTCGAATCCCACTTCTGACACGATTTGTTTTATGAAATTAACTGGAAGAGATGTAATTTATAAAACGTCCCAATTGAATGTATCCAAGTCAGGATGGCGGAGCGGTCTAAGGCGCCAGACTCAAGGGGCTCAGTTTCCTTCGTTCACAACGTGAATCTGTGCATTCTGGTCCTCGTATGAGGGCGTGGGTTCGAATCCCACTTCTGACACGATATGTTTTATGAAATTAACTGGAAGAGATGTAATTTATAAAACGTCCCAATTGAATGTATCCAAGTCAGGATGGCGGAGCGGTCTAAGGCGCCAGACTCAAGGGGCTCAGTTTCCTTCGTTCACAACGTGAATCTGTGCATTCTGGTCCTCGTATGAGGGCCTGGGTTCGAATCCCACTTCTGACACGATATGTTTTATGAAATTAACTGGAAGAGATGTAATTTATAAAACATCCCAATTGAATGAATCCAAGTCGGGGTGGCCGAGCGGTCTAAGGCGCCAGACTCAAGGGGCTCAGTTTCCTTCGTTCACAACGTGAATCTGTGTATTCTGTTCCTCGTATGAGGGCCTGGGTCCGAATCCCACTTCTGACACGATATGTTTTATGAAATTAACTGGAAGAGATGTAATTTATAAAACATCCCAATTGAATGAATCCAAGTCGGGGTGGCCGAGCGGTCTAAGGCGCCAGACTCAAGGGGCTCAGTTTCCTTCGTTCACAACGTGAATCTGTGTATTCTGCTCCTCGTATGAGGGCCTGGGTTCGAATCCCACTTCTGACACGATTTGTTTTATGAAATTAACTGGAAGAGATGTAATTTATAAAACGTCCCAATTGAATGTATCGAAGTCAGGATGGCGGAGCGGTCTAAGGCGCCAGACTCAAGGGGCTCAGTTTCCTTCGTTCACAACGTGAATCTGTGCATTCTGGTCCTCGTATGAGGGCGTGGGTTCGAATCCCACTTCTGACACGATATGTTTTATGAAATTAACTGGAAGAGATGTAATTTATAAAACGTCCCAATTGAATGTATCCAAGTCAGGATGGCGGAGCGGTCTAAGGCGCCAGACTCAAGGGGCTCAGTTTCCTTCGTTCACAACGTGAATCTGTGCATTCTGGTCCTCGTATGAGGGCCTGGGTTCGAATCCCACTTCTGACACGATATGTTTTATGAAATTAACTGAAAGAGATGTAATTTATAAAACATCCCAATTGAATGAATCCAAGTCGGGGTGGCCGAGCGGTCTAAGGCGCCAGACTCAAGGGGCTCAGTTTCCTTCGTTCACAACGTGAATCTGTGTATTCTGCTCCTCGTATGAGGGCCTGGGTTCGAATCCCACTTCTGACACGATTTGTTTTATGAAATTAACTGGAAGAGATGTAATTTATAAAACGTCCCAATTGAATGAATCCAAGTCAGGATGGCGGAGCGGTCTAAGGCGCCAGACTCAAGGGGCTCAGTTTCCTTCGTTCACAACGTGAATCTGTGCATTCTGGTCCTCGTATGAGGGCGTGGGTTCGAATCCCACTTCTGACACGAAAAGGTTTATGAAATTAACTGGAAGAGATGTAATTTATAAAACGCCCCAATTTAAAGAGTCCATGTCAGAATGGCTGAGCTTTCTAAGGCGCCAGACTCAAGAGGCTCAGTTTCCTTCGTTCACAACGTGAATCTGTGTTTTCTGGTCCTCGTATGAGGGCGTGGGTTCGAATCCCACTTCTGACACGATATGTTTTATGAAATTAACTGGAAGAGATGTAATTTATAAAACGTCCCAATTGAATGAATCCAAGTCAAAGTGGCCCAGCGGTCTAAGGCGCCAGACTCAAGGGGCTCAGTTTCCTTCGTTCACAACGTGAATCTGTGTATTCTGTTCCTCGTATGAGGGCCTGGGTTCGAATCCCACTTCTGACACGATATGTTTTATGAAATTAACTGGAACAGATGTAATTTATAAAACGTCCCAATTGAATGAATCAAAGTCAGGGTGGCCGAGCGGTCTAAAGCGCCAGACTCAAGGGGCTCAGTTTCCTTCGTTCACAACGTGAATCTGTGTATTCTGGTCGTCGTATGAGGGCCTGGGTTCGAATCCCACTTCTGAAACGATATGTTTTATGAAATTAACTGGAAGAGATTTAATTTATAAAACGTCCCAATTGAATGAATCCAAGTCAGGGTGGCCGAGCGGTCTAAGGCGCCAGACTCAAATGGCTCAGTTTCCTTCGTTCACAACGTGTATCTGTGCATTCTGGTCCTCGTATGAGGGCCTGGGTCCGAATCCCACTTCTGACACGATATGTTTTATGAAATTAACTGGAAGAGATGTAATTTGTAAAACGTCCCAATTGAATGAATCCAAGTCAGGTTGGCCGAGCGGTCTAAGGCGCCAGACTCAAGGGGCTCAGTTTCCTTCGTTCACAACGTGAATCTGTGCATTCTGGTCCTCGTATGAGGGCCTGGGTTCGAATCCCACTTCTGACACGATATGTTTTATGAAATTAACTGGAACAGATGTAATTTATAAAACGTCCCAATTGAATGAATCCAAGTCAGGGTGGCCGAGCGGTCTAAAGCGCCAGACTCAAGGGGCTCAGTTTCCTTCGTTCACAACGTGAATCTGTGTATTCTGGTCGTTGTATGAGGGCCTGGGTTCGAATCCCACTTCTGACACGATATGTTTTATGAAATTAACTGGAAGAGATTTAATTTATAAAACGTCCCAATTGAATGAATCCAAGTCAGGGTGGCCGAGCGGTCTAAGGCGCCAGACTCAAATGGCTCAGTTTCCTTCGTTCACAACGTGTATCTGTGCATTCTGGTCCTCGTATGAGGGCCTGGGTTCGAATCCCACTTCTGACACGATATGTTTTATGAAATTAACTGGAAGAGATTTAATTTATAAAACGTCCCAATTGAATGAATCCAAGTCAGGGTGGCCGAGCGGTCTAAGGCGCCAGACTCAAATGGCTCAGTTTCCTTCGTACACAACGTGTATCTGTGCATTCTGGTCCTCGTATGAGGGCCTGGGTCCGAATCCCACTTCTGACACGATATGTTTTATGAAATTAACTGGAAGAGATGTAATTTATAAAACATCCCAATTGAATGAATCCAAGTCGGGGTGGCCGAGCCGTCTAAGGCGCCAGACTCAAGGGGCTCAGTTTCCTTCGTTCTTAACGTGAATCTGTGTATTCTGCTCCTCGTATGAGGGCGTGGGTTCGAATCCCACTTCTGAAACGATATGTTTTATGAAATTAACTGGAAGAGATGTAATTTATAAAACATCCCAATTAAATGAATCCAAATTAGGGTGGCCGAGCGGTCTAAGGCGCCAGACTCAAGGGACTCAGTTTCCATCGTTCGCAACGTGAATCTGTGTATTCTGGTCCTCGTATGAGAGCGTGGGTTCGAATCCCACTTCTGACACGATATGTTTTATTAAATTAACTAGAATAGGTGTAATTTATAAAACGTCCCAATTGATGAATCCAAGTCAGGGTGGCCGAGCGGTCTAAAGCGACAGACTCAAATGGCTCAGTTTCCTTCGTTCACAACGTGAATCTGTGCATTCTAGTCCTCGTATGAGGGCCTGGGTTCGAATCCCACTTCTGACACGATATGTTTTATGAAATTAACTGGAAGAGATGTAGTTTATAAAACATCCCAATTGAATGAATCCAAGTCGGGGTGGCCGAGCGGTCTAAGGCGCCAGACTCAAGGGGCTAAGTTTCCTTCGTTCACAACGTGAATCTGTGTATTCTGGTCCTCGTATGAGAGCCTGGGTGCGAATCCCACTTCTGACACGATATGTTTTATGAAATTAACTGGAAGAGATGTAATTTATAAAACGTCCCAATAGAATGAATCCTAGTCGGGGTGGCCGAGCGGTCTAAGGCGGCAGACTCAAGGGACTCAGTTTCCATCGGTCGCAACGTGAATCTGTGTATTCTGGTCCTCGTATGAGAGCGTGGGTTCGAATCCCACTTCTGACACGATATGTTTTATTAAATTAACTAGAATAGATGTAATTTATAAAACGTCCCAATTGAATGAATCCAAGTCAGGGTGGCCGAGCGGTCTAAAGCGCCAGACTCAAATGGCTCAGTTTCCTTCGTTCACAACGTGAATCTGTGCATTCTGGTCCTCGTATGAGGGCCTGGGTTCGAATCCCACTTCTGACACGATTTGTTTTATGAAATTAACTGGAAGAGATGTAATTTATAAAACGTCCCCATTGAATGAATCCAAGTCAGGGTGGCCGAGCGGTCTAAGGCGCCAGACTCAAGGGGCTCAGTTTCCTTCGTTCACAACGTGAATCTGTGTATTCTGTTCCTCGTATGAGGGCCTGGGTCCGAATCCCACTTCTGACACGATATGTTTTATGAAATTAACTGGAAGAGATGTAATTTATAAAACATCCCAATTGAATGAATCCAAGTCGGGGTGGCCGAGCGGTCTAAGGCGCCAGACTCAAGGGGCTCAGTTTCCTTCGTTCACAACGTGAATCTGTGTATTCTGCTCCTCGTATGAGGGCCTGGGTTCGAATCCCACTTCTGACACGATTTGTTTTATGAAATTAACTGGAAGAGATGTAATTTATAAAACGTCCCAATTGAATGTATCCAAGTCAGGATGGCGGAGCGGTCTAAGGCGCCAGACTCAAGGGGCTCAGTTTCCTTCGTTCACAACGTGAATCTGTGCATTCTGGTCCTCGTATGAGGGCGTGGGTTCGAATCCCACTTCTGACACGAAAAGGTTTATGAAATTAACTGGAAGAGATGTAATTTATAAAACGCCCCAATTTAAAGAGTCCATGTCAGAATGGCTGAGCTTTCTAAGGCGCCAGACTCAAGAGGCTCAGTTTCCTTCGTTCACAACGTGAATCTGTGTATTCTGGTCCTCGTATGAGGGCGTGGGTTCGAATCCCACTTCTGACACGATATGTTTTATGAAATTAACTGGAAGAGATGTAATTTATAAAACGTCCCAATTGAATGAATCCAAGTCAAAGTGACCCAGCGGTCTAAGGCGCCAGACTCAAGGGGCTCAGTTTCCTTCGTTCACAACGTGAATCTGTGTATTCTGTTCCTCGTATGAGGGCCTGGGTTCGAATCCCACTTCTGACACGATATGTTTTATGAAATTAACTGGAACAGATGTAATTTATAAAACGTCCCAATTGAATTAATCCAAGTCAGGGTGGCCGAGCGGTCTAAAGCGCCAGACTCAAGGGGCTCAGTTTCCTTCGTTCACAACGTGAATCTGTGTATTCTGGTCGTCGTATGAGGGCCTGGGTTCGAATCCCACTTCTGACACGATATGTTTTATGAAATTAACTGGAAGAGATTTAATTTATAAAACGTCCCAATTGAATGAATCCAAGTCAGGGTGGCCGAGCGGTCTAAGGCGCCAGACTCAAATGGCTCAGTTTCCTTCGTTCACAACGTGTATCAGTGCATTCTGGTCCTCGTATGAGGGCCTGGGTCCGAATCCCACTTCTGACACGATATGTTTTATGAAATTAACTGGAAGAGATGTAATTTGTAAAACGTCCCAATTGAATGAATCCAAGTCAGGTTGGCCGAGCGGTCTAAGGCGCCAGACTCAAGGGGCTCAGTTTCCTTCGTTCACAACGTGAATCTGTGCATTCTGGTCCTCGTATGAGGGCGTGGGTTCGAATCCCACTTCTGACACGAAAAGGTTTATGAAATTAACTGGAAGAGATGTAATTTATAAAACGCCCCAATTTAAAGAGTCCATGTCAGAATGGCTGAGCTTTCTAAGGCGCCAGACTCAAGAGGCTCAGTTTCCTTCGTTCACAACGTGAATCTGTGTATTCTGGTCCTCGTATGAGGGCGTGGGTTCGAATCCCACTTCTGACACGATATGTTTTATGAAATTAACTGGAAGTGATGTAATTTATAAAACGTCCCAATTGAATGAATCCAAGTCAAAGTGACCCAGCGGTCTAAGGCGCCAGACTCAAGGGGCTCAGTTTCCTTCGTTCACAACGTGAATCTGTGTATTCTGTTCCTCGTATGAGGGCCTGGGTTCGAATCCCACTTCTGACACGATATGTTTTATGAAATTAACTGGAACAGATGTAATTTATAAAACGTCCCAATTGAATGAATCCAAGTCAGGGTGGCCGAGCGGTCTAAAGCGCCAGACTCAAGGGGCTCAGTTTCCTTCGTTCACAACGTGAATCTGTGTATTCTGGTCGTCGTATGAGGGCCTGGGTTCGAATCCCACTTCTGACACGATATGTTTTATGAAATTAACTGGAAGAGATTTAATTTATAAAACGTCCCAATTGAATGAATCCAAGTCAGGGTGGCCGAGCGGTCTAAGGCGCCAGACTCAAATGGCTCAGTTTCCTTCGTTCACAACGTGTATCTGTGCATTCTGGTCCTCGTATGAGGGCCTGGGTCCGAATCCCACTTCTGACACGATATGTTTTATGAAATTAACTGGAAGAGATGTAATTTGTAAAACGTCCCAATTGAATGAATCCAAGTCAGGTTGGCCGAGCGGTCTAAGGCGCCAGACTCAAGGGGCTCAATTTCCTTCGTTCACAACGTGAATCTGTGCATTCTGGTCCTCGTATGAGGGCCTGGGTTCGAATCCCACTTCTGACACGATATGTTTTATGAAATTAACTGGAACAGATGTTATTTATAAAACGTCCCAATTGAATGAATCCAAGTCAGGGTGGCCGAGCGGTCTAAAGCGCCAGACTCAAGGGGCTCAGTTTCCTTCGTTCACAACGTGAATCTGTGTATTCTGGTCGTTGTATGAGGGCCTGGGTTCGAATCCCACTTCTGACACGATATGTTTTATGAAATTAACTGGAAGAGATTTAATTTATAAAACGTCCCAATTGAATGAATCCAAGTCAGGGTGGCCGAGCGGTCTAAGGCGCCAGACTCAAATGGCTCAGTTTCCTTCGTTCACAACGTGTATCTGTGCATTCTGGTCCTCGTATGAGGGCCTGGGTTCGAATCCCACTTCTGACACGATATGTTTTATGAAATTAACTGGAAGAGATTTAATTTATAAAACGTCCCAATTGAATGAATCCAAGTCAGGGTGGCCGAGCGGTCTAAGGCGCCAGACTCAAATGGCTCAGTTTCCTTCGTTCACAACGTGTATCTGTGCATTCTGGTCCTCGTATGAGGGCCTGGGTCCGAATCCCACTTCTGACACGATATGTTTTATGAAATTAACTGGAAGAGATGTAATTTATAAAACATCCCAATTGAATGAATCCAAGTCGGGGTGGCCGAGCCGTCTAAGGCGCCAGACTCAAGGGACTCAGTTTCCATCGTTCGCAACGTGAATCTGTGTATTCTGGTCCTCGTATGAGAGCGTGGGTTCGAATCCCACTTCTGACACGATATGTTTTATTAAATTAACTAGAATAGGTGTAATTTATAAAACGTCCCAATTGATGAATCCAAGTCAGGGTGGCCGAACGGTCTAAAGCGCCAGACTCAAATGGCTCAGTTTCCTTCGTTCACAACGTGAATCTGTGCATTCTAGTCCTCGTATGAGGGCCTGGGTTCGAATCCCACTTCTGACACGATATGTTTTATGAAATTAACTGGAAGAGATGTAATTTATAAAACGTCCCCATTGAATGAATCCAAGTCAGGGTGGCCGAGCGGTCTAAGGCGCCAGACTCAAGAGGCTCAGTTTCCTTCGTTCACAACGTGAATCTGTGTATTCTGGTCCTCGTATGAGGGCGTGGGTTCGAATCCCACTTCTGACACGATATGTTTTATGAAATTAACTGGAAGAGATGTAATTTATAAAACGTCCCAATTGAATGAATCCAAGTCAAAGTGGCCCAGCGGTCTAAGGCGCCAGACTCAAGGGGCTCAGTTTCCTTCGTTCACAACGTGAATCTGTGTATTCTGTTCCTCGTATGAGGGCCTGGGTTCGAATCCCACTTCTGACACGATATGTTTTATGAAATTAACTGGAACAGATGTAATTTATAAAACGTCCCAATTGAATGAATCCAAGTCAGGGTGGAAGAGCGGTCTAAAGCGCCAGACTCAAGGGGCTCAGTTTCCTTCGTTCACAACGTGAATCTGTGTATTCTGGTCGTCGTATGAGGGCCTGGGTTCGAATCCCACTTCTGACACGATATGTTTTATGAAATTAACTGGAAGAGATTTAATTTATAAAACGTCCCAATTGAATGAATCCAAGTCAGGGTGGCCGAGCGGTCTAAGGCGCCAGACTCAAATGGCTCAGTTTCCTTCGTTCACAACGTGTATCTGTGCATTCTGGTCCTCGTATGAGGGCCTGGGTCCGAATCCCACTTCTGACACGATATGTTTTATGAAATTAACTGGAAGAGATGTAATTTGTAAAACGTCCCAATTGAATGAATCCAAGTCAGGTTGGCCGAGCGGTCTAAGGCGCCAGATTCAAGGGGCTCAGTTTCCTTCGTTCACAACGGGAATCTGTGTATTCTGGTCCTCGTATGAGGGCGTGGGTTCGAATCCCACTTCTGACACGATATGTTTTAAGAAATTAACTGGAAGAGATGTAATTTATAAAACGGACAATTAAATGAATCCAAGTCAGGATGGCCGAGCGGTCTAAGGCGCCAGATTCAAGGGGCTCAGTTTCCTTCGTTCACAACGCGAATCTGTGTATTCTGGTCCTCGTATGAGGGCGTGGGTTCGAATCCCACTTCTGACACGATATGTTTTAAGAAATTAACTGGAAGAGATGTAATTAATTAAACGTCCAAATTACAAGAGACCACGTCAGGATGCCCGAGCGGTCTAAGGCGCTAGACTCAAGGGGCTTAGTTTCTTTCGTTCACGACGTGAATTTGTGTATTCTGGTCCTCGTATGAGGGCGTGGGTTCGAATCCCACTTCTGATACGATATGTTTTATGAAAATAACTGGAAGAGATGTAATTTATACAACGTCCCAATTGAATGAATCCAAGTTAGGGTGGCCGAGCGGTCTAAGGCGCCAGACTCAAGGGGCTCAGTTTCCTTCGTTCACAACGTGAATTTGTGTATTCTGGTCCTCGTATGAGGGCCTGGGTTCGAATCCCACTTCTGACACGATATGTTTTATGAAATTAACTGGAAGAGATGTAATTTATAAAACATCCCAAATGAATGAATCCAAGTCAGGGTGGCCGAGCGGTCTAAGGCGCTACACTCAAGGGGCTTAGTTTCTTTCGTTCACGACGTGAATCTGTGTATTCTGGTCCTCGTATGAGGGCGTGGGTTCGAATCCCACTTCTGACACGATATGTTTTATGAAATTAACTGGAAGAGATGTAATTTATAAAACGTCCAAATCAGAAGTGACCACGTCAGGATGGCGGAGCGGTCTAAGGCGCCACACTCAAGGGGCTCAGTTTCCTTCGTTCACAACGTGAATCTGTGTATTCTGGTCCTCGTATGAGGGCGTGGGTTCGAATCCCACTTCTGATACGATATGTTTTATGAAAATAACTGGAAGAGATGTAATTTAAAACGTCCAAACTAGATAAAACCACGTCAGGATGGCCGAGCGGTCTATGCCGCCAGACTCAAGTGACCAAGTTTCTTTCGTTCTCAACGTGAATCAGTGTATTCTGCTCCTCGTATGAGGGCGTGGGTTGGAATCCCACTTCTGGCACGATATGTGTTATGAAATTATTTGGAAGAGATGTAATTTATAAAACGTCCCAATTGAATGAATCCAAGTCAGGATGGCCGAGCGGTCTAAGGCGCCAGACTCAAGGGGCGTAGTTTCTTTCGTTCACAACGTGAATCTGTGTATTCTGGTCCTCGTCTGAGGGCGTGGGTTCGAATACCACTTCTGATACGATATGTTTTATGAAAATAACTGGAAGAGATGTAATTTAAAACGTCCGAACTAGATAAAACCACGTCAGGATGCCCGAGCGGTCTAAGGCGCTAGACTCAGGGGCTTAGTTTCATTCCTTCCCGATGTGGTCTGTGTATTCTGGCCCTCGAATGAGGGCGTGGTTTCGAATCCCAATTCTGACACGATGTTTTATAAATTTAACTGGAAAAGATGTAATTTATAAAACGTCCATAGAAAATGAATCCACGTCAGGATGGCCGAGCGGTCTAAGGCGCCAGACTCAAGTGACCAAGTTTCTTTCGTTCTCAACGTGAATCAGTGTATTCTGCTCCTCGTATGAGGGCGTGGGTTGGAATCCCACTTCTGGCACGATATGTGTTATGAAATTAACTGGAAGAGATGTAATTTATAAAACGTCCCAATTGAATGAATCCAAGTCAGGATGGCCGAGCGGTCTATGGCGCCAGACTCAAGGGGCTCAGTTTCCTTCGTTTACAACGTGAATCTGTGTATTCTGGTCCTCGTATGATGGTGTGGGTTCGAATCCCAATTCTGACACGATATGTTTTAAGAAATTAACTGGAAGAGATGTAATTAATTAAACGTCCAAATTACAAGAGACCACGTCAGGATGCCCGAGCGGTCTAAGGCGCCAGACTCAAGGGGCTCAGTTTCCTTCGTTCACAACGTGAATCTGTGTATTCTGGTCCTCGTATAAGGGCGTGGGTTCGAATCCCACTTCTGACACGATATGTTTTAAGAAATTAACTGGAAGAGATGTAATTAATTAAACGTCCAAATTACAAGAGACCACGTCAGGATGCCCGAGCGGTCTAAGGCGCTAGACTCAATAGGCTTAGTTTCTTTCGTTCACGACGTGAATCTGTGTACTCTGGTCCTCGTATGAGGGCGTGGGTTCGAATCCCACTTCTGATACGATATGTTTTATGAAAATAACTGGAAGAGATGTAATTTAAAACGTCCAAACTAGATAAAACCACGTCAGGATGGCCGAGCGGTCTATGCCGCCAGACTCAAGTGACCAAGTTTCTTTCGTTCTCAACGTGAATCAGTGTATTCTGCTCCTCGTATGAGGGCGTGGGTTGGAATCCCACTTCTGGCACGATATGTGTTATGAAATTATTTGGAAGAGATGTAATTTATAAAACGTCCCAATTGAATGAATCCAAGTCAGGATGGCCGAGCGGTCTAAGGCGCCAGACTCAAGGGGCGTAGTTTCTTTCGTTCACAACGTGAATCTGTGTATTCTGGTCCTCGTATGAGGGCCTGGGTTCGAATCCCACTTCTGACACGATATGTTTTATGAAATTAACTGGAAGAGATGTAATTTATAAAACATCCCAAATGAATGAATCCAAGTCAGGGTGGCCGAGCGGTCTAAGGCGCTACACTCAAGGGGCTTAGTTTCTTTCGTTCACGACGTGAATCTGTGTATTCTGGTCCTCGTATGAGGGCGTGGGTTCGAATCCCACTTCTGACACGATATGTTTTATGAAATTAACTGGAAGAGATGTAATTTATAAAACGTCCAAATCAGAAGTGACCACGTCAGGATGGCGGAGCGGTCTAAGGCGCCAGACTCAAGGGGCTCAGTTTCCTTCGTTCACAACGTGAATCTGTGTATTCTGGTCCTCGTATGAGGGCGTGGGTTCGAATCCCACTTCTGATACGATATGTTTTATGAAAATAACTGGAAGAGATGTAATTTAAAACGTCCAAACTAGATAAAACCACGTCAGGATGGCCGAGCGGTCTAAGGCGCCAGACTCAAGTGACCAAGTTTCTTTCGTTCTCAACGTGAATCAGTGTATTCTGCTCCTCGTATGAGGGCGTGGGTTGGAATCCCACTTCTGGCACGATATGTTATGAAATTATTTGGAAGAGATGTAATTTATAAAACGTCCCAATTGAATGAATCCAAGTCAGGATGGCCGAGCGGTCTAAGGCGCCAGACTCAAGGGGCGTAGTTTCTTTCGTTCACAACGTGAATCTGTGTATTCTGGTCCTCGTCTGAGGGCGTGGGTTCGAATACCACTTCTGATACGATATGTTTTATGAAAATAACTGGAAGAGATGTAATTTAAAACGTCCAAACTAGATAAAACCACGTCAGGATGCCCGAGCGGTCTAAGGCGCTAGACTCAGGGGCTTAGTTTCATTCCTTCCCGATGTGGTCTGTGTATTCTGGCCCTCGAATGAGGGCGTGGTTTCGAATCCCAATTCTGACACGATGTTTTATAAATTTAACTGGAAAAGATGTAATTTATAAAACGTCCATAGAAAATGAATCCACGTCAGGATGGCCGAGCGGTCTAAGGCGCCAGACTCAAGTGACCAAGTTTCTTTCGTTCTCAACGTGAATCAGTGTATTCTGCTCCTCGTATGAGGGCGTGGGTTGGAATCCCACTTCTGGCACGATATGTGTTATGAAATTAACTGGAAGAGATGTAATTTATAAAACGTCCCAGTTGAATGAATCCAAGTCAGGATGGCCGAGCGGTCTATGGCGCCAGACTCAAGGGGCTCAGTTTCCTTCGTTTACAACGTGAATCTGTGTATTCTGGTCCTCGTATGATGGCGTGGGTTCGAATCCCAATTCTGACCAGTGTTGGGCAAATCGCGAATTACGTTGTACTACCAAGCGGGGGAAATTCGGTGAATGATCGAAAAATTCGCGAATTTGCCCACCTCTTATTCTGACACGATATGTTTTAAGAAATTAACTGGAAGAGATGTAATTAATTAAACGTCCAAATTACAAGAGACCACGTCAGGATGCCCGAGCGGTCTAAGGCGCCAGACTCAAGGGGCTCAGTTTCCTTCGTTCACAACGTGAATCTGTGTATTCTGGTCCTCGTATAAGGGCGTGGGTTCGAATCCCACTTCTGACACGATATGTTTTAAGAAATTAACTGGAAGAGATGTAATTAATTAAACGTCCAAATTACAAGAGACCACGTCAGGATGCCCGAGCGGTCTAAGGCGCTAGACTCAAGGGGCTTAGTTTCTTTCGTTCACGACGTGAATCTGTGTACTCTGGTCCTCGTATGAGGGCGTGGGTTCGAATCCCACTTCTGATACGATATGTTTTATGAAAATAACTGGAAGAGATGTAATTTAAAATGTCCAAACTAGATAAAACCACGTCAGGACGCCCGAGCGGTCTAAGGCGCTAGACTCAAGGGGCTTAGTTTCATTCCTTCCCGATGTGGTCTGTGTATTCTGGCCCTCGAATGAGGGCGTGGTTTCGAATCCTAATTCTGACACGATGTTTTATAAATTTAACTGGAAAAGATGTAGTTTATAAAACGTCCGAATTGAATGAATCCAAGTCAGTATGGCCGAGCGGTCTAAGGCGCCAGACTCAAGTGACCAAGTTTCTTCCGTTCTCAACGTGAATCAGTGTATTCTGCTCCTCGTATGAGGGCGAGGGTTGGAATCTCACTTCTGGCACGATATGTGTTATGAAATTAACTGGAAGAGATGTAATTTATAAAACGTCCCAATTAAATGAATCCAAGTCAGGATGGCGGAGCGGTCTAAGGTGCCAGACTCAAGGGGCTCAGTTTCGTTCGTTCACAACGTGAATCTGTGTATTCTGGTCCTCGTATGAGGGCGTGGGTTCGAATCCCACTTCTGACACGATATGTTTTATGAAATTAACTGGAAGAGATGTAATTTATAAAACATCCCAAATGAATGAATCCAAGTCAGGGTGGCCGAGCGGTCTAAGGCGCTACACTCAAGGGGCTTAGTTTCTTTCGTTCACGACGTATGAGGGCGTGGGTTCGAATCCCACTTCTGACACGATTTGTTTTATGAAATTAACTGGAAGAGATGTAATTTATAAAACGTTCAAATCAGAAGTGACCACGTCAGGATGGCGGAGCGGTCTAAGGCGCCAGACTCAAGGGGCTCAGTTTCCTTCGTTCACAACGTGAATCTGTGTATTCTGGTCGTCGTATGAGGGCGTGAGTTCGAATCCCACTTCTGACACGATATGTTTTATGAAATTAACTGGAAGAGATGTAATTTATAAAACGTCCAAATTAGAAGTGACCACGCCAGGATGGCGGAGCGGTCTAAGGCGCAAGACTCAAGGGGCGTAGTTTCTTTCGTTCACAAAGTGAATCTGTGTATTCTGGTCCTCGTATGAGGGCGTGGGTTCGAATCCCACTTCTGACACGATATGTTTTATGAAATTAACTAGAATAGATGTAATTTATAAAACGTCCCAATTGAATGAATCCAAGTCAGGGTGGCCGAGCGGTCTAAGGCGCCAGACTCAAATGGCTCAGTTTCCTTCGTTCACAACGTGAATCTGTGCATTCTGGTCCTCGTATGAGGGCCTGGGTCCGAATCCCACTTCTGACACGATATGTTTTATGAAATTAACTGGAAGAGATGTAATTTATAAAACGTCCCAATTGAATGAATCCAAGTCGGGGTGGCCGAGCGGTCTAATGCGCCAGACTCAAAAGGCTCAGTTTCCTTCGTTCTTAACGTGAATCTGTGTATTCTGCTCCTCGTATAAGGGCGTGGGTTCGAATCCCACTTCTGACACGATATTTTTCATGAAATTAACTGGAAGAGATGTAATTTATAAAACATCCCAATTGAATGAATCCAAGTTAGGGTGGCCGAGCGGTCTAAGGCGCCAGACTCAAGGGGCTAAGTTTCCTTCGTTCACAACTTGAATCTGTGTATTCTGGTCCTCGTATGAGAGCCTGGGTGCGAATCCCACTTCTGACACGATATGTTTTATGAAATTAACTGGAAGAGATGTAATTTATAAAACGTCCCAATTGAATGAATCCAAGTCAGGGTGGCCGAGCGGTCTAAGGCGCCAGACTCAAATGGCTCAGCTTCCATCTTTCACAACGTGAATCTGTGCATTCTGGTCCTCGTATGAGGGCCTGGGTCCGAATCCCACTTCTGACACGATATGTTTTATGAAATTAACTGGAAGAGATGTAATTTATAAAACGTCCCAATTGAATGAATCCAAGTCGGGGTGGCCGAGCGGTCTAATGCGCCAGACTCAAAAGGCTCAGTTTCCTTCGTTCTTAACGTGAATCTGTGTATTCTGCTCCTCGTATAAGGGCGTGGGTTCGAATCCCACTTCTGACACGATATTTTTCATGAAATTAACTGGAAGAGATGTAATTTATAAAACATCCCAATTGAATGAATCCAAGTTAGGGTGGCCGAGCGGTCTAAGGCGCCAGACTCAAGGGGCTAAGTTTCCTTCGTTCACAACTTGAATCTGTGTATTCTGGTCCTCGTATGAGAGCCTGGGTGCGAATCCCACTTCTGACACGATATGTTTTATGAAATTAACTGGAAGAGATGTAATTTATAAAACGTCCCAATTGAATGAATCCAAGTCAGGGTGGCCGAGCGGTCTAAGGCGCCAGACTCAAATGGCTCAGCTTCCATCTTTCACAACGTGAATCTGTGCATTCTGGTCCTCGTATGAGGGCCTGGGTGCGAATCCCACTTCTGACACGATATGTGTTATGAAATTAACTAGAATAGATGTAATTTATAAAACGTCCCAATTGAATGAATCCAAGTCAGGGTGGCCGAGCGGTCTAAGGCGCCAGACTCAAATGGCTCAGTTTCCTTCGTTCACAACGTGAATCTGTGCATTCTGGTCCTCGTATGAGGGCCTGGGTTCGAATCCCACTTCTGACACGTTATGTTTTATGAAATTAACTGGAAGAGATGTAATTTATAAAACGTCCCAATTGAATGAATCCAAGTCAGGGTGGCCGTGCGGTCTAAGGCGCCAGACTCAAGGGGCTCAGTTTCCTTCGTTCGCAACGTGAATCTGTGTATTCTGGTCCTCGTATGAGGGCCTGGGTTCGAATCCCACTTCTGACACGATATGTTTTATGAAATTAACTGGAAGAGATGTAATTTATGAAACGTCCCAATTGAACGAATCCAAGTCGGGGTGGCCGAGTGGTCTAAGGCGCCAGGCTCAAGGGGCTAAGTTTCCTTCGTTCTTAACGTGAATCTGTGTATTTTGCTCCTCGTATGAGGGCGTGGGTTCGAATCCCACTTCTGACACGATATGTTTTATGAAATTAACTGGAAGAGATGTATTTTATAAAACGTCCCAATTGAATGAAGCCAAGTCGGGGTGGCCGAGCGGTCTAAGGCGCCAGACTCAAGGGGCTCAGTTTCCTTCGTTCACAACGTGAATCTGTGTATTCTGGTCCTCGTATGAGGGCCTGGGTTCGAATCCCGCTTCTGACACGATATGTTTTATGAAATTAACTGGAAGAGATGTAATTTATAAAACGTCCCAATAGAATGAATCGTAGTCGGGGTGGCCGAGCGGTCTAAGGCGCCAGACTCAAGGGACTCAGTTTCCATCGTTCGCAACGTGAATCTGTGTATTCTGGTCCTCGTATGAGAGCGTGGGTTCGAATCCCACTTCTGACAAGATATGTTTTATGAAATTAACTAGAATAGATGTAATTTATAAAACGTCCCAATTGAATGAATCCAAGTCAGGGTGGCCGAGCGGTCTAAGGCGCCAGACTCAAATGGCTCAGTTTCCTTCGTTCACAACGTGAATCTGTGCATTCTGGTCCTCGTATGAGGGACTGGGTTCGAATCCCACTTCTGACATGATATGTTTTATGAAATTAACTGGAAGAGATGTAATTTATAAAACGACCCAGTTGAATGAATCCAAGTCAGGGTGGCCGAGCGGTATAAGGCGCCAGACTCAAGGGGCTCAGTTTCCTTCGTTCACAACGTGAATCTGTGAATTCTGGTCCTCGTATGAGGGCCTGGGTTCGAATCCCACTTCTGACACGATATGTTTTATGAAATTAACTGGAACAGATGTAATTTATAAAACGTCCCAATTGAATGAATCCAAGTCAGGGTGGCCGAGCGGTCTAAGGCGCCAGACTCAAGGGGCTCAGTTTCCTTCGTTCACAACGTGAATCTGTGTATTTTGGTCCTCGTATGAGGGCCTGGGTTCGAATCCCACTTCTGACACGTTATGTTTTATGAAATTAACTGGAAGAGATGTAATTTATAAAACGTCCCAATTGAATGATTCCAAGTCAGGGTGGCCGAACGGTCTAAGGCGCCAGACTCAAGGGGCTCAGTTTCCTTCGTTCACAACGTGAATCTGTGTATTCTGGTCCTCGTATGAGGGCCTGGGTTCGAATCCCACTTCTGAGACGTTATGTTTTATGAAATTAACTGGAAGAGATGTAATTTATAAAACGTCCCAATTGAATGAATCCAACTCAGGGTGGCCGAGCGGTCTAAGGCGCCAGACTCAAATGGCTCAGTTTCCTTCGTTCACAACGTGAATCTGTGTATTCTGGTCCTCGTTTGAGAGCCTGGGTGCGAATCCCACTTCTGACACGATATGTTTTATGAAATTAACTGGAAGAGATGTAATTTATAAAACGTCCCAATAGAATGAATCGTAGTCGGGGTGGCCGAGCGGTCTAAGGCGCCAGACTCAAGGGACTCAGTTTCCATCGTTCGCAACGTGAATCTGTGTATTCTGGTCCTCGTATGAGAGCGTGGGTTCGAATCCCACATCTGACACGATATGTTTTATGAAATTAACTAGAATAGATGTAATTTATAAAACGTCCCAATTGAATGAATCCAAGTCAGGGTGGCCGAGCGGTCTAAGGCGCCAGACTCAAATGGCTCAGTTTCCTTCGTTCACAACGTGAATCTGTGCATTCTGGTCCTCGTATGAGGGTCTGGGTTCGAATCCCACTTCTGACATGATATGTTTTATGAAATTAACTGGAAGAGATGTAATTTATAAAACGACCCAATTGAATGAATCCAAGTCAGGGTGGCCGAGCGGTATAAGGCGCCAGACTCAAGGGGCTCAGTTTCCTTCGTTCACAACGTGAATCTGTGTATTCTGGTCCTCGTATGAGGGCCTGGGTTCGAATCCCACTTCTGACACGATATGTTTTATGAAATTAACTGGAACAGATGTAATTTATAAAACGTCCCAATTGAATGAATCCAAGTCAGGGTGGCCGAGCGGTCTAAGGCGCCAGACTCAAGGGGCTCAGTTTCCTTCGTTCACAACGTGAATCTGTGTATTTTGGTCCTCGTATGAGGGCCTGGGTTCGAATCCCACTTCTGACACGTTATGTTTTATGAAATTAACTGGAAGAGATGTAATTTATAAAACGTCCCAATTGAATGAATCCAAGTCAGGGTGGCCGTGCGGCCTAAGGCGCGAGACTCAAGGGGCTCAGTTTCCTTCGTTCGCAACGTGAATCTGTGTATTCTGGTCCTCGTATGAGGGCCTGGGTTCGAATCCCACTTCTGACACGATATGTTTTATGAAATTAACTGGAAGAGATGTAATTTATAAAACGTCCCAATTGATTGAATCCAAGTCAGGGTGGCCGAGCGGTCTAAGGCGCCAGACCCAAGGGGCTCAGTTTCCTTCGTTCGCAACGTGAATCTGTGTATTCTGGTCCTCGTATGAGGGCATGGGTTCGAATCCCACTTCTGACACGATATGTTTTATGAAATTAACTAGAATAGATGTAATTTATAAAACGTCCCAATTGAATGAATCCAAGTCAGGGTGGCCGAGCGGTCTAAGGCGCCAGACTCAAATGGCTCAGTTTCCTTCGTTCACAACGTGAATCTGTGCATTCTGGTCCTCGTATGAGGGCCTGGGTCCGAATCCCACTTCTGACACGATATGTTTTATGAAATTAACTGGAAGAGATGTAATTTATAAAACGTCCCAATTGAATGAATCCAAGTCGGGGTGGCCGAGCGGTCTAATGCGCCAGACTCAAAAGGCTCAGTTTCCTTCGTTCTTAACGTTAATCTGTGTATTCTGCTCCTCATATAAGGGCGTGGGTTCGAATCCCACTTCTGACACGATATTTTTCATGAAATTAACTGGAAGAGATGTAATTTATAAAACATCCCAATTGAATGAATCCAAGTTAGGGTGGCCGAGCGGTCTAAGGCGCCAGACTCAAGGGGCTAAGTTTCCTTCGTTCACAACTTGAATCTGTGTATTCTGGTCCTCGTATGAGAGCCTGGGTGCGAATCCCACTTCTGACACGATATGTTTTATGAAATTAACTGGAAGAGATGTAATTTATTAAACGTCCCAATATAACGAATCCTAGTCGGGGTGGCCGAGCGGTCTAAGGCGCCAGACTCAAGGGACTCAGTTTCCATCGTTCGCAACGTGAATCTGTGTATTCTGGTCCTCGTATGAGAGCGTGGGTTCGAATCCCACTTCTGACACGATATGTTTTATGAAATTAACTAGAATAGATGTAATTTATAAAACGTCCCAATTGAATGAATCCAAGTCAGGGTGGCCGAGCGGTCTAAGGCGCCAGACTCAAGGGGCTCAGTTTCCTTCGTTCACAACGTGAATCTGTGTATTTTGGTCCTCGTATGAGGGCCTGGGTTCGAATCCCACTTCTGACACGTTATGTTTTATGAAATTAACTGGAAGAGATGTAATTTATAAAACGTCCCAATTGAATGATTCCAAGTCAGGGTGGCCGAACGGTCTAAGGCGCCAGACTCAAGGGGCTCAGTTTCCTTCGTTCACAACGTGAATCTGTGTATTCTGGTCCTCGTATGAGGGCCTGGGTTCGAATCCCACTTCTGAGACGTTATGTTTTATGAAATTAACTGGAAGAGATGTAATTTATAAAACGTCCCAATTGAATGAATCCAACTCAGGGTGGCCGAGCGGTCTAAGGCGCCAGACTCAAATGGCTCAGTTTCCTTCGTTCACAACGTGAATCTGTGTATTCTGGTCCTCGTTTGAGAGCCTGGGTGCGAATCCCACTTCTGACACGATATGTTTTATGAAATTAACTGGAAGAGATGTAATTTATAAAACGTCCCAATAGAATGAATCGTAGTCGGGGTGGCCGAGCGGTCTAAGGCGCCAGACTCAAGGGACTCAGTTTCCATCGTTCGCAACGTGAATCTGTGTATTCTGGTCCTCGTATGAGAGCGTGGGTTCGAATCCCACTTCTGACACGATATGTTTTATGAAATTAACTAGAATAGATGTAATTTATAAAACGTCCCAATTGAATGAATCCAAGTCAGGGTGGCCGAGCGGTCTAAGGCGCCAGACTCAAATGGCTCAGTTTCCTTCGTTCACAACGTGAATCTGTGCATTCTGGTCCTCGTATGAGGGTCTGGGTTCGAATCCCACTTCTGACATGATATGTTTTATGAAATTAACTGGAAGAGATGTAATTTATAAAACGACCCAATTGAATGAATCCAAGTCAGGGTGGCCGAGCGGTATAAGGCGCCAGACTCAAGGGGCTCAGTTTCCTTCGTTCACAACGTGAATCTGTGTATTCTGGTCCTCGTATGAGGGCCTGGGTTCGAATCCCACTTCTGACACGATATGTTTTATGAAATTAACTGGAACAGATGTAATTTATAAAACGTCCCAATTGAATGAATCCAAGTCAGGGTGGCCGAGCGGTCTAAGGCGCCAGACTCAAGGGGCTCAGTTTCCTTCGTTCACAACGTGAATCTGTGTATTTTGGTCCTCGTATGAGGGCCTGGGTTCGAATCCCACTTCTGACACGTTATGTTTTATGAAATTAACTGGAAGAGATGTAATTTATAAAACGTCCCAATTGAATGAATCCAAGTCAGGGTGGCCGTGCGGCCTAAGGCGCGAGACTCAAGGGGCTCAGTTTCCTTCGTTCGCAACGTGAATCTGTGTATTCTGGTCCTCGTATGAGGGCCTGGGTTCGAATCCCACTTCTGACACGATATGTTTTATGAAATTAACTGGAAGAGATGTAATTTATAAAACGTCCCAATTGATTGAATCCAAGTCAGGGTGGCCGAGCGGTCTAAGGCGCCAGACCCAAGGGGCTCAGTTTCCTTCGTTCGCAACGTGAATCTGTGTATTCTGGTCCTCGTATGAGGGCATGGGTTCGAATCCCACTTCTGACACGATATGTTTTATGAAATTAACTAGAATAGATGTAATTTATAAAACGTCCCAATTGAATGAATCCAAGTCAGGGTGGCCGAGCGGTCTAAGGCGCCAGACTCAAATGGCTCAGTTTCCTTCGTTCACAACGTGAATCTGTGCATTCTGGTCCTCGTATGAGGGCCTGGGTCCGAATCCCACTTCTGACACGATATGTTTTATGAAATTAACTGGAAGAGATGTAATTTATAAAACGTCCCAATTGAATGAATCCAAGTCGGGGTGGCCGAGCGGTCTAATGCGCCAGACTCAAAAGGCTCAGTTTCCTTCGTTCTTAACGTTAATCTGTGTATTCTGCTCCTCATATAAGGGCGTGGGTTCGAATCCCACTTCTGACACGATATTTTTCATGAAATTAACTGGAAGAGATGTAATTTATAAAACATCCCAATTGAATGAATCCAAGTTAGGGTGGCCGAGCGGTCTAAGGCGCCAGACTCAAGGGGCTAAGTTTCCTTCGTTCACAACTTGAATCTGTGTATTCTGGTCCTCGTATGAGAGCCTGGGTGCGAATCCCACTTCTGACACGATATGTTTTATGAAATTAACTGGAAGAGATGTAATTTATTAAACGTCCCAATATAACGAATCCTAGTCGGGGTGGCCGAGCGGTCTAAGGCGCCAGACTCAAGGGACTCAGTTTCCATCGTTCGCAACGTGAATCTGTGTATTCTGGTCCTCGTATGAGAGCGTGGGTTCGAATCCCACTTCTGACACGATATGTTTTATGAAATTAACTAGAATAGATGTAATTTATAAAACGTCCCAATTGAATGAATCCAAGTCAGGGTGGCCGAGCGGTCTAAGGCGCCAGACTCAAATGGCTCAGTTTCCATCGTTCACAACGTGAATCTGTGCATTCTGGTCCTCGTATGAGGGCCTGGGTGCGAATCCCACTTCTGACACGATATGTTTTATGAAATTAACTAGAATAGATGTAATTTATAAAACGTCCCAATTGAATGAATCCAAGTCAGGGTGGCCGAGCGGTCTAAGGCGCCAGACTCAAATGGCTCAGTTTCCTTCGTTCACAACGTGAATCTGTGCATTATGGTCCTCGTATGAGGGCCTGGGTTCGAATCCCACTTCTGACACGTTATGTTTTATGAAATTAACTGGAAGAGATGTAATTTATAAAACGTCCCAATTGAATGAATCCAAGTCAGGGTGGCCGTGCGGTCTAAGGCGCCAGACTCAAGGGGCTCAGTTTCCTTCGTTCGCAACGTGAATCTGTGTATTCTGGTCCTCGTATGAGGGCCTGGGTTCGAATCCCACTTCTGACACGATATTTTTCATGAAATTAACTGGAAGAGATGTAATTTATAAAACATCCCAATTGAATGAATCCAAGTTAGGGTGGCCGAGCGGTCTAAGGCGCCAGACTCAAGGGGCTAAGTTTCCTTCGTTCACAACTTGAATCTGTGTATTCTGGTCCTCGTATGAGAGCCTGGGTGCGAATCCCACTTCTGACACGATATGTTTTATGAAATTAACTGGAAGAGATGTAATTTATTAAACGTCCCAATATAACGAATCCTAGTCGGGGTGGCCGAGCGGTCTAAGGCGCCAGACTCAAGGGACTCAGTTTCCATCGTTCGCAACGTGAATCTGTGTATTCTGGTCCTCGTATGAGAGCGTGGGTTCGAATACCACTTCTGACACGATATGTTTTATGAAATTAACTGGAAGAGATGTGATTTATAAAACGTCCCAATTGATTGAATCCAAGTCAGGGTGGCCGAGCGGTCTAAGGCGCCAGACCCAAGGGGCTCAGTTTCCTTCGTTCGCAACGTGAATCTGTGTATTCTGGTCCTCGTATGAGGGCATGGGTTCGAATCCCACTTCTGACACGATATGTTTTATGAAATTAACTAGAATAGATGTAATTTATAAAACGTCCCAATTGAATGAATCCAAGTCAGGGTGGCCGAGCGGTCTAAGGCGCCAGACTCAAATGGCTCAGTTTCCTTCGTTCACAACGTGAATCTGTGCATTCTGGTCCTCGTATGAGGGCGTGGGTTCGAATCCCACTTCTGACACGATATGTTTTATGAAATTAACTAGAATAGATGTAATTTATAAAACGTCCCAATTGAATGAATCCAAGTCGGGGTGGCCGAGCGGTCTAATGCGCCAGACTCAAAAGGCTCAGTTTCCTTCGATCTTAACGTGAATCTGTGTATTCTGCTCCTCGTATAAGGGCGTGGGTTCGAATCCCACTTCTGACACGATATTTTTCATGAAATTAACTGGAAGAGATGTAATTTATAAAACATCCCAATTGAATGAATCCAAGTTAGGGTGGCCGAGCGGTCTAAGGCGCCAGACTCAATGGGCTAAGTTTCCTTCGTTCACAACTTGAATCTGTGTATTCTGGTCCTCGTATGAGAGCCTGGGTGCGAATCCCACTTCTGACACGATATGTTTTATGAAATTAACTGGAAGAGATGTAATTTATTAAACGTCCCAATATAACGAATCCTAGTCGGGGTGGCCGAGCGGTCTAAGGCGCCAGACTCAAGGGACTCAGTTTCCATCGTTCGCAACGTGAATCTGTGTATTCTGGTCCTCGTATGAGAGCGTGGGTTCGAATCCCACTTCTGACACGATATGTTTTATGAAATTAACTAGAATAGATGTAATTTATAAAACGTCCCAATTGAATGAATCCAAGTCAGGGTGGCCGAGCGGTCTAAGGCGCCAGACTCAAATGGCTCAGTTTCCATCGTTCACAACGTGAATCTGTGCATTCTGGTCCTCGTATGAGGGCCTGGGTGCGAATCCCACTTCTGACACGATATGTTCTATGAAATTAACTGGAAGAGATGTAATTTATAAAACGTCCCAATATAACGAATCCTAGTCGGGGTGGCCGAGCGATCTAAGGCGCCAGACTCAAGGGACTCAGTTCCCATCGTTCGCAACGTGAATCTGTGTATTCTGGTCCTCGTATGAGAGCGTGGGTTCGAATCCCACTTCTGACACGATATGTTTTATGAAATTAACTAGAATAGATGTAATTTATAAAACGTCCCAATTGAATGAATCCAAGTCAGGGTGGCCGAGCGGTCTAAGGCGCCAGACTCAAATGGCTCAGTTTCCATCGTTCACAACGTGAATCTGTGCATTCTGGTCCTCGTATGAGGGCCTGGGTGCGAATCCCACTTCTGACACGATATGTTCTATGAAATTAAGTGGAAGAGATGTAATTTATAAAACGTCCCAATATAACGAATCCTAGTCGGGGTGGCCGAGCGATCTAAGGCGCCAGACTCAAGGGACTCAGTTTCCATCGTTCGCAACGTGAATCTGTGTATTCTGGTCCTCGTATGAGAGCGTGGGTTCGAATCCCACTTCTGACACGATATGTTTTATGAAATTAACTAGAATAGATGTAATTTATAAAACGTCCCAATTGAATGAATCCAAGTCAGGGTGGTCGAGCGGTCTAAGGCGCCAGACTCAAGGGGCTCAGTTTCCTTCGTTCACAACGTGAATCTGTGTATTCTGGTCCTCGTATGAGGGCCTGGGTGCGAATCCCACTTCTGACACGATATCTTTTATGAAATTAACTGGAAGAGATGTAATTTATAAAACGTCCCAATATAACGAATCCTAGTCGGGGTGGCCGAGCGATCTAAGGCGCCAGACTCAAGGGACTCAGTTTCCATCGTTCGCAACGTGAATCTGTGTATTCTGGTCCTCGTATGAGGGCCTGGGTTCGTATCCCACTTCTGACACGATATGTTTTATGAAATTAACTGGAAGAGATGTAATTTATAAAACGTCCCAATTGAATGAATCCAAGTCAGGGTGGCCGAGCGGTCTAAGGCGCCAGACTCAAGGGGCTCAGTTTCCTTCGTTCACAACGTGAATCTGTGTATTCTGGTCCTCGTATGAGGGCCTGGCTCCGAATCCCACTTCTGACACGATATGTTTTATGAAATTAACTGGAAGAGATGTAATTTATAAAACATCCCAATTGAATGAATCCAAGTCGGGGTGGCCGAGCGGTCTAAGGCGCCAGACTCAAATGGCTCAGTTTCCTTCGTTCACAACGTGAATCTGTGCATTCTGGTCCTCGTATGAGGGCCTGGGTGCGAATCCCACTTCTGACACGATATGTTTTATGAAATTAACTGGAAGAGATGTAATTTATAAAACGTCCCAATATAACGAATCCTAGTCGGGGTGGCCGAGCGGTCTAAGGCGCCAGACTCAAGGGGCTCAGTTTCCTTCGTTCACAACGTGAATCTGTGTATTCTGCTCCTCGTATGAGGGCGTCGGTTCGAATCCCACTTCTGACACGATATGTTTTATGAAATTAACTGGAACAGATGTAATTTATAAAACGTCCCAATTGAATGAATCCAAGTCAGGGTGGTCGAGCGGTCTAAGGCGCCAGACTCAAGGGGCTCAGTTTCCTTCGTTCACAACGTGAATCTGTGTATTCTGGTCCTCGTATGAGGGCCTGGGTGCGAATCCCACTTCTGACACGATATCTTTTATGAAATTAACTGGAAGAGATGTAATTTATAAAACGTCCCAATATAACGAATCCTAGTCGGGGTGGCCGAGCGATCTAAGGCGCCAGACTCAAGGGACTCAGTTTCCATCGTTCGCAACGTGAATCTGTGTATTCTGGTCCTCGTATGAGGGCCTGGGTTCGTATCCCACTTCTGACACGATATGTTTTATGAAATTAACTGGAAGAGATGTAATTTATAAAACGTCCCAATTGAATGAATCCAAGTCAGGGTGGCCGAGCGGTCTAAGGCGCCAGACTCAAGGGGCTCAGTTTCCTTCGTTCACAACGTGAATCTGTGTATTCTGGTCCTCGTATGAGGGCCTGGCTCCGAATCCCACTTCTGACACGATATGTTTTATGAAATTAACTGGAAGAGATGTAATTTATAAAACATCCCAATTGAATGAATCCAAGTCGGGGTGGCCGAGCGGTCTAAGGCGCCAGACTCAAATGGCTCAGTTTCCTTCGTTCACAACGTGAATCTGTGCATTCTGGTCCTCGTATGAGGGCCTGGGTGCGAATCCCACTTCTGACACGATATGTTTTATGAAATTAACTGGAAGAGATGTAATTTATAAAACGTCCCAATATAACGAATCCTAGTCGGGGTGGCCGAGCGGTCTAAGGCGCCAGACTCAAGGGGCTCAGTTTCCTTCGTTCACAACGTGAATCTGTGTATTCTGCTCCTCGTATGAGGGCGTCGGTTCGAATCCCACTTCTGACACGATATGTTTTATGAAATTAACTGGAACAGATGTAATTTATAAAACGTCCCAATTGAATGAATCCAAGTCAGGGTGGCCGAGCGGTCTAAGGCGCCAGACTCAAGGGGCTAAGTTTCCTTCGTTCACAACGTGAAACTGTGTATTCTGGTCCTCGTATGAGAGCCTGGGTGCGAATCCCACTTCTGACACGATGTTTTATGAAATTAACTAGAATAGATGTAATTTATAAAACGTCCCAATTGAATGAATCCAAGTCAGGGTGGCCGAGCGGTCTAAGGCGCCAGACTCAAGGGGCTCAGTTTCCTTCGTTCACAACGTGAATCTGTGTATTCTGCTCCTCGTATGAGGGCGTCGGTTCGAATCCCACTTCTGACACGATATGTTTTATGAAATTAACTGGAACAGATGTAATTTATAAAACGTCCCAATTGAATGAATCCAAGTCAGGGTGGCCGAGCGGTCTAAGGCGCCAGACTCAAGGGGCTCAGTTTCCTTCGTTCACAACGTGAATCTGTGTATTCTGGTCCTCGTATGAGGGCCTGGGTTCGTATCCCACTTCGGACACGATATGTTTTATGAAATTAACTGGAAGAGATGTAATTTATAAAACGTCCCAATTGAATGAATCCAAGTCAGGGTGGCCGAGCGGTCTAAGGCGCCAGACTCAAATGGCTCAGTTTCCTTCGTTCACAACGTGAATCTGTGCATTCTGGTCCTCGTATGAGGGCCTGGGTGCGAATCCCACTTCTGACACGATATGTTTTATGAAATTAACTGGAAGAGATGTAATTTATAAAACGTCCCAATATAACGAATCCTAGTCGGGGTGGCCGAGCGGTCTAAGGCGCCAGACTCAAGGGGCTCAGTTTCCTTCGTTCACAACGTGAATCTGTGTATTCTGCTCCTCGTATGAGGGCGTCGGTTCGAATCCCACTTCTGACACGATATGTTTTATGAAATTAACTGGAACAGATGTAATTTATAAAACGTCCCAATTGAATGAATCCAAGTCAGGGTGGCCGAGCGGTCTAAGGCGCCAGACTCAAGGGGCTAAGTTTCCTTCGTTCACAACGTGAAACTGTGTATTCTGGTCCTCGTATGAGAGCCTGGGTGCGAATCCCACTTCTGACACGATGTTTTATGAAATTAACTAGAATAGATGTAATTTATAAAACGTCCCAATTGAATGAATCCAAGTCAGGGTGGCCGAGCGGTCTAAGGCGCCAGACTCAAGGGGCTCAGTTTCCTTCGTTCACAACGTGAATCTGTGTATTCTGCTCCTCGTATGAGGGCGTCGGTTCGAATCCCACTTCTGACACGATATGTTTTATGAAATTAACTGGAACAGATGTAATTTATAAAACGTCCCAATTGAATGAATCCAAGTCAGGGTGGCCGAGCGGTCTAAGGCGCCAGACTCAAGGGGCTCAGTTTCCTTCGTTCACAACGTGAATCTGTGTATTCTGCCCCTCGTATGAGGGCGTGGGTTCGAATCCCACTTCTGACACGATATGTTTTATGAAATTAACTGGAACAGATGTAATTTATAAAACGTCCCAATTGAATGAATCCAAGTCAGGGTGGCCGAGCGGTCAAAGGCGCCAGACTCAAGGGGCTAAGTTTCCTTCGTTCACAACGTGAAACTGTGTATTCTGGTCCTCGTATGAGAGCCTGGGTGCGAATCCCACTTCTGACACGATATGTTTTATGAAATTAACTAGAATAGATGTATTTTATAAAACGTCCCAATTGAATGAATCCAAGTCAGGGTGGCCGAGCGGTCTAAGGCGCCAGACTCAAGGGGCTCAGTTTCCTTCGTTCACAACGTGAATCTGTGTATTCTGGTCCTCGTATGAGGGCCTGGCTCCGAATCCCACTTCTGACACGATATGTTTTATGAAATTAACTGGAAGAGATGTAATTTATAAAACATCCCAATTGAATGAATCCAAGTCAGGGTGGCCGAGCGGTCTAAGGCGCCAGACTCAAGGGGCTCAGTTTCCTTCGTTCACAACGTGAATCTGTGTATTCTGGTCCTCGTATGAGGGCCTGGGTTCGTATCCCACTTCGGACACGATATGTTTTATGAAATTAACTGGAAGAGATGTAATTTATAAAACATCCCAATTGAATGAATCCAAGTTAGGGTGGCCGAGCGGTCTAAGGCGCCAGACTCAATGGGCTAAGTTTCCTTCGTTCACAACTTGAATCTGTGTATTCTGGTCCTCGTATGAGAGCCTGGGTGCGAATCCCACTTCTGACACGATATGTTTTATGAAATTAACTGGAAGAGATGTAATTTATTAAACGTCCCAATATAACGAATCCTAGTCGGGGTGGCCGAGCGGTCTAAGGCGCCAGACTCAAGGGACTCAGTTTCCATCGTTCGCAACGTGAATCTGTGTATTCTGGTCCTCGTATGAGAGCGTGGGTTCGAATCCCACTTCTGACACGATATGTTTTATGAAATTAACTAGAATAGATGTAATTTATAAAACGTCCCAATTGAATGAATCCAAGTCAGGGTGGCCGAGCGGTCTAAGGCGCCAGACTCAAATGGCTCAGTTTCCATCGTTCACAACGTGAATCTGTGCATTCTGGTCCTCGTATGAGGGCCTGGGTGCGAATCCCACTTCTGACACGATATGTTCTATGAAATTAACTGGAAGAGATGTAATTTATAAAACGTCCCAATATAACGAATCCTAGTCGGGGTGGCCGAGCGATCTAAGGCGCCAGACTCAAGGGACTCAGTTCCCATCGTTCGCAACGTGAATCTGTGTATTCTGGTCCTCGTATGAGAGCGTGGGTTCGAATCCCACTTCTGACACGATATGTTTTATGAAATTAACTAGAATAGATGTAATTTATAAAACGTCCCAATTGAATGAATCCAAGTCAGGGTGGCCGAGCGGTCTAAGGCGCCAGACTCAAATGGCTCAGTTTCCATCGTTCACAACGTGAATCTGTGCATTCTGGTCCTCGTATGAGGGCCTGGGTGCGAATCCCACTTCTGACACGATATGTTCTATGAAATTAAGTGGAAGAGATGTAATTTATAAAACGTCCCAATATAACGAATCCTAGTCGGGGTGGCCGAGCGATCTAAGGCGCCAGACTCAAGGGACTCAGTTTCCATCGTTCGCAACGTGAATCTGTGTATTCTGGTCCTCGTATGAGAGCGTGGGTTCGAATCCCACTTCTGACACGATATGTTTTATGAAATTAACTAGAATAGATGTAATTTATAAAACGTCCCAATTGAATGAATCCAAGTCAGGGTGGTCGAGCGGTCTAAGGCGCCAGACTCAAGGGGCTCAGTTTCCTTCGTTCACAACGTGAATCTGTGTATTCTGGTCCTCGTATGAGGGCCTGGGTGCGAATCCCACTTCTGACACGATATCTTTTATGAAATTAACTGGAAGAGATGTAATTTATAAAACGTCCCAATATAACGAATCCTAGTCGGGGTGGCCGAGCGATCTAAGGCGCCAGACTCAAGGGACTCAGTTTCCATCGTTCGCAACGTGAATCTGTGTATTCTGGTCCTCGTATGAGGGCCTGGGTTCGTATCCCACTTCTGACACGATATGTTTTATGAAATTAACTGGAAGAGATGTAATTTATAAAACGTCCCAATTGAATGAATCCAAGTCAGGGTGGCCGAGCGGTCTAAGGCGCCAGACTCAAGGGGCTCAGTTTCCTTCGTTCACAACGTGAATCTGTGTATTCTGGTCCTCGTATGAGGGCCTGGCTCCGAATCCCACTTCTGACACGATATGTTTTATGAAATTAACTGGAAGAGATGTAATTTATAAAACATCCCAATTGAATGAATCCAAGTCGGGGTGGCCGAGCGGTCTAAGGCGCCAGACTCAAATGGCTCAGTTTCCTTCGTTCACAACGTGAATCTGTGCATTCTGGTCCTCGTATGAGGGCCTGGGTGCGAATCCCACTTCTGACACGATATGTTTTATGAAATTAACTGGAAGAGATGTAATTTATAAAACGTCCCAATATAACGAATCCTAGTCGGGGTGGCCGAGCGGTCTAAGGCGCCAGACTCAAGGGGCTCAGTTTCCTTCGTTCACAACGTGAATCTGTGTATTCTGCTCCTCGTATGAGGGCGTCGGTTCGAATCCCACTTCTGACACGATATGTTTTATGAAATTAACTGGAACAGATGTAATTTATAAAACGTCCCAATTGAATGAATCCAAGTCAGGGTGGTCGAGCGGTCTAAGGCGCCAGACTCAAGGGGCTCAGTTTCCTTCGTTCACAACGTGAATCTGTGTATTCTGGTCCTCGTATGAGGGCCTGGGTGCGAATCCCACTTCTGACACGATATCTTTTATGAAATTAACTGGAAGAGATGTAATTTATAAAACGTCCCAATATAACGAATCCTAGTCGGGGTGGCCGAGCGATCTAAGGCGCCAGACTCAAGGGACTCAGTTTCCATCGTTCGCAACGTGAATCTGTGTATTCTGGTCCTCGTATGAGGGCCTGGGTTCGTATCCCACTTCTGACACGATATGTTTTATGAAATTAACTGGAAGAGATGTAATTTATAAAACGTCCCAATTGAATGAATCCAAGTCAGGGTGGCCGAGCGGTCTAAGGCGCCAGACTCAAGGGGCTCAGTTTCCTTCGTTCACAACGTGAATCTGTGTATTCTGGTCCTCGTATGAGGGCCTGGCTCCGAATCCCACTTCTGACACGATATGTTTTATGAAATTAACTGGAAGAGATGTAATTTATAAAACATCCCAATTGAATGAATCCAAGTCGGGGTGGCCGAGCGGTCTAAGGCGCCAGACTCAAATGGCTCAGTTTCCTTCGTTCACAACGTGAATCTGTGCATTCTGGTCCTCGTATGAGGGCCTGGGTGCGAATCCCACTTCTGACACGATATGTTTTATGAAATTAACTGGAAGAGATGTAATTTATAAAACGTCCCAATATAACGAATCCTAGTCGGGGTGGCCGAGCGGTCTAAGGCGCCAGACTCAAGGGGCTCAGTTTCCTTCGTTCACAACGTGAATCTGTGTATTCTGCTCCTCGTATGAGGGCGTCGGTTCGAATCCCACTTCTGACACGATATGTTTTATGAAATTAACTGGAACAGATGTAATTTATAAAACGTCCCAATTGAATGAATCCAAGTCAGGGTGGCCGAGCGGTCTAAGGCGCCAGACTCAAGGGGCTAAGTTTCCTTCGTTCACAACGTGAAACTGTGTATTCTGGTCCTCGTATGAGAGCCTGGGTGCGAATCCCACTTCTGACACGATGTTTTATGAAATTAACTAGAATAGATGTAATTTATAAAACGTCCCAATTGAATGAATCCAAGTCAGGGTGGCCGAGCGGTCTAAGGCGCCAGACTCAAGGGGCTCAGTTTCCTTCGTTCACAACGTGAATCTGTGTATTCTGCTCCTCGTATGAGGGCGTCGGTTCGAATCCCACTTCTGACACGATATGTTTTATGAAATTAACTGGAACAGATGTAATTTATAAAACGTCCCAATTGAATGAATCCAAGTCAGGGTGGCCGAGCGGTCTAAGGCGCCAGACTCAAGGGGCTCAGTTTCCTTCGTTCACAACGTGAATCTGTGTATTCTGGTCCTCGTATGAGGGCCTGGGTTCGTATCCCACTTCGGACACGATATGTTTTATGAAATTAACTGGAAGAGATGTAATTTATAAAACGTCCCAATTGAATGAATCCAAGTCAGGGTGGCCGAGCGGTCTAAGGCGCCAGACTCAAATGGCTCAGTTTCCTTCGTTCACAACGTGAATCTGTGCATTCTGGTCCTCGTATGAGGGCCTGGGTGCGAATCCCACTTCTGACACGATATGTTTTATGAAATTAACTGGAAGAGATGTAATTTATAAAACGTCCCAATATAACGAATCCTAGTCGGGGTGGCCGAGCGGTCTAAGGCGCCAGACTCAAGGGGCTCAGTTTCCTTCGTTCACAACGTGAATCTGTGTATTCTGCTCCTCGTATGAGGGCGTCGGTTCGAATCCCACTTCTGACACGATATGTTTTATGAAATTAACTGGAACAGATGTAATTTATAAAACGTCCCAATTGAATGAATCCAAGTCAGGGTGGCCGAGCGGTCTAAGGCGCCAGACTCAAGGGGCTAAGTTTCCTTCGTTCACAACGTGAAACTGTGTATTCTGGTCCTCGTATGAGAGCCTGGGTGCGAATCCCACTTCTGACACGATGTTTTATGAAATTAACTAGAATAGATGTAATTTATAAAACGTCCCAATTGAATGAATCCAAGTCAGGGTGGCCGAGCGGTCTAAGGCGCCAGACTCAAGGGGCTCAGTTTCCTTCGTTCACAACGTGAATCTGTGTATTCTGCTCCTCGTATGAGGGCGTCGGTTCGAATCCCACTTCTGACACGATATGTTTTATGAAATTAACTGGAACAGATGTAATTTATAAAACGTCCCAATTGAATGAATCCAAGTCAGGGTGGCCGAGCGGTCTAAGGCGCCAGACTCAAGGGGCTCAGTTTCCTTCGTTCACAACGTGAATCTGTGTATTCTGCCCCTCGTATGAGGGCGTGGGTTCGAATCCCACTTCTGACACGATATGTTTTATGAAATTAACTGGAACAGATGTAATTTATAAAACGTCCCAATTGAATGAATCCAAGTCAGGGTGGCCGAGCGGTCAAAGGCGCCAGACTCAAGGGGCTAAGTTTCCTTCGTTCACAACGTGAAACTGTGTATTCTGGTCCTCGTATGAGAGCCTGGGTGCGAATCCCACTTCTGACACGATATGTTTTATGAAATTAACTAGAATAGATGTATTTTATAAAACGTCCCAATTGAATGAATCCAAGTCAGGGTGGCCGAGCGGTCTAAGGCGCCAGACTCAAGGGGCTCAGTTTCCTTCGTTCACAACGTGAATCTGTGTATTCTGGTCCTCGTATGAGGGCCTGGCTCCGAATCCCACTTCTGACACGATATGTTTTATGAAATTAACTGGAAGAGATGTAATTTATAAAACATCCCAATTGAATGAATCCAAGTCAGGGTGGCCGAGCGGTCTAAGGCGCCAGACTCAAGGGGCTCAGTTTCCTTCGTTCACAACGTGAATCTGTGTATTCTGGTCCTCGTATGAGGGCCTGGGTTCGTATCCCACTTCGGACACGATATGTTTTATGAAATTAACTGGAAGAGATGTAATTTATAAAACGTCCCAATTGAATGAATCCAAGTCAGGGTGGCCGAGCGGTCTAAGGCGCCAGACTCAAGGGGCTCAGTTTCCTTCGTTCACAACGTGAATCTGTGTATTCTGGTCCTCGTATGAGGGCCTGGGTTCGTATCCCACTTCGGACACGATATGTTTTATGAAATTAACTGGAAGAGATGTAATTTATAAAACGTCCCAATTGAATGAATCCAAGTCAGGGTGGCCGAGCGGTCTAAGGCGCCAGACTCAAATGGCTCAGTTTCCTTCGTTCACAACGTGAATCTGTGCATTCTGGTCCTCTTATGAGGGCCTGGGTGCGAATCCCACTTCTGACACGATATGTTTTATGAAATTAACTGGAAGAGATGTAATTTATAAAACGTCCCAATATAACGAATCCTAGTCGGGGTGGCCGAGCGGTCTAAGGCGCCAGACTCAAATGGCTCAGTTTCCTTCGTTCACAACGTGAATCCGTGCATTCTGGTCCTCGTATGAGGGCCTGGGTTCGTATCCCACTTCGGACACGATATGTTTTATGAAATTAACTGGAAGAGATGTAATTTATAAAACGTCCCAATTGAATGAATCCAAGTCAGGGTGGCCGAGCGGTCTAAGGCGCCAGACTCAAATGGCTCAGTTTCCTTCGTTCACAACGTGAATCTGTGCATTCTGGTCCTCGTATGAGGGCCTGGGTGCGAATCCCACTTCTGACACGATATGTTTTATGAAATTAACTGGAAGAGATGTAATTTATAAAACGTCCCAATATAACGAATCCTAGTCGGGGTGGCCGAGCGGTCTAAGGCGCCAGACTCAAATGGCTCAGTTTCCTTCGTTCACAACGTGAATCCGTGCATTCTGGTCCTCGTATGAGGGCCTGGGTCCGAATCCCACTGCTGACACGATATGTTTTATGAAATTAACTGGAAGAGATGTAATTTATAAAACGTCCCAATTGAATGAATCCAAGTCAGGGTGGCCGAGCGGTCTAAGGCGCCAGACTCAAGGGGCTCAGTTTCCTTCGTTCACAACGTGAATCTGTGTATTCTGCTCCTCGTATGAGGGCGTGGGTTCGAATCCCACTTCTGACACGATATGTTTTATGAATTTAACTCGAACAGATGTAATTTATAAAACGTCCCAATTGAATGAATCCAAGTCAGGGTGGCCGAGCGGTCTAAGGCGCCAGACTCAAGGGGCTAAGTTTCCTTCGTTCACAACGTGAAACTGTGTATTCTGGTCCTCGTATGAGAGCCTGGGTGCGAATCCCACTGCTGACACGATATGTTTTATGAAATTAACTGGAAGAGATGTAATTTATAAAACGTCCCAATTGAATGAATCCAAGTCAGGGTGGCCGAGCGGTCTAAGGCGCCAGACTCAAGGGGCTCAGTTTCCTTCGTTCACAACGTGAATCTGTGTATTCTGCTCCTCGTATGAGGGCGTGGGTTCGAATCCCACTTCTGACACGATATGTTTTATGAAATTAACTGGAACAGATGTAATTTATAAAACGTCCCAATTGAATGAATCCAAGTCAGGGTGGCCGAGCGGTCTAAGGCGCCAGACTCAAGGGGCTAAGTTTCCTTCGTTCACAACGTGAAACTGTGTATTCTGGTCCTCGTATGAGAGCCTGGGTGCGAATCCCACTTCTGACACGATATGTTTTATGAAATTAACTAGAATAGATGTTATTTATAAAACGTCCCAATTGAATGAATCCAAGTCAGGGTGGCCGAGCGGTCTAAGGCGCCAGACTCAAGGGGCTCAGTTTCCTTCGTTCACAACGTGAATCTGTGTATTCTGGTCCTCGTATGAGGGCCTGGCTCCGAATCCCACTTCTGACACGATATGTTTTATGAAATTAACTGGAAGAGATGTAATTTATAAAACATCCCAATTGAATGAATCCAAGTCGGGGTGGCCGAGCGGTCTAAGGCGCCAGACTCAAGGGGCTCAGTTTCCTTCGTTCACAACGTGAATCTGTGTATTCTGGTCCTCGTATGAGGGCCTGGGTTCGTATCCCACTTCTGACACGATATGTTTTATGAAATTAACTGGAAGAGATGTAATTTATAAAACGTCCCAATTGAATGAATCCAAGTCAGGGTGGCCGAGCGGTCTAAGGCGCCAGACTCAAATGGCTCAGTTTCCTTGGTTCGCAACGTGAATCTGTGCATTCTGGTCCTCGTATGAGGGCCTGGGTCCGAATCCCACTGCTGACACGATATGTTTTATGAAATTAACTGGAAGAGATGTTATTTATAAAACATCCCAATTGAATGAATCCAAGTCGGGGTGGCCGAGCGGTCTAAGGCGCCAGACTCAAGGGGCTCAGTTTCCTTCGTTCACAACGTGAATCTGTGTATTCTGGTCCTCGTATGAGGGCCTGGGTTCGTATCCCACTTCTGACACGATATGTTTTATGAAATTAACTGGAAGAGATGTAATTTATAAAACATCCCAATTGAATGAATCCAAGTCAGGGTGGCCGAGCGGTGTAAGGCGCCAGACTCAAGGGGCTCAGTTTCCTTCGTTCACAACGTGAATCTGTGTATTCTGGTCCTCGTATGAGGGCCTGGCTCCGAATCCCACTTCTGACACGATATGTTTTATGAAATTAACTGGAAGAGATGTAATTTATAAAACATCCCAATTGAATGAATCCAAGTCAGGGTGGCCGAGCGGTCTAAGGCGCCAGACTCAAGGGGCTCAGTTTCCTTCGTTCACAACGTGAATCTGTGTATTCTGGTCCTCGTATGAGGGCCTGGGTTCGTATCCCACTTCGGACACGATATGTTTTATGAAATTAACTGGAAGAGATGTAATTTATAAAACGTCCCAATTGAATGAATCCAAGTCAGGGTGGCCGAGCGGTCTAAGGCGCCAGACTCAAATGGCTCAGTTTCCTTCGTTCACAACGTGAATCTGTGCATTCTGGTCCTCGTATGAGGGCCTGGGTGCGAATCCCACTTCTGACACGATATGTTTTATGAAATTAACTGGAAGAGATGTAATTTATAAAACGTCCCAATATGACGAATCCTAGTCGGGGTGGCCGAGCGGTCTAAGGCGCCAGACTCAAATGGCTCAGTTTCCTTCGTTCACAACGTGAATCCGTGCATTCTGGTCCTCGTATGAGGGCCTGGGTTCGTATCCCACTTCGGACACGATATGTTTTATGAAATTAACTGGAAGAGATGTAATTTATAAAACGTCCCAATTGAATGAATCCAAGTCAGGGTGGCCGAGCGGTCTAAGGCGCCAGACTCAAATGGCTCAGTTTCCTTCGTTCACAACGTGAATCTGTGCATTCTGGTCCTCGTATGAGGGCCTGGGTGCGAATCCCACTTCTGACACGATATGTTTTATGAAATTAACTGGAAGAGATGTAATTTATAAAACGTCCCAATATAACGAATCCTAGTCGGGGTGGCCGAGCGGTCTAAGGCGCCAGACTCAAATGGCTCAGTTTCCTTCGTTCACAACGTGAATCCGTGCATTCTGGTCCTCGTATGAGGGCCTGGGTCCGAATCCCACTGCTGACACGATATGTTTTATGAAATTAACTGGAAGAGATGTAATTTATAAAACGTCCCAATTGAATGAATCCAAGTCAGGGTGGCCGAGCGGTCTAAGGCGCCAGACTCAAGGGGCTCAGTTTCCTTCGTTCACAACGTGAATCTGTGTATTCTGCTCCTCGTATGAGGGCGTGGGTTCGAATCCCACTTCTGACACGATATGTTTTATGAAATTAACTGGAACAGATGTAATTTATAAAACGTCCCAATTGAATGAATCCAAGTCAGGGTGGCCGAGCGGTCTAAGGCGCCAGACTCAAGGGGCTAAGTTTCCTTCGTTCACAACGTGAAACTGTGTATTCTGGTCCTCGTATGAGAGCCTGGGTGCGAATCCCACTTCTGACACGATATGTTTTATGAAATTAACTAGAATAGATGTTATTTATAAAACGTCCCAATTGAATGAATCCAAGTCAGGGTGGCCGAGCGGTCTAAGGCGCCAGACTCAAGGGGCTCAGTTTCCTTCGTTCACAACGTGAATCTGTGTATTCTGGTCCTCGTATGAGGGCCTGGCTCCGAATCCCACTTCTGACACGATATGTTTTATGAAATTAACTGGAAGAGATGTAATTTATAAAACATCCCAATTGAATGAATCCAAGTCGGGGTGGCCGAGCGGTCTAAGGCGCCAGACTCAAGGGGCTCAGTTTCCTTCGTTCACAACGTGAATCTGTGTATTCTGGTCCTCGTATGAGGGCCTGGGTTCGTATCCCACTTCTGACACGATATGTTTTATGAAATTAACTGGAAGAGATGTAATTTATAAAACGTCCCAATTGAATGAATCCAAGTCAGGGTGGCCGAGCGGTCTAAGGCGCCAGACTCAAATGGCTCAGTTTCCTTGGTTCGCAACGTGAATCTGTGCATTCTGGTCCTCGTATGAGGGCCTGGGTCCGAATCCCACTGCTGACACGATATGTTTTATGAAATTAACTGGAAGAGATGTTATTTATAAAACATCCCAATTGAATGAATCCAAGTCGGGGTGGCCGAGCGGTCTAAGGCGCCAGACTCAAGGGGCTCAGTTTCCTTCGTTCACAACGTGAATCTGTGTATTCTGGTCCTCGTATGAGGGCCTGGGTTCGTATCCCACTTCTGACACGATATGTTTTATGAAATTAACTGGAAGAGATGTAATTTATAAAACATCCCAATTGAATGAATCCAAGTCAGGGTGGCCGAGCGGTGTAAGGCGCCAGACTCAAATGGCTCAGTTTCCTTCGTTCACAACGTGAATCTGTGCATTCTGGTCCTCGTATGAGGGCCTGGGTTCGAATCCCACTTCTGACACGATATGTTTTATGAAATTAACTGGAAGAGATGTAATTTATAAAACATCCCAATTGAATGAATCCAAGTCAGGGTGGCCGAGCGGTGTAAGGCGCCAGACTCAAATGGCTCAGTTTCCTTCGTTCACAACGTGAATCTGTGCATTCTGGTCCTCGTATGAGGGCCTGGGTTCGAATCCCACTTCTGACACGATATGTTTTATGAAATTAACTGGAACAGATGTAATTTATAAAACGTCCCAATTGATTGAATCCAAGTCAGGGTGGCCGAGCGGTCTAAGGCGCCAGACTCAAGGGGCTAAGTTTCCTTCGTTCACAACGTGAAACTGTGTATTCTGGTCCTCGTATGAGAGCCTGGGTGCGAATCCCACTGCTGACACGATATGTTTTATGAAATTAACTGGAAGAGATGTAATTTATAAAACGTCCCAATTGAATGAATCCAAGTCAGGGTGGCCGAGCGGTCTAAGGCGCCAGACTCAAGGGGCTCAGTTTCCTTCGTTCACAACGTGAATCTGTGTATTCTGCTCCTCGTATGAGGGCGTGGGTTCGAATCCCACTTCTGACACGATATGTTTTATGAAATTAACTGGAGCAGATGTAATTTATAAAACGTCCCAATTGAATGAATCCAAGTCAGGGTGGCCGAGCGGTCAAAGGCGCCAGACTCAAGGGGCTAAGTTTCGTTCGTTCACAACGTGAAACTGTGTATTCTGGTCCTCGTATGAGAGCCTGGGTGCGAATCCCACTTCTGACACGATATGTTTTATGAAATTAACTGGAAGAGATGTAATTTATAAAACGTCCCAATTGAATGAATCCAAGTCAGGGTGGCCGAGCGGTCTAAGGCGCCAGACTCAAATGGCTCAGTTTCCTTCGTTCACAACGTGAATCTGTGCATTCTGGTCCTCGTATGAGGGCCTGGGTTCGAATCCCACTTCTGACACGATATGTTTTATGAAATTAACTGGAACAGATGTAATTTATAAAACGTCCCAATTGAATGAATCCAAGTCAGGGTGGCCGAGCGGTCTAAGGCGCCAGACTCAAGGGGCTAAGTTTCCTTCGTTCACAACGTGAGACTGTGTATTCTGGTCCTCGTATGAGAGCCTGGGTGTGAATCCCACTGCTGACACGATATGTTTTATGAAATTAACTGGAAGAGATGTAATTTATAAAACGTCCCAATTGAATGAATCCAAGTCAGGGTGGCCGAGCGGTCTAAGGCGCCAGACTCAAGGGGCTCAGTTTCCTTCGTTCACAACGTGAATCTGTGTATTCTGCTCCTCGTATGAGGGCGTGGGTTCGAATCCCACTTCTGACACGATATGTTTTATGAAATTAACTGGAGCAGATGTAATTTATAAAACGTCCCAATTGAATGAATCCAAGTCAGGGTGGCCGAGCGGTCAAAGGCGCCAGACTCAAGGGGCTAAGTTTCCTTCGTTCACAACGTGAAACTGTGTATTCTGGTCCTCGTATGAGAGCCTGGGTGCGAATCCCACTTCTGACACGATATGTTTTATGAAATTAACTAGAATAGATGTATTTTATAAAACGTCCCAATTGAATGAATCCAAGTCAGGGTGGCCGAGCGGTCTAAGGCGCCAGACTCAAGGGGCTCAGTTTCCTTCGTTCACAACGTGAATCTGTGTATTCTGGTCCTCGTATGAGGGCCTGGCTCCGAATCCCACTTCTGACACGATATGTTTTATGAAATTAACTGGAAGAGATGTAATTTATAAAACATCCCAATTGAATGAATCCAAGTCGGGGTGGCCGAGCGGTCTAAGGCGCCAGACTCAAGGGGCTCAGTTTCCTTCGTTCACAACGTGAATCTGTGTATTCTGGTCCTCGTATGAGGGCCTGGGTTCGTATCCCACTTCGGACACGATATGTTTTATGAAATTAACTGGAAGAGATGTAATTTATAAAACGTCCCAATTGAATGAATCCAAGTCAGGGTGGCCGAGCGGTCTAAGGCGCCAGACTGAAATGGCTCAGTTTCCTTCGTTCACAACGTGAATCTGTGCATTCTGGTCCTCGTATGAGGGCCTGGGTGCGAATCCCACTTCTGACACGATATGTTTTATGAAATTAACTGGAAGAGATGTAATTTATAAAACGTCCCAATATAACGAATCCTAGTCGGGGTGGCCGAGCGGTCTAAGGCGCCAGACTCAAATGGCTCAGTTTCCTTCGTTCACAACGTGAATCCGTGCATTCTGGTCCTCGTATGAGGGCCTGGGTCCGAATCCCACTGCTGACACGATATGTTTTATGAAATTAACTGGAAGAGATGTAATTTATAAAACGTCCCAATTGAATGAATCCAAGTCAGGGTGGCCGAGCGGTCTAAGGCGCCAGACTCAAGGGGCTCAGTTTCCTTCGTTCACAACGTGAATCTGTGTATTCTGCTCCTCGTATGAGGGCGTGGGTTCGAATCCCACTTCTGACACGATATGTTTTATGAAATTAACTGGAACAGATGTAATTTATAAAACGTCCCAATTGAATGAATCCAAGTCAGGGTGGCCGAGCGGTCTAAGGCGCCAGACTCAAATGGCTCAGTTTCCTTCGTTCGCAACGTGAATCTGTGCATTCTGGTCCTCGTATGAGGGCCTGGGTCCGAATCCCACTGCTGACACGATATGTTTTATGAAATTAACTGGAAGAGATGTAATTTATAAAACATCCCAATTGAATGAATCCAAGTCGGGGTGGCCGAGCGGTCTAAGGCGCCAGATTCAAGGGGCTCATTTTCCTTCGTTCACAACGTGAATCTGTGTATTCTGGTCCTCGTATGAGGGCCTGGGTTCGTATCCCACTTCTGACACGATATGTTTTATGAAATTAACTGGAAGAGATGTAATTTATAAAACATCCCAATTGAATGAATCCAAGTCAGGGTGGCCGAGCGGTGTAAGGCGCCAGACTCAAATGGCTCAGTTTCCTTCGTTCGCAACGTGAATCTGTGCATTCTGGTCCTCGTATGAGGGCCTGGGTCCGAATCCCACTGCTGACACGATATGTTTTATGAAATTAACTGGAAGAGATGTAATTTATAAAACATCCCAATTGAATGAATCCAAGTCGGGGTGGCCGAGCGGTCTAAGGCGCCAGATTCAAGGGGCTCATTTTCCTTCGTTCACAACGTGAATCTGTGTATTCTGGTCCTCGTATGAGGGCCTGGGTTCGTATCCCACTTCTGACACGATATGTTTTATGAAATTAAATGGAAGAGATATAATTTATAAAACATCCCAATTGAATGAATCCAAGTCAGGGTGGCCGAGCGGTGTAAGGCGCCAGACTCAAATGGCTCAGTTTCCTTCGTTCACAACGTGAATCTGTGCATTCTGGTCCTCGTATGAGGGCCTGGGTTCGAATCCCACTTCTGACACGATATGTTTTATGAAATTAACTGGAAGAGATGTAATTTATAAAACGTCCCAATTGAATGAATCCAAGTCAGGGTGGCCGAGCGGTCTAAGGCGCCAGACCCAAGGGGCTCAGTTTCCTTCGTTCACAACGTGAATCTGTGTATTCTGGTCCTCGTATGAGGGCCTGGGTTCGAATCCCACTTCTGACACGATATGTTTTATGAAATTAACTGGAACAGATGTAATTTATAAAACGTCCCAATTGAATGAAGCCAAGTCGGGGTGGCCGAGCGGTCTAAGGCGCCAGACTGAAGGGGCTCAGTTTCCTTCGTTCACAACGTGAATCTGTGCATTCTGGTCCTCGTATGAGGGCCTGGGTTCGAATCCCACTTCTGACACGATATGTTTTATGAAATTAACTGGAAGAGATGTAATTTATAAAAAGTCACAATTGAATGAATCCAAGTCAGGGTGGCCCAGCGGTCTAAGGCGCCAGACTCAAGGGGCTCAGTTTCCTTCGTTCACAACGTGAATCTGTGTATTCTGGTCCTCGTATGAGGGCCTGGGTTCGAATCCCACTTCTGACACGATATGTTTTATGAAATTAACTGGAACAGATGTAATTTATAAAACGTCCCAATTGAATGAATCCAAGTCAGGGTGGCCGAGCGGTCTGAAGCGCCAGACTCAAGGGGCTCAGTTTCCTTCGTTCACAACGTGAATCTGTGTATTCTGGTCGTCGTATGAGGGCGTGGGTTCGAATCCCACTGCTGACACGATATGTTTTATGAAATTAACTGGAAGAGATGTAATTTATAAAACGTCCCAATTGAATGAATCCAAGTCAGGGTGGCCGAGCGGTCTAAGGCGCCAGACTCAAATAGCTCAGTTTCCTTCGTTCACAACGTGAATCTGTGTTTTCTGGTCCTCGTATGAGGGCCTGGGTCCGAATCCCACTGCTGACACGATATGTTTTATGAAATTAACTGGAAGAGATGTAATTTATAAAACATCCCAATTGGATGAATCCAAGTCGGGGTGGCCGAGCGGTCTAAGGCGCCAGACTCAAGGGGCTAAGTTTCCTTCGTTCACAACGTGAAACTGTGTATTCTGGTCCTCGTATGAGAGCCTGGGTGCGAATCCCACTTCTGACACGATATGTTTTATGAAATTAACTAGAATAGATGTAATTTATAAAACGTCCCAATTGAATGAATCCAAGTCAGGGTGGCCGAGCGGTCTAAGGCGCCAGACTCAAGGGGCTCAGTTTCCTTCGTTCACAACGTGAATCTGTGTATTCTGGTCCTCGTATGAGGGCCTGGCTCCGAATCCCACTTCTGACACGATATGTTTTATGAAATTAACTGGAACAGATGTAATTTATAAAACGTCCCAATTGAATGAATCCAAGTCAGGGTGGCCGAGCGGTCTAAGGCGCCAGACTCAAGGGGCTCAGTTTCCTTCGTTCACAACGTGAATCTGTGTATTCTACTCCTCGTATGAGGGCGTGGGTTCGAATCTCACTTCTGACACGATATGTTTTATGAAATTAACTGGAACAGATGTAATTTATAAAACGTCCCAATTGAATGAATCCAAGTCAGGGTGGCCGAGCGGTCTAAGGCGCCAGACTCAAGGGGCTAAGTTTCCTTCGTTCTTAACGTGAATCTGTGTATTCTGCTCCTCGTATGAGGGCGTGGGTTCGAATCCCACTTCAGACACGATATGTTTTATGAAATTAACTGGAAGAGATGTAATTTATAAAACATCCCAATTGAATGAATCCAAGTCAGGGTGGCCGAGCGGTGTAAGGCGCCAGACTCAAATGGCTCAGTTTCCTTCGTTCACAACGTGAATCTGTGCATTCTGGTCCTCGTATGAGGGCCTGGGTTCGAATCCCACTTCTGACACGATATGTTTTATGAAATTAACTGGAAGAGATGTAATTTATAAAACGTCCCAATTGAATGAATCCAAGTCAGGGTGGCCGAGCGGTCTAAGGCGCCAGACCCAAGGGGCTCAGTTTCCTTCGTTCACAACGTGAATCTGTGTGTTCTGGTCCTCGTATGAGGGCCTGGGTTCGAATCCCACTTCTGACACGATATGTTTTATGAAATTAACTGGAACAGATGTAATTTATAAAACGTCCCAATTGAATGAAGCCAAGTCGGGGTGGCCGAGCGGTCTAAGGCGCCAGACTGAAGGGGCTCAGTTTCCTTCGTTCACAACGTGAATCTGTGCATTCTGGTCCTCGTATGAGGGCCTGGGTTCGAATCCCACTTCTGACACGATATGTTTTATGAAATTAACTGGAAGAGATGTAATTTATAAAACGTCACAATTGAATGAATCCAAGTCAGGGTGGCCCAGCGGTCTAAGGCGCCAGACTCAAGGGGCTCAGTTTCCTTCGTTCACAACGTGAATCTGTGTATTCTGGTCCTCGTATGAGGGCCTGGGTTCGAATTCCACTTCTGACACGATATGTTTTATGAAATTAACTGGAACAGATGTAATTTATAAAACGTCCCAATTGAATGAATCCAAGTCAGGGTGGCCGAGCGGTCTAAGGCGCCAGACTCAAATGGCTCAGTTTCCTTCGTTCACAACGTGAATCTGTGCATTCTGGTCCTCGTATGAGGGCCTGGGTCCGAATCCCACTGCTGACACGATATGTTTTATGAAATTAACTGGAAGAGATGTAATTTATAAAACATCCCAATTGAATGAATCCAAGTCGGGGTGGCCGAGCGGTCTAAGGCGCCAGACTCAAGGGGCTAAGTTTCCTTCGTTCACAACGTGAAACTGTGTATTCTGGTCCTCGTATGAGAGCCTGGGTGCGAATCCCACTTCTGACACGATATGTTTTATGAAATTAACTAGAATAGATGTAATTTATAAAACGTCCCAATTGAATGAATCCAAGTCAGGGTGGCCGAGCGGTCTAAGGCGCCAGACTCAAGGGGCTCAGTTTCCTTCGTTCACAACGTGAATCTGTGTATTCTGGTCCTCGTATGAGGGCCTGGCTCCGAATCCCACTTCTGACACGATATGTTTTATGAAATTAACTGGAACAGATGTAATTTATAAAACGTCCCAATTGAATGAATCCAAGTCAGGGTGGCCGAGCGGTCTAAGGCGCCAGACTCAAGGGGCTCAGTTTCCTTCGTTCACAACGTGAATCTGTGTATTCTGCTCCTCGTATGAGGGCGTGGGTTCGAATCCCACTTCTGACACGATATGTTTTATGAAATTAACTGGAACAGATGTAATTTATAAAACGTCCCAATTGAATGAATCCAAGTCAGGGTGGCCGAGCGGTCTAAGGCGCCAGACTCAAGGGGCTAAGTTTCCTTCGTTCACAACGTGAAACTGTGTATTCTGGTCCTCGTATGAGAGCCTGGGTGCGGATCCCACTGCTGACACGATATGTTTTATGAAATTAACTGGAAGAGATGTAATTTATAAAACGTCCCAATTGAATGAATCCAAGTCAGGGTGGCCTAGCGGTCTAAGGCGCCAGACTCAAGGGGCTCAGTTTCCTTCGTTCACAACGTGAATCTGTGTATTCTGCTCCTCGTATGAGGGCGTGGGTTCGAATCCCACTTCTGACACGATATGTTTTATGAAATTAACTGGAACAGATGTAATTTATAAAACGTCCCAATTGAATGAATCCAAGTCAGGGTGGCCGAGCGGTCAAAGGCGCCAGACTCAAGGGGCTAAGTTTCCTTCGTTCACAACGTGAAACTGTGTATTCTGGTCCTCGTATGAGAGCCTGGGTGCGAATCCCACTTATGACACGATATGTTTTATGAAATTAACTAGAATAGATGTAATTTATAAAACGTCCCAATTGAATGAATCCAAGTCAGGGTGGCCGAGCGGTCTAAGGCGCCAGACTCAAGGGGCTCAGTTTCCTTCGTTCACAACGTGAATCTGTGTATTCTGGTCCTCGTATGAGGGCCTGGGTTCGAATTCCACTTCTGACACGATATGTTTTATGAAATTAACTGGAACAGATGTAATTTATAAAACGTCCCAATTGAATGAATCCAAGTCAGGGTGGCCGAGCGGTCTAAGGCGCCAGACTCAAATGGCTCAGTTTCCTTCGTTCACAACGTGAATCTGTGCATTCTGGTCCTCGTATGAGGGCCTGGGTCCGAATCCCACTGCTGACACGATATGTTTTATGAAATTAACTGGAAGAGATGTAATTTATAAAACATCCCAATTGAATGAATCCAAGTCGGGGTGGCCGAGCGGTCTAAGGCGCCAGACTCAAGGGGCTAAGTTTCCTTCGTTCACAACGTGAAACTGTGTATTCTGGTCCTCGTATGAGAGCCTGGGTGCGAATCCCACTTCTGACACGATATGTTTTATGAAATTAACTAGAATAGATGTAATTTATAAAACGTCCCAATTGAATGAATCCAAGTCAGGGTGGCCGAGCGGTCTAAGGCGCCAGACTCAAGGGGCTCAGTTTCCTTCGTTCACAACGTGAATCTGTGTATTCTGGTCCTCGTATGAGGGCCTGGCTCCGAATCCCACTTCTGACACGATATGTTTTATGAAATTAACTGGAACAGATGTAATTTATAAAACGTCCCAATTGAATGAATCCAAGTCAGGGTGGCCGAGCGGTCTAAGGCGCCAGACTCAAGGGGCTCAGTTTCCTTCGTTCACAACGTGAATCTGTGTATTCTGCTCCTCGTATGAGGGCGTGGGTTCGAATCCCACTTCTGACACGATATGTTTTATGAAATTAACTGGAACAGATGTAATTTATAAAACGTCCCAATTGAATGAATCCAAGTCAGGGTGGCCGAGCGGTCTAAGGCGCCAGACTCAAGGGGCTAAGTTTCCTTCGTTCACAACGTGAAACTGTGTATTCTGGTCCTCGTATGAGAGCCTGGGTGCGGATCCCACTGCTGACACGATATGTTTTATGAAATTAACTGGAAGAGATGTAATTTATAAAACGTCCCAATTGAATGAATCCAAGTCAGGGTGGCCTAGCGGTCTAAGGCGCCAGACTCAAGGGGCTCAGTTTCCTTCGTTCACAACGTGAATCTGTGTATTCTGCTCCTCGTATGAGGGCGTGGGTTCGAATCCCACTTCTGACACGATATGTTTTATGAAATTAACTGGAACAGATGTAATTTATAAAACGTCCCAATTGAATGAATCCAAGTCAGGGTGGCCGAGCGGTCTAAGGCGCCAGACTCAAGGGGCTAAGTTTCCTTCGTTCACAACGTGAAACTGTGTATTCTGGTCCTCGTATGAGAGCCTGGGTGCGGATCCCACTGCTGACACGATATGTTTTATGAAATTAACTGGAAGAGATGTAATTTATAAAACGTCCCAATTGAATGAATCCAAGTCAGGGTGGCCTAGCGGTCTAAGGCGCCAGACTCAAGGGGCTCAGTTTCCTTCGTTCACAACGTGAATCTGTGTATTCTGCTCCTCGTATGAGGGCGTGGGTTCGAATCCCACTTCTGACACGATATGTTTTATGAAATTAACTGGAACAGATGTAATTTATAAAACGTCCCAATTGAATGAATCCAAGTCAGGGTGGCCGAGCGGTCAAAGGCGCCAGACTCAAGGGGCTAAGTTTCCTTCGTTCACAACGTGAAACTGTGTATTCTGGTCCTCGTATGAGAGCCTGGGTGCGAATCCCACTTATGACACGATATGTTTTATGAAATTAACTAGAATAGATGTAATTTATAAAACGTCCCAATTGAATGAATCCAAGTCAGGGTGGCCGAGCGGTCTAAGGCGCCAGACTCAAGGGGCTCAGTTTCCTTCGTTCACAACGTGAATCTGTGTATTCTGGTCCTCGTATGAGGGCCTGGGTTCGAATTCCACTTCTGACACGATATGTTTTATGAAATTAACTGGAACAGATGTAATTTATAAAACGTCCCAATTGAATGAATCCAAGTCAGGGTGGCCGAGCGGTCTAAGGCGCCAGACTCAAATGGCTCAGTTTCCTTCGTTCACAACGTGAATCTGTGCATTCTGGTCCTCGTATGAGGGCCTGGGTCCGAATCCCACTGCTGACACGATATGTTTTATGAAATTAACTGGAAGAGATGTAATTTATAAAACATCCCAATTGAATGAATCCAAGTCGGGGTGGCCGAGCGGTCTAAGGCGCCAGACTCAAGGGGCTAAGTTTCCTTCGTTCACAACGTGAAACTGTGTATTCTGGTCCTCGTATGAGAGCCTGGGTGCGAATCCCACTTCTGACACGATATGTTTTATGAAATTAACTAGAATAGATGTAATTTATAAAACGTCCCAATTGAATGAATCCAAGTCAGGGTGGCCGAGCGGTCTAAGGCGCCAGACTCAAGGGGCTCAGTTTCCTTCGTTCACAACGTGAATCTGTGTATTCTGGTCCTCGTATGAGGGCCTGGCTCCGAATCCCACTTCTGACACGATATGTTTTATGAAATTAACTGGAACAGATGTAATTTATAAAACGTCCCAATTGAATGAATCCAAGTCAGGGTGGCCGAGCGGTCTAAGGCGCCAGACTCAAGGGGCTCAGTTTCCTTCGTTCACAACGTGAATCTGTGTATTCTGCTCCTCGTATGAGGGCGTGGGTTCGAATCCCACTTCTGACACGATATGTTTTATGAAATTAACTGGAACAGATGTAATTTATAAAACGTCCCAATTGAATGAATCCAAGTCAGGGTGGCCGAGCGGTCTAAGGCGCCAGACTCAAGGGGCTAAGTTTCCTTCGTTCACAACGTGAAACTGTGTATTCTGGTCCTCGTATGAGAGCCTGGGTGCGGATCCCACTGCTGACACGATATGTTTTATGAAATTAACTGGAAGAGATGTAATTTATAAAACGTCCCAATTGAATGAATCCAAGTCAGGGTGGCCTAGCGGTCTAAGGCGCCAGACTCAAGGGGCTCAGTTTCCTTCGTTCACAACGTGAATCTGTGTATTCTGCTCCTCGTATGAGGGCGTGGGTTCGAATCCCACTTCTGACACGATATGTTTTATGAAATTAACTGGAACAGATGTAATTTATAAAACGTCCCAATTGAATGAATCCAAGTCAGGGTGGCCGAGCGGTCAAAGGCGCCAGACTCAAGGGGCTAAGTTTCCTTCGTTCACAACGTGAAACTGTGTATTCTGGTCCTCGTATGAGAGCCTGGGTGCGAATCCCACTTATGACACGATATGTTTTATGAAATTAACTAGAATAGATGTAATCTATAAAACGTCCCAATTAAATGAATCCACGTCAGGGTGGCCGAGCGGTCTAAGGCGCCAGACTCAAGGGGCTCAGTTTCCTTCGTTCACAACGTGAATCTGTGTATTCTGGTCCTCGTATGAGGGCCTGGCTCCGAATCCCACTTCTGACACGATATGTTTTATGAAATTAACTGGAAGAGATGTAATTTATAAAACATCCCAATTGAATGAATCCAAGTCGGGGTGGCCGAGCGGTCTAAGGCGCCAGACTCAAGGGGCTCAGTTTCCTTCGTTCACAACGTGAATCTGTGTATTCTGCTCCTCGTATGAGGGCGTGGGTTCGAATCCCACTTCTGACACGATATGTTTTATGAAATTAACTGGAACAGATGTAATTTATAAAACGTCCCAATTGAATGAATCCAAGTCAGGGTGGCCGAGCGGTCTAAGGCGCCAGACTCAAGGGGCTAAGTTTCCTTCGTTCACAACGTGAAACTGTGTATTCTGGTCCTCGTATGAGAGCCTGGGTGCGGATCCCACTGCTGACACGATATGTTTTATGAAATTAACTGGAAGAGATGTAATTTATAAAACGTCCCAATTGAATGAATCCAAGTCAGGGTGGCCTAGCGGTCTAAGGCGCCAGACTCAAGGGGCTCAGTTTCCTTCGTTCACAACGTGAATCTGTGTATTTTGCTCCTCGTATGAGGGCGTGGGTTCGAATCCCACTTCTGACACGATATGTTTTATGAAATTAACTGGAACAGATGTAATTTATAAAACGTCCCAATTGAATGAATCCAAGTCAGGGTGGCCGAGCGGTCAAAGGCGCCAGACTCAAGGGGCTAAGTTTCCTTCGTTCACAACGTGAAACTGTGTATTCTGGTCCTCGTATGAGAGCCTGGGTGCGAATCCCACTTATGACACGATATGTTTTATGAAATTAACTAGAATAGATGTAATTTATAAAACGTCCCAATTGAATGAATCCAAGTCAGGGTGGCCGAGCGGTCTAAGGCGCCAGACTCAAGGGGCTCAGTTTCCTTCGTTCACAACGTGAATCTGTGTATTCTGGTCCTCGTATGAGGGCCTGGGTTCGAATTCCACTTCTGACACGATATGTTTTATGAAATTAACTGGAACAGATGTAATTTATAAAACGTCCCAATTGAATGAATCCAAGTCAGGGTGGCCGAGCGGTCTAAGGCGCCAGACTCAAATGGCTCAGTTTCCTTCGTTCACAACGTGAATCTGTGCATTCTGGTCCTCGTATGAGGGCCTGGGTCCGAATCCCACTGCTGACACGATATGTTTTATGAAATTAACTGGAAGAGATGTAATTTATAAAACATCCCAATTGAATGAATCCAAGTCGGGGTGGCCGAGCGGTCTAAGGCGCCAGACTCAAGGGGCTAAGTTTCCTTCGTTCACAACGTGAAACTGTGTATTCTGGTCCTCGTATGAGAGCCTGGGTGCGAATCCCACTTCTGACACGATATGTTTTATGAAATTAACTAGAATAGATGTAATTTATAAAACGTCCCAATTGAATGAATCCAAGTCAGGGTGGCCGAGCGGTCTAAGGCGCCAGACTCAAGGGGCTCAGTTTCCTTCGTTCACAACGTGAATCTGTGTATTCTGGTCCTCGTATGAGGGCCTGGCTCCGAATCCCACTTCTGACACGATATGTTTTATGAAATTAACTGGAACAGATGTAATTTATAAAACGTCCCAATTGAATGAATCCAAGTCAGGGTGGCCGAGCGGTCTAAGGCGCCAGACTCAAGGGACTCAGTTTCCTTCGTTCACAACGTGAATCTGTGTATTCTGCTCCTCGTATGAGGGCGTGGGTTCGAATCCCACTTCTGACACGATATGTTTTATGAAATTAACTGGAACAGATGTAATTTATAAAACGTCCCAATTGAATGAATCCAAGTCAGGGTGGCCGAGCGGTCTAAGGCGCCAGACTCAAGGGGCTAAGTTTCCTTCGTTCACAACGTGAAACTGTGTATTCTGGTCCTCGTATGAGAGCCTGGGTGCGGATCCCACTGCTGACACGATATGTTTTATGAAATTAACTGGAAGAGATGTAATTTATAAAACGTCCCAATTGAATGAATCCAAGTCAGGGTGGCCTAGCGGTCTAAGGCGCCAGACTCAAGGGGCTCAGTTTCCTTCGTTCACAACGTGAATCTGTGTATTCTGCTCCTCGTATGAGGGCGTGGGTTCGAATCCCACTTCTGACACGATATGTTTTATGAAATTAACTGGAACAGATGTAATTTATAAAACGTCCCAATTGAATGAATCCAAGTCAGGGTGGCCGAGCGGTCAAAGGCGCCAGACTCAAGGGGCTAAGTTTCCTTCGTTCACAACGTGAAACTGTGTATTCTGGTCCTCGTATGAGAGCCTGGGTGCGAATCCCACTTATGACACGATATGTTTTATGAAATTAACTAGAATAGATGTAATCTATAAAACGTCCCAATTGAATGAATCCAAGGCAGGGTGGCCGAGCGGTCTAAGGCGCCAGACTCAAGGGGCTCAGTTTCCTTCGTTCACAACGTGAATCTGTGTATTCTGGTCCTCGTATGAGGGCCTGGCTCCGAATCCCACTTCTGACACGATATGTTTTATGAAATTAACTGGAAGAGATGTAATTTATAAAACATCCCAATTGAATGAATCCAAGTCGGGGTGGCCGAGCGGTCTAAGGCGCCAGACTCAAGGGGCTCAGTTTCCTTCGTTCACAACGTGAATCTGTGTATTCTGGTCCTCGTATGAGGGCCTGGGTTCGTATCCCACTTCTGACACGATATGTTTTATGAAATTAACTGGAAGAGATGTAATTTATAAAACGTCCCAATTGAATGAATCCAAGTCAGGGTGGCCGAGCGGTCTAAGGCGCCAGACTCAAAGGGCTCAGTTTCCTTCGTTCACAACGTGAATCTGTGCATTCTGGTCCTCGTATGAGGGCCTGGGTGCGAATCCCACTTCTGACACGATATGTTTTATGAAATTAACTGGAAGAGATGTAATTTATAAAACGTCCCAATATAACGAATCCTAGTCGGGGTGGCCGAGCGGTCTAAGGCGCCAGACTCAAATGGCTCAGTTTCCTTCGTTCACAACGTGAATCCGTCCATTCTGGTCCTCGTATGAGGGCCTGGGTCCGAATCCCACTGCTGACACGATATGTTTTATGAAATTAACTTGAAGAGATGTAATTTATAAAACGTCCCAATTGAATGAATCCAAGTCAGGGTGGCCGAGCGGTCTAAGGCGCCAGACTCAAGGGGCTCAGTTTCCTTCGTTCACAACGTGAATCTGTGTATTCTGCTCCTCGTATGAGGGCGTGGGTTCGAATCCCACTTCTGACACGATATGTTTTATGAAATTAACTGGAACAGATGTAATTTATAAAACGTCCCAATTGAATGAATCCAAGTCAGGGTGGCCGAGCGGTCTAAGGCGCCAGACTCAAGGGGCTAAGTTTCCTTCGTTCACAACGTGAAACTGTGTATTCTCGTCCTCGTATGAGAGCCTGGGTGCGAATCCCACTGCTGACACGATATGTTTTATGAAATTAACTGGAAGAGATGTAATTTATAAAACGTCCCAATTCTATGAATCCAAGTCAGGGTGGCCGAGCGGTCTAAGGCGCCAGACTCAAGGGGCTCAGTTTCCTTCGTTCACAACGTGAATCTGTGCATTCTGGTCCTCGTATGAGGGCCTGGGTGCGAATCCCACTTCTGACACGATATGTTTTATGAAATTAACTGGAAGAGATGTAATTTATAAAACGTCCCAATATAACGAATCCTAGTCGGGGTGGCCGAGCGGTCTAAGGCGCCAGACTCAAATGGCTCAGTTTCCTTCGTTCACAACGTGAATCCGTGCATTCTGGTCCTCGTATGAGGGCCTGGGTCCGAATCCCACTGCTGACACGATATGTTTTATGAAATTAACTGGAAGAGATGTAATTTATAAAACGTCCCAATTGAATGAATCCAAGTCAGGGTGGCCGAGCGGTCTAAGGCGCCAGACTCAAGGGGCTCAGTTTCCTTCGTTCACAACGTGAATCTGTGTATTCTGCTCCTCGTATGAGGGCGTGGGTTCGAATCCCACTTCTGACACGATATGTTTTATGAAATTAACTGGAACAGATGTAATTTATAAAACGTCCCAATTGAATGAATCCAAGTCAGGGTGGCCGAGCGGTCTAAGGCGCCAGACTCAAGGGGCTAAGTTTCCTTCGTTCACAACGTGAAACTGTGTATTCTGGTCCTCGTATGAGAGCCTGGGTGCGAATCCCACTGCTGACACGATATGTTTTATGAAATTAACTGGAAGAGATGTAATTCATAAAACGTCCCAATTGAATGAATCCAAGTCAGGGTGGCCGAGCGGTCTAAGGCGCCAGACTCAAGGGGCTCAGTTTCCTTCGCTCACAACGTGAATCTGTGTATTCTGCTCCTCGTATGAGGGCGTGGGTTCGAATCCCACTTCTGACACGATATGTTTCATGAAATTAACTGGAACAGATGTAATTTATAAAACGTCCCAATTGAATGAATCCAAGTCAGGGTGGCCGAGCGGTCTAAGGCGCCAGACTCAAGGGGCTAAGTTTCCTTCGTTCACAACGTGAAACTGTGTATTCTGGTCCTCGTATGAGAGCCTGGGGGCGAATCCCACTTCTGACACGATATGTTTTATGAAATTAACAAGAATAGATGTAATTTATAAAACGTCCCAATTGAATGAATCCAAGTCAGGGTGGCCGAGCGGTCCAAGGCGCCAGACTGAAGGGGCTTAGTTTCCTTCGTTCACAACGTGAATCTGTGTATTCTGGTCCTCGTATGAGGGCCTGGCTCCGAATCCCACTTCTGACACGATATGTTTTATGGAATTAACTGGAAGAGATGTAATTTATAAAACATCCCAATTGAATGAATCCATGTCGGGGTGGCCGAGCGGTCTAAGGCGCCAGACTCAAGGGGCTCAGTTTCCTTCGTTCACAACGTGAATCTGTGTATTCTGGTCCTCGTATGAGGGCCTGGGTTCGTATCCCACTTCTGACACGATATGTTTTATGAAATTAACTGGAAGAGATGTAATTTATAAAACGTCCCAATTGAATGAATCCAAGTCAGGGTGGCCGAGCGGTCTAAGGCGCCAGACTCAAATGGCTCAGTTTCCTTCGTTCACAACGTGAATCTGTGCATTCTGGTCCTCGTATGAGGGCCTGGGTCCGAATCCCACTGCTGACACGATATGTTTTATGAAATTAACTGGAAGAGATGTAATTTATAAAACATCCCAATTGAATGAATCCAAGTCGGGGTGGCCGAGCGGTCTAAGGCGCCAGACTCAAGGGGCTCAGTTTTCTTCGTTCACAACGTGAATCTGTGTATTCTGGTCCTCGTATGAGGGCCTGGGTTCGTATCCCACTTCTGACACGATATGTTTTATGAAATTAACTGGAAGAGATGTAATTTATAAAACATCCCAATTGAATGAATCCAAGTCGGGGTGGCCGAGCGGTCTAAGGCGCCAGACTCAAGGGGCTAAGTTTCCTTCGTTCTTAACGCGAATCTGTGTATTCTGCTCCTCGTATGAGGGCGTGGGTTCGAATCCCACTTCAGACACGATATGTTTTATGAAATTAACTGGAAGAGATGTAATTTATAAAACATCCCAATTGAATGAATCCAAGTCAGGGTGGCCGAGCGGTGTAAGGCGCCAGACTCAAATGGCTCAGTTTCCTTCGTTCACAACGTGAATCTGTGCATTCTGGTCCTCGTATGAGGGCCTGGGTTCGAATCCCACTTCTGACACGATATGTTTTATGAAATTAACTGGAAGAGATGTAATTTATAAAACGTCCCAATTGAATGAATCCAAGTCAGGGTGGCCGAGCGGTCTAAGGCGCCAGACCCAAGGGGCTCAGTTTCCTTCGTTCACAACGTGAATCTGTGTATTCTGGTCCTCGTATGAGGGCCTGGGTTCGAATCCCACTTCTGACACGATATGTTTTATGAAATTAACTGGAACAGATGTAATTTATAAAACGTCCCAATTGAATGAAGCCAAGTCGGGGTGGCCGAGCGGTCTAAGGCGCCAGACTGAAGGGGCTCAGTTTCCTTCGTTCAAAACGTGAATCTGTGCATTCTGGTCCTCGTATGAGGGCCTGGGTTCGAATCCCACTTCTGACACGATATGTTTTATGAAATTAACTGGAAGAGATGTAATTTATAAAACGTCACAATTGAACGAATGCAAGTCAGGGTGGCCCAGCGGTCTAAGGCGCCAGACTCAAGGGGCTCAGTTTCCTTCGTTCACAACGTGAATCTGTGTATTCTGGTCCTCGTATGAGGGCCTGGGTTCGAATCCCACTTCTGACACGATATGTTTTATGAAATTAACTGGAACAGATGTAATTTATAAAACGTCCCAATTGAATGAATCCAAGTCAGGGTGGCCGAGCGGTCTAAGGCGCCAGACCCAAGGGGCTCAGTTTCCTTCGTTCACAACGTGAATCTGTGTATTCCGGTCCTCGTATGAGGGCCTGGGTTCGAATCCCACTTCTGACACGATATGTTTTATGAAATTAACTGGAACAGATGTAATTTATAAAACGTCACAATTGAATGAAGCCAAGTCGGGGTGGCCGAGCGGTCTAAGGCGCCAGACTGAAGGGGCTCAGTTTCCTTCGTTCACAACGTGAATCTGTGCATTCTGGTCCTCGTATGAGGGCCTGGGTTCGAATCCCACTTCTGACACGATATGTTTTAAGAAATTAACTGGAAGAGATGTAATTTATAAAACGTCCCAATTGAATGAATCCAAGTCAGGGTGGCCCAGCGGTCTAAGGCGCCAGACTCAAGGGGCTCAGTTTCCTTCGTTCACAACGTGAATCTGTGTATTCTGGTCCTCGTATGAGGGCCTGGGTTCGAATCCCACTTCTGACACGATATGTTTTATGAAATTAACTGGAACAGATGTAATTTATAAAACATCCCAATTGAATGAATCCAAGTCAGGGTGGCCGAGCGGTCTAAGGCGCCAGACCCAAGGGGCTCAGTTTCCTTCGTTCACAACGTGAATCTGTGTATTCCGGTCCTCGCATGAGGGCCTGGGTTCGAATCCCACTTCTGACACGATATGTTTTATGAAATTAACTGGAACAGATGTAATTTATAAAACGTCACAATTGAATGAAGCCAAGTCGGGGTGGCCGAGCGGTCTAAGGCGCCAGACTGAAGGGGCTCAGTTTCCTTCGTTCACAACGTGAATCTGTGCATTCTGGTCCTCGTATGAGGGCCTGGGTTCGAATCCCACTTCTGACACGATATGTTTTAAGAAATTAACTGGAAGAGATGTAATTTATAAAACGTCCCAATTGAATGAATCCAAGTCAGGGTGGCCCAGCGGTCTAAGGCGCCAGACTCAAGGGGCTCAGTTTCCTTCGTTCACAACGTGAATCTGTAAATTCTGGTCCTCGTATGAGGGCCTGGGTTCGAATCCCACTTCTGACACGATATGTTTTATGAAATTAACTGGAAGAGATGTAATTTATAAAACGTCCCAATTGAATGAATCCAAGTCAGGGTGGCCGAGCGGTCTAAGGCGCCAGACCCAAGGGGCTCAGTTTCCTTCGTTCACAACGTGAATCTGTGTATTCTGGTCCTCGTATGAGGGCCTGGGTTCGAATCCCACTTCTGACACGATATGTTTTATGAAATTAACTGGAACAGATGTAATTTATAAAACGTCCCAATTGAATGAAGCCAAGTCGGGGTGGCCGAGCGGTCTAAGGCGCCAGACTGAAGGGGCTCAGTTTCCTTCGTTCACAACGTGAATCTGTGCATTCTGGTCCTCGTATGAGGGCCTGGGTTCGAATCCCACTTCAGACACGATATGTTTTATGAAATTAGCTGGAAGAGATGTAATTTATAAAACATCCCAATTGAATGAATCCAAGTCAGGGTGGCCGAGCGGTGTAAGGCGCCAGACTCAAATGGCTCAGTTTCCTTCGTTCACAACGTGAATCTGTGCATTCTGGTCCTCGTATGAGGGCCTGGGTTCGAATCCCACTTCTGACACGATATGTTTTATGAAATTAACTGGAAGAGATGTAATTTATAAAACGTCCCAATTGAATGAATCCAAGTCAGGGTGGCCGAGCGGTCTAAGGTGCCAGACCCAAGGGGCTCAGTTTCCTTCGTTCACAACGTGAATCTGTGTATTCTGGTCCTCGTATGAGGGCCTGGGTTCGAATCCCACTTCTGACACGATATGTTTTATGAAATTAACTGGAAAAGATGTAATTTATAAAACGTCCCAATTGAACGAAGCCAAGTCGGGGTGGCCGAGCGGTCTAAGGCGCCAGACTGAAGGGGCTCAGTTTCCTTCGTTCACAACGTGAATCTGTGCATTCTGGTCCTCGTATGAGGGCCTGGGTTCGAATCCCACTTCTGACACGATATGTTTTATGAAATTAACTGGAAGAGATGTAATTTATAAAACGTCACAATTGAACGAATCCAAGTCAGGGTGGCCCAGCGGTCTAAGGCGCCAGACTCAATGGGCTCAGTTTCCTTCGTTTACAACGTGAATCTGTGTATTCTGGTCCTCGTATGAGGGCCTGGGTTCGAATCCCACTTCTGACACGATATGTTTTATGAAATTAACTGGAACAGATGTAATTTATAAAACGTCCCAATTGAATGAATCCAAGTCAGGGTGGCCGAGCGGTCTAAAGCGCCAGACTCAAGGGGCTCAGTTTCCTTCGTTCACAACGTGAATCTGTGTATTCTGGTCGTCGTATGAGGGCCTGGGTTCGAATCCCACTTCTGACACGATATGTTTTATGAAATTAACTGGAAGAGATGTAATTTATAAAACGTCCCAATTGAATGAATCCAAGTCAGGGTGGCCGAGCGGTCTAAGGCGCCAGACCCAAGGGGCTCAGTTTCCTTCGTTCACAACGTGAATCTGTGTATTCCGGTCCTCGTATGAGGGCCTGGGTTCGAATCCCACTTCTGACACGATATGTTTTATGAAATTAACTGGAACAGATGTAATTTATAAAACGTCACAATTGAATGAAGCCAAGTCGGGGTGGCCGAGCGGTCTAAGGCGCCAGACTGAAGGGGCTCAGTTTCCTTCGTTCACAACGTGAATCTGTGCATTCTGGTCCTCGTATGAGGGCCTGGGTTCGAATCCCACTTCTGACACGATATGTTTTAAGAAATTAACTGGAAGAGATGTAATTTATAAAACGTCCCAATTGAATGAATCCAAGTCAGGGTGGCCCAGCGGTCTAAGGCGCCAGACTCAAGGGGCTCAGTTTCCTTCGTTCACAACGTGAATCTGTAAATTCTGGTCCTCGTATGAGGGCGTGGGTTCGAATCCCACTTCTGACACGATATGTTTTATGAAATTAACTGGAAGAGGTGTAATTTATAAAACATCCCAATTGAATGAATCCAAGTTAGGGTGGCCGAGCGGTCTAAGGTGCCAGACTCAAGGGGCTCAGTTTCCTTCGCTCACAACGTGAATCTGTGTATTCTGCTCCTCGTATGAGGGCGTGGGTTCGAATCCCACTTCTGACACGATATGTTTCATGAAATTAACTGGAACAGATGTAATTTATAAAACGTCCCAATTGAATGAATCCAAGTCAGGGTGGCCGAGCGGTCTAAGGCGCCAGACTCAAGGGGCTAAGTTTCCTTCGTTCACAACGTGAAACTGTGTATTCTGGTCCTCGTATGAGAGCCTGGGGGCGAATCCCACTTCTGACACGATATGTTTTATGAAATTAACAAGAATAGATGTAATTTATAAAACGTCCCAATTGAATGAATCCAAGTCAGGGTGGCCGAGCGGTCCAAGGCGCCAGACTGAAGGGGCTTAGTTTCCTTCGTTCACAACGTGAATCTGTGTATTCTGGTCCTCGTATGAGGGCCTGGCTCCGAATCCCACTTCTGACACGATATGTTTTATGAAATTAACTGGAAGAGATGTAATTTATAAAACATCCCAATTGAATGAATCCAAGTCGGGGTGGCCGAGCGGTCTAAGGCGCCAGACTCAAGGGGCTCAGTTTCCTTCGTTCACAACGTGAATCTGTGTATTCTGGTCCTCGTATGAGGGCCTGGGTTCGTATCCCACTTCTGACACGATATGTTTTATGAAATTAACTGGAAGAGATGTAATTTATAAAACGTCCCAATTGAATGAATCCAAGTCAGGGTGGCCGAGCGGTCTAAGGCGCCAGACTCAAATGGCTCAGTTTCCTTCGTTCACAACGTGAATCTGTGTATTCTGCTCCTCGTATGAGGGCGTGGGTTCGAATCCCACTTCTGACACGATATGTTTCATGAAATTAACTGGAACAGATGTAATTTATAAAACGTCCCAATTGAATGAATCCAAGTCAGGGTGGCCGAGCGGTCTAAGGCGCCAGACTCAAGGGGCTAAGTTTCCTTCGTTCACAACGTGAAACTGTGTATTCTGGTCCTCGTATGAGAGCCTGGGGGCGAATCCCACTTCTGACACGATATGTTTTATGAAATTAACAAGAATAGATGTAATTTATAAAACGTCCCAATTGAATGAATCCAAGTCAGGGTGGCCGAGCGGTCCAAGGCGCCAGACTGAAGGGGCTTAGTTTCCTTCGTTCACAACGTGAATCTGTGTATTCTGGTCCTCGTATGAGGGCCTGGCTCCGAATCCCACTTCTGACACGATATGTTTTATGAAATTAACTGGAAGAGATGTAATTTATAAAACATCCCAATTGAATGAATCCAAGTCGGGGTGGCCGAGCGGTCTAAGGCGCCAGACTCAAGGGGCTCAGTTTCCTTCGTTCACAACGTGAATCTGTGTATTCTGGTCCTCGTATGAGGGCCTGGGTTCGTATCCCACTTCTGACACGATATGTTTTATGAAATTAACTGGAAGAGATGTAATTTATAAAACGTCCCAATTGAATGAATCCAAGTCAGGGTGGCCGAGCGGTCTAAGGCGCCAGACTCAAATGGCTCAGTTTCCTTCGTTCAAAACGTGAATCTGTGCATTCTGGTCCTCGTATGAGGGCCTGGGTCCGAATCCCACTGCTGACACGATATGTTTTATGAAATTAACTGGAAGAGATGTAATTTATAAAACATCCCAATTGAATGAATCCAAGTCGGGGTGGCCGAGCGGTCTAAGGCGCCAGACTCAAGGGGCTCAGTTTTCTTCGTTCACAACGTGAATCTGTGTATTCTGGTCCTCGTATGAGGGCCTGGGTTCGTATCCCACTTCTGACACGATATGTTTTATGAAATTAACTGGAAGAGATGTAATTTATAAAACATCCCAATTGAATGAATCCAAGTCGGGGTGGCCGAGCGGTCTAAGGCGCCAGACTCAAGGGGCTAAGTTTCCTTCGTTCTTAACGTGAATCTGTGTATTCTGCTCCTCGTATGAGGGCGTGGGTTCGAATCCCACTTCAGACACGATATGTTTTATGAAATTAACTGGAAGAGATGTAATTTATAAAACATCCCAATTGAATGAATCCAAGTCAGGGTGGCCGAGCGGTGTAAGGCGCCAGACTCAAATGGCTCAGTTTCCTTCGTTCACAACGTGAATCTGTGCATTCTGGTCCTCGTATGAGGGCCTGGGTTCGAATCCCACTTCTGACACGATATGTTTTATGAAATTAACTGGAAGAGATGTAATTTATAAAACGTCCCAATTGAATGAATCCAAGTCAGGGTGGCCGAGCGGTCTAAGGCGCCAGACCCAAGGGGCTCAGTTTCCTTCGTTCACAACGTGAATCTGTGTATTCTGGTCCTCGTATGAGGGCCTGGGTTCGAATCCCACTTCTGACACGATATGTTTTATGAAATTAACTGGAACAGATGTAATTTATAAAACGTCCCAATTGAATGAAGCCAAGTCGGGGTGGCCGAGCGGTCTAAGGCGCCAGACTGAAGGGGCTCAGTTTCCTTCGTTCAAAACGTGAATCTGTGCATTCTGGTCCTCGTATGAGGGCCTGGGTTCGAATCCCACTTCTGACACGATATGTTTTATGAAATTAACTGGAAGAGATGTAATTTATAAAACGTCACAATTGAACGAATGCAAGTCAGGGTGGCCCAGCGGTCTAAGGCGCCAGACTCAAGGGGCTCAGTTTCCTTCGTTCACAACGTGAATCTGTGTATTCTGGTCCTCGTATGAGGGCCTGGGTTCGAATCCCACTTCTGACACGATATGTTTTATGAAATTAACTGGAACAGATGTAATTTATAAAACGTCCCAATTGAATGAATCCAAGTCAGGGTGGCCGAGCGGTCTAAGGCGCCAGACCCAAGGGGCTCAGTTTCCTTCGTTCACAACGTGAATCTGTGTATTCCGGTCCTCGTATGAGGGCCTGGGTTCGAATCCCACTTCTGACACGATATGTTTTATGAAATTAACTGGAACAGATGTAATTTATAAAACGTCACAATTGAATGAAGCCAAGTCGGGGTGGCCGAGCGGTCTAAGGCGCCAGACTGAAGGGGCTCAGTTTCCTTCGTTCACAACGTGAATCTGTGCATTCTGGTCCTCGTATGAGGGCCTGGGTTCGAATCCCACTTCTGACACGATATGTTTTAAGAAATTAACTGGAAGAGATGTAATTTATAAAACGTCCCAATTGAATGAATCCAAGTCAGGGTGGCCCAGCGGTCTAAGGCGCCAGACTCAAGGGGCTCAGTTTCCTTCGTTCACAACGTGAATCTGTGTATTCTGGTCCTCGTATGAGGGCCTGGGTTCGAATCCCACTTCTGACACGATATGTTTTATGAAATTAACTGGAACAGATGTAATTTATAAAACATCCCAATTGAATGAATCCAAGTCAGGGTGGCCGAGCGGTCTAAGGCGCCAGACCCAAGGGGCTCAGTTTCCTTCGTTCACAACGTGAATCTGTGTATTCCGGTCCTCGCATGAGGGCCTGGGTTCGAATCCCACTTCTGACACGATATGTTTTATGAAATTAACTGGAACAGATGTAATTTATAAAACGTCACAATTGAATGAAGCCAAGTCGGGGTGGCCGAGCGGTCTAAGGCGCCAGACTGAAGGGGCTCAGTTTCCTTCGTTCACAATGTGAATCTGTGCATTCTGGTCCTCGTATGAGGGCCTGGGTTCGAATCCCACTTCTGACACGATATGTTTTAAGAAATTAACTGGAAGAGATGTAATTTATAAAACGTCCCAATTGAATGAATCCAAGTCAGGGTGGCCCAGCGGTCTAAGGCGCCAGACTCAAGGGGCTCAGTTTCCTTCGTTCACAACGTGAATCTGTAAATTCTGGTCCTCGTATGAGGGCCTGGGTTCGAATCCCACTTCTGACACGATATGTTTTATGAAATTAACTGGAAGAGATGTAATTTATAAAACGTCCCAATTGAATGAATCCAAGTCAGGGTGGCCGAGCGGTCTAAGGCGCCAGACCCAAGGGGCTCAGTTTCCTTCGTTCACAACGTGAATCTGTGTATTCTGGTCCTCGTATGAGGGCCTGGGTTCGAATCCCACTTCTGACACGATATGTTTTATGAAATTAACTGGAACAGATGTAATTTATAAAACGTCCCAATTGAATGAAGCCAAGTCGGGGTGGCCGAGCGGTCTAAGGCGCCAGACTGAAGGGGCTCAGTTTCCTTCGTTCACAACGTGAATCTGTGCATTCTGGTCCTCGTATGAGGGCCTGGGTTCGAATCCCACTTCAGACACGATATGTTTTATGAAATTAGCTGGAAGAGATGTAATTTATAAAACATCCCAATTGAATGAATCCAAGTCAGGGTGGCCGAGCGGTGTAAGGCGCCAGACTCAAATGGCTCAGTTTCCTTCGTTCACAACGTGAATCTGTGCATTCTGGTCCTCGTATGAGGGCCTGGGTTCGAATCCCACTTCTGACACGATATGTTTTATGAAATTAACTGGAAGAGATGTAATTTATAAAACGTCCCAATTGAATGAATCCAAGTCAGGGTGGCCGAGCGGTCTAAGGTGCCAGACCCAAGGGGCTCAGTTTCCTTCGTTCACAACGTGAATCTGTGTATTCTGGTCCTCGTATGAGGGCCTGGGTTCGAATCCCACTTCTGACACGATATGTTTTATGAAATTAACTGGAACAGATGTAATTTATAAAACGTCCCAATTGAACGAAGCCAAGTCGGGGTGGCCGAGCGGTCTAAGGCGCCAGACTGAAGGGGCTCAGTTTCCTTCGTTCACAACGTGAATCTGTGCATTCTGGTCCTCGTATGAGGGCCTGGGTTCGAATCCCACTTCTGACACGATATGTTTTATGAAATTAACTGGAAGAGATGTAATTTATAAAACGTCACAATTGAACGAATCCAAGTCAGGGTGGCCCAGCGGTCTAAGGCGCCAGACTCAATGGGCTCAGTTTCCTTCGTTTACAACGTGAATCTGTGTATTCTGGTCCTCGTATGAGGGCCTGGGTTCGAATCCCACTTCTGACACGATATGTTTTATGAAATTAACTGGAACAGATGTAATTTATAAAACGTCCCAATTGAATGAATCCAAGTCAGGGTGGCCGAGCGGTCTAAAGCGCCAGACTCAAGGGGCTCAGTTTCCTTCGTTCACAACGTGAATCTGTGTATTCTGGTCGTCGTATGAGGGCCTGGGTTCGAATCCCACTTCTGACACGATATGTTTTATGAAATTAACTGGAAGAGATGTAATTTATAAAACGTCCCAATTGAATGAATCCAAGTCAGGGTGGCCGAGCGGTCTAAGGCGCCAGACCCAAGGGGCTCAGTTTCCTTCGTTCACAACGTGAATCTGTGTATTCCGGTCCTCGTATGAGGGCCTGGGTTCGAATCCCACTTCTGACACGATATGTTTTATGAAATTAACTGGAACAGATGTAATTTATAAAACGTCACAATTGAATGAAGCCAAGTCGGGGTGGCCGAGCGGTCTAAGGCGCCAGACTGAAGGGGCTCAGTTTCCTTCGTTCACAACGTGAATCTGTGCATTCTGGTCCTCGTATGAGGGCCTGGGTTCGAATCCCACTTCTGACACGATATGTTTTAAGAAATTAACTGGAAGAGATGTAATTTATAAAACGTCCCAATTGAATGAATCCAAGTCAGGGTGGCCCAGCGGTCTAAGGCGCCAGACTCAAGGGGCTCAGTTTCCTTCGTTCACAACGTGAATCTGTAAATTCTGGTCCTCGTATGAGGGCGTGGGTTCGAATCCCACTTCTGACACGATATGTTTTATGAAATTAACTGGAAGAGGTGTAATTTATAAAACATCCCAATTGAATGAATCCAAGTTAGGGTGGCCGAGCGGTCTAAGGCGCCAGACTCAAGGAGCTAAGTTTCCTTCGTTCACAACGTGAAACTGTGTATTCTGGTCCTCGTATGAGAGCCTGGGTGCGAATCCCACTTCTGACACGATATGTTTTATGAAATTAACTGGAAGAGATGTAATTTATAAAACGTCCCAATTGAATGAAGCCAAGTCGGGGTGGCCGAGCGGTCTAAGGCGCCAGACTGAAGGGGCTCAGTTTCCTTCGTTCACAACGTGAATCTGTGCATTCTGGTCCTCGTATGAGGGCCTGGGTTCGAATCCCACTTCTGACACGATATGTTTTATGAAATTAACTGGAAGAGATGTAATTTAAAAAACGTCCCAATTGAATGAATCCAAGTCAGGGTGGCCCAGCGGTCTAAGGCGCCAGACTCAAGGGGCTCAGTTTCCTTCGTTCACAACGTGAATCTGTGTATTCTGGTCGTCGTATGAGGGCCTGGGTTCGAATCCCACTTCTGGCACGATATGTTTTATGAAATTAACTGGAAGAGATGTAATTTATAAAACGTCCCAATTGAATGAATCCAAGTCAGGGTGGCCGAGCGGTCTAAGGCGCCAGACTCAAATGGCTCAGTTTCCTTCGTTCACAACGTGAATCTGTGTATTCTGGTCCTCGTATGAGGGCCTGGGTCCGAATCCCACTGCTGACACGATATGTTTTATGAAATTAACTGGAAGAGATGTAATTTATAAAACATCCCAATTGAATGAATCCAAGTTGGGGTGGCCAAGCGGTCTACGGCGCCAGACTCAAGGGGCTAAGTTTCCTTCGTTCTTAACGTGAATCTGTGTATTCTGCTCCTCGTATGAGGGCGTGGGTTCGAATCCCACTTCTGACACGATATGTTTTATGAAATTAACTGGAAGAGATGTAATTTATAAAACATCCCAATTGAATGAATCCAAGTTAGGGTGGCCGAGCGGTCTAAGGCGCCAGACTCAAGGGGCTAAGTTTCCTTCGTTCACAACGTGAAACTGTGTATTCTGGTCCTCGTATGAGAGCCTGGGTGCGAATCCCACTTCTGACATGATATGTTTTATGAAATTAACTGGAAGAGATGTAATTTATAAAACGTCCCAATAGATTGAATCCTCGTCGGGGTGGCCGAGCGGTCTAAGGCGCCAGACTCAAGGCACTCAGTTTCCATCGTTCGCAACGTGAATCTGTGTATTCTGGTCCTCGTATGAGAGCGTGGGTTCGAATCCTACTTCTGACACGATATGATTTATGAAATTAACTAGAATAGATGTAATTTATAAAACGTCCCAATTGAATGAATCCAAGTCAGGGTGGCCGAGCGGTGTAAGGCACCAGACTCAAATGGCTCAGTTTCCTTCGTTCACAACGTGAATCTGTGCCTTCTGGTCCTCGTATGAGGGCCTGGGTTCGAATCCCACTTCTGACACGATATGTTTTATGAAATTAACTGGAAGAGATGTAATTTATAAAACGTCCCAATTGAATGAATCCAAGTCAGGGTGGCCGAGCGGTCTAAGGCGCCAGACCCAAGGGGCTCAGTTTCCTTCGTTCACAACGTGAATCTGTGTATTCTGGTCCTCGTATGAGGGCCTGGGTTCGAATCCCACTTCTGACACGATATGTTTTATGAAATTAACTGGAACAGATGTAATTTATAAAACGTCCCAATTGAATGAAGCCAAGTCGGGGTGGCCGAGCGGTCTAAGGCGCCAGACTGAAGGGGCTCAGTTTCCTTCGTTCACAACGTGAATCTGTGCATTCTGGTCCTCGTATGAGGGCCTGGGTTCGAATCCCACTTCTGACACGATATGTTTTATGAAATTAACTGGAAGAGATGTAATTTATAAAACGTCCCAATTGAATGAATCCAAGTCAGGGTGGCCCAGCGGTCTAAGGCGCCAGACTCAAGGGGCTCAGTTTCCTTCGTTCACAACGTGAATCTGTGTATTCTGGTCCTCGTATGAGGGCCTGGGTTCGAATCCCACTTCTGACACGATATGTTTTATGAAATTAACTGGAAGAGATGTAATTTATAAAACGTCCCAATTGAATGAATCCAAGTCAGGGTGGCCGAGCGGTCTAAGGCGCCAGACTCAAGGGGCTAAGTTTCCTTCGTTCTTAACGTGAATCTGTGTATTCTGCTCCTCGTATGAGGGCGTGGGTTCGAATCCCACTTCTGACACGATATGTTTTATGAAATTAACTGGAAGAGATGTAATTTATAAAACATCCCAATTGAATGATTCCAAGTTAGGGTGGCCGAGCGGTCTAAGGCGCCAGACTCAAGGGGCTAAGTTTCCTTCGTTCACAACGTGAAACTGTGTATTCTGGTCCTCGTATGAGAGCCTGGGTGCGAATCCCACTTCTGACACGATATGTTTTATGAAATTAACTGGAAGAGATGTAATTTATAAAACGTCCCAATAGATTGAATCCTAGTCGGGGTGGCCGAGCGGTCTAAGGCGCCAGACTCAAGTGGCTCAGTTTCCTTCGTTCTTAACGTGAATCTGTGTATTCTGCTCCTCGTATGAGGGCCTGGGTTCGAATCCCACTTCTGACACGATATGTTTTATTAAATTAACTAGAATAGATGTAATTTATAAAACGTCCCCATTCAATGAATCCAAGTCAGGGTGGCCGAGCGGTCTAAGGCGCCAGACTCAAGGGGCTCAGTTTCTTTCGTTCACAACGTGAATCTGTGTATTCTGGTCCTCGTATGAGGGCCAGGGTTCGAATCCCACTTCTGACACGATATGTTTTATGAAATTAACTGGAACAGATGTCATTTATAAAACGTCCCAATTGAATGAAGCCAAGTCGGGGTGGCCGAGCGGTCTAAGGCGCCAGACTCAAGGGGCTCAGTTTCCTTCGTTCACAACGTGAATCTGTGCATTCTGGTCCTCGTATGAGGGCCTGGGTTCGAAGCCCACTTCTGACACGAAAAGTTTTATGAAATTAACTGGAAGAGATGTAATTTATAAAACGTCCCAATTGAAAGAATCCATGTCAGGATGGCCGAGCGGTCTAAGGAGCCAGACTCAAGGGGCTCAGTTTCCTTCGTTCACAACGTGAATCTGTGTATTCTGCTCCTCGTATGAGGGCGTGAGTTCGAAACCCACTTCTGACACGATATGTTTTATGAAATTAACTGGAAGAGATGTAATTTATAAAACATCCCAATTAAATGAATCCAAATTAGGGTGGCCGAGCGGTCTAAGGCGCCAGACTCAAGGGGCTAAGTTTCCTTCGTTCACAACGTGAATCTGTGTATTCTGGTTCTCGTATGAGAGCCTGGGTTCGAATCCCACTTCTGACACGATATGTTTTATGAAATTAACTGGAAGAGATGTAATTTGTAAAACGTCCCAATTGAATGAATCCAAGTCAGGGTGGCCGAGCGGTCTAAGGCGCCAGACTCAAGGGGCTCAGTTTCCTTCGTTCACAACGTGAATCTGTGCATTCTGGTCCTCGTATGAGGGCCTGGGTTCGAATCGCACTTCTGACACGATATGTTTTATGAAATTAACTGGAACAGATGTAATTTATAAAACGTCCCAATTGAATGAATCCAAGTCAGGGTGGCCGAGCGGTCTAAAGCGCCAGACTCAACGGGCTCAGTTTCCTTCGTTCACAACGTGAATCTGTGTATTCTGGTCGTCGTATGAGGGCCTGGGTTCGAATCCCACTTCTGACACGATATGTTTTATGAAATTAACTGGAAGAGATTTAATTTATAAAACGTCCCAATTGAATGAATCCAAGTCAGGGTGGCCGAGCGGTCTAAGGCGCCAGACTCAAATGGCTCAGTTTCCTTCGTTCACAACGTGTATCTGTGCATTCTGGTCCTCGTATGAGGGCCTGGGTCCGAATCCCACTTCTGACACGATATGTTTTATGAAATTAACTGGAAGAGATGTAATTTATAAAACATCCCAATTGAATGAATCCAAGTCGGGGTGGCCGAGCGTTCTAAGGCGCCAGACTCAAGGGGCTCAGTTTCCTTCGTTCTTAACGTGAATCTGTGTATTCTGCTCCTCGTATGAGGGCGTGGGTTCGAATCCCACTTCTGACACGATATGTTTTATTAAATTAACTAGAATAGATGTAATTTATAAAACGTCCCAATTGAATGAATCCAAGTCAGGGTGGCCGAGCGGTCTAAAGCGCCAGACTCAAATGGCTCAGTTTCCTTCGTTCACAACGTGACTCTGTGCATTCTGGTCCTCGTATGAGGGCCTGGGTTCGAATCCCACTTCTGACACGATATGTTTTATGAAATTAACTGGAAGAGATGTAATTTATAAAACGTCCCCATTGAATGAATCCAAGTCAGGGTGGCCGAGCGGTCTAAGGCGCCAGACTCAAGGGGCTCAGTTTCTTTCGTTCACAACGTGAATCTGTGTATTCTGGTCCTCGTATGAGGGCCAGGGTTCGAATCCCACTTCTGACACGATATGTTTTATGAAATTAACTGGAACAGATGTAATTTATAAAACGTCCCAATTGAATGAAGCCAAGTCGGGGTGGCCGAGCGGTCTAAGGCGCCAGACTCAAGGGGCTCAGTTTCCTTCGTTCACAACGTGAATCTGTGCATTCTGGTCCTCGTATGAGGGCCTGGGTTCGAATCCCACTTCTGACACGAAAAGTTTTATGAAATTAACTGGAAGAGATGTAATTTATAAAACGTCCCAATTGAAAGAATCCATGTCAGGATGGCCGAGCGGTCTAAGGAGCCAGACTCAAGGGGCTTAGTTTCTTTCATTCACAACGTGAATCTGTGTATTCTGGTCCTCGTATGAGGGCGTGGGTTCGAATCCCACTTCTGACACGAAAAGGTTTATGAAATTAACTGGAAGAGATGTAATTTATAAAACGCTCCAATTGAAAGAGTCCATGTCAGAATGGCTGAGCTTTCTAAGGCGCCAGACTCAAGAGGCTCAGTTTCCTTCGTTCACAACGTGAATCTGTGTATTCTGGTCCTCGTATGAGGGCGTGGGTTCGAATCCCACTTCTGACACGATATGTTTTATGAAATTAACTGGAAGAGATGTAATTTATAAAACATCCCAATTAAATGAATCCAAATTAGGGTGGCCGAGCGGTCTAAGGCGCCAGACTCAAGGGGCTCAGTTTCCTTCGTTCACAACGTGAATCTGTGCATTCTGGTCCTCGTATGAGGGCCTGGGTTCGAATCCCACTTCTGACACGATATGTTTTATGAAATTAACTGGAAGAGATGTAATTTATAAAACGTCCCAATTGAATGAATCCAAGTCAGGGTGGCCCAGCGGTCTAAGGCGCCAGACTCAAGGGGCTCAGTTTCCTTCGTTCACAACGTGAATCTGTGTATTCTGGTCGTCGTATGAGGGCCTGGGTTCGAATCCCACTTCTGACACGATATGTTTTATAAAATTAACTGGAAGAGATTTAATTTATAAAACGTCCCAATTGAATGAATCCAAGTCAGGGTGGCCGAGCGGTCTAAGGCGCCAGACTCAAGTGGCTCAGTTTCCTTCGTTCACAACGTGTATCTGTGCATTCTGGTCCTCGTATGAGGGCCTGGGTCCGAATCCCACTTCTGACACGATATGTTTTATGAAATTAACTGGAAGAGATGTAATTTATAAAACATCCCAATTGAATGAATCCAAGTCGGGGTGGCCGAGCGTTCTAAGGCGCCAGACTCAAGGGGCTCAGTTTCCTTCGTTCTTAACGTGAATCTGTGTATTCTGCTCCTCGTATGAGGGCGTGGGTTCGAATCCCACTTCTGACACGATATGTTTTATTAAATTAACTAGAATAGATGTAATTTATAAAACGTCCCAATTGAATGAATCCAAGTCAGGGTGGCCGAGCGGTCTAAAGCGCCAGACTCAAATGGCTCAGTTTCCTTCGTTCACAACGTGACTCTGTGCATTCTGGTCCTCGTATGAGGGCCTGGGTTCGAATCCCACTTCTGACACGATATGTTTTATGAAATTAACTGGAAGAGATGTAATTTATAAAACGTCCCCATTGAATGAATCCAAGTCAGGGTGGCCGAGCGGTCTAAGGCGCCAGACTCAAGGGGCTCAGTTTCTTTCGTTCACAACGTGAATCTGTGTATTCTGGTCCTCGTATGAGGGCCAGGGTTCGAATCCCACTTCTGACACGATATGTTTTATGAAATTAACTGGAACAGATGTAATTTATAAAACGTCCCAATTGAATGAAGCCAAGTCGGGGTGGCCGAGCGGTCTAAGGCGCCAGACTCAAGGGGCTCAGTTTCCTTCGTTCACAACGTGAATCTGTGCATTCTGGTCCTCGTATGAGGGCCTGGGTTCGAATCCCACTTCTGACACGAAAAGTTTTATGAAATTAACTGGAAGAGATGTAATTTATAAAACGTCCCAATTGAAAGAATCCATGTCAGGATGGCCGAGCGGTCTAAGGAGCCAGACTCAAGGGGCTTAGTTTCTTTCATTCACAACGTGAATCTGTGTATTCTGGTCCTCGTATGAGGGCGTGGGTTCGAATCCCACTTCTGACACGAAAAGGTTTATGAAATTAACTGGAAGAGATGTAATTTATAAAACGCTCCAATTGAAAGAGTCCATGTCAGAATGGCTGAGCTTTCTAAGGCGCCAGACTCAAGAGGCTCAGTTTCCTTCGTTCACAACGTGAATCTGTGTATTCTGGTCCTCGTATGAGGGCGTGGGTTCGAATCCCACTTCTGACACGATATGTTTTATGAAATTAACTGGAAGAGATGTAATTTATAAAACATCCCAATTAAATGAATCCAAATTAGGGTGGCCGAGCGGTCTAAGGCGCCAGACTCAAGGGGCTCAGTTTCCTTCGTTCACAACGTGAATCTGTGCATTCTGGTCCTCGTATGAGGGCCTGGGTTCGAATCCCACTTCTGACACGATATGTTTTATGAAATTAACTGGAAGAGATGTAATTTATAAAACGTCCCAATTGAATGAATCCAAGTCAGGGTGGCCCAGCGGTCTAAGGCGCCAGACTCAAGGGGCTCAGTTTCCTTCGTTCACAACGTGAATCTGTGTATTCTGGTCGTCGTATGAGGGCCTGGGTTCGAATCCCACTTCTGACACGATATGTTTTATAAAATTAACTGGAAGAGATTTAATTTATAAAACGTCCCAATTGAATGAATCCAAGTCAGGGTGGCCGAGCGGTCTAAGGCGCCAGACTCAAGTGGCTCAGTTTCCTTCGTTCACAACGTGTATCTGTGCATTCTGGTCCTCGTATGAGGGCCTGGGTCCGAATCCCACTTCTGACACGATATGTTTTATGAAATTAACTGGAAGAGATGTAATTTATAAAACATCCCAATTAAATGAATCCAAATTAGGGTGGCCGAGCGGTCTAAGGCGCCAGACTCAAGGGGCTAAGTTTCCTTCGTTCACAACGTGAAACTGTGTATTCTGGTCCTCGTATGAGAGCCTGGGTGCGAATCCCACTTCTCACACGATATGTTTTATGAAATTAACTAGAAGAGATGTAATTTATAAAACGTCCCAATAGAATGGATCCTAGTCGGGGTGGCCGAGCGGTCTAAGGCGCCAGATTCAAGGCACTCAGTTTCCATCGTTCGCAACGTGAATCTGTGTATTCTGGTCCTCGTATGAGAGCGTGGGTTCGAATCCCACTTCTGACACGATATGTTTTATGAAATTAACTAGAATAGATGTAATTTATAAAACGTCCCAATTGAATGAATCCAAGTCAGGGTGGCCGAGCGGTGTAAGGCGCCAGACTCAAATGGCTCAGTTTCCTTCGTTCACAACGTGAATCTGTGCATTTTGGTCCTCGTATGAGGGCCTGGGTTCGAATCCCACTTCTGACACGATATGTTTTATGAAATTAACTGGAAGAGATGTAATTTATAAAACGTCCCAATTGAATGAATCCAAGTCAGGGTGGCCGAGCGGTCTAAGGCGCCAGACCCAAGGGGCTCAGTTTCCTTCGTTCACAACGTGAATCTGTGTATTCCGGTCCTCGTATGAGGGCCTGGGTTCGAATCCCACTTCTGACACGATATGTTTTATGAAATTAACTGGAACAGATGTAATTTATAAAACGTCACAATTGAATGAAGCCAAGTCGGGGTGGCCGAGCGGTCTAAGGCGCCAGACTGAAGGGGCTCAGTTTCCTTCGTTCACAACGTGAATCTGTGCATTCTGGTCCTCGTATGAGGGCCTGGGTTCGAATCCCACTTCTGACACGATATGTTTTAAGAAATTAACTGGAAGAGATGTAATTTATAAAACGTCCCAATTGAATGAATCCAAGTCAGGGTGGCCCAGCGGTCTAAGGCGCCAGACTCAAGGGGCTCAGTTTCCTTCGTTCACAACGTGAATCTGTAAATTCTGGTCCTCGTATGAGGGCCTGGGTTCGAATCCCACTTCTGACACGATATGTTTTATGAAATTAACTGGAAGAGATGTAATTTATAAAACGTCCCAATTGAATGAATCCAAGTCAGGGTGGCCGAGCGGTCTAAGGCGCCAGACCCAAGGGGCTCAGTTTCCTTCGTTCACAACGTGAATCTGTGTATTCTGGTCCTCGTATGAGGGCCTGGGTTCGAATCCCACTTCTGACACGATATGTTTTATGAAATTAACTGGAACAGATGTAATTTATAAAACGTCCCAATTGAATGAAGCCAAGTCGGGGTGGCCGAGCGGTCTAAGGCGCCAGACTGAAGGGGCTCAGTTTCCTTCGTTCACAACGTGCATCTGTGCATTCTGGTCCTCGTATGAGGGCCTGGGTTCGAATCCCACTTCTGACACGATATGTTTTATGAAATTAACTGGAAGAGATGTAATTTATAAAACGTCCCAATTGAATGAATCCAAGTCAGTGTGGCCCAGCGGTCTAAGGCGCCAGACTCAAGGGGCTCAGTTTCCTTCGTTCACAACGTGAATCTGTGTATTCTGGTCGTCGTATGAGGGCCTGGGTTCGAATCCCACTTCTGGCACGATATGTTTTATGAAATTAACTGGAAGAGATGTAATTTATAAAACGTCCCAATTGAATGAATCCAAGTCAGGGTGGCCGAGCGGTCTAAGGCGCCAGACTCAAATGGCTCAGTTTCCTTCGTTCACAACGTGAATCTGTGCATTCTGGTCCTCGTATGAGGGCCTGGGTCCGAATCCCACTGCTGACACGATATGTTTTATGAAATTAACTGGAAGAGATGTAATTTATAAAACATCCCAATTGAATGAATCCAAGTTGGGGTGGTCAAGCGGTCTAAGGCGCCAGACTCAAGGGGCTAAGTTTCCTTCGTTCTTAACGTGAATCTGTGTATTCTGCTCCTCGTATGAGGGCGTGGGTTCGAATCCCACTTCTGACACGATATGTTTTATGAAATTAACTGGAAGAGATGTAATTTATAAAACATCCCAATTGAATGAATCCAAGTTAGGGTGGCCGAGCGGTCTAAGGCGCCAGACTCAAGGAGCTAAGTTTCCTTCGTTCACAACGTGAAACTGTGTATTCTGGTCCTCGTATGAGAGCCTGGGTGCGAATCCCACTTCTGACACGATATGTTTTATGAAATTAACTGGAAGAGATGTAATTTATAAAACGTCCCAATAGATTGAATCCTAGTCGGGGTGGCCGAGCGGTCTAAGGCGCCAGACTCAAGGCACTCAGTTTCCATCGTTCGCAACGTGAATATGTGTATTCTGGTCCTCGTATGAGAGCGTGGGTTCGAATCCCACTTCTGACACGATACGTTTTATGAAATTAACTAGAATAGATGTAATTTATAAAACGTCCCAATTGAATGAATCCAAGTCAGGGTGGCCGAGCGGTCTAAGGCGCCAGACTCAAATGGCTCAGTTTCCTTCGTTCACAACGTGAATCTGTGCATTCTGGTCCTCGTATGAGGGCCTAGGTCCAAATCCCACTGCTGACACGATATGTTTTATGAAATTAACTGGAAGAGATGTAATTTATAAAACATCCCAATTGAATGAATCCAAGTCGGGGTGGCCGAGCGTTCTAAGGCGCCAGACTCAAGGGGCTAAGTTTCCTTCGTTCACAACGTGAAACTGTGTATTCTGGTCCTCGTATGAGAGCCTGGGTGCGAATCCCACTTCTGACATGATATGTTTTATGAAATTAACTGGAAGAGATGTAATTTATAAAACGTCCCAATAGATTGAATCCTAGTCGGGGTGGCCGAGCGGTCTAAGGCGCCAGACTCAAGGCACTCAGTTTCCATCGTTCGCAACGTGAATCTGTGTATTCTGGTCCTCGTATGAGAGCGTGGGTTCGAATCCTACTTCTGACACGATATGATTTATGAAATTAACTAGAATAGATGTAATTTATAAAACGTCCCAATTGAATGAATCCAAGTCAGGGTGGCCGAGCGGTGTAAGGCGCCAGACTCAAATGGCTCAGTTTCCTTCGCTCACAACGTGAATCTGTGCCTTCTGGTCCTCGTATGAGGGCCTGGGTTCGAATCCCACTTCTGACACGATATGTTTTATGAAATTAACTGGAAGAGATGTAATTTATAAAACGTCCCAATTGAATGAATCCAAGTCAGGGTGGCCGAGCGGTCTAAGGCGCCAGACCCAAGGGGCTCAGTTTCCTTCGTTCACAACGTGAATCTGTGTATTCTGGTCCTCGTATGAGGGCCTGGGTTCGAATCCCACTTCTGACACGATATGTTTTATGAAATTAACTGGAACAGATGTAATTTATAAAACGTCCCAATTGAATGAAGCCAAGTCGGGGTGGCCGAGCGGTCTAAGGCGCCAGACTGAAGGGGCTCAGTTTCCTTCGTTCACAACGTGAATCTGTGCATTCTGGTCCTCGTATGAGGGCCTGGGTTCGAATCCCACTTCTGACACGATATGTTTTATGAAATTAACTGGAAGAGATGTAATTTATAAAACGTCCCAATTGAATGAATCCAAGTCAGGGTGGCCCAGCGGTCTAAGGCGCCAGACTCAAGGGGCTCAGTTTCCTTCGTTCACAACGTGAATCTGTGTATTCTGGTCCTCGTATGAGGGCCTGGGTTCGAATCCCACTTCTGACACGATATGTTTTATGAAATTAACTGGAAGAGATGTAATTTATAAAACGTCCCAATTGAATGAATCCAAGTCAGGGTGGCCGAGCGGTCTAAGGCGCCAGACTCAAGGGGCTAAGTTTCCTTCGTTCTTAACGTGAATCTGTGTATTCTGCTCCTCGTATGAGGGCGTGGGTTCGAATCCCACTTCTGACACGATATGTTTTATGAAATTAACTGGAAGAGATGTAATTTATAAAACATCCCAATTGAATGATTCCAAGTTAGGGTGGCCGAGCGGTCTAAGGCGCCAGACTCAAGGGGCTAAGTTTCCTTCGTTCACAACGTGAAACTGTGTATTCTGGTCCTCGTATGAGAGCCTGGGTGCGAATCCCACTTCTGACACGATATGTTTTATGAAATTAACTGGAAGAGATGTAATTTATAAAACGTCCCAATAGATTGAATCCTAGTCGGGGTGGCCGAGCGGTCTAAGGCGCCAGACTCAAGGGGCTCAGTTTCCTTCGTTCTTAACGTGAATCTGTGTATTCTGCTCCTCGTATGAGGGCCTGGGTTCGAATCCCACTTCTGACACGATATGTTTTATTAAATTAACTAGAATAGATGTAATTTATAAAACGTCCCCATTGAATGAATCCAAGTCAGGGTGGCCGAGCGGTCTAAGGCGCCAGACTCAAGGGGCTCAGTTTCTTTCGTTCACAACGTGAATCTGTGTATTCTGGTCCTCGTATGAGGGCCAGGGTTCGAATCCCACTTCTGACACGATATGTTTTATGAAATTAACTGGAACAGATGTAATTTATAAAACGTCCCAATTGAATGAAGCCAAGTCGGGGTGGCCGAGCGGTCTAAGGCGCCAGACTCAAGGGGCTCAGTTTCCTTCGTTCACAACGTGAATCTGTGCATTCTGGTCCTCGTATGAGGGCCTGGGTTCGAATCCCACTTCTGACACGAAAAGTTTTATGAAATTAACTGGAAGAGATGTAATTTATAAATCGTCCCAATTGAAAGAATCCATGTCAGGATGGCCGAGCGGTCTAAGGAGCCAGACTCAAGGGGCTCAGTTTCCTTCGTTCACAACGTGAATCTGTGTATTCTGCTCCTCGTATGAGGGCGTGAGTTCGAAACCCACTTCTGACACGATATGTTTTATGAAATTAACTGGAAGAGATGTAATTTATAAAACATCCCAATTAAATGAATCCAAATTAGGGTGGCCGAGCGGTCTAAGGCGCCAGACTCAAGGGGCTAAGTTTCCTTCGTTCACAACGTGAATCTGTGTATTCTGGTTCTCGTATGAGAGCCTGGGTTCGAATCCCACTTCTGACACGATATGTTTTATGAAATTAACTGGAAGAGATGTAATTTGTAAAACGTCCCAATTGAATGAATCCAAGTCAGGGTGGCCGAGCGGTCTAAGGCGCCAGACTCAAGGGGCTCAGTTTCCTTCGTTCACAACGTGAATCTGTGCATTCTGGTCCTCGTATGAGGGCCTGGGTTCGAATCCCACTTCTGACACGATATGTTTTATGAAATTAACTGGAACAGATGTAATTTATAAAACGTCCCAATTGAATGAATCCAAGTCAGGGTGGCCGAGCGGTCTAAAGCGCCAGACTCAACGGGCTCAGTTTCCTTCGTTCACAACGTGAATCTGTGTATTCTGGTCGTCGTATGAGGGCCTGGGTTCGAATCCCACTTCTGACACGATATGTTTTATGAAATTAACTGGAAGAGATTTAATTTATAAAACGTCCCAATTGAATGAATCCAAGTCAGGGTGGCCGAGCGGTCTAAGGCGCCAGACTCAAATGGCTCAGTTTCCTTCGTTCACAACGTGTATCTGTGCATTCTGGTCCTCGTATGAGGGCCTGGGTCCGAATCCCACTTCTGACACGATATGTTTTATGAAATTAACTGGTAGAGATGTAATTTATAAAACATCCCAATTGAATGAATCCAAGTCGGGGTGGCCGAGCGTTCTAAGGCGCCAGACTCAAGGGGCTCAGTTTCTTTCGTTCTTAACGTGAATCTGTGTATTCTGCTCCTCGTATGAGGGCGTGGGTTCGAATCCCACTTCTGACACGATATGTTTTATTAAATTAACTAGAATAGATGTAATTTATAAAACGTCCCAATTGAATGAATCCAAGTCAGGGTGGCCGAGCGGTCTAAAGCGCCAGACTCAAATGGCTCAGTTTCCTTCGTTCACAACGTGACTCTGTGCATTCTGGTCCTCGTATGCGGGCCTGGGTTCGAATCCCACTTCTGACACGATATGTTTTATGAAATTAACTGGAAGAGATGTAATTTATAAAACGTCCCCATTGAATGAATCCAAGTCAGGGTGGCCGAGCGGTCTAAGGCGCCAGACTCAAGGGGCTCAGTTTCTTTCGTTCACAACGTGAATCTGTGTATTCTGGTCCTCGTATGAGGGCCAGGGTTCGAATCCCACTTCTGACACGATATGTTTTATGAAATTAACTGGAACAGATGTAATTTATAAAACGTCCCAATTGAATGAAGCCAAGTCGGGGTGGCCGAGCGGTCTAAGGCGCCAGACTCAAGGGGCTCAGTTTCCTTCGTTCACAACGTGAATCTGTGCATTCTGGTCCTCGTATGAGGGCCTGGGTTCGAATCCCACTTCTGACACGAAAAGTTTTATGAAATTAACTGGAAGAGATGTAATTTATAAAACGTCCCAATTGAAAGAATCCATGTCAGGATGGCCGAGCGGTCTAAGGAGCCAGACTCAAGGGGCTCAGTTTCCTTCGTTCACAACGTGAATCTGTGTATTCTGCTCCTCGTATGAGGGCGTGAGTTCGAAACCCACTTCTGACACGATATGTTTTATGAAATTAACTGGAAGAGATGTAATTTATAAAACATCCCAATTGAATGAATCCAAGTCAGGGTGGCCGAGCGGTCCAAGGTGCCAGACTCAAGGGGCTTAGTTTCTTTCATTCACAACGTGAATCTGTGTATTCTGGTCCTCGTATGAGGGCGTGGGTTCGAATCCCACTTCTGACACGAAAAGGTTTATGAAATTAACTGGAAGAGATGTAATTTATAAAACGCCCCAATTGAAATAGTCCATGTCAGAATGGCTGAGCTTTCTAAGGCGCCAGACTCAAGAGGCTCAGTTTCCTTCGTTCACAACGTGAATCTGTGTATTCTGGTCCTCGTATGAGGGCGTGGGTTCGAATCCCACTTCTGACACGATATGTTTTATGAAATTAACTGGAAGAGATGTAATTTATAAAACATCCCAATTAAATGAATCCAAATTAGGGTGGCCGAGCGGTCTAAGGCGCCAGACTCAAGGGGCTCAGTTTCCTTCGTTCACAACGTGAATCTGTGCATTCTGGTCCTCGTATGAGGGCCTGGGTTCGAATCCCACTTCTGACACGATATGTTTTATGAAATTAACTGGAAGAGATGTAATTTATAAAACGTCCCAATTGAATGAATCCAAGTCAGGGTGGCCCAGCGGTCTAAGGCGCCAGACTCAAGGGGCTCAGTTTCCTTCGTTCACAACGTGAATCTGTGTATTCTGGTCGTCGTATGAGGGCCTGGGTTCGAATCCCACTTCTGACACGATATGTTTTATAAAATTAACTGGAAGAGATTTAATTTATAAAACGTCCCAATTGAATGAATCCAAGTCAGGGTGGCCGAGCGGTCTAAGGCGCCAGACTCAAATGGCTCAGTTTCCTTCGTTCACAACGTGTATCTGTGCATTCTGGTCCTCGTATGAGGGCCTGGGTCCGAATCCCACTTCTGACACGATATGTTTTATGAAATTAACTGGAAGAGATGTAATTTATAAAACATCCCAATTGAATGAATCCAAGTCGGGGTGGCCGAGCGGTCTAAGGCGCCAGACTCAAGGGGCTCAGTTTCCTTCGTTCATAACGTGAATCTGTGTATTCTGCTCCTCGTATGAGGGCGTGGGTTCGAATCCCACTTCTGACACGATATGTTTTATGAAATTAACTGGAAGAGATGTAATTTATAAAACATCCCAATTAAATGAATCCAAATTAGGGTGGCCGAGCGGTCTAAGGCGCCAGACTCAAGGGGCTAAGTTTCCTTCGTTCACAACGTGAATCTGTGTATTCTGGTCCTCGTATGAGAGCGTGGGTTCGAATCCCACTTCTGACACGATATGTTTTATGAAATTAACTAGAATAGATGTAATTTATAAAACGTCCCAATTGAATGAATCCAAGTCAGGGTGGCCGAGCGGTCTAAGGCGCCAGACCCAAGGGGCTCAGTTTCCTTCGTTCACAACGTGAATCTGTGTATTCTGGTCCTCTTATGAGGGCCTGGGTTCGAATCCCACTTCTGACATGATATGTTTTATGAAATTAACTGGAAGAGATTTAATTTATAAAACGTCCCAATTGAATGAATCCAAGTCAGGGTGGCCGAGCGGTCTAAGGCGCCGGACTCAAATGGCTCAGTTTCCTTCGTTCACAACGTGTATCTGTGCATTCTGGTCCTCGTATGAGGGCCTGGGTCCGAATCCCACTTCTGACACGATATGTTTTATGAAATTAACTGGAAGAGATGTAATTTATAAAACATCCCAATTGAATGAATCCAAGTCGGGGTGGCCGAGCGGTCTAAGGCGCCAGACTCAAGGGGCTAAGTTTCCTTCGTTCACAACGTGAATCTGTGTATTCTGGTCCTCGTATGAGAGCCTGGGTGCGAATCCCACTTCTGACACGATATGTTTTATGAAATTAACTGGAAGAGATGTAATTTATAAAACGTCCCAATAGAATGAATCCTAGTCGGGGTGGCCGAGCGGTCTAAGGCGCCAGACTCAAGGGACTCAGTTTCCATCGTTCGCAACGTGAATCTGTGTATTCTGGTCCTCGTATGAGAGCGTGGGTTCGAATCCCACTTCTGACACGATATGTTTTATTAAATTAACTAGAATAGATGTAATTTATAAAACGTCCCAATTGAATGAATCCAAGTCAGGGTGGCCGAGCGGTCTAAAGCGCCAGACTCAAATGGCTCAGTTTCCTTCGTTCACAACGTGAATCTGTGCATTCTGGTCCTCGTATGAGGGCCTGGGTTCGAATCCCACTTCTGACACGATATGTTTTATGAAATTAACTGGAAGAGATTTAATTTATAAAACGTCCCAATTGAATGAATCCAAGTCAGGGTGGCCGAGCGGTCTAAGGCGCCAGACTCAAGGGGCTCAGTTTCCTTCGTTCACAACGTGAATCTGTGTATTCTGTTCCTCGTATGAGGGCCTGGGTCCGAATCCCACTTCTGACACGATATGTTTTATGAAATTAACTGGAAGAGATGTAATTTATAAAACATCCCAATTGAATGAATCCAAGTCGGGGTGGCCGAGCGGTCTAAGGCGCCAGACTCAAGGGGCTTAGTTTCCTTCGTTCACAACGTGAATCTGTGTATTCTGTTCCTCGTATGAGGGCCTGGGTCCGAATCCCACTTCTGACACGATATGTTTTATGAAATTAACTGGAAGAGATGTAATTTATAAAACATCCCAATTGAATGAATCCAAGTCAGGATGGCGGAGCGGTCTAAGGCGCCAGACTCAAGGGGCTCAGTTTCCTTCGTTCACAACGTGAATCTGTGCATTCTGGTCCTCGTATGAGGGCGTGGGTTCGAATCCCACTTCTGACACGAAAAGGTTTATGAAATTAACTGGAAGAGATGTAATTTATAAAACGCCCCAATTTAAAGAGTCCATGTCAGAATGGCTGAGCTTTCTAAGGCGCCAGACTCAAGAGGCTCAGTTTCCTTCGTTCACAACGTGAATCTGTGTATTCTGGTCCTCGTATGAGGGCGTGGGTTCGAATCCCACTTCTGACACGATATGTTTTATGAAATTAACTGGAAGAGATGTAATTTATAAAACGTCCCAATTGAATGAATCCAAGTCAAAGTGGCCCAGCGGTCTAAGGCGCCAGACTCAAGGGGCTCAGTTTCCTTCGTTCACAACGTGAATCTGTGTATTCTGTTCCTCGTATGAGGGCCTGGGTTCGAATCCCACTTCTGACACGATATGTTTTATGAAATTAACTGGAACAGATTTAATTTATAAAACGTCCCAATTGAATGAATCCAAGTCAGGGTGGCCGAGCGGTCTAAAGCGCCAGACTCAAGGGGCTCAGTTTCCTTCGTTCACAACGTGAATCTGTGTATTCTGGTCGTCGTATGAGGGCCTGGGTTCGAATCCCACTTCTGACACGATATGTTTTATGAAATTAACTGGAAGAGATTTAATTTATAAAACGTCCCAATTGAATGAATCCAAGTCAGGGTGGCCGAGCGGTCTAAGGCGCCAGACTCAAATGGCTCAGTTTCCTTCGTTCACAACGTGTATCTGTGCATTCTGGTCCTCGTATGAGGGCGTGGGTCCGAATCCCACTTCTGACACGATATGTTTTATGAAATTAACTGGAAGAGATGTAATTTGTAAAACGTCCCAATTGAATGAATCCAAGTCAGAATGGCCGAGCGGTCTATGGCGCCAGACTCAAGGGGCTCAGTTTCCTTCGTTTACAACGTGAATCTGTGTATTCTGGTCCTCGTATGATGGCGTGGGTTCGAATCCCAATTCTGACACGATATGTTTTAAGAAATTAACTGGAAGAGATGTAATTAATTAAACGTCCAAATTACAAGAGACCACGTCAGGATGCCCGAGCGGTCTAAGGCGCCAGACTCAAGGGGCTCAGTTTCCTTCGTTCACAACGTGAATCTGTGTATTCTGGTCCTCGTATGAGGGCGTGGGTTCGAATCCCACTTCTGATACGATATGTTTTATGAAAATAACTGGAAGAGATGTAATTTAAAACGTCCAAACTAGATAAAACCACGTCAGGATGGCCGAGCGGTCTATGCCGCCAGACTCAAGTGACCAAGTTTCTTTCGTTCTCAACGTGAATCAGTGTATTCTGCTCCTCGTATGAGGGCGTGGGTTCGAATCCCACTTCTGACACGAAAAGGTTTATGAAATTAACTGGAAGAGATGTAATTTATAAAACGCCCCAATTTAAAGAGTCCATGTCAGAATGGCTGAGCTTTCTAAGGCGCCAGACTCAAGAGGCTCAGTTTCCTTCGTTCACAACGTGAATCTGTGTATTCTGGTCCTCGTATGAGGGCGTGGGTTCGAATCCCACTTCTGACACGATATGTTTTATGAAATTAACTGGAAGAGATGTAATTTATAAAACGTCCCAATTGAATGAATCCAAGTCAAAGTGGCCCAGCGGTCTAAGGCGCCAGACTCAAGGGGCTCAGTTTCCTTCGTTCACAACGTGAATCTGTGTATTCTGTTCCTCGTATGAGGGCCTGGGTTCGAATCCCACTTCTGACACGATATGTTTTATGAAATTAACTGGAACAGATTTAATTTATAAAACGTCCCAATTGAATGAATCCAAGTCAGGGTGGCCGAGCGGTCTAAAGCGCCAGACTCAAGGGGCTCAGTTTCCTTCGTTCACAACGTGAATCTGTGTATTCTGGTCGTCGTATGAGGCCCTGGGTTCGAATCCCACTTCTGACACGATATGTTTTATGAAATTAACTGGAAGAGATTTAATTTATAAAACATCCCAATTGAATGAATCCAAGTCGGGGTGGCCGAGCGGTCTAAGGCGCCAGACTCAAGGGGCTCAGTTTCCTTCGTTCACAACGTGAATCTGTGTATTCTGCTCCTCGTATGAGGGCCTGGGTTCGAATCCCACTTCTGACACGATTTGTTTTATGAAATTAACTGGAAGAGATGTAATTTATAAAACGTCCCAATTGAATGAATCCAAGTCAGGATGGCGGAGCGATCTAAGGCGCCAGACTCAAGGGGCTCAGTTTCCTTCGTTCACAACGTGAATCTGTGCATTCTGGTCCTCGTATGAGGGCGTGGGTTCGAATCCCACTTCTGACACGAAAAGGTTTATGAAATTAAGTGGAAGAGATGTAATTTATAAAACGCCCCAATTTAAAGAGTCCATGTCAGAATGGCTGAGCTTTCTAAGGCGCCAGACTCAAGAGGCTCAGTTTCCTTCGTTCACAACGTGAATCTGTGTATTCTGGTCCTCGTATGAGGGCGTGGGTTCGAATCCCACTTCTGACACGATATGTTTTATGAAATTAACTGGAAGAGATGTAATTTATAAAACGTCCCAATTGAATGAATCCAAGTCAAAGTGGCCCAGCGGTCTAAGGCGCCAGACTCAAGGGGCTCAGTTTCCTTCGTTCACAACGTGAATCTGTGTATTCTGTTCCTCGTATGAGGGCCTGGGTTCGAATCCCACTTCTGACACGATATGTTTTATGAAATTAACTGGAACAGATTTAATTTATAAAACGTCCCAATTGAATGAATCCAAGTCAGGGTGGCCGAGCGGTCTAATGCGCCAGACTCAAGGGGCTCAGTTTCCTTCGTTCACAACGTGAATCTGTGTATTCTGGTCGTCGTATGAGGGCCTGGGTTCGAATCCCACTTCTGACACGATATGTTTTATGAAATTAACTGGAAGAGATTTAATTTATAAAACGTCCCAATTGAATGAATCCAAGTCAGGGTGGCCGAGCGGTCTAAGGCGCCAGACTCAAATGGCTCAGTTTCCTTCGTTCACAACGTGTATCTGTGCATTCTGGTCCTCGTATGAGGGCCTGGGTCCGAATCCCACTTCTGACACGATATGTTTTATGAAATTAACTGGAAGAGATGTAATTTGTAAAACGTCCCAATTGAATGAATCCAAGTCAGGATGGCCGAGCGGTCTATGGCGCCAGACTCAAGGGGCTCAGTTTCCTTCGTTTACAACGTGAATCTGTGTATTCTGGTCCTCGTATGATGGCGTGGGTTCGAATCCCAATTCTGACACGATATGTTTTAAGAAATTAACTGGAAGAGATGTAATTAATTAAAAGTCCAAATTACAAGAGACCACGTCAGGATGCCCGAGCGGTCTAAGGCGCCAGACTCAAGAAGCTCAGTTTCCTTCGTTCACACCGTGAATCTGTGTATTCTGGTCCTCGTATGAGGGCGTGGGTTCGAATCCCACTTCTGATACGATATGTTTTATGAAAATAACTGGAAGAGATGTAATTTAAAACGTCCAAACTAGATAAAACCACGTCAGGATGGCCGAGCGGTCTATGCCGCCAGACTCAAGTGACCAAGTTTCTTTCGTTCTCAACGTGAATCAGTGTATTCTGCTCCTCGTATGAGGGCGTGGGTTCGAATCCCACTTCTTACACGAAAAGGTTTATGAAATTAACTGGAAGAGATGTAATTTATAAAACGCCCCAATTTAAAGAGTCCATGTCAGAATGGCTGAGCTTTCTAAGGCGCCAGACTCAAGAGGCTCAGTTTCCTTCGTTCACAACGTGAATCTGTGTATTCTGGTCCTCGTATGAGGGCGTGGGTTCGAATCCCACTTCTGACACGATATGTTTTATGAAATTAACTGGAAGAGATGTAATTTATAAAACGTCCCAATTGAATGAATCCAAGTCAAAGTGGCCCAGCGGTCTAAGGCGCCAGACTCAAGGGGCTCAGTTTCCTTCGTTCACAACGTGAATCTGTGTATTCTGTTCCTCGTATGAGGGCCTGGGTTCGAATCCCACTTCTGACACGATATGTTTTATGAAATTAACTGGAACAGATTTAATTTATAAAACGTCCCAATTGAATGAATCCAAGTCAGGGTGGCCGAGTGGTCTAAAGCGCCAGACTCAAGGGGCTCAGTTTCCTTCGTTCACAACGTGAATCTGTGTATTCTGGTCGTCGTATGAGGGCCTGGGTTCGAATCCCACTTCTGACACGATATGTTTTATGAAATTAACTGGAAGAGATTTAATTTATAAAACGTCCCAATTGAATGAATCCAAGTCAGGGTGGCCGAGCGGTCTAAGGCGCCAGACTCAAATGGCTCAGTTTCCTTCGTTCACAACGTGTATCTGTGCATTCTGGTCCTCGTATGAGGGCCTGGGTCCGAATCCCACTTCTGACACGATATGTTTTATGAAATTAACTGGAAGAGATGTAATTTGTAAAACGTCCCAATTGAATGAATCCAAGTCAGGTTGGCCGAGCGGTCTAAGGCGCCAGACTCAAGGGGCTCAGTTTCCTTCGTTCACAACGTGAATCTGTGCATTCTGGTCCTCGTATGAGGGCCTGGGTTCGAATCCCACTTCTGACACGATATGTTTTATGAAATTAACTGGAACAGATGTAATTTATAAAACGTCCCAATTGAATGAATCCAAGTCAGGGTGGCCGAGCGGTCTAAAGCGCCAGACTCAAGGGGCTCAGTTTCCTTCGTTCACAACGTGAATCTGTGTATTCTGGTCGTTGTATGAGGGCCTGGGTTCGAATCCCACTTCTGACACGATATGTTTTATGAAATTAACTGGAAGAGATTTAATTTATAAAACGTCCCAATTGAATGAATCCAAGTCAGGGTGGCCGAGCGGTCTAAGGCGCCAGACCCAAGGGGCTCAGTTTCCTTCGTTCACAACGTGAATCTGTGTATTCTGGTCCTCTTATGAGGGCCTGGGTTCGAATCCCACTTCTGACATGATATGTTTTATGAAATTAACTGGAACAGATGTAATTTATAAAACGTCCCAATTGAATGAATCCAAGTCAGGGTGGCCGAGCGGTCTAAGGCGCCAGACTCAAGGGGCTCAGTTTCCTTCGTTCACAACGTGAATCTGTGCATTCTGGTCCTCGTATGAGGGCGTGGGTTCGAATCCCACTTCTGACACGAAAAGGTTTATGAAATTAAGTGGAAGAGATGTAATTTATAAAACGCCCCAATTTAAAGAGTCCATGTCAGAATGGCTGAGCTTTCTAAGGCGCCAGACTCAAGAGGCTCAGTTTCCTTCGTTCACAACGTGAATCTGTGTATTCTGGTCCTCGTATGAGGGCGTGGGTTCGAATCCCACTTCTGACACGATATGTTTTATGAAATTAACTGGAAGAGATGTAATTTATAAAACGTCCCAATTGAATGAATCCAAGTCAAAGTGGCCCAGCGGTCTAAGGCGCCAGACTCAAGGGGCTCAGTTTCCTTCGTTCACAACGTGAATCTGTGTATTCTGTTCCTCGTATGAAGGCCTGGGTTCGAATCCCACTTCTGACACGATATGTTTTATGAAATTAACTGGAACAGATTTAATTTATAAAACGTCCCAATAGAATGAATCCAAGTCAGGGTGGCCGAGCGGTCTAAAGCGCCAGACTCAAGGGGCTCAGTTTCCTTCGTTCACAACGTGAATCTGTGTATTCTGGTCGTCGTATGAGGGCCTGGGTTCGAATCCCACTTCTGACACGATATGTTTTATGAAATTAACTGGAAGAGATTTAATTTATAAAACGTCCCAATTGAATGAATCCAAGTCAGGGTGGCCGAGCGGTCTAAGGCGCCAGACTCAAATGGCTCAGTTTCCTTCGTTCACAACGTGTATCTGTGCATTCTGGTCCTCGTATGAGGGCCTGGGTCCGAATCCCACTTCTGACACGATATGTTTTATGAAATTAACTGGAAGAGATGTAATTTGTAAAACGTCCCAATTGAATGAATCCAAGTCAGGATGGCCGAGCGGTCTATGGCGCCAGACTCAAGGGGCTCAGTTTCCTTCGTTTACAACGTGAATCTGTGTATTCTGGTCCTCGTATGATGGCGTGGGTTCGAATCCCAATTCTGACACGATATGTTTTAAGAAATTAACTGGAAGAGATGTAATTAATTAAACGTCCAAATTACAAGAGACCACGTCAGGATGCCCGAGCGGTCTAAGGCGCCAAACTCAAGAAACTCAGTTTCCTTCGTTCACAACGTGAATCTGTGTATTCTGGTCCTCGTATGAGGGCGTGGGTTCGAATCCCACTTCTGATACGATATGTTTTATGAAAATAACTGGAAGAGATGTAATTTAAAACGTCCAAACTAGATAAAACCACGTCAGGATGGCCGAGCGGTCTATGCCGCCAGACTCAAGTGACCAAGTTTCTTTCGTTCTCAACGTGAATCAGTGTATTCTGCTCCTCGTATGAGGGCGTGGGTTCGAATCCCACTTCTGACACGAAAAGGTTTATGAAATTAACTGGAAGAGATGTAATTTATAAAACGCCCCAATTTAAAGAGTCCATGTCAGAATGGCTGAGCTTTCTAAGGCGCCAGACTCAAGAGGCTCAGTTTCCTTCGTTCACAACGTGAATCTGTGTATTCTGGTCCTCGTATGAGGGCGTGGGTTCGAATCCCACTTCTGACACGATATGTTTTATGAAATTAACTGGAAGAGATGTAATTTATAAAACGTCCCAATTGAATGAATCCAAGTCAAAGTGGCCCAGCGGTCTAAGGCGCCAGACTCAAGGGGCTCAGTTTCCTTCGTTCACAACGTGAATCTGTGTATTCTGTTCCTCGTATGAGGGCCTGGGTTCGAATCCCACTTCTGACACGATATGTTTTATGAAATTAACTGGAACAGATTTAATTTATAAAACGTCCCAATTGAATGAATCCAAGTCAGGGTGGCCGAGCGGTCTAAAGCGCCAGACTCAAGGGGCTCAGTTTCCTTCGTTCACAACGTGAATCTGTGTATTCTGGTCGTCGTATGAGGGCCTGGGTTCGAATCCCACTTCTGACACGATATGTTTTATGAAATTAACTGGAAGAGATTTAATTTATAAAACGTCCCAATTGAATGAATCCAAGTCAGGGTGGCCGAGCGGTCTAAGGCGCCAGACTCAAATGGCTCAGTTTCCTTCGTTCACAACGTGTATCTGTGCATTCTGGTCCTCGTATGAGGGCCTGGGTCCGAATCCCACTTCTGACACGATATGTTTTATGAAATTAACTGGACGAGATGTAATTTGTAAAACGTCCCAATTGAATGAATCCAAGTCAGGTTGGCCGAGCGGTCTAAGGCGCCAGACTCAAGGGGCTCAGTTTCCTTCGTTCAAAACGTGAATCTGTGCATTCTGGTCCTCGTATGAGGGCCTGGGTTCGAATCCCACTTCTGACACGATATGTTTTATGAAATTAACTGGAACAGATGTAATTTATAAAACGTCCCAATTGAATGAATCCAAGTCAGGGTGGCCGAGCGGTCTAAAGCGCCAGACTCAAGGGGCTCAGTTTCCTTCGTTCACAACGTGAATCTGTGTATTCTGGTCGTTGTATGAGGGCCTGGGTTCGAATCCCACTTCTGACACGATATGTTTTATGAAATTAACTGGAAGAGATTTAATTTATAAAACGTCCCAATTGAATGAATCCAAGTCAGGGTGGCCGAGCGGTCTAAGGCGCCAGACCCAAGGGGCTCAGTTTCCTTCGTTCACAACGTGAATCTGTGTATTCTGGTCCTCTTATGAGGGCCTGGGTTCGAATCCCACTTCTGACATGATATGTTTTATGAAATTAACTGGAACAGATGTAATTTATAAAACGTCCCAATTGAATGAAACCAAGTCAGGGTGGCCGAGCGGTCTAAAGCGCCAGACTCAACGGGCTCAGTTTCCTTCGTTCACAACGTGAATCTGTGTATTCTGGTCGTCGTATGAGGGCCTGGGTTCGAATCCCACTTCTGACACGATATGTTTTATGAAATTAACTGGAAGAGATTTAATTTATAAAACGTCCCAATTGAATGAATCCAAGTCAGGGTGGCCGAGCGGTCTAAGGCGCCAGACTCAAATGGCTCAGTTTCCTTCGTTCACAACGTGTATCTGTGCATTCTGGTCCTCGTATGAGGGCCTGGGTCCGAATCCCACTTCTGACACGATATGTTTTATGAAATTAACTGGAAGAGATGTAATTTATAAAACATCCCAATTGAATGAATCCAAGTCGGGGTGGCCGAGCGGTCTAAGGCGCCAGACTCAAGGGGCTAAGTTTCCTTCGTTCACAACGTGAATTTGTGTATTCTGGTCCTCGTATGAGAGCCTGGGTGCGAATCCCACTTCTGACACGATATGTTTTATGAAATTAACTGGAAGAGATGTAATTTATAAAACGTCCCAATAGAATGAATCCTAGTCGGGGTGGCCGAGCGGTCTAAGGCGCCAGACTCAAGGGACTCAGTTTCCATCGTTCGCAACGTGAATCTGTGTATTCTGGTCCTCGTATGAGAGCGTGGGTTCGAATCCCACTTCTGACACGATATGTTTTATTAAATTAACTAGAATAGATGTAATTTATAAAACGTCCCAATTGAATGAATCCAAGTCAGGGTGGCCGAGCTGTCTAAAGCGCCAGACTCAAATGGCTCAGTTTCCTTCGTTCACAACGTGAATCTGTGCATTCTGGTCCTCGTATGAGGGCCTGGGTTCGAATCCCACTTCTGACACGATTTGTTTTATGAAATTAACTGGAAGAGATGTAATTTATAAAACGTCCCCATTGAATGAATCCAAGTCAGGGTGGCCGAGCGGTCTAAGGCGCCAGACTCAAGGGGCTCAGTTTCCTTCGTTCACAACGTGAATCTGTGTATTCTGTTCCTCGTATGAGGGCCTGGGTCCGAATCCCACTTCTGACACGATATGTTTTATGAAATTAACTGGAAGAGATGTAATTTATAAAACATCCCAATTGAATGAATCCAAGTCGGGGTGGCCGAGCGGTCTAAGGCGCCAGACTCAAGGGGCTCAGTTTCCTTCGTTCACAACGTGAATCTGTGTATTCTGCTCCTCGTATGAGGGCCTGGGTTCGAATCCCACTTCTGACACGATTTGTTTTATGAAATTAACTGGAAGAGATGTAATTTATAAAACGTCCCAATTGAATGAATCCAAGTCAGGATGGCGGAGCGGTCTAAGGCGCCAGACTCAAGGGGCTCAGTTTCCTTCGTTCACAACGTGAATCTGTGCATTCTGGTCCTCGTATGAGGGCGTGGGTTCGAATCCCACTTCTGACACGAAAAGGTTTATGAAATTAACTGGAAGAGATGTAATTTATAAAACGCCCCAATTTAAAGAGTCCATGTCAGAATGGCTGAGCTTTCTAAGGCGCCAGACTCAAGAGGCTCAGTTTCCTTCGTTCACAACGTGAATCTGTGTATTCTGGTCCTCGTATGAGGGCGTGGGTTCGAATCCCACTTCTGACACGATATGTTTTATGAAATTAACTGGAAGAGATGTAATTTATAAAACGTCCCAATTGAATGAATCCAAGTCAAAGTGGCCCAGCGGTCTAAGGCGCCAGACTCAAGGGGCTCAGTTTCCTTCATTCACAACGTGAATCTGTGTATCCTGTTCCTCGTATGAGGGCCTGGGTTCGAATCCCACTTCTGACACGATATGTTTTATGAAATTAACTGGAACAGATTTAATTTATAAAACGTCCCAATTGAATGAATCCAAGTCAGGGTGGCCGAGCGGTCTAAGGCGCCAGACTCAAATGGCTCAGTTTCCTTCGTTCACAACGTGTATCTGTGCATTCTGGTCCTCGTATGAGGGCCTGGGTCCGAATCCCACTTCTGACACGATATGTTTTATGAAATTAACTGGAAGAGATGTAATTTGTAAAACGTCCCAATTGAATGAATCCAAGTCAGGTTGGCCGAGCGGTCTAAGGCGCCAGACTCAAGGGGCTCAGTTTCCTTCGTTCACAACGTGAATCTGTGCATTCTGGTCCTCGTATGAGGGCCTGGGTTCGAATCCCACTTCTGACACGATATGTTTTATGAAATTAACTGGAAGAGATGTAATTTGTAAAACGTCCAAATTGAATGAATCCAAGTCAGGTTGGCCGAGCGGTCTAAGGCGCCAGACTCAAGGGGCTCAGTTTCCTTCGTTCACAACGTGAATCTGTGCATTCTGGTCCTCGTATGAGGGCCTGGGTTCGAATCCCACTTCTGACACGATATGTTTTATGAAATTAACTGGAAGAGATGTAATTTGTAAAACGTCCAAATTGAATGAATCCAAGTCAGGTTGGCCGAGCGGTCTAAGGCGCCAGACTCAAGGGGCTCAGTTTCCTTCGTTCACAACGTGTATCTGTGCATTCTGGTCCTCGTATGAGGGCCTGGGTCCGAATCCCACTTCTGACACGATATGTTTTATGAAATTAACTGGAAGAGATGTAATTTGTAAAACGTCCCAATTGAATGAATCCAAGTCAGGTTGGCCGAGCGGTCTAAGGCGCCAGACTCAAGGGGCTCAGTTTCCTTCGTTCACAACGTGAATCTGTGCATTCTGGTCCTCGTATGAGGGCCTGGGTTCGAATCCCACTTCTGACACGATATGTTTTATGAAATTAACTGGAACAGATGTAATTTATAAAACGTCCCAATTGAATGAATCCAAGTCAGGGTGGCCGAGCGGTCTAAAGCGCCAGACTCAAGGGGCTCAGTTTCCTTCGTTCACAACGTGAATCTGTGTATTCTGGTCGTTGTATGAGGGCGTGGGTTCGAATCCCACTTCTGACACGATATGTTTTATGAAATTAACTGGAAGAGATTTAATTTATAAAACGTCCCAATTGAATGAATCCAAGTCAGGGTGGCCGAGCGGTCTAAGGCGCCAGACCCAAGGGGCTCAGTTTCCTTCGTTCACAACGTGAATCTGTGTATTCTGGTCCTCTTATGAGGGCCTGGGTTCGAATCCCACTTCTGACATGATATGTTTTATGAAATTAACTGGAACAGATGTAATTTATAAAACGTCCCAATTGAATGAATCCAAGTCAGGGTGGCCGAGCGGTCTAAGGCGCCAGACTCAAGGGGCTCAGTTTCCTTCGTTCACAACGTGAATCTGTGCATTCTGGTCCTCGTATGAGGGCGTGGGTTCGAATCCCACTTCTGACACGAAAAGGTTTATGAAATTAAGTGGAAGAGATGTAATTTATAAAACGTCCCAATTGAATGAATCCAAGTCAGGGTGGCCGAGCGGTCTAAAGCGCCAGACTCAAGGGGCTCAGTTTCCTTCGTTCACAACGTGAATCTGTGTATTCTGGTCGTCGTATGAGGGCCTGGGTTCGAATCCCACTTCTGACACGATATGTTTTATGAAATTAACTGGAAGAGATTTAATTTATAAAACGTCCCAATTGAATGAATCCAAGTCAGGGTGGCCGAGCGGTCTAAGGCGCCAGACTCAAATGGCTCAGTTTCCTTCGTTCACAACGTGTATCTGTGCATTCTGGTCCTCGTATGAGGGCCTGGGTCCGAATCCCACTTCTGACACGATATGTTTTATGAAATTAACTGGAAGAGATGTAATTTGTAAAACGTCCCAATTGAATGAATCCAAGTCAGGTTGGCCGAGCGGTCTAAGGCGCCAGACTCAAGGGGCTCAGTTTCCTTCGTTCACAACGTGAATCTGTGCATTCTGGTCCTCGTATGAGGGCCTGGGTTCGAATCCCACTTCTGACACGATATGTTTTATGAAATTAACTGGAAGAGATGTAATTTGTAAAACGTCCAAATTGAATGAATCCAAGTCAGGTTGGCCGAGCGGTCTAAGGCGCCAGACTCAAGGGGCTCATATTCCTTCGTTCACAACGTGTATCTGTGCATTCTGGTCCTCGTATGAGGGCCTGGGTCCGAATCCCACTTCTGACACGATATGTTTTATGAAATTAACTGGAAGAGATGTAATTTGTAAAACGTCCCAATTGAATGAATCCAAGTCAGGTTGGCCGAGCGGTCTAAGGCGCCAGACTCAAGGGGCTCAGTTTCCTTCGTTCACAACGTGAATCTGTGCATTCTGGTCCTCGTATGAGGGCCTGGGTTCGAATCCCACTTCTGACACGATATGTTTTATGAAATTAACTGGAACAGATGTAATTTATAAAACGTCCCAATTGAATGAATCCAAGTCAGGGTGGCCGAGCGGTCTAAAGCGCCAGACTCAAGGGGCTCAGTTTCCTTCGTTCACAACGTGAATCTGTGTATTCTGGTCGTTGTATGAGGGCGTGGGTTCGAATCCCACTTCTGACACGATATGTTTTATGAAATTAACTGGAAGAGATTTAATTTATAAAACGTCCCAATTGAATGAATCCAAGTCAGGGTGGCCGAGCGGTCTAAGGCGCCAGACCCAAGGGGCTCAGTTTCCTTCGTTCACAACGTGAATCTGTGTATTCTGGTCCTCTTATGAGGGCCTGGGTTCGAATCCCACTTCTGACATGATATGTTTTATGAAATTAACTGGAACAGATGTAATTTATAAAACGTCCCAATTGAATGAATCCAAGTCAGGGTGGCCGAGCGGTCTAAGGCGCCAGACTCAAGGGGCTCAGTTTCCTTCGTTCACAACGTGAATCTGTGCATTCTGGTCCTCGTATGAGGGCGTGGGTTCGAATCCCACTTCTGACACGAAAAGGTTTATGAAATTAAGTGGAAGAGATGTAATTTATAAAACGCCCCAATTTAAAGAGTCCATGTCAGAATGGCTGAGCTTTCTAAGGCGCCAGACTCAAGAGGCTCAGTTTCCTTCGTTCACAACGTGAATCTGTGTATTCTGGTCCTCGTATGAGGGCGTGGGTTCGAATCCCACTTCTGACACGATATGTTTTATGAAATTAACTGGAAGAGATGTAATTTATAAAACGTCCCAATTGAATGAATCCAAGTCAAAGTGGCCCAGCGGTCTAAGGCGCCAGACTCAAGGGGCTCAGTTTCCTTCGTTCACAACGTGAATCTGTGTATTCTGTTCCTCGTATGAGGGCCTGGGTTCGAATCCCACTTCTGACACGATATGTTTTATGAAATTAACTGGAACAGATTTAATTTATAAAACGTCCCAATTGAATGAATCCAAGTCAGGGTGGCCGAGCGGTCTAAAGCGCCAGACTCAAGGGGCTCAGTTTCCTTCGTTCACAACGTGAATCTGTGTATTCTGGTCGTCGTATGAGGGCTTGGGTTTGAATCCCACTTCTGACACGATATGTTTTATGAAATTAACTGGAAGAGATTTAATTTATAAAACGTCCCAATTGAATGAATCCAAGTCAGGGTGGCCGAGCGGTCTAAGGCGCCAGACTCAAATGGCTCAGTTTCCTTCGTTCACAACGTGTATCTGTGCATTCTGGTCCTCGTATGAGGGCCTGGGTCCGAATCCCACTTCTGACACGATATGTTTTATGAAATTAACTGGAAGAGATGTAATTTGTAAAACGTCCCAATTGAATGAATCCAAGTCAGGATGGCCGAGCGGTCTATGGCGCCAGACTCAAGGGGCTCAGTTTCCTTCGTTTACAACGTGAATCTGTGTATTCTGGTCCTCGTATGATGGCGTGGGTTCGAATCCCAATTCTGACACGATATGTTTTATGAAATTAACTGGAAGAGATTTAATTTATAAAACGTCCCAATTGAATGAATCCAAGTCAGGGTGGCCGAGCGGTCTAAGGCGCCAGACTCAAATGGCTCAGTTTCCTTCGTTCACAACGTGTATCTGTGCATTCTGGTCCTCGTATGAGGGCCTGGGTCCGAATCCCACTTCTGACACGATATGTTTTATGAAATTAACTGGAAGAGATGTAATTTGTAAAACGTCCCAATTGAATGAATCCAAGTCAGGTTGGCCGAGCGGTCTAAGGCGCCAGACTCAAGGGGCTCAGTTTCCTTCGTTCACAACGTGAATCTGTGCATTCTGGTCCTCGTATGAGGGCCTGGGTTCGAATCCCACTTCTGACACGATATGTTTTATGAAATTAACTGGAACAGATGTAATTTATAAAACGTCCCAATAGAATGAATCCTAGTCGGGGTGGCCGAGCGGTCTAAGGCGCCAGACTCAAGGGACTCAGTTTCCATCGTTCGCAACGTGAATCTGTGTATTCTGGTCCTCGTATGAGAGCGTGGGTTCGAATCCCACTTCTGACACGATATGTTTTATTAAATTAACTAGAATAGATGTAATTTATAAAACGTCCCAATTGAATGAATCCAAGTCAGGGTGGCCGAGCTGTCTAAAGCGCCAGACTCAAATGGCTCAGTTTCCTTCGTTCACAACGTGAATCTGTGCATTCTGGTCCTCGTATGAGGGCCTGGGTTCGAATCCCACTTCTGACACGATTTGTTTTATGAAATTAACTGGAAGAGATGTAATTTATAAAACGTCCCCATTGAATGATTCCAAGTCAGGGTGGCCGAGCGGTCTAAGGCGCCAGACTCAAGGGGCTCAGTTTCCTTCGTTCACAACGTGAATCTGTGTATTCTGTTCCTCGTATGAGGGCCTGGGTCCGAATCCCACTTCTGACACGATATGTTTTATGAAATTAACTGGAAGAGATTTAATTTATAAAACGTCCCAATTGAATGAATCCAAGTCAGGGTGGCCGAGCGGTCTAAGGCGCCAGACCCAAGGGGCTCAGTTTCCTTCGTTCACAACGTGAATCTGTGTATTCTGGTCCTCTTATGAGGGCCTGGGTTCGAATCCCACTTCTGACATGATATGTTTTATGAAATTAACTGGAACAGATGTAATTTATAAAACGTCCCAATTGAATGAATCCAAGTCAGGGTGGCCGAGCGGTCTAAGGCGCCAGACTCAAGGGGCTCAGTTTCCTTCGTTCACAACGTGAATCTGTGCATTCTGGTCCTCGTATGAGGGCGTGGGTTCGAATCCCACTTCTGACACGAAAAGGTTTATGAAATTAAGTGGAAGAGATGTAATTTATAAAACGCCCCAATTTAAAGAGTCCATGTCAGAATGGCTGAGCTTTCTAAGGCGCCAGACTCAAGAGGCTCAGTTTCCTTCGTTCACAACGTGAATCTGTGTATTCTGGTCCTCGTATGAGGGCGTGGGTTCGAATCCCACTTCTGACACGATATGTTTTATGAAATTAACTGGAAGAGATGTAATTTATAAAACGTCCCAATTGAATGAATCCAAGTCAAAGTGGCCCAGCGGTCTAAGGCGCCAGACTCAAGGGGCTCAGTTTCCTTCGTTCACAACGTGAATCTGTGTATTCTGTTCCTCGTATGAGGGCCTGGGTTCGAATCCCACTTCTGACACGATATGTTTTATGAAATTAACTGGAACAGATTTAATTTATAAAACGTCCCAATTGAATGAATCCAAGTCAGGGTGGCCGAGCGGTCTAAAGCGCCAGACTCAAGGGGCTCAGTTTCCTTCGTTCACAACGTGAATCTGTGTATTCTGGTCGTCGTATGAGGGCTTGGGTTTGAATCCCACTTCTGACACGATATGTTTTATGAAATTAACTGGAAGAGATTTAATTTATAAAACGTCCCAATTGAATGAATCCAAGTCAGGGTGGCCGAGCGGTCTAAGGCGCCAGACTCAAATGGCTCAGTTTCCTTCGTTCACAACGTGTATCTGTGCATTCTGGTCCTCGTATGAGGGCCTGGGTCCGAATCCCACTTCTGACACGATATGTTTTATGAAATTAACTGGAAGAGATGTAATTTGTAAAACGTCCCAATTGAATGAATCCAAGTCAGGATGGCCGAGCGGTCTATGGCGCCAGACTCAAGGGGCTCAGTTTCCTTCGTTTACAACGTGAATCTGTGTATTCTGGTCCTCGTATGATGGCGTGGGTTCGAATCCCAATTCTGACACGATATGTTTTATGAAATTAACTGGAAGAGATTTAATTTATAAAACGTCCCAATTGAATGAATCCAAGTCAGGGTGGCCGAGCGGTCTAAGGCGCCAGACTCAAATGGCTCAGTTTCCTTCGTTCACAACGTGTATCTGTGCATTCTGGTCCTCGTATGAGGGCCTGGGTCCGAATCCCACTTCTGACACGATATGTTTTATGAAATTAACTGGAAGAGATGTAATTTGTAAAACGTCCCAATTGAATGAATCCAAGTCAGGTTGGCCGAGCGGTCTAAGGCGCCAGACTCAAGGGGCTCAGTTTCCTTCGTTCACAACGTGAATCTGTGCATTCTGGTCCTCGTATGAGGGCCTGGGTTCGAATCCCACTTCTGACACGATATGTTTTATGAAATTAACTGGAACAGATGTAATTTATAAAACGTCCCAATAGAATGAATCCTAGTCGGGGTGGCCGAGCGGTCTAAGGCGCCAGACTCAAGGGACTCAGTTTCCATCGTTCGCAACGTGAATCTGTGTATTCTGGTCCTCGTATGAGAGCGTGGGTTCGAATCCCACTTCTGACACGATATGTTTTATTAAATTAACTAGAATAGATGTAATTTATAAAACGTCCCAATTGAATGAATCCAAGTCAGGGTGGCCGAGCTGTCTAAAGCGCCAGACTCAAATGGCTCAGTTTCCTTCGTTCACAACGTGAATCTGTGCATTCTGGTCCTCGTATGAGGGCCTGGGTTCGAATCCCACTTCTGACACGATTTGTTTTATGAAATTAACTGGAAGAGATGTAATTTATAAAACGTCCCCATTGAATGATTCCAAGTCAGGGTGGCCGAGCGGTCTAAGGCGCCAGACTCAAGGGGCTCAGTTTCCTTCGTTCACAACGTGAATCTGTGTATTCTGTTCCTCGTATGAGGGCCTGGGTCCGAATCCCACTTCTGACACGATATGTTTTATGAAATTAACTGGAAGAGATGTAATTTATAAAACATCCCAATTGAATGAATCCAAGTCGGGGTGGCCGAGCGGTCTAAGGCGCCAGACTCAAGGGGCTCAGTTTCCTTCGTTCACAACGTGAATCTGTGTATTCTGCTCCTCGTATGAGGGCCTGGGTTCGAATCCCACTTCTGACACGATTTGTTTTATGAAATTAACTGGAAGAGATGTAATTTATAAAACGTCCCAATTGAATGAATCCAAGTCAGGATGGCGGAGCGGTCTAAGGCGCCAGACTCAAGGGGCTCAGTTTCCTTCGTTCACAACGTGAATCTGTGCATTCTGGTCCTCGTATGAGGGCGTGGGTTCGAATCCCACTTCTGACACGAAAAGGTTTATGAAATTAACTGGAAGAGATGTAATTTATAAAACGCCCCAATTTAAAGAGTCCATGTCAGAATGGCTGAGCTTTCTAAGGCGCCAGACTCAAGAGGCTCAGTTTCCTTCGTTCACAACGTGAATCTGTGTATTCTGGTCCTCGTATGAGGGCGTGGGTTCGAATCCCACTTCTGACACGATATGTTTTATGAAATTAACTGGAAGAGATGTAATTTATAAAACGTCCCAATTGAATGAATCCAAGTCAAAGTGGCCCAGCGGTCTAAGGCGCCAGACTCAAGGGGCTCAGTTTCCTTCGTTCACAACGTGAATCTGTGTATCCTGTTCCTCGTATGAGGGCCTGGGTTCGAATCCCACTTCTGACACGATATGTTTTATGAAATTAACTGGAACAGATTTAATTTATAAAACGTCCCAATTGAATGAATCCAAGTCAGGGTGGCCGAGCGGTCTAAAGCGCCAGACTCAAGGGGCTCAGTTTCCTTCGTTCACAACGTGAATCTGTGTATTCTGGTCGTCGTATGAGGGCCTGGGTTCGAATCCCACTTCTGACACGATATGTTTTATGAAATTAACTGGAAGAGATTTAATTTATAAAACGTCCCAATTGAATGAATCCAAGTCAGGGTGGCCGAGCGGTCTAAGGCGCCAGACTCAAATGGCTCAGTTTCCTTCGTTCACAACGTGTATCTGTGCATTCTGGTCCTCGTATGAGGGCCTGGGTCCGAATCCCACTTCTGACACGATATGTTTTATGAAATTAACTGGAAGAGATGTAATTTGTAAAACGTCCCAATTGAATGAATCCAAGTCAGGTTGGCCGAGCGGTCTAAGGCGCCAGACTCAAGGGGCTCAGTTTCCTTCGTTCACAACGTGAATCTGTGCATTCTGGTCCTCGTATGAGGGCCTGGGTTCGAATCCCACTTCTGACACGATATGTTTTATGAAATTAACTGGAAGAGATGTAATTTGTAAAACGTCCCAATTGAATGAATCCAAGTCAGGTTGGCCGAGCGGTCTAAGGCGCCAGACTCAAGGGGCTCAGTTTCCTTCGTTCACAACGTGTATCTGTGCATTCTGGTCCTCGTATGAGGGCCTGGGTCCGAATCCCACTTCTGACACGATATGTTTTATGAAATTAACTGGAAGAGATGTAATTTGTAAAACGTCCCAATTGAATGAATCCAAGTCAGGTTGGCCGAGCGGTCTAAGGCGCCAGACTCAAGGGGCTCAGTTTCCTTCGTTCACAACGTGAATCTGTGCATTCTGGTCCTCGTATGAGGGCCTGGGTTCGAATCCCACTTCTGACACGATATGTTTTATGAAATTAACTGGAACAGATGTAATTTATAAAACGTCCCAATTGAATGAATCCAAGTCAGGGTGGCCGAGCGGTCTAAAGCGCCAGACTCAAGGGGCTCAGTTTCCTTCGTTCACAACGTGAATCTGTGTATTCTGGTCGTTGTATGAGGGCGTGGGTTCGAATCCCACTTCTGACACGATATGTTTTATGAAATTAACTGGAAGAGATTTAATTTATAAAACGTCCCAATTGAATGAATCCAAGTCAGGGTGGCCGAGCGGTCTAAGGCGCCAGACCCAAGGGGCTCAGTTTCCTTCGTTCACAACGTGAATCTGTGTATTCTGGTCCTCTTATGAGGGCCTGGGTTCGAATCCCACTTCTGACATGATATGTTTTATGAAATTAACTGGAACAGATGTAATTTATAAAACGTCCCAATTGAATGAATCCAAGTCAGGGTGGCCGAGCGGTCTAAGGCGCCAGACTCAAGGGGCTCAGTTTCCTTCGTTCACAACGTGAATCTGTGCATTCTGGTCCTCGTATGAGGGCGTGGGTTCGAATCCCACTTCTGACACGAAAAGATTTATGAAATTAAGTGGAAGAGATGTAATTTATAAAACGCCCCAATTTAAAGAGTCCATGTCAGAATGGCTGAGCTTTCTAAGGCGCCAGACTCAAGAGGCTCAGTTTCCTTCGTTCACAACGTGAATCTGTGTATTCTGGTCCTCGTATGAGGGCGTGGGTTCGAATCCCACTTCTGACACGAAAAGGTTTATGAAATTAAGTGGAAGAGATGTAATTTATAAAACGCCCCAATTTAAAGAGTCCATGTCAGAATGGCTGAGCTTTCTAAGGCGCCAGACTCAAGAGGCTCAGTTTCCTTCGTTCACAACGTGAATCTGTGTATTCTGGTCCTCGTATGAGGGCGTGGGTTCGAATCCCACTTCTGACACGATATGTTTTATGAAATTAACTGGAAGAGATGTAATTTATAAAACGTCCCAATTGAATGAATCCAAGTCAAAGTGGCCCAGCGGTCTAAGGCGCCAGACTCAAGGGGCTCAGTTTCCTTCGTTCACAACGTGAATCTGTGTATTCTGTTCCTCGTATGAGGGCCTGGATTCGAATCCCACTTCTGACACGATATGTTTTATGAAATTAACTGGAAGAGATGTAATTTATAAAACGTCCCAATTGAATGAATCCAAGTCAAAGTGGCCCAGCGGTCTAAGGCGCCAGACTCAAGGGGCTCAGTTTCCTTCGTTCACAACGTGAATCTGTGTATTCTGTTCCTCGTATGAGGGCCTGGATTCGAATCCCACTTCTGACACGATATGTTTTATGAAATTAACTGGAACAGATTTAATTTATAAAACGTCCCAATTGAATGAATCCAAGTCAGGGTGGCCGAGCGGTCTAAAGCGCCAGACTCAAATGGCTCAGTTTCCTTCGTTCACAACGTGAATCTGTGCATTCTGGTCCTCGTATGAGGGCCTGGGTTCGAATCCCACTTCTGACACGATTTGTTTTATGAAATTAACTGGAAGAGATGTAATTTATAAAACGTCCCCATTGAATGATTCCAAGTCAGGGTGGCCGAGCGGTCTAAGGCGCCAGACTCAAGGGGCTCAGTTTCCTTCGTTCACAACGTGAATCTGTGTATTCTGTTCCTCGTATGAGGGCCTGGGTCCGAATCCCACTTCTGACACGATATGTTTTATGAAATTAACTGGAAGAGATGTAATTTATAAAACATCCCAATTGAATGAATCCAAGTCGGGGTGGCCGAGCGGTCTAAGGCGCCAGACTCAAGGGGCTCAGTTTCCTTCGTTCACAACGTGAATCTGTGTATTCTGCTCCTCGTATGAGGGCCTGGGTTCGAATCCCACTTCTGACACGATTTGTTTTATGAAATTAACTGGAAGAGATGTAATTTATAAAACGTCCCAATTGAATGAATCCAAGTCAGGATGGCGGAGCGGTCTAAGGCGCCAGACTCAAGGGGCTCAGTTTCCTTCGTTCACAACGTGAATCTGTGCATTCTGGTCCTCGTATGAGGGCGTGGGTTCGAATCCCACTTCTGACACGAAAAGGTTTATGAAATTAACTGGAAGAGATGTAATTTATAAAACGCCCCAATTTAAAGAGTCCATGTCAGAATGGCTGAGCTTTCTAAGGCGCCAGACTCAAGAGGCTCAGTTTCCTTCGTTCACAACGTGAATCTGTGTATTCTGGTCCTCGTATGAGGGCGTGGGTTCGAATCCCACTTCTGACACGATATGTTTTATGAAATTAACTGGAAGAGATGTAATTTATAAAACGTCCCAATTGAATGAATCCAAGTCAAAGTGGCCCAGCGGTCTAAGGCGCCAGACTCAAGGGGCTCAGTTTCCTTCGTTCACAACGTGAATCTGTGTATCCTGTTCCTCGTATGAGGGCCTGGGTTCGAATCCCACTTCTGACACGATATGTTTTATGAAATTAACTGGAACAGATTTAATTTATAAAACGTCCCAATTGAATGAATCCAAGTCAGGGTGGCCGAGCGGTCTAAAGCGCCAGACTCAAGGGGCTCAGTTTCCTTCGTTCACAACGTGAATCTGTGTATTCTGGTCGTCGTATGAGGGCCTGGGTTCGAATCCCACTTCTGACACGATATGTTTTATGAAATTAACTGGAAGAGATTTAATTTATAAAACGTCCCAATTGAATGAATCCAAGTCAGGGTGGCCGAGCGGTCTAAGGCGCCAGACTCAAATGGCTCAGTTTCCTTCGTTCACAACGTGTATCTGTGCATTCTGGTCCTCGTATGAGGGCCTGGGTCCGAATCCCACTTCTGACACGATATGTTTTATGAAATTAACTGGAAGAGATGTAATTTGTAAAACGTCCCAATTGAATGAATCCAAGTCAGGTTGGCCGAGCGGTCTAAGGCGCCAGACTCAAGGGGCTCAGTTTCCTTCGTTCACAACGTGAATCTGTGCATTCTGGTCCTCGTATGAGGGCCTGGGTTCGAATCCCACTTCTGACACGATATGTTTTATGAAATTAACTGGAAGAGATGTAATTTGTAAAACGTCCCAATTGAATGAATCCAAGTCAGGTTGGCCGAGCGGTCTAAGGCGCCAGACTCAAGGGGCTCAGTTTCCTTCGTTCACAACGTGTATCTGTGCATTCTGGTCCTCGTATGAGGGCCTGGGTCCGAATCCCACTTCTGACACGATATGTTTTATGAAATTAACTGGAAGAGATGTAATTTGTAAAACGTCCCAATTGAATGAATCCAAGTCAGGTTGGCCGAGCGGTCTAAGGCGCCAGACTCAAGGGGCTCAGTTTCCTTCGTTCACAACGTGAATCTGTGCATTCTGGTCCTCGTATGAGGGCCTGGGTTCGAATCCCACTTCTGACACGATATGTTTTATGAAATTAACTGGAACAGATGTAATTTATAAAACGTCCCAATTGAATGAATCCAAGTCAGGGTGGCCGAGCGGTCTAAAGCGCCAGACTCAAGGGGCTCAGTTTCCTTCGTTCACAACGTGAATCTGTGTATTCTGGTCGTTGTATGAGGGCGTGGGTTCGAATCCCACTTCTGACACGATATGTTTTATGAAATTAACTGGAAGAGATTTAATTTATAAAACGTCCCAATTGAATGAATCCAAGTCAGGGTGGCCGAGCGGTCTAAGGCGCCAGACCCAAGGGGCTCAGTTTCCTTCGTTCACAACGTGAATCTGTGTATTCTGGTCCTCTTATGAGGGCCTGGGTTCGAATCCCACTTCTGACATGATATGTTTTATGAAATTAACTGGAACAGATGTAATTTATAAAACGTCCCAATTGAATGAATCCAAGTCAGGGTGGCCGAGCGGTCTAAGGCGCCAGACTCAAGGGGCTCAGTTTCCTTCGTTCACAACGTGAATCTGTGCATTCTGGTCCTCGTATGAGGGCGTGGGTTCGAATCCCACTTCTGACACGAAAAGATTTATGAAATTAAGTGGAAGAGATGTAATTTATAAAACGCCCCAATTTAAAGAGTCCATGTCAGAATGGCTGAGCTTTCTAAGGCGCCAGACTCAAGAGGCTCAGTTTCCTTCGTTCACAACGTGAATCTGTGTATTCTGGTCCTCGTATGAGGGCGTGGGTTCGAATCCCACTTCTGACACGAAAAGGTTTATGAAATTAAGTGGAAGAGATGTAATTTATAAAACGCCCCAATTTAAAGAGTCCATGTCAGAATGGCTGAGCTTTCTAAGGCGCCAGACTCAAGAGGCTCAGTTTCCTTCGTTCACAACGTGAATCTGTGTATTCTGGTCCTCGTATGAGGGCGTGGGTTCGAATCCCACTTCTGACACGATATGTTTTATGAAATTAACTGGAAGAGATGTAATTTATAAAACGTCCCAATTGAATGAATCCAAGTCAAAGTGGCCCAGCGGTCTAAGGCGCCAGACTCAAGGGGCTCAGTTTCCTTCGTTCACAACGTGAATCTGTGTATTCTGTTCCTCGTATGAGGGCCTGGATTCGAATCCCACTTCTGACACGATATGTTTTATGAAATTAACTGGAAGAGATGTAATTTATAAAACGTCCCAATTGAATGAATCCAAGTCAAAGTGGCCCAGCGGTCTAAGGCGCCAGACTCAAGGGGCTCAGTTTCCTTCGTTCACAACGTGAATCTGTGTATTCTGTTCCTCGTATGAGGGCCTGGATTCGAATCCCACTTCTGACACGATATGTTTTATGAAATTAACTGGAACAGATTTAATTTATAAAACGTCCCAATTGAATGAATCCAAGTCAGGGTGGCCGAGCGGTCTAAAGCGCCAGACTCAAGGGGCTCAGTTTCCTTCGTTCACAACGTGAATCTGTGTATTCTGGTCGTCGTATGAGGGCCTGGGTTCGAATCCCACTTCTGACACGATATGTTTTATGAAATTAACTGGAAGAGATTTAATTTATAAAACGTCCCAATTGAATGAATCCAAGTCAGGGTGGCCGAGCGGTCTAAGGCGCCAGACTCAAATGGCTCAGTTTCCTTCGTTCACAACGTGTATCTGTGCATTCTGGTCCTCGTATGAGGGCCTGGGTCCGAATCCCACTTCTGACACGATATGTTTTATGAAATTAACTGGAAGAGATGTAATTTGTAAAACGTCCCAATTGAATGAATCCAAGTCAGGATGGCCGAGCGGTCTATGGCGCCAGACTCAAGGGGCTCAGTTTCCTTCGTTTACAACGTGAATCTGTGTATTCTGGTCGTTGTATGAGGGCGTGGGTTCGAATCCCACTTCTGACACGATATGTTTTATGAAATTAACTGGAAGAGATGTAATTTATAAAACATCCCAATTGAATGAATCCAAGTCGGGGTGGCCGAGCGGTCTAAGGCGCCAGACTCAAGGGGCTAAGTTTCCTTCGTTCACAACGTGAATCTGTGTATTCTGGTCCTCTTATGAGGGCCTGGGTTCGAATCCCACTTCTGACATGATATGTTTTATGAAATTAACTGGAACAGATGTAATTTATAAAACGTCCCAATTGAATGAATCCAAGTCAGGGTGGCCGAGCGGTCTAAGGCGCCAGACTCAAGGGGCTCAGTTTCCTTCGTTCACAACGTGAATCTGTGCATTCTGGTCCTCGTATGAGGGCGTGGGTTCGAATCCCACTTCTGACACGAAAAGGTTTATGAAATTAAGTGGAAGAGATGTAATTTATAAAACGCCCCAATTTAAAGAGTCCATGTCAGAATGGCTGAGCTTTCTAAGGCGCCAGACTCAAGAGGCTCAGTTTCCTTCGTTCACAACGTGAATCTGTGTATTCTGGTCCTCGTATGAGGGCGTGGGTTCGAATCCCACTTCTGACACGATATGTTTTATGAAATTAACTGGAAGAGATGTAATTTATAAAACGTCCCAATTGAATGAATCCAAGTCAAAGTGGCCCAGCGGTCTAAGGCGCCAGACTCAAGGGGCTCAGTTTCCTTCGTTCACAACGTGAATCTGTGTATTCTGTTCCTCGTATGAGGGCCTGGATTCGAATCCCACTTCTGACACGATATGTTTTATGAAATTAACTGGAAGAGATGTAATTTATAAAACGTCCCAATTGAATGAATCCAAGTCAAAGTGGCCCAGCGGTCTAAGGCGCCAGACTCAAGGGGCTCAGTTTCCTTCGTTCACAACGTGAATCTGTGTATTCTGTTCCTCGTATGAGGGCCTGGATTCGAATCCCACTTCTGACACGATATGTTTTATGAAATTAACTGGAACAGATTTAATTTATAAAACGTCCCAATTGAATGAATCCAAGTCAGGGTGGCCGAGCGGTCTAAAGCGCCAGACTCAAGGGGCTCAGTTTCCTTCGTTCACAACGTGAATCTGTGTATTCTGGTCGTCGTATGAGGGCCTGGGTTCGAATCCCACTTCTGACACGATATGTTTTATGAAATTAACTGGAAGAGATTTAATTTATAAAACGTCCCAATTGAATGAATCCAAGTCAGGGTGGCCGAGCGGTCTAAGGCGCCAGACTCAAATGGCTCAGTTTCCTTCGTTCACAACGTGTATCTGTGCATTCTGGTCCTCGTATGAGGGCCTGGGTCCGAATCCCACTTCTGACATGATATGTTTTATGAAATTAACTGGAACAGATGTAATTTATAAAACGTCCCAATTGAATGAATCCAAGTCAGGGTGGCCGAGCGGTCTAAGGCGCCAGACTCAAGGGGCTCAGTTTCCTTCGTTCACAACGTGAATCTGTGCATTCTGGTCCTCGTATGAGGGCGTGGGTTCGAATCCCACTTCTGACACGAAAAGGTTTATGAAATTAAGTGGAAGAGATGTAATTTATAAAACGCCCCAATTTAAAGAGTCCATGTCAGAATGGCTGAGCTTTCTAAGGCGCCAGACTCAAGAGGCTCAGTTTCCTTCGTTCACAACGTGAATCTGTGTATTCTGGTCCTCGTATGAGGGCGTGGGTTCGAATCCCACTTCTGACACGAAAAGGTTTATGAAATTAAGTGGAAGAGATGTAATTTATAAAACGCCCCAATTTAAAGAGTCCATGTCAGAATGGCTGAGCTTTCTAAGGCGCCAGACTCAAGAGGCTCAGTTTCCTTCGTTCACAACGTGAATCTGTGTATTCTGGTCCTCGTATGAGGGCGTGGGTTCGAATCCCACTTCTGACACGATATGTTTTATGAAATTAACTGGAAGAGATGTAATTTATAAAACGTCCCAATTGAATGAATCCAAGTCAAAGTGGCCCAGCGGTCTAAGGCGCCAGACTCAAGGGGCTCAGTTTCCTTCGTTCACAACGTGAATCTGTGTATTCTGTTCCTCGTATGAGGGCCTGGATTCGAATCCCACTTCTGACACGATATGTTTTATGAAATTAACTGGAAGAGATGTAATTTATAAAACGTCCCAATTGAATGAATCCAAGTCAAAGTGGCCCAGCGGTCTAAGGCGCCAGACTCAAGGGGCTCAGTTTCCTTCGTTCACAACGTGAATCTGTGTATTCTGTTCCTCGTATGAGGGCCTGGATTCGAATCCCACTTCTGACACGATATGTTTTATGAAATTAACTGGAACAGATTTAATTTATAAAACATCCCAATTGAATGAATCCAAGTCAGGGTGGCCGAGCGGTCTAAAGCGCCAGACTCAAGGGGCTCAGTTTCCTTCGTTCACAACGTGAATCTGTGTATTCTGGTCGTCGTATGAGGGCCTGGGTTCGAATCCCACTTCTGACACGATATGTTTTATGAAATTAACTGGAAGAGATTTAATTTATAAAACGTCCCAATTGAATGAATCCAAGTCAGGGTGGCCGAGCGGTCTAAGGCGCCAGACTCAAATGGCTCAGTTTCCTTCGTTCACAACGTGTATCTGTGCATTCTGGTCCTCGTATGAGGGCCTGGGTCCGAATCCCACTTCTGACATGATATGTTTTATGAAATTAACTGGAACAGATGTAATTTATAAAACGTCCCAATTGAATGAATCCAAGTCAGAATGGCTGAGCTTTCTAAGGCGCCAGACTCAAGAGGCTCAGTTTCCTTCGTTCACAACGTGAATCTGTGTATTCTGGTCCTCGTATGAGGGCGTGGGTTCGAATCCCACTTCTGACACGAAAAGGTTTATGAAATTAAGTGGAAGAGATGTAATTTATAAAACGCCCCAATTTAAAGAGTCCATGTCAGAATGGCTGAGCTTTCTAAGGCGCCAGACTCAAGAGGCTCAGTTTCCTTCGTTCACAACGTGAATCTGTGTATTCTGGTCCTCGTATGAGGGCGTGGGTTCGAATCCCACTTCTGACACGATATGTTTTATGAAATTAACTGGAAGAGATGTAATTTATAAAACGTCCCAATTGAATGAATCCAAGTCAAAGTGGCCCAGCGGTCTAAGGCGCCAGACTCAAGGGGCTCAGTTTCCTTCGTTCACAACGTGAATCTGTGTATTCTGTTCCTCGTATGAGGGCCTGGATTCGAATCCCACTTCTGACACGATATGTTTTATGAAATTAACTGGAAGAGATGTAATTTATAAAACGTCCCAATTGAATGAATCCAAGTCAAAGTGGCCCAGCGGTCTAAGGCGCCAGACTCAAGGGGCTCAGTTTCCTTCGTTCACAACGTGAATCTGTGTATTCTGTTCCTCGTATGAGGGCCTGGATTCGAATCCCACTTCTGACACGATATGTTTTATGAAATTAACTGGAACAGATTTAATTTATAAAACATCCCAATTGAATGAATCCAAGTCAGGGTGGCCGAGCGGTCTAAAGCGCCAGACTCAAGGGGCTCAGTTTCCTTCGTTCACAACGTGAATCTGTGTATTCTGGTCGTCGTATGAGGGCCTGGGTTCGAATCCCACTTCTGACACGATATGTTTTATGAAATTAACTGGAAGAGATTTAATTTATAAAACGTCCCAATTGAATGAATCCAAGTCAGGGTGGCCGAGCGGTCTAAGGCGCCAGACTCAAATGGCTCAGTTTCCTTCGTTCACAACGTGTATCTGTGCATTCTGGTCCTCGTATGAGGGCCTGGGTCCGAATCCCACTTCTGACACGATATGTTTTATGAAATTAACTGGAAGAGATGTAATTTGTAAAACGTCCCAATTGAATGAATCCAAGTCAGGATGGCCGAGCGGTCTATGGCGCCAGACTCAAGGGGCTCAGTTTCCTTCGTTTACAACGTGAATCTGTGTATTCTGGTCGTTGTATGAGGGCGTGGGTTCGAATCCCACTTCTGACACGATATGTTTTATGAAATTAACTGGAAGAGATGTAATTTATAAAACATCCCAATTGAATGAATCCAAGTCGGGGTGGCCGAGCGGTCTAAGGCGCCAGACTCAAGGGGCTAAGTTTCCTTCGTTCACAACGTGAATCTGTGTATTCTGGTCGTTGTATGAGGGCGTGGGTTCGAATCCCACTTCTGACACGATATGTTTTATGAAATTAACTGGAAGAGATTTAATTTATAAAACGTCCCAATTGAATGAATCCAAGTCAGGGTGGCCGAGCGGTCTAAGGCGCCAGACCCAAGGGGCTCAGTTTCCTTCGTTCACAACGTGAATCTGTGTATTCTGGTCCTCTTATGAGGGCCTGGGTTCGAATCCCACTTCTGACATGATATGTTTTATGAAATTAACTGGAACAGATGTAATTTATAAAACGTCCCAATTGAATGAATCCAAGTCAGGCTGGCCGAGCGGTCTAAGGCGCCAGACTCAAGGGGCTCAGTTTCCTTCGTTCACAACGTGAATCTGTGCATTCTGGTCCTCGTATGAGGGCGTGGGTTCGAATCCCACTTCTGACACGAAAAGGTTTATGAAATTAAGTGGAAGAGATGTAATTTATAAAACGCCCCAATTTAAAGAGTCCATGTCAGAATGGCTGAGCTTTCTAAGGCGCCAGACTCAAGAGGCTCAGTTTCCTTCGTTCACAACGTGAATCTGTGTATTCTGGTCCTCGTATGAGGGCGTGGGTTCGAATCCCACTTCTGACACGATATGTTTTATGAAATTAACTGGAAGAGATGTAATTTATAAAACGTCCCAATTGAATGAATCCAAGTCAAAGTGGCCCAGCGGTCTAAGGCGCCAGACTCAAGGGGCTCAGTTTCCTTCGTTCACAACGTGAATCTGTGTATTCTGTTCCTCGTATGAGGGCCTGGATTCGAATCCCACTTCTGACACGATATGTTTTATGAAATTAACTGGAAGAGATGTAATTTATAAAACGTCCCAATTGAATGAATCCAAGTCAAAGTGGCCCAGCGGTCTAAGGCGCCAGACTCAAGGGGCTCAGTTTCCTTCGTTCACAACGTGAATCTGTGTATTCTGTTCCTCGTATGAGGGCCTGGATTCGAATCCCACTTCTGACACGATATGTTTTATGAAATTAACTGGAACAGATTTAATTTATAAAACGTCCCAATTGAATGAATCCAAGTCAGGGTGGCCGAGCGGTCTAAAGCGCCAGACTCAAGGGGCTCAGTTTCCTTCGTTCACAACGTGAATCTGTGTATTCTGGTCGTCGTATGAGGGCCTGGGTTCGAATCCCACTTCTGACACGATATGTTTTATGAAATTAACTGGAAGAGATTTAATTTATAAAACGTCCCAATTGAATGAATCCAAGTCAGGGTGGCCGAGCGGTCTAAGGCGCCAGACTCAAATGGCTCAGTTTCCTTCGTTCACAACGTGTATCTGTGCATTCTGGTCCTCGTATGAGGGCCTGGGTCCGAATCCCACTTCTGACACGATATGTTTTATGAAATTAACTGGAAGAGATGTAATTTGTAAAACGTCCCAATTGAATGAATCCAAGTCAGGATGGCCGAGCGGTCTATGGCGCCAGACTCAAGGGGCTCAGTTTCCTTCGTTTACAACGTGAATCTGTGTATTCTGGTCCTCGTATGATGGCGTGGGTTCGAATCCCAATTCTGACACGATATGTTTTATGAAATTAACTGGAAGAGATTTAATTTATAAAACGTCCCAATTGAATGAATCCAAGTCAGGGTGGCCGAGCGGTCTAAGGCGCCAGACTCAAATGGCTCAGTTTCCTTCGTTCACAACGTGTATCTGTGCATTCTGGTCCTCGTATGAGGGCCTGGGTCCGAATCCCACTTCTGACACGATATGTTTTATGAAATTAACTGGAAGAGATGTAATTTGTAAAACGTCCCAATTGAATGAATCCAAGTCAGGTTGGCCGAGCGGTCTAAGGCGCCAGACTCAAGGGGCTCAGTTTCCTTCGTTCACAACGTGAATCTGTGCATTCTGGTCCTCGTATGAGGGCCTGGGTTCGAATCCCACTTCTGACACGATATGTTTTATGAAATTAACTGGAACAGATGTAATTTATAAAACGTCCCAATTGAATGAATCCAAGTCAGGGTGGCCGAGCGGTCTAAAGCGCCAGACTCAAGGGGCTCAGTTTCCTTCGTTCACAACGTGAATCTGTGTATTCTGGTCGTTGTATGAGGGCCTGGGTTCGAATCCCACTTCTGACACGATATGTTTTATGAAATTAACTGGAAGAGATTTAATTTATAAAACGTCCCAATTGAATGAATCCAAGTCAGGGTGGCCGAGCGGTCTAAGGCGCCAGACCCAAGGGGCTCAGTTTCCTTCGTTCACAACGTGAATCTGTGTATTCTGGTCCTCTTATGAAGGCCTGGGTTCGAATCCCACTTCTGACATGATATGTTTTATGAAATTAACTGGAACAGATGTAATTTATAAAACGTCCCAATTGAATGAATCCAAGTCAGGGTGGCCGAGCGGTCTAAAGCGCCAGACTCAACGGGCTCAGTTTCCTTCGTTCACAACGTGAATCTGTGTATTCTGGTCGTCGTATGAGGGCCTGGGTTCGAATCCCACTTCTGACACGATATGTTTTATGAAATTAACTGGAAGAGATTTAATTTATAAAACGTCCCAATTGAATGAATCCAAGTCAGGGTGGCCGAGCGGTCTAAGGCGCCAGACTCAAATGGCTCAGTTTCCTTCGTTCACAACGTGTATCTGTGCATTCTGGTCCTCGTATGAGGGCCTGGGTCCGAATCCCACTTCTGACACGATATGTTTTATGAAATTAACTGGAAGAGATGTAATTTATAAAACATCCCAATTGAATGAATCCAAGTCGGGGTGGCCGAGCGGTCTAAGGCGCCAGACTCAAGGGGCTAAGTTTCCTTCGTTCACAACGTGAATCTGTGTATTCTGGTCCTCGTATGAGAGCCTGGGTGCGAATCCCACTTCTGACACGATATGTTTTATGAAATTAACTGGAAGAGATGTAATTTATAAAACGTCCCAATAGAATGAATCCTAGTCGGGGTGGCCGAGCGGTCTAAGGCGCCAGACTCAAGGGACTCAGTTTCCATCGTTCGCAACGTGAATCTGTGTATTCTGGTCCTCGTATGAGAGCGTGGGTTCGAATCCCACTTCTGACACGATATGTTTTATTAAATTAACTAGAATAGATGTAATTTATAAAACGCCCCAATTTAAAGAGTCCATGTCAGAATGGCTGAGCTTTCTAAGGCGCCAGACTCAAGAGGCTCAGTTTCCTTCGTTCACAACGTGAATCTGTGTATTCTGGTCCTCGTATGAGGGCGTGGGTTCGAATCCCACTTCTGACACGATATGTTTTATGAAATTAACTGGAAGAGATGTAATTTATAAAACGTCCCAATTGAATGAATCCAAGTCAAAGTGGCCCAGCGGTCTAAGGCGCCAGACTCAAGGGGCTCAGTTTCCTTCGTTCACAACGTGAATCTGTGTATTCTGTTCCTCGTATGAGGGCCTGGGTTCGAATCCCACTTCTGACACGATATGTTTTATGAAATTAACTGGAAGAGATGTAATTTGTAAAACGTCCCAATTGAATGAATCCAAGTCAGGATGGCCGAGCGGTCTATGGCGCCAGACTCAAGGGGCTCAGTTTCCTTCGTTTACAACGTGAATCTGTGTATTCTGGTCCTCGTATGATGGCGTGGGTTCGAATCCCAATTCTGACACGATATGTTTTATGAAATTAACTGGAAGAGATTTAATTTATAAAACGTCCCAATTGAATGAATCCAAGTCAGGGTGGCCGAGCGGTCTAAGGCGCCAGACTCAAATGGCTCAGTTTCCTTCGTTCACAACGTGTATCTGTGCATTCTGGTCCTCGTATGAGGGCCTGGGTCCGAATCCCACTTCTGACACGATATGTTTTATGAAATTAACTGGAAGAGATGTAATTTGTAAAACGTCCCAATTGAATGAATCCAAGTCAGGTTGGCCGAGCGGTCTAAGGCGCCAGACTCAAGGGGCTCAGTTTCCTTCGTTCACAACGTGAATCTGTGCATTCTGGTCCTCGTATGAGGGCCTGGGTTCGAATCCCACTTCTGACACGATATGTTTTATGAAATTAACTGGAACAGATGTAATTTATAAAACGTCCCAATTGAATGAATCCAAGTCAGGGTGGCCGAGCGGTCTAAAGCGCCAGACTCAAGGGGCTCAGTTTCCTTCGTTCACAACGTGAATCTGTGTATTCTGGTCGTTGTATGAGGGCCTGGGTTCGAATCCCACTTCTGACACGATATGTTTTATGAAATTAACTGGAAGAGATTTAATTTATAAAACGTCCCAATTGAATGAATCCAAGTCAGGGTGGCCGAGCGGTCTAAGGCGCCAGACCCAAGGGGCTCAGTTTCCTTCGTTCACAACGTGAATCTGTGTATTCTGGTCCTCTTATGAAGGCCTGGGTTCGAATCCCACTTCTGACATGATATGTTTTATGAAATTAACTGGAACAGATGTAATTTATAAAACGTCCCAATTGAATGAATCCAAGTCAGGGTGGCCGAGCGGTCTAAAGCGCCAGACTCAACGGGCTCAGTTTCCTTCGTTCACAACGTGAATCTGTGTATTCTGGTCGTCGTATGAGGGCCTGGGTTCGAATCCCACTTCTGACACGATATGTTTTATGAAATTAACTGGAAGAGATTTAATTTATAAAACGTCCCAATTGAATGAATCCAAGTCAGGGTGGCCGAGCGGTCTAAGGCGCCAGACTCAAATGGCTCAGTTTCCTTCGTTCACAACGTGTATCTGTGCATTCTGGTCCTCGTATGAGGGCCTGGGTCCGAATCCCACTTCTGACACGATATGTTTTATGAAATTAACTGGAAGAGATGTAATTTATAAAACATCCCAATTGAATGAATCCAAGTCGGGGTGGCCGAGCGGTCTAAGGCGCCAGACTCAAGGGGCTAAGTTTCCTTCGTTCACAACGTGAATCTGTGTATTCTGGTCCTCGTATGAGAGCCTGGGTGCGAATCCCACTTCTGACACGATATGTTTTATGAAATTAACTGGAAGAGATGTAATTTATAAAACGTCCCAATAGAATGAATCCTAGTCGGGGTGGCCGAGCGGTCTAAGGCGCCAGACTCAAGGGACTCAGTTTCCATCGTTCGCAACGTGAATCTGTGTATTCTGGTCCTCGTATGAGAGCGTGGGTTCGAATCCCACTTCTGACACGATATGTTTTATTAAATTAACTAGAATAGATGTAATTTATAAAACGCCCCAATTTAAAGAGTCCATGTCAGAATGGCTGAGCTTTCTAAGGCGCCAGACTCAAGAGGCTCAGTTTCCTTCGTTCACAACGTGAATCTGTGTATTCTGGTCCTCGTATGAGGGCGTGGGTTCGAATCCCACTTCTGACACGATATGTTTTATGAAATTAACTGGAAGAGATGTAATTTATAAAACGTCCCAATTGAATGAATCCAAGTCAAAGTGGCCCAGCGGTCTAAGGCGCCAGACTCAAGGGGCTCAGTTTCCTTCGTTCACAACGTGAATCTGTGTATTCTGTTCCTCGTATGAGGGCCTGGGTTCGAATCCCACTTCTGACACGATATGTTTTATGAAATTAACTGGAACAGATTTAATTTATAAAACGTCCCAATTGAATGAATCCAAGTCAGGGTGGCCGAGCGGTCTAAAGCGCCAGACTCAAGGGGCTCAGTTTCCTTCGTTCACAACGTGAATCTGTGTATTCTGGTCGTCGTATGAGGGCCTGGGTTCGAATCCCACTTCTGACACGATATGTTTTATGAAATTAACTGGAAGAGATTTAATTTATAAAACGTCCCAATTGAATGAATCCAAGTCAGGGTGGCCGAGCGGTCTAAGGCGCCAGACTCAAATGGCTCAGTTTCCTTCGTTCACAACGTGTATCTGTGCATTCTGGTCCTCGTATGAGGGCCTGGGTCCGAATCCCACTTCTGACACGATATGTTTTATGAAATTAACTGGAAGAGATGTAATTTGTAAAACGTCCCAATTGAATGAATCCAAGTCAGGATGGCCGAGCGGTCTATGGCGCCAGACTCAAGGGGCTCAGTTTCCTTCGTTTACAACGTGAATCTGTGTATTCTGGTCCTCGTATGATGGCGTGGGTTCGAATCCCAATTCTGACACGATATGTTTTAAGAAATTAACTGGAAGAGATGTAATTAATTAAACGTCCAAATTACAAGAGACCACGTCAGGATGCCCGAGCGGTCTAAGGCGCCAGACTCAAGAAGCTCAGTTTCCTTCGTTCACAACGTGAATCTGTGTATTCTGGTCCTCGTATGAGGGCGTGGGTTCGAATCCCACTTCTGATACGATATGTTTTATGAAAATAACTGGAAGAGATGTAATTTAAAACGTCCAAACTAGATAAAACCACGTCAGGATGGCCGAGCGGTCTATGCCGCCAGACTCAAGTGACCAAGTTTCTTTCGTTCTCAACGTGAATCAGTGTATTCTGCTCCTCGTATGAGGGCGTGGGTTCGAATCCCACTTCTGACACGAAAAGGTTTATGAAATTAACTGGAAGAGATGTAATTTATAAAACGCCCCAATTTAAAGAGTCCATGTCAGAATGGCTGAGCTTTCTAAGGCGCCAGACTCAAGAGGCTCAGTTTCCTTCGTTCACAACGTGAATCTGTGTATTCTGGTCCTCGTATGAGGGCGTGGGTTCGAATCCCACTTCTGACACGATATGTTTTATGAAATTAACTGGAAGAGATGTAATTTATAAAACGTCCCAATTGAATGAATCCAAGTCAAAGTGGCCCAGCGGTCTAAGGCGCCAGACTCAAGGGGCTCAGTTTCCTTCGTTCACAACGTGAATCTGTGTATTCTGTTCCTCGTATGAGGGCCTGGGTTCGAATCCCACTTCTGACACGATATGTTTTATGAAATTAACTGGAACAGATTTAATTTATAAAACGTCCCAATTGAATGAATCCAAGTCAGGGTTGCCGAGCGGTCTAAAGCGCCAGACTCAAGGGGCTCAGTTTCCTTCGTTCACAACGTGAATCTGTGTATTCTGGTCGTCGTATGAGGGCCTGGGTTCGAATCCCACTTCTGACACGATATGTTTTATGAAATTAACTGGAAGAGATTTAATTTATAAAACGTCCCAATTGAATGAATCCAAGTCAGGGTGGCCGAGCGGTCTAAGGCGCCAGACTCAAATGGCTCAGTTTCCTTCGTTCACAACGTGTATCTGTGCATTCTGGTCCTCGTATGAGGGCCTGGGTCCGAATCCCACTTCTGACACGATATGTTTTATGAAATTAACTGGAAGAGATGTAATTTGTAAAACGTCCCAATTGAATGAATCCAAGTCAGGTTGGCCGAGCGGTCTAAGGCGCCAGACTCAAGGGGCTCAGTTTCCTTCGTTCACAACGTGAATCTGTGCATTCTTGTCCTCGTATGAGGGCCTGGGTTCGAATCCCACTTAGAAGTGGGATTCGAACTCATACGAGGACCAGAATGCACAGATTCACGTTGTGAACGAAGGAAACTGAGCCCCTTGAGTCTGGCGCCTTAGACCGCTCGGCCAACCTGACTTGGATTCATTCAATTGGGACGTTTTACAAATTACATCTCTTCCAGTTAATTTCATAAAACATATCGTGTCAGAAGTGGGATTCGGACCCAGGCCCTCATACGAGGACCAGAATGCACAGATACACGTTGTGAACGAAGGAAACTGAGCCATTTGAGTCTGGCGCCTTAGACCGCTCGGCCACCCTGACTTGGATTCATTCAATTGGGACGTTTTATAAATTAAATCTCTTCCAGTTAATTTCATAAAACATATCGTGTCAGAAGTGGGATTCGAACCCAGGCCCTCATACGACGACCAGAATACACAGATTCACGTTGTGAACGAAGGAAACTGAGCCCCTTGGGTCTGGCGCTTTAGACCGCTCGGCCACCCTGACTTGGATTCATTCAATTGGGACGTTTTATAAATTAAATCTGTTCCAGTTAATTTCATAAAACATATCGTGTCAGAAGTGGGATTCGAACCCAGGCCCTCATACGAGGAACAGAATACACAGATTCACGTTGTGAACGAAGGAAACTGAGCCCCTTGAGTCTGGCGCCTTAGACCGCTGGGCCACTTTGACTTGGATTCATTCAATTGGGACGTTTTATAAATTACATCTCTTCCAGTTAATTTCATAAAACATATCGTGTCAGAAGTGGGATTCGAACCCACGCCCTCATACGAGGACCAGAATACACAGATTCACGTTGTGAACGAAGGAAACTGAGCCTCTTGAGTCTGGCGCCTTAGAAAGCTCAGCCATTCTGACATGGACTCTTTAAATTGGGGCGTTTTATAAATTACATCTCTTCCAGTTAATTTCATAAACCTTTTCGTGTCAGAAGTGGGATTCGAACCCACGCCCTCATACGAGGACCAGAATGCACAGATTCACGTTGTGAACGAAGGAAACTGAGCCCCTTGAGTCTGGCGCCTTAGACCGCTCCGCCATCCTGACTTGGATTCATTCAATTGGGACGTTTTATAAATTACATCTCTTCCAGTTAATTTCATAAAACAAATCGTGTCAGAAGTGGGATTCGAACCCAGGCCCTCATACGAGGAGCAGAATACACAGATTCACGTTGTGAACGAAGGAAACTGAGCCCCTTGAGTCTGGCGCCTTAGACCGCTCGGCCACCCTGACTTGGATTCATTCAATGGGGACGTTTTATAAATTACATCTCTTCCAGTTAATTTCATAAAACAAATCGTGTCAGAAGTGGGATTCGAACCCAGGCCCTCATACGAGGACCAGAATGCACAGATTCACGTTGTGAACGAAGGAAACTGAGCCATTTGAGTCTGGCGCTTTAGACCGCTCGGCCACCCTGACTTGGATTCATTCAATTGGGACGTTTTATAAATTACATCTATTCTAGTTAATTTAATAAAACATATCGTGTCAGAAGTGGGATTCGAACCCACGCTCTCATACGAGGACCAGAATGCACAGATACACGTTGTGAACGAAGGAAACTGAGCCATTTGAGTCTGGCGCCTTAGACCGCTCGGCCACCCTGACTTGGATTCATTCAATTGGGACGTTTTATAAATTAAATCTCTTCCAGTTAATTTCATAAAACATATCGTGTCAGAAGTGGGATTCGAACCCAGGCCCTCATACGACGACCAGAATACACAGATTCACGTTGTAAACGAAGGAAACTGAGCCCGTTGAGTCTGGCGCTTTAGACCGCTCGGCCACCCTGACTTGGATTCATTCAATTGGGACGTTTTATAAATTACATCTGTTCCAGTTAATTTCATAAAACATATCATGTCAGAAGTGGGATTCGAACCCAGGCCCTCATAAGAGGACCAGAATACACAGATTCACGTTGTGAACGAAGGAAACTGAGCCCCTTGGGTCTGGCGCCTTAGACCGCTCGGCCACCCTGACTTGGATTCATTCAATTGGGACGTTTTATAAATTAAATCTCTTCCAGTTAATTTCATAAAACATATCGTGTCAGAAGTGGGATTCGAACCCAGGCCCTCATACAACGACCAGAATACACAGATTCACGTTGTGAACGAAGGAAACTGAGCCCCTTGAGTCTGGCGCTTTAGACCGCTCGGCCACCCTGACATGGATTCATTCAATTGGGACGTTTTATAAATTACATCTGTTCCAGTTAATTTCATAAAACATATCGTGTCAGAAGTGGGATTCGAACCCAGGCCCTCATACGAGGACCAGAATGCACAGATTCACGTTGTGAACGAAGGAAACTGAGCCCCTTGAGTCTGGCGCCTTAGACCGCTCGGCCAGCCTGACTTGGATTCATTCAATTGGGACGTTTTACAAATTACATCTCTTCCAGTTAATTTCATAAAACAAATCGTGTCAGAAGTGGGATTCGAACCCAGGCCCTCATACGAGGACCAGAATGCACAGATTCACGTTGTGAACGAAGGAAACTGAGCCATTTGAGTCTGGCGCTTTAGACCGCTCGGCCACCCTGACTTGGATTCATTCAATTGGGACGTTTTATAAATTACATCTATTCTAGTTAATTTAATAAAACATATCGTGTCAGAAGTGGGATTCGAACCCACGCTCTCATACGAGGACCAGAATGCACAGATACACGTTGTGAACGAAGGAAACTGAGCCATTTGAGTCTGGCGCCTTAGACCGCTCGGCCACCCTGACTTGGATTCATTCAATTGGGACGTTTTATAAATTAAATCTCTTCCAGTTAATTTCATAAAACATATCGTGTCAGAAGTGGGATTCGAACCCAGGCCCTCATACGACGACCAGAATACACAGATTCACGTTGTAAACGAAGGAAACTGAGCCCGTTGAGTCTGGCGCTTTAGACCGCTCGGCCACCCTGACTTGGATTCATTCAATTGGGACGTTTTATAAATTACATCTGTTCCAGTTAATTTCATAAAACATATCATGTCAGAAGTGGGATTCGAACCCAGGCCCTCATAAGAGGACCAGAATACACAGATTCACGTTGTGAACGAAGGAAACTGAGCCCCTTGGGTCTGGCGCCTTAGACCGCTCGGCCACCCTGACTTGGATTCATTCAATTGGGACGTTTTATAAATTAAATCTCTTCCAGTTAATTTCATAAAACATATCGTGTCAGAAGTGGGATTCGAACCCAGGCCCTCATACAACGACCAGAATACACAGATTCACGTTGTGAACGAAGGAAACTGAGCCCCTTGAGTCTGGCGCTTTAGACCGCTCGGCCACCCTGACATGGATTCATTCAATTGGGACGTTTTATAAATTACATCTGTTCCAGTTAATTTCATAAAACATATCGTGTCAGAAGTGGGATTCGAACCCAGGCCCTCATACGAGGACCAGAATGCACAGATTCACGTTGTGAACGAAGGAAACTGAGCCCCTTGAGTCTGGCGCCTTAGACCGCTCGGCCAGCCTGACTTGGATTCATTCAATTGGGACGTTTTACAAATTACATCTCTTCCAGTTAATTTCATAAAACATATCGTGTCAGAAGTGGGATTCGGACCCAGACCCTCATACGAGGACCAGAATGCACAGATACACGTTGTGAACGAAGGAAACTGAGCCATTTGAGTCTGGCGCCTTAGACCGCTCGGCCACCCTGACTTGGATTCATTCAATTGGGACGTTTTATAAATTAAATCTCTTCCAGTTAATTTCATAAAACATATCGTGTCAGAAGTGGGATTCGAACCCAGGCCCTCATACGACGACCAGAATACACAGATTCACGTTGTGAACGAAGGAAACTGAGCCCCTTGAGTCTGGCGCTTTAGACCGCTCGGCCACCCTGACTTGGATTCATTCAATTGGGACGTTTTATAAATTAAATCTGTTCCAGTTAATTTCATAAAACATATCGTGTCAGAAGTGGGATTCGAACCCAGGCCCTCATACGAGGAACAGAATACACAGATTCACGTTGTGAACGAAGGAAACTGAGCCCCTTGAGTCTGGCGCCTTAGACCGCTGGGCCACTTTGACTTGGATTCATTCAATTGGGACGTTTTATAAATTACATCTCTTCCAGTTAATTTCATAAAACATATCGTGTCAGAAGTGGGATTCGAACCCACGCCCTCATACGAGGACCAGAATACACAGATTCACGTTGTGAACGAAGGAAACTGAGCCTCTTGAGTCTGGCGCCTTAGAAAGCTCAGCCATTCTGACATGGACTCTTTAAATTGGGGCGTTTTATAAATTACATCTCTTCCAGTTAATTTCATAAACCTTTTCGTGTCAGAAGTGGGATTCGAACCCACGCCCTCATACGAGGAGCAGAATACACTGATTCACGTTGAGAACGAAAGAAACTTGGTCACTTGAGTCTGGCGGCATAGACCGCTCGGCCATCCTGACGTGGTTTTATCTAGTTTGGACGTTTTAAATTACATCTCTTCCAGTTATTTTCATAAAACATATCGTATCAGAAGTGGGATTCGAACCCACGCCCTCATACGAGGACCAGAATACACAGATTCACGTTGTGAACGAAGGAAACTGAGCCCCTTGAGTCTGGCGCTTTAGACCGCTCGGCCACCCTGACATGGATTCATTCAATTGGGACGTTTTATAAATTACATCTGTTCCAGTTAATTTCATAAAACATATCGTGTCAGAAGTGGGATTCGAACCCAGGCCCTCATACGAGGACCAGAATGCACAGATTCACGTTGTGAACGAAGGAAACTGAGCCCCTTGAGTCTGGCGCCTTAGACCGCTCGGCCAACCTGACTTGGATTCATTCAATTGGGACGTTTTACAAATTACATCTCTTCCAGTTAATTTCATAAAACATATCGTGTCAGAAGTGGGATTCGGACCCAGACCCTCATACGAGGACCAGAATGCACAGATTCACGTTGTGAACGAAGGAAACTGAGCCCCTTGAGTCTGGCGCTTTAGACCGCTCGGCCACCCTGACTTGGATTCATTCAATTGGGACGTTTTATAAATTAAATCTGTTCCAGTTAATTTCATAAAACATATCGTGTCAGAAGTGGGATTCGAACCCAGGCCCTCATACGAGGAACAGAATACACAGATTCACGTTGTGAACGAAGGAAACTGAGCCCCTTGAGTCTGGCGCCTTAGACCGCTGGGCCACTTTGACTTGGATTCATTCAATTGGGACGTTTTATAAATTACATCTCTTCCAGTTAATTTCATAAAACATATCGTGTCAGAAGTGGGATTCGAACCCACGCCCTCATACGAGGACCAGAATACACAGATTCACGTTGTGAACGAAGGAAACTGAGCCTCTTGAGTCTGGCGCCTTAGAAAGCTCAGCCATTCTGACATGGACTCTTTAAATTGGGGCGTTTTATAAATTACATCTCTTCCAGTTAATTTCATAAACCTTTTCGTGTCAGAAGTGGGATTCGAACCCACGCCCTCATACGAGGAGCAGAATACACTGATTCACGTTGAGAACGAAAGAAACTTGGTCACTTGAGTCTGGCGGCATAGACCGCTCGGCCATCCTGACGTGGTTTTATCTAGTTTGGACGTTTTAAATTACATCTCTTCCAGTTATTTTCATAAAACATATCGTATCAGAAGTGGGATTCGAACCCACGCCCTCATACGAGGACCAGAATACACAGATTCACGTTGTGAACGAAGGAAACTGAGCCCCTTGAGTCTGGCGCCTTAGACCGCTCGGGCATCCTGACGTGGTCTCTTGTAATTTGGACGTTTAATTAATTACATCTCTTCCAGTTAATTTCTTAAAACATATCGTGTCAGAATTGGGATTCGAACCCACGCCATCATACGAGGACCAGAATACACAGATTCACGTTGTAAACGAAGGAAACTGAGCCCCTTGAGTCTGGCGCCATAGACCGCTCGGCCATCCTGACTTGGATTCATTCAATTGGGACGTTTTACAAATTACATCTCTTCCAGTTAATTTCATAAAACATATCGTGTCAGAAGTGGGATTCGGACCCAGGCCCTCATACGAGGACCAGAATGCACAGATACACGTTGTGAACGAAGGAAACGGAGCCATTTGAGTCTGGCGCCTTAGACCGCTCGGCCACCCTGACTTGGATTCATTCAATTGGGACGTTTTATAAATTAAATCTCTTCCAGTTAATTTCATAAAACATATCGTGTCAGAAGTGGGATTCGAACCCAGGCCCTCATACGACGACCAGAATACACAGATTCACGTTGTGAACGAAGGAAACTGAGCCCCTTGAGTCTGGCGCTATAGACCGCTCGGCCACCCTGACTTGGATTCATTCAATTGGGACGTTTTATAAATTAAATCTGTTCCAGTTAATTTCATAAAACATATCGTGTCAGAAGTGGGATTCGAACCCAGGCCCTCATACGAGGAACAGAATACACAGATTCACGTTGTGAACGAAGGAAACTGAGCCCCTTGAGTCTGGCGCCTTAGACCGCTGGGCCACTTTGACTTGGATTCATTCAATTGGGACGTTTTATAAATTACATCTCTTCCAGTTAATTTCATAAAACATATCGTGTCAGAAGTGGGATTCGAACCCACGCCCTCATACGAGGACCAGAATACACAGATTCACGTTGTGAACGAAGGAAACTGAGCCTCTTGAGTCTGGCGCCTTAGAAAGCTCAGCCATTCTGACATGGACTCTTTAAATTGGGGCGTTTTATAAATTACATCTCTTCCAGTTAATTTCATAAACCTTTTCGTGTCAGAAGTGGGATTCGAACCCACGCCCTCATACGAGGACCAGAATGCACAGATTCACGTTGTGAACGAAGGAAACTGAGCCCCTTGAGTCTGGCGCCTTAGACCGCTCCGCCATCCTGACTTGGATTCATTCAATTGGGACGTTTTATAAATTACATCTCTTCCAGTTAATTTCATAAAACAAATCGTGTCAGAAGTGGGATTCGAACCCAGGCCCTCATACGAGGAGCAGAATACACAGATTCACGTTGTGAACGAAGGAAACTGAGCCCCTTGAGTCTGGCGCCTTAGACCGCTCGGCCACCCCGACTTGGATTCATTCAATTGGGATGTTTTATAAATTAAATCTCTTCCAGTTAATTTCATAAAACATATCGTGTCAGAAGTGGGATTCGAACCCAGGCCCTCATACGACGACCAGAATACACAGATTCACGTTGTGAACGAAGGAAACTGAGCCCCTTGAGTCTGGCGCTTTAGACCGCTCGGCCACCCTGACTTGGATTCATTCAATTGGGACGTTTTATAAATTAAATCTGTTCCAGTTAATTTCATAAAACATATCGTGTCAGAAGTGGGATTCGAACCCAGGCCCTCATACGAGGAACAGAATACACAGATTCACGTTGTGAACGAAGGAAACTGAGCCCCTTGAGTCTGGCGCCTTAGACCGCTGGGCCACTTTGACTTGGATTCATTCAATTGGGACGTTTTATAAATTACATCTCTTCCAGTTAATTTCATAAAACATATCGTGTCAGAAGTGGGATTCGAACCCACGCCCTCATACGAGGACCAGAATACACAGATTCACGTTGTGAACGAAGGAAACTGAGCCTCTTGAGTCTGGCGCCTTAGAAAGCTCAGCCATTCTGACATGGACTCTTTAAATTGGGGCGTTTTATAAATTACATCTCTTCCAGTTAATTTCATAAACCTTTTCGTGTCAGAAGTGGGATTCGAACCCACGCCCTCATACGAGGAGCAGAATACACTGATTCACGTTGAGAACGAAAGAAACTTGGTCACTTGAGTCTGGCGGCATAGACCGCTCGGCCATCCTGACGTGGTTTTATCTAGTTTGGACGTTTTAAATTACATCTCTTCCAGTTATTTTCATAAAACATATCGTATCAGAAGTGGGATTCGAACCCACGCCCTCATACGAGGACCAGAATACACAGATTCACGTTGTGAACGAAGGAAACTGAGCCCCTTGAGTCTGGCGCCTTAGACCGCTCGGGCATCCTGACGTGGTCTCTTGTAATTTGGACGTTTAATTAATTACATCTCTTCCAGTTAATTTCTTAAAACATATCGTGTCAGAATTGGGATTCGAACCCACGCCATCATACGAGGACCAGAATACACAGATTCACGTTGTAAACGAAGGAAACTGAGCCCCTTGAGTCTGGCGCCATAGACCGCTCGGCCATCCTGACTTGGATTCATTCAATTGGGACGTTTTACAAATTACATCTCTTCCAGTTAATTTCATAAAACATATCGTGTCAGAAGTGGGATTCGGACCCAGGCCCTCATACGAGGACCAGAATGCACAGATACACGTTGTGAACGAAGGAAACGGAGCCATTTGAGTCTGGCGCCTTAGACCGCTCGGCCACCCTGACTTGGATTCATTCAATTGGGACGTTTTATAAATTAAATCTCTTCCAGTTAATTTCATAAAACATATCGTGTCAGAAGTGGGATTCGAACCCAGGCCCTCATACGACGACCAGAATACACAGATTCACGTTGTGAACGAAGGAAACTGAGCCCCTTGAGTCTGGCGCTTTAGACCGCTCGGCCACCCTGACTTGGATTCATTCAATTGGGACGTTTTATAAATTAAATCTGTTCCAGTTAATTTCATAAAACATATCGTGTCAGAAGTGGGATTCGAACCCAGGCCCTCATACGAGGAACAGAATACACAGATTCACGTTGTGAACGAAGGAAACTGAGCCCCTTGAGTCTGGCGCCTTAGACCGCTGGGCCACTTTGACTTGGATTCATTCAATTGGGACGTTTTATAAATTACATCTCTTCCAGTTAATTTCATAAAACATATCGTGTCAGAAGTGGGATTCGAACCCACGCCCTCATACGAGGACCAGAATACACAGATTCACGTTGTGAACGAAGGAAACTGAGCCTCTTGAGTCTGGCGCCTTAGAAAGCTCAGCCATTCTGACATGGACTCTTTAAATTGGGGCGTTTTATAAATTACATCTCTTCCAGTTAATTTCATAAACCTTTTCGTGTCAGAAGTGGGATTCGAACCCAGGCCCTCATACGAGGAGCAGAATACACAGATTCACGTTGTGAACGAAGGAAACTGAGCCCCTTGAGTCTGGCGCCTTAGACCGCTCGGCCACCCCGACTTGGATTCATTCAATTGGGATGTTTTATAAATTAAATCTCTTCCAGTTAATTTCATAAAACATATCGTGTCAGAAGTGGGATTCGAACCCAGGCCCTCATACGACGACCAGAATACACAGATTCATGTTGTGAACGAAGGAAACTGAGCCCCTTGAGTCTGGCGCTTTAGACCGCTCGGCCACCCTGACTTGGATTCATTCAATTGGGACGTTTTATAAATTAAATCTGTTCCAGTTAATTTCATAAAACATATCGTGTCAGAAGTGGGATTCGAACCCAGGCCCTCATACGAGGAACAGAATACACAGATTCACGTTGTGAACGAAGGAAACTGAGCCCCTTGAGTCTGGCGCCTTAGACCGCTGGGCCACTTTGACTTGGATTCATTCAATTGGGACGTTTTATAAATTACATCTCTTCCAGTTAATTTCATAAAACATATCGTGTCAGAAGTGGGATTCGAACCCACGCCCTCATACGAGGACCAGAATACACAGATTCACGTTGTGAACGAAGGAAACTGAGCCTCTTGAGTCTGGCGCCTTAGAAAGCTCAGCCATTCTGACATGGACTCTTTAAATTGGGGCGTTTTATAAATTACATCTCTTCCAGTTAATTTCATAAACCTTTTCGTGTCAGAAGTGGGATTCGAACCCACGCCCTCATACGAGGAGCAGAATACACTGATTCACGTTGAGAACGAAAGAAACTTGGTCACTTGAGTCTGGCGGCATAGACCGCTCGGCCATCCTGACGTGGTTTTATCTAGTTTGGACGTTTTAAATTACATCTCTTCCAGTTATTTTCATAAAACATATCGTATCAGAAGTGGGATTCGAACCCACGCCCTCATACGAGGACCAGAATACACAGATTCACGTTGTGAACGAAGGAAACTGAGCCCCTTGAGTCTGGCGCCTTAGACCGCTCGGGCATCCTGACGTGGTCTCTTGTAATTTGGACGTTTAATTAATTACATCTCTTCCAGTTAATTTCTTAAAACATATCGTGTCAGAATTGGGATTCGAACCCACGCCATCATACGAGGACCAGAATACACAGATTCACGTTGTAAACGAAGGAAACTGAGCCCCTTGAGTCTGGCGCCATAGACCGCTCGGCCATCCTGACTTGGATTCATTCAATTGGGACGTTTTACAAATTACATCTCTTCCAGTTAATTTCATAAAACATATCGTGTCAGAAGTGGGATTCGGACCCAGGCCCTCATACGAGGACCAGAATGCACAGATACACGTTGTGAACGAAGGAAACTGAGCCATTTGAGTCTGGCGCCTTAGACCGCTCGGCCACCCTGACTTGGATTCATTCAATTGGGACGTTTTATAAATTAAATCTCTTCCAGTTAATTTCATAAAACATATCGTGTCAGAAGTGGGATTCGAACCCAGGCCCTCATACGACGACCAGAATACACAGATTCACGTTGTGAACGAAGGAAACTGAGCCCCTTGAGTCTGGCGCTTTAGACCGCTCGGCCACCCTGACTTGGATTCATTCAATTGGGACGTTTTATAAATTAAATCTCTTCCAGTTAATTTCATAAAACATATCATGTCAGAAGTGGGATTCGAACCCAGGCCCTCATAAGAGGACCAGAATACACAGATTCACGTTGTGAACGAAGGAAACTGAGCCCCTTGGGTCTGGCGCCTTAGACCGCTCGGCCACCCTGACTTGGATTCATTCAATTGGGACGTTTTATAAATTACATCTCTTCCAGTTAATTTCATAAAACATATCGTGTCAGAAGTGGGATTCGAACCCAGGCCCTCATACGAGGACCAAAATGCACAGATTCACGTTGTGAACGAAGGAAACTGAGCCATTTGAGTCTGGCGCCTTACACCGCTCGGCCACCCTGACTTGGATTCATTCAATTGGGACGTTTTATAAATTACATCTATTCTAGTTAATTTCATAAAACATATCGTGTCAGAAGTGGGATTCGAACCCACGCTCTCATACGAGGACCAGAATACACAGATTCACGTTGCGAACGATGGAAACTGAGTGCCTTGAGTCTGGCGCCTTAGACCGCTCGGCCACCCCGACTAGGATTCATTCTATTGGGACGTTTTATAAATTACATCTCTTCCAGTTAATTTCATAAAACATATCGTGTGAGAAGTGGGATTCGCACCCAGGCTCTCATACGAGGACCAGAATACACAGTTTCACGTTGTGAACGAAGGAAACTTAGCCCCTTGAGTCTGGCGCCTTAGACCGCTCGGCCACCCTAATTTGGATTCATTTAATTGGGATGTTTTATAAATTACATCTCTTCCAGTTAATTTCATAAAACATATCGTGTCAGAAGTGGGATTCGAACCCACGCCCTCATACGAGGAGCAGAATACACAGATTCACGTTAAGAACGAAGGAAACTGAGCCCCTTGAGTCTGGCGCCTTAGACCGCTCGGCCACCCCGACTTGGATTCATTCAATTGGGATGTTTTATAAATTACATCTCTTCCAGTTAATTTCATAAAACATATCGTGTCAGAAGTGGGATTCGGACCCACGCCCTCATACGAGGACCAGAATACACAGATTCACGTTGTGAACGAAGGAAACTGAGCCTCTTGAGTCTGGCGCCTTAGAAAGCTCAGCCATTCTGACATGGACTCTTTAAATTGGGGCGTTTTATAAATTACATCTCTTCCAGTTAATTTCATAAACCTTTTCGTGTCAGAAGTGGGATTCGAACCCACGCCCTCATACGAGGAGCAGAATACACTGATTCACGTTGAGAACGAAAGAAACTTGGTCACTTGAGTCTGGCGGCATAGACCGCTCGGCCATCCTGACGTGGTTTTATCTAGTTTGGACGTTTTAAATTACATCTCTTCCAGTTATTTTCATAAAACATATCGTATCAGAAGTGGGATTCGAACCCACGCCCTCATACGAGGACCAGAATACACAGATTCACGTTGTGAACGAAGGAAACTGAGCCCCTTGAGTCTGGCGCCATAGACCGCTCGGCCATCCTGACTTGGATTCATTCAATTGGGACGTTTTACAAATTACATCTCTTCCAGTTAATTTCATAAAACATATCGTGTCAGAAGTGGGATTCGGACCCAGGCCCTCATACGAGGACCAGAATGCACAGATACACGTTGTGAACGAAGGAAACTGAGCCATTTGAGTCTGGCGCCTTAGACCGCTCGGCCACCCTGACTTGGATTCATTCAATTGGGACGTTTTATAAATTAAATCTCTTCCAGTTAATTTCATAAAACATATCGTGTCAGAAGTGGGATTCGAACCCAGGCCCTCATACGACGACCAGAATACACAGATTCACGTTGTGAACGAAGGAAACTGAGCCCCTTGAGTCTGGCGCTTTAGACCGCTCGGCCACCCTGACTTGGATTCATTCAATTGGGACGTTTTATAAATTAAATCTGTTCCAGTTAATTTCATAAAACATATCGTGTCAGAAGTGGGATTCGAACCCAGGCCCTCATACGAGGAACAGAATACACAGATTCACGTTGTGAACGAAGGAAACTGAGCCCCTTGAGTCTGGCGCCTTAGACCGCTGGGCCACTTTGACTTGGATTCATTCAATTGGGACGTTTTATAAATTACATCTCTTCCAGTTAATTTCATAAAACATATCGTGTCAGAAGTGGGATTCGAACCCACGCCCTCATACGAGGACCAGAATACACAGATTCACGTTGTGAACGAAGGAAACTGAGCCTCTTGAGTCTGGCGCCTTAGAAAGCTCAGCCATTCTGACATGGACTCTTTAAATTGGGGCGTTTTATAAATTACATCTCTTCCAGTTAATTTCATAAACCTTTTCGTGTCAGAAGTGGGATTCGAACCCACGCCCTCATACGAGGACCAGAATGCACAGATTCACGTTGTGAACGAAGGAAACTGAGCCCCTTGAGTCTGGCGCCTTAGACCGCTCCGCCATCCTGACTTAGATTCATTCAATTGGGACGTTTTATAAATTACATCTCTTCCAGTTAATTTCATAAAACAAATCGTGTCAGAAGTGGGATTCGAACCCAGGCCCTCATACGAGGAGCAGAATACACAGATTCACGTTGTGAACGAAGGAAACTGAGCCCCTTGAGTCTGGCGCCTTAGACCGCTCGGCCACCCCGACTTGGATTCATTCAATTGGGATGTTTTATAAATTACATCTCTTCCAGTTAATTTCATAAAACATATCGTGTCAGAAGTGGGATTCGGACCCAGGCCCTCATACGAGGAACAGAATACACAGATTCACGTTGTGAACGAAGGAAACTGAGCCCCTTGAGTCTGGCGCCTTAGACCGCTCGGCCACCCTGACTTGGATTCATTCAATGGGGACGTTTTATAAATTACATCTCTTCCAGTTAATTTCATAAAACAAATCGTGTCAGAAGTGGGATTCGAACCCAGGCCCTCATACGAGGACCAGAATGCACAGATTCACGTTGTGAACGAAGGAAACTGAGCCATTTGAGTCTGGCGCTTTAGACCGCTCGGCCACCCTGACTTGGATTCATTCAATTGGGACGTTTTATAAATTACATCTATTCTAGTTAATTTAATAAAACATATCGTGTCAGAAGTGGGATTCGAACCCACGCTCTCATACGAGGACCAGAATACACAGATTCACGTTGCGAACGATGGAAACTGAGTCCCTTGAGTCTGGCGCCTTAGACCGCTCGGCCACCCCGACTAGGATTCATTCTATTGGGACGTTTTATAAATTACATCTCTTCCAGTTAATTTCATAAAACATATCGTGTCAGAAGTGGGATTCGCACCCAGGCTCTCATACGAGGACCAGAATACACAGATTCACGTTGTGAACGAAGGAAACTTAGCCCCTTGAGTCTGGCGCCTTAGACCGCTCGGCCACCCCGACTTGGATTCATTCAATTGGGATGTTTTATAAATTACATCTCTTCCAGTTAATTTCATAAAACATATCGTGTCAGAAGTGGGATTCGGACCCAGGCCCTCATACGAGGACCAGAATGCACAGATACACGTTGTGAACGAAGGAAACTGAGCCATTTGAGTCCGGTGCCTTAGACCGCTCGGCCACCCTGACTTGGATTCATTCAATTGGGACGTTTTATAAATTAAATCTCTTCCAGTTAATTTCATAAAACATATCGTGTCAGAAGTGGGATTCGAACCCAGGCCCTCATACGACGACCAGAATACACAGATTCACGTTGTGAACGAAGGAAACTGAGCCCGTTGAGTCTGGCGCTTTAGACCGCTCGGCCACCCTGACTTGGATTCATTCAATTGGGACGTTTTATAAATTACATCTGTTCCAGTTAATTTCATAAAACATATCATGTCAGAAGTGGGATTCGAACCCAGGCCCTCATAAGAGGACCAGAATACACAGATTCACGTTGTGAACGAAGGAAACTGAGCCCCTTGGGTCTGGCGCCTTAGACCGCTCGGCCACCCTGACTTGGATTCATTCAATTGGGACGTTTTATAAATTACATCTCTTCCAGTTAATTTCATAAAACATATCGTGTCAGAAGTGGGATTCGGACCCAGGCCCTCATACGAGGACCAGAATGCACAGATACACGTTGTGAACGAAGGAAACTGAGCCATTTGAGTCCGGCGCCTTAGACCGCTCGGCCACCCTGACTTGGATTCATTCAATTGGGACGTTTTATAAATTAAATCTCTTCCAGTTAATTTCATAAAACATATCGTGTCAGAAGTGAGATTCGAACCCAGGCCCTCATACGACGACCAGAATACACAGATTCACGTTGTGAACGAAGGAAACTGAGCCCGTTGAGTCTGGCGCTTTAGACCGCTCGGCCACCCTGACTTGGATTCATTCAATTGGGACGTTTTATAAATTACATCTGTTCCAGTTAATTTCATAAAACATATCATGTCAGAAGTGGGATTCGAACCCAGGCCCTCATAAGAGGACCAGAATACACAGATTCACGTTGTGAACGAAGGAAACTGAGCCCCTTGGGTCTGGCGCCTTAGACCGCTCGGCCACCCTGACTTGGATTCATTCAATTGGGACGTTTTATAAATTACATCTCTTCCAGTTAATTTCATAAAACATATCGTGTCAGAAGTGGGATTCGAACCCAGGCCCTCATACGAGGACCAAAATGCACAGATTCACGTTGTGAACGAAGGAAACTGAGCCATTTGAGTCTGGCGCCTTACACCGCTCGGCCACCCTGACTTGGATTCATTCAATTGGGACGTTTTATAAATTACATCTATTCTAGTTAATTTCATAAAACATATCGTGTCAGAAGTGGGATTCGAACCCAGGCCCTCATACGACGACCAGAATACACAGATTCACGTTGTGAACGAAGGAAACTGAGCCCGTTGAGTCTGGCGCTTTAGACCGCTCGGCCACCCTGACTTGGATTCATTCAATTGGGACGTTTTATAAATTACATCTGTTCCAGTTAATTTCATAAAACATATCATGTCAGAAGTGGGATTCGAACCCAGGCCCTCATAAGAGGACCAGAATACACAGATTCACGTTGTGAACGAAGGAAACTGAGCCCCTTGGGTCTGGCGCCTTAGACCGCTCGGCCACCCTGACTTGGATTCATTCAATTGGGACGTTTTATAAATTACATCTCTTCCAGTTAATTTCATAAAACATATCGTGTCAGAAGTGGGATTCGAACCCAGGCCCTCATACGAGGACCAAAATGCACAGATTCACGTTGTGAACGAAGGAAACTGAGCCATTTGAGTCTGGCGCCTTACACCGCTCGGCCACCCTGACTTGGATTCATTCAATTGGGACGTTTTATAAATTACATCTATTCTAGTTAATTTCATAAAACATATCGTGTCAGAAGTGGGATTCGAACCCACGCTCTCATACGAGGACCAGAATACACAGATTCACGTTGCGAACGATGGAAACTGAGTGCCTTGAGTCTGGCGCCTTAGACCGCTCGGCCACCCCGACTAGGATTCATTCTATTGGGACGTTTTATAAATTACATCTCTTCCAGTTAATTTCATAAAACATATCGTGTGAGAAGTGGGATTCGCACCCAGGCTCTCATACGAGGACCAGAATACACAGTTTCACGTTGTGAACGAAGGAAACTTAGCCCCTTGAGTCTGGCGCCTTAGACCGCTCGGCCACCCTAATTTGGATTCATTTAATTGGGATGTTTTATAAATTACATCTCTTCCAGTTAATTTCATAAAACATATCGTGTCAGAAGTGGGATTCGAACCCACGCCCTCATACGAGGAGCAGAATACACAGATTCACGTTAAGAACGAAGGAAACTGAGCCCCTTGAGTCTGGCGCCTTAGACCGCTCGGCCACCCCGACTTGGATTCATTCAATTGGGATGTTTTATAAATTACATCTCTTCCAGTTAATTTCATAAAACATATCGTGTCAGAAGTGGGATTCGGACCCAGGCCCTCATACGAGGACCAGAATGCACAGATACACGTTGTGAACGAAGGAAACTGAGCCATTTGAGTCTGGCGCCTTAGACCGCTCGGCCACCCTGACTTGGATTCATTCAATTGGGACGTTTTATAAATTAAATCTCTTCCAGTTAATTTTATAAAACATATCGTGTCAGAAGTGGGATTCGAACCCAGGCCCTCATACGACGACCAGAATACACAGATTCACGTTGTGAACGAAGGAAACTGAGCCCCTTGAGTCTGGCGCCTTAGACCGCTGGGCCACCCTGACTTGGATTCATTCAATTGGGACGTTTTATAAATTACATCTCTTCCAGTTAATTTCATAAAACATATCGTGTCAGAAGTGGGATTCGAACCCAGGCCCTCATACGAGGACCAGAATGCACAGATTCACGTTGTGAACGAAGGAAACTGAGCCCCTTGAGTCTGGCGCCTTAGACCGCTCGGCCACCCTAATTTGGATTCATTTAATTGGGATGTTTTATAAATTACATCTCTTGCAGTTAATTTCATAAAACATATCGTGTCAGAAGTGGGATTCGAACCCACGCCCTCATACGAGGACCAGAATACACAGATTCACGTTGTGAACGAAGGAAACTGAGCCTCTTGAGTCTGGCGCCTTAGAAAGCTCAGCCATTCTGACATGGACTCTTTCAATTGGGGCGTTTTATAAATTACATCTCTTCCAGTTAATTTCATAAACCTTTTCGTGTCAGAAGTGGGATTCGAACCCACGCCCTCATACGAGGACCAGAATACACAGATTCACGTTGTGAACGAAGGAAACTTAGCCCCTTGAGTCTGGCGCCTTAGACCGCTCGGCCACCCTAATTTGGATTCATTTAATTGGGATGTTTTATAAATTACATCTCTTCCAGTTAATTTCATAAAACATATCGTGTCAGAAGTGGGATTCGAACCCACGCCCTCATACGAGGAGCAGAATACACAGATTCACGTTAAGAACGAAGGAAACTGAGCCCCTTGAGTCTGGCGCCTTAGACCGCTCGGCCACCCCGACTTGGATTCATTCAATTGGGATGTTTTATAAATTACATCTCTTCCAGTTAATTTCATAAAACATATCGTGTCAGAAGTGGGATTCGGACCCAGGCCCTCATACGAGGACCAGAATGCACAGATACACGTTGTGAACGAAGGAAACTGAGCCATTTGAGTCTGGCGCCTTAGACCGCTCGGCCACCCTGACTTGGATTCATTCAATTGGGACGTTTTATAAATTAAATCTCTTCCAGTTAATTTTATAAAACATATCGTGTCAGAAGTGGGATTCGAACCCAGGCCCTCATACGACGACCAGAATACACAGATTCACGTTGTGAACGAAGGAAACTGAGCCCGTTGAGTCTGGCGCTTTAGACCGCTCGGCCACCCTGACTTGGATTCATTCAATTGGGACGTTTTATAAATTACATCTGTTCCAGTTAATTTCATAAAACATATCATGTCAGAAGTGGGATTCGAACCCAGGCCCTCATAAGAGGACCAGAATACACAGATTCACGTTGTGAACGAAGGAAACTGAGCCCCTTGGGTCTGGCGCCTTAGACCGCTCGGCCACCCTGACTTGGATTCATTCAATTGGGACGTTTTATAAATTACATCTCTTCCAGTTAATTTCATAAAACATATCGTGTCAGAAGTGGGATTCGAACCCAGGCCCTCATACGAGGACCAAAATGCACAGATTCACGTTGTGAACGAAGGAAACTGAGCCATTTGAGTCTGGCGCCTTACACCGCTCGGCCACCCTGACTTGGATTCATTCAATTGGGACGTTTTATAAATTACATCTATTCTAGTTAATTTCATAAAACATATCGTGTCAGAAGTGGGATTCGAACCCACGTTCTCATACGAGGACCAGAATACACAGATTCACGTTGCGAACGATGGAAACTGAGTGCCTTGAGTCTGGCGCCTTAGACCGCTCGGCCACCCCGACTAGGATTCATTCTATTGGGACGTTTTATAAATTACATCTCTTCCAGTTAATTTCATAAAACATATCGTGTGAGAAGTGGGATTCGCACCCAGGCTCTCATACGAGGACCAGAATACACAGTTTCACGTTGTGAACGAAGGAAACTTAGCCCCTTGAGTCTGGCGCCTTAGACCGCTCGGCCACCCTAATTTGGATTCATTTAATTGGGATGTTTTATAAATTACATCTCTTCCAGTTAATTTCATAAAACATATCGTGTCAGAAGTGGGATTCGAACCCACGCCCTCATACGAGGAGCAGAATACACAGATTCACGTTAAGAACGAAGGAAACTGAGCCCCTTGAGTCTGGCGCCTTAGACCGCTCGGCCACCCCGACTTGGATTCATTCAATTGGGATGTTTTATAAATTACATCTCTTCCAGTTAATTTCATAAAACATATCGTGTCAGAAGTGGGATTCGGACCCAGGCCCTCATACGAGGACCAGAATGCACAGATACACGTTGTGAACGAAGGAAACTGAGCCATTTGAGTCTGGCGCCTTAGACCGCTCGGCCACCCTGACTTGGATTCATTCAATTGGGACGTTTTATAAATTAAATCTCTTCCAGTTAATTTTATAAAACATATCGTGTCAGAAGTGGGATTCGAACCCAGGCCCTCATACGACGACCAGAATACACAGATTCACGTTGTGAACGAAGGAAACTGAGCCCCTTGAGTCTGGCGCCTTAGACCGCTGGGCCACCCTGACTTGGATTCATTCAATTGGGACGTTTTATAAATTACATCTCTTCCAGTTAATTTCATAAAACATATCGTGTCAGAAGTGGGATTCGAACCCAGGCCCTCATACGAGGACCAGAATGCACAGATTCACGTTGTGAACGAAGGAAACTGAGCCCCTTGAGTCTGGCGCCTTAGACCGCTCGGCCACCCTAATTTGGATTCATTTAATTGGGATGTTTTATAAATTACATCTCTTGCAGTTAATTTCATAAAACATATCGTGTCAGAAGTGGGATTCGAACCCACGCCCTCATACGAGGACCAGAATACACAGATTCACGTTGTGAACGAAGGAAACTGAGCCTCTTGAGTCTGGCGCCTTAGAAAGCTCAGCCATTCTGACATGGACTCTTTCAATTGGGGCGTTTTATAAATTACATCTCTTCCAGTTAATTTCATAAACCTTTTCGTGTCAGAAGTGGGATTCGAACCCACGCCCTCATACGAGGACCAGAATACACAGATTCACGTTGTGAACGAAGGAAACTTAGCCCCTTGAGTCTGGCGCCTTAGACCGCTCGGCCACCCTAATTTGGATTCATTTAATTGGGATGTTTTATAAATTACATCTCTTCCAGTTAATTTCATAAAACATATCGTGTCAGAAGTGGGATTCGAACCCACGCCCTCATACGAGGAGCAGAATACACAGATTCACGTTAAGAACGAAGGAAACTGAGCCCCTTGAGTCTGGCGCCTTAGACCGCTCGGCCACCCCGACTTGGATTCATTCAATTGGGATGTTTTATAAATTACATCTCTTCCAGTTAATTTCATAAAACATATCGTGTCAGAAGTGGGATTCGGACCCAGGCCCTCATACGAGGACCAGAATGCACAGATACACGTTGTGAACGAAGGAAACTGAGCCATTTGAGTCTGGCGCCTTAGACCGCTCGGCCACCCTGACTTGGATTCATTCAATTGGGACGTTTTATAAATTAAATCTCTTCCAGTTAATTTTATAAAACATATCGTGTCAGAAGTGGGATTCGAACCCAGGCCCTCATACGACGACCAGAATACACAGATTCACGTTGTGAACGAAGGAAACTGAGCCCCTTGAGTCTGGCGCCTTAGACCGCTGGGCCACCCCGACTTGGATTCATTCAATTGGGACGTTTTATAAATTAAATCTCTTCCAGTTAATTTCATAAAACATATCGTGTCAGAAGTGGGATTCGAACCCAGGCCCTCATACGACGACCAGAATACACAGATTCACGTTGTGAACGAAGGAAACTGAGCCCGTTGAGTCTGGCGCTTTAGACCGCTCGGCCACCCTGACTTGGATTCATTCAATTGGTACGTTTTATAAATTACATCTGTTCCAGTTAATTTCATAAAACATATCATGTCAGAAGTGGGATTCGAACCCAGGCCCTCATAAGAGGACCAGAATACACAGATTCACGTTGTGAACGAAGGAAACTGAGCCCCTTGGGTCTGGCGCCTTAGACCGCTCGGCCACCCTGACTTGGATTCATTCAATTGGGACGTTTTATAAATTACATCTCTTCCAGTTAATTTCATAAAACATATCGTGTCAGAAGTGGGATTCGAACCCAGGCCCTCATACGAGGACCAGAATGCACAGATTCACGTTGTGAACGAAGGAAACTGAGTCCCTTGAGTCTGGCGCCTTAGACCGCTCGGCCACCCTAATTTGGATTCATTTAATTGGGATGTTTTATAAATTACATCTCTTGCAGTTAATTTCATAAAACATATCGTGTCAGAAGTGGGATTCGAACCCACGCCCTCATACGAGGACCAGAATACACAGATTCACGTTGTGAACGAAGGAAACTGAGCCCCTTGAGTCTGGCGCCTTAGACCGCTCGGCCACCCTAATTTGGATTCATTTAATTGGGATGTTTTATAAATTACATCTCTTCCAGTTAATTTCATAAAACATATCGTGTCAGAAGTGGGATTCGAACCCACGCCCTCATACGAGGAGCAGAATACACAGATTCACGTTAAGAACGAAGGAAACTGAGCCCCTTGAGTCTGGCGCCTTAGACCGCTCGGCCACCCCGACTTGGATTCATTCAATTGGGATGTTTTATAAATTACATCTCTTCCAGTTAATTTCATAAAACATATCGTGTCAGAAGTGGGATTCGGACCCAGGCCCTCATACGAGGACCAGAATGCACAGATACACGTTGTGAACGAAGGAAACTGAGCCATTTGAGTCTGGCGCCTTAGACCGCTCGGCCACCCTGACTTGGATTCATTCAATTGGGACGTTTTATAAATTAAATCTCTTCCAGTTAATTTTATAAAACATATCGTGTCAGAAGTGGGATTCGAACCCAGGCCCTCATACGACGACCAGAATACACAGATTCACGTTGTGAACGAAGGAAACTGAGCCCCTTGAGTCTGGCGCCTTAGACCGCTGGGCCACCCCGACTTGGATTCATTCAATTGGGACGTTTTATAAATTAAATCTCTTCCAGTTAATTTCATAAAACATATCGTGTCAGAAGTGGGATTCGAACCCAGGCCCTCATACGACGACCAGAATACACAGATTCACGTTGTGAACGAAGGAAACTGAGCCCGTTGAGTCTGGCGCTTTAGACCGCTCGGCCACCCTGACTTGGATTCATTCAATTGGGACGTTTTATAAATTACATCTGTTCCAGTTAATTTCATAAAACATATCATGTCAGAAGTGGGATTCGAACCCAGGCCCTCATAAGAGGACCAGAATACACAGATTCACGTTGTGAACGAAGGAAACTGAGCCCCTTGGGTCTGGCGCCTTAGACCGCTCGGCCACCCTGACTTGGATTCATTCAATTGGGACGTTTTATAAATTACATCTCTTCCAGTTAATTTCATAAAACATATCGTGTCAGAAGTGGGATTCGAACCCAGGCCCTCATACGAGGACCAAAATGCACAGATTCACGTTGTGAACGAATGAAACTGAGCCATTTGAGTCTGGCGCCTTACACCGCTCGGCCACCCTGACTTGGATTCATTCAATTGGGACGTTTTATAAATTACATCTATTCTAGTTAATTTCATAAAACATATCGTGTCAGAAGTGGGATTCGAACCCAGGCCCTCATACGACGACCAGAATACACAGATTCACGTTGTGAACGAAGGAAACTGAGCCCGTTGAGTCTGGCGCTTTAGACCGCTCGGCCACCCTGACTTGGATTCATTCAATTGGGACGTTTTATAAATTACATCTGTTCCAGTTAATTTCATAAAACATATCATGTCAGAAGTGGGATTCGAACCCAGGCCCTCATAAGAGGACCAGAATACACAGATTCACGTTGTGAACGAAGGAAACTGAGCCCCTTGGGTCTGGCGCCTTAGACCGCTCGGCCACCCTGACTTGGATTCATTCAATTGGGACGTTTTATAAATTACATCTCTTCCAGTTAATTTCATAAAACATATCGTGTCAGAAGTGGGATTCGAACCCAGGCCCTCATACGAGGACCAAAATGCACAGATTCACGTTGTGAACGAAGGAAACTGAGCCATTTGAGTCTGGCGCCTTACACCGCTCGGCCACCCTGACTTGGATTCATTCAATTGGGACGTTTTATAAATTACATCTATTCTAGTTAATTTCATAAAACATATCGTGTCAGAAGTGGGATTCGAACCCACGCTCTCATACGAGGACCAGAATACACAGATTCACGTTGCGAACGATGGAAACTGAGTGCCTTGAGTCTGGCGCCTTAGACCGCTCGGCCACCCCGACTAGGATTCATTCTATTGGGACGTTTTATAAATTACATCTCTTCCAGTTAATTTCATAAAACATATCGTGTGAGAAGTGGGATTCGCACCCAGGCTCTCATACGAGGACCAGAATACACAGTTTCACGTTGTGAACGAAGGAAACTTAGCCCCTTGAGTCTGGCGCCTTAGACCGCTCGGCCACCCTAATTTGGATTCATTTAATTGGGATGTTTTATAAATTACATCTCTTCCAGTTAATTTCATAAAACATATCGTGTCAGAAGTGGGATTCGAACCCACGCCCTCATACGAGGAGCAGAATACACAGATTCACGTTAAGAACGAAGGAAACTGAGCCCCTTGAGTCTGGCGCCTTAGACCGCTCGGCCACCCCGACTTGGATTCATTCAATTGGGATGTTTTATAAATTACATCTCTTCCAGTTAATTTCATAAAACATATCGTGTCAGAAGTGGGATTCGGACCCAGGCCCTCATACGAGGACCAGAATGCACAGATACACGTTGTGAACGAAGGAAACTGAGCCATTTGAGTCTGGCGCCTTAGACCGCTGGGCCACCCTGACTTGGATTCATTCAATTGGGACGTTTTATAAATTACATCTCTTCCAGTTAATTTCATAAAACATATCGTGTCAGAAGTGGGATTCGAACCCAGGCCCTCATACGAGGACCAGAATGCACAGATTCACGTTGTGAACGAAGGAAACTGAGCCCCTTGAGTCTGGCGCCTTAGACCGCTCGGCCACCCTAATTTGGATTCATTTAATTGGGATGTTTTATAAATTACATCTCTTGCAGTTAATTTCATAAAACATATCGTGTCAGAAGTGGGATTCGAACCCACGCCCTCATACGAGGACCAGAATACACAGATTCACGTTGTGAACGAAGGAAACTGAGCCTCTTGAGTCTGGCGCCTTAGAAAGCTCAGCCATTCTGACATGGACTCTTTCAATTGGGGCGTTTTATAAATTACATCTCTTCCAGTTAATTTCATAAACCTTTTCGTGTCAGAAGTGGGATTCGAACCCACGCCCTCATACGAGGACCAGAATACAAAGATTCACGTTGTGAACGAAGGAAACTTAGCCCCTTGAGTCTGGCGCCTTAGACCGCTCGGCCACCCTAATTTGGATTCATTTAATTGGGATGTTTTATAAATTACATCTCTTCCAGTTAATTTCATAAAACATATCGTGTCAGAAGTGGGATTCGAACCCACGCCCTCATACGAGGAGCAGAATACACAGATTCACGTTAAGAACGAAGGAAACTGAGCCCCTTGAGTCTGGCGCCTTAGACCGCTCGGCCACCCCGACTTGGATTCATTCAATTGGGATGTTTTATAAATTACATCTCTTCCAGTTAATTTCATAAAACATATCGTGTCAGAAGTGGGATTCGGACCCAGGCCCTCATACGAGGACCAGAATGCACAGATACACGTTGTGAACGAAGGAAACTGAGCCATTTGAGTCTGGCGCCTTAGACCGCTCGGCCACCCTGACTTGGATTCATTCAATTGGGACGTTTTATAAATTAAATCTCTTCCAGTTAATTTTATAAAACATATCGTGTCAGAAGTGGGATTCGAACCCAGGCCCTCATACGACGACCAGAATACACAGATTCACGTTGTGAACGAAGGAAACTGAGCCCCTTGAGTCTGGCGCCTTAGACCGCTGGGCCACCCTGACTTGGATTCATTCAATTGGGACGTTTTATAAATTACATCTCTTCCAGTTAATTTCATAAAACATATCGTGTCAGAAGTGGGATTCGAACCCAGGCCCTCATACGAGGACCAGAATGCACAGATTCACGTTGTGAACGAAGGAAACTGAGCCCCTTGAGTCTGGCGCCTTAGACCGCTCGGCCACCCTAATTTGGATTCATTTAATTGGGATGTTTTATAAATTACATCTCTTGCAGTTAATTTCATAAAACATATCGTGTCAGAAGTGGGATTCGAACCCACGCCCTCATACGAGGACCAGAATACACAGATTCACGTTGTGAACGAAGGAAACTGAGCCTCTTGAGTCTGGCGCCTTAGAAAGCTCAGCCATTCTGACATGGACTCTTTCAATTGGGGCGTTTTATAAATTACATCTCTTCCAGTTAATTTCATAAACCTTTTCGTGTCAGAAGTGGGATTCGAACCCACGCCCTCATACGAGGACCAGAATACACAGATTCACGTTGTGAATGAAAGAAACTAAGCCCCTTGAGTCTGGCACCTTGGACCGCTCGGCCACCCTGACTTGGATTCATTCAATTGGGATGTTTTATAAATTACATCTCTTCCAGTTAATTTCATAAAACATATCGTGTCAGAAGTGGGTTTCGAACTCACGCCCTCATACGAGGAGCAGAATACACAGATTCACGTTGTGAACGAAGGAAACTGAGCCCCTTGAGTCTGGCTCCTTAGACCGCTCGGCCATCCTGACATGGATTCTTTCAATTGGGACGTTTTATAAATTACATCTCTTCCAGTTAATTTCATAAAACTTTTCGTGTCAGAAGTGGGATTCGAACCCAGGCCCTCATACGAGGACCAGAATGCACAGATTCACGTTGTGAACGAAGGAAACTGAGCCCCTTGAGTCTGGCGCCTTAGACCGCTCGGCCACCCCGACTTGGCTTCATTCAATTGGGACGTTTTATAAATTACATCTGTTCCAGTTAATTTCATAAAACATATCGTGTCAGAAGTGGGATTCGAACCCTGGCCCTCATACGAGGACCAGAATACACAGATTCACGTTGTGAACGAAAGAAACTGAGCCCCTTGAGTCTGGCGCCTTAGACCGCTCGGCCACCCTGACTTGGATTCATTCAATGGGGACGTTTTATAAATTACATCTCTTCCAGTTAATTTCATAAAACATATCGTGTCAGAAGTGGGATTCGAACCCAGGCCCTCATACGAGGACCAGAATGCACAGAGTCACGTTGTGAACGAAGGAAACTGAGCCATTTGAGTCTGGCGCTTTAGACCGCTCGGCCACCCTGACTTGGATTCATTCAATTGGGACGTTTTATAAATTACATCTATTCTAGTTAATTTAATAAAACATATCGTGTCAGAAGTGGGATTCGAACCCACGCCCTCATACGAGGAGCAGAATACACAGATTCACGTTAAGAACGAAGGAAACTGAGCCCCTTGAGTCTGGCGCCTTAGAACGCTCGGCCACCCCGACTTGGATTCATTCAATTGGGATGTTTTATAAATTACATCTCTTCCAGTTAATTTCATAAAACATATCGTGTCAGAAGTGGGATTCGGACCCAGGCCCTCATACGAGGACCAGAATGCACAGATACACGTTGTGAACGAAGGAAACTGAGCCATTTGAGTCTGGCGCCTTAGACCGCTCGGCCACCCTGACTTGGATTCATTCAATTGGGACGTTTTATAAATTAAATCTCTTCCAGATAATTTCATAAAACATATCGTGTCAGAAGTGGGATTCGAACCCAGGCCCTCATACGACGACCAGAATACACAGATTCACGTTGTGAACGAAGGAAACTGAGCCCGTTGAGTCTGGCGCTTTAGACCGCTCGGCCACCCTGACTTGGATTCATTCAATTGGGACGTTTTATAAATTACATCTGTTCCAGTTAATTTCATAAAACATATCGTGTCAGAAGTGGGATTCGAACCCAGGCCCTCATACGAGGACCAGAATGCACAGATTCACGTTGTGAACGAAGGAAACTGAGCCCCTTGAGTCTGGTGCCTTAGACCGCTCGGCCACCCTGACTTGGATTCATTCAATTGGGACGTTTTACAAATTACATCTCTTCCAGTTAATTTCATAAAACATATCGTGTCAGAAGTGGGATTCGAACCCAGGCTCTCATACGAGAACCAGAATACACAGATTCACGTTGTGAACGAAGGAAACTTAGCCCCTTGAGTCTGGCGCCTTAGACCGCTCGGCCACCCTAATTTGGATTCATTTAATTGGGATGTTTTATAAATTACATCTCTTCCAGTTAACTTCATAAAACATATCGTGTCAGAAGTGGGTTTCGAACTCACGCCCTCATACGAGGAGCAGAATACACAGATTCACGTTGTGAACGAAGGAAACTGAGCCCCTTGAGTCTGGCTCCTTAGACCGCTCGGCCATCCTGACATGGATTCTTTCAATTGGGACGTTTTATAAATTACATCTCTTCCAGTTAATTTCATAAAACTTTTCGTGTCAGAAGTGGGATTCGAACCCAGGCCCTCATACGAGGACCAGAATGCACAGATTCACGTTGTGAACGAAGGAAACTGAGCCCCTTGAGTCTGGCGCCTTAGACCGCTCGGCCACCCCGACTTGGCTTCATTCAATTGGGACGTTTTATAAATTACATCTGTTCCAGTTAATTTCATAAAACATATCGTGTCAGAAGTGGGATTCGAACCCTGGCCCTCATACGAGGACCAGAATACACAGATTCACGTTGTGAACGAAAGAAACTGAGCCCCTTGAGTCTGGCGCCTTAGACCGCTCGGCCACCCCGACTAGGATTCAATCTATTGGGACGTTTTATAAATTACATCTCTTCCAGTTAATTTCATAAAACATATCGTGTCAGAAGTGGGATTCGCACCCAGGCTCTCATACGAGGACCAGAATACACAGTTTCACGTTGTGAACGAAGGAAACTTAGCCCCTTGAGTCTGGCGCCTTAGACCGCTCGGCCACCCTAACTTGGAATCATTCAATTGGGATGTTTTATAAATTACATCTCTTCCAGTTAATTTCATAAAACATATCGTGTCAGAAGTGGGATTCGAACCCACGCCCTCATACGAGGAGCAGAATACACAGATTCACGTTAAGAACGAAGGAAACTTAGCCCCTTGAGTCTGGCGCCTTAGACCGCTCGGCCACCCTGACTTGGATTCATTAAATTGGGACGTTTTATAAATTACATCTCTTCCAGTTAATTTCATAAACCATATCGTGTCAGAAGTGGGATTCGAACCCAGGCCCTCATACGAGGACCAGAATACACAGATTCACGTTGTGAACGAAGGAAACTGAGCCCCTTGAGTCTGGCGCCTTAGACCGCTCGGCCACCCTGACTTGGATTCATTAAATTGGGACGTTTTATAAATTACATCTCTTCCAGTTAATTTCATAAAACATATCGTGTCAGAAGTGGGATTCGAACCCAGGCCCTCATACGAGGACCAGAATACACAGATTCACGTTGTGAACGAAGGAAACTGAGCCCCTTGAGTCTGGCGCCTTAGACCGCTGGGCCACCCTGACTTGGATTCATTCAATTGGGACATTTTATAAATTACATCTCTTCCAGTTAATTTCATAAAACATATCGTGTCAGAAGTGGGATTCGAACCCAGGCCCTCATACGAGGACCAGAATGCACAGATTCACGTTGTGAACGAAGGAAACTGAGCCCCTTCAGTCTGGCGCCTTAGACCGCTCGGCCACCCCGACTTGGCTTCATTCAATTGGGACGTTTTATAAATTACATCTGTTCCAGTTAATTTCATAAAACATATCGTGTCAGAAGTGGGATTCGAACCCAGGCCCTCATACGAGGACCAGAATACACAGATTCACGTTGTGAACGAAGGAAACTGAGCCCCTTGGGTCTGGCGCCTTAGACCGCTCGGCCACCCTGACTTGGATTCATTCAATTGGGACGTTTTATAAATTACATCTCTTCCAGTTAATTTCATAAAACATATCGTGTCAGAAGTGGGATTCGAACCCAGGCCCTCATACGAGGACCAGAAGGCACAGATTCACGTTGTGAACGAAGGAAACTGAGCCATTTGAGTCTGGCGCCTTACACCGCTCGGCCACCCTGACTTGGATTCATTCAATTGGGACGTTTTATAAATTACATCTATTCTAGTTAATTTCATAAATCATATCGTGTCAGAAGTAGGATTCGAACCCACGCTCTCATACGAGGACCAGAATACACAGATTCACGTTGCGAACGATGGAAACTGAAGGGCCTTGAGTCTGGCGCCTTAGACCGCTCGGCCACCCCGACTAGGATTCAATCTATTGGGACGTTTTATAAATTACATCTCTTCCAGTTAATTTCATAAAACATATCATGTCAGAAGTGGGATTCGCACCCAGGCTCTCATACGAGGACCAGAATACACAGTTTCACGTTGTGAACGAAGGAAACTTAGCCCCTTGAGTCTGGCGCCTTAGACCGCTCGGCCACCCTAACTTGGATTCATTCAATTGGGATGTTTTATAAATTACATCTCTTCCAGTTAATTTCATAAAACATATCGTGTCAGAAGTGGGATTCGAACCCACGCCCTCATACGAGGAGCAGAATACACAGATTCACGTTAAGAACGAAGGAAACTTAGCCCCTTGAGTCTGGCGCCTTAGACCGCTCGGCAACCCCGACTTGGATTCATTCAATTGGGATGTTTTATAAATTACATCTCTTCCAGTTAATTTCATAAAACATATCGTGTCAGCAGTGGGATTCGGACCCAGGCCCTCATACGAGGACCAGAATGCACAGATTCACGTTGTGAACGAAGGAAACTGAGCCATTTGAGTCTGCCGCCTTAGACCGCTCGGCCACCCTGACTTGGATTCATTCAATTGGGACGTTTTATAAATTACATCTATTCTAGTTAATTTCATAAAACATATCGTGTCAGAAGTGGGATTCGAACCCACGCTCTCATACGAGGACCAGAATACACAGATTCACGTTGCGAACGATGGAAACTGAGTGCCTTGAGTCTGGCGCCTTAGACCGCTCGGCCACCCCGACTAGGATTCAATCTATTGGGACGTTTTATAAATTACATCTCTTCCAGTTAATTTCATAAAACATATCGTGTCAGAAGTGGGATTCGCACCCAGGCTCTCATACGAGGACCAGAATACACAGTTTCACGTTGTGAACGAAGGAAACTTAGCTCCTTGAGTCTGGCGCCTTAGACCGCTCGGCCACCCTAACTTGGATTCATTCAATTGGGATGTTTTATAAATTACATCTCTTCCAGTTAATTTCATAAAACATATCGTGTCAGAAGTGGGATTCGAACCCACGCCCTCATACGAGGAGCAGAATACACAGATTCACGTTAAGAACGAAGGAAACTTAGCCCCTTGAGTCTGGCGCCTTAGACCGCTTGGCCACCCCAACTTGGATTCATTCAATTGGGATGTTTTATAAATTACATCTCTTCCAGTTAATTTCATAAAACATATCGTGTCAGCAGTGGGATTCGGACCCAGGCCCTCATACGAGGACCAGAATGCACAGATTCACGTTGTGAACGAAGGAAACTGAGCCATTTGAGTCTGGCGCCTTAGACCGCTCGGCCACCCTGACTTGGATTCATTCATTTGGGACGTTTTATAAATTACATCTCTTCCAGTTAATTTCATAAAACATATCGTGCCAGAAGTGGGATTCGAACCCAGGCCCTCATACGACGACCAGAATACACAGATTCACGTTGTGAACGAAGGAAACTGAGCCCCTTGAGTCTGGCGCCTTAGACCGCTGGGCCACCCTGACTTGGATTCATTCAATTGGGACGTTTTATAAATTACATCTCTTCCAGTTAATTTCATAAAACATATCGTGTCAGAAGTGGGATTCGAACCCAGGCCCTCATACGAGGACCAGAATGCACAGATTCACGTTGTGAACGAAGGAAACTGAGCCCCTTCAGTCTGGCGCCTTAGACCGCTCGGCCACCCCGACTTGGCTTCATTCAATTGGGACGTTTTATAAATTACATCTCTTCCAGTTAATTTCATAAAACATATCGTGTCAGAAGTGGGATTCGCACCCAGGCTCTCATACGAGGACCAGAATACACAGTTTCACGTTGTGAACGAAGGAAACTTAGCTCCTTGAGTCTGGCGCCTTAGACCGCTCGGCCACCCTAACTTGGATTCATTCAATTGGGATGTTTTATAAATTACACCTCTTCCAGTTAATTTCATAAAACATATCGTGTCAGAAGTGGGATTCGAACCCACGCCCTCATACGAGGAGCAGAATACACAGATTCACGTTAAGAACGAAGGAAACTTAGCCCCTTGAGTCTGGCGCCTTAGACCGCTTGGCCACCCCAACTTGGATTCATTCAATTGGGATGTTTTATAAATTACATCTCTTCCAGTTAATTTCATAAAACATATCGTGTCAGCAGTGGGATTCGGACCCAGGCCCTCATACGAGGACCAGAATGCACAGATTCACGTTGTGAACGAAGGAAACTGAGCCATTTGAGTCTGGCGCCTTAGACCGCTCGGCCACCCTGACTTGGATTCATTCAATTGGGACGTTTTATAAATTACATCTCTTCCAGTTAATTTCATAAAACATATCGTGCCAGAAGTGGGATTCGAACCCAGGCCCTCATACGACGACCAGAATACACAGATTCACGTTGTGAACGAAGGAAACTGAGCCCCTTGAGTCTGGCGCCTTAGACCGCTGGGCCACCCTGACTTGGATTCATTCAATTGGGACGTTTTATAAATTACATCTCTTCCAGTTAATTTCTTAAAACATATCGTGTCAGAAGTGGGATTCGAACCCAGGCCCTCATACGAGGACCAGAATGCACAGATTCACGTTGTGAACGAAGGAAACTGAGCCCCTTCAGTCTGGCGCCTTAGACCGCTCGGCCACCCCGACTTGGCTTCATTCAATTGTGACGTTTTATAAATTACATCTGTTCCAGTTAATTTCATAAAACATATCGTGTCAGAAGTGGGATTCGAACCCAGGCCCTCATACGAGGACCGGAATACACAGATTCACGTTGTGAACGAAGGAAACTGAGCCCCTTGGGTCTGGCGCCTTAGACCGCTCGGCCACCCTGACTTGGATTCATTCAATTGGGACGTTTTATAAATTACATCTCTTCCAGTTAATTTCATAAAACATATCGTGTCAGAAGTGGGATTCGAACCCAGGCCCTCATACGACGACCAGAATACACAGATTCACGTTGTGAACGAAGGAAACTGAGCCCCTTGAGTCTGGCGCTTTAGACCGCTCGGCCACCCTGACTTGGATTCATTCAATTGGGACGTTTTATAAATTACATCTGTTCCAGTTAATTTCATAAAACATATCGTGTCAGAAGTGGGATTCGAACCAAGGCCCTCATACGAGGACCAGAATACACAGATTCACGTTGTGAACGAAGGAAACTGAGCCCCTTGAGTCTGGCGCCTTAGACCGCTGGGCCACCCTGACTTGGATTCGTTCAATTGTGACGTTTTATAAATTACATCTCTTCCAGTTAATTTCATAAAACATATCGTGTCAGAAGTGGGATTCGAACCCAGGCCCTCATACGAGGACCAGAATGCACAGATTCACGTTGTGAACGAAGGAAACTGAGCCCCTTCAGTCTGGCGCCTTAGACCGCTCGGCCACCCCGACTTGGCTTCATTCAATTGGGACGTTTTATAAATTACATCTCTTCCAGTTAATTTCATAAAACATATCGTGTCAGAAGTGGGATTCGAACCCAGGCCCTCATACGAGGACCAGAATGCACAGATTCACGTTGTGAACGAAGGAAACTGAGCCATTTGAGTCTGGCGCCTTACACCGCTCGGCCACCCTGACTTGGATTCATTCAATTGGGCTGTTTTATAAATTACATCTCTTCCAGTTAATTTCATAAAACATATCGTGTCTGAAGTGGGATTCGAACCCACGCCCTCATACGAGGACCAGAATGCACAGATTCACGTTGTGAACGAAGGAAACTGAGCCCCTTCAGTCTGGCGCCTTAGACCGCTCGGCCACCCCGACTTGGCTTCATTCAATTGGGACGTTTTATAAATTACATCTCTTCCAGTTAATTTCATAAAACATATCGTGTCAGAAGTGGGATTCGAACCCAGGCCCTCATACGAGGACCAGAATGCACAGATTCACGTTGTGAACGAAGGAAACTGAGCCATTTGAGTCTGGCGCCTTACACCGCTCGGCCACCCTGACTTGGATTCATTCAATTGGGCTGTTTTATAAATTACATCTCTTCCAGTTAATTTCATAAAACATATCGTGTCTGAAGTGGGATTCGAACCCACGCCCTCATACGAGGACCAGAATGCACAGATTCACGTTGTGAACGAAGGAAACTGAGCCCCTTCAGTCTGGCGCCTTAGACCGCTCGGCCACCCCGACTTGGCTTCATTCAATTGGGATGTTTTATAAATTACATCTCTTCCAGTTAATTTCATAAAACATATCGTGTCTGAAGTGGGATTCGAACCCACGCCCTCATACGAGGAGCAGAATACACAGATTCACGTTAAGAACGAAGGAAACTTAGCCCCTTGAGTCTGGCGCCTTAGACCGCTCGGCCACCCCGACTTGGATTCATTCAATTGGGATGTTTTATAAATTACATCTCTTCCAGTTAATTTCATAAAACATATCGTGTCAGAAGTGGGATACGAACCCAGGCCCTCATACGAGGACCAGAATACACAGATTCACGTTGTGAACGAAGGAAACTGAGCCCCTTGAGTCTGGCGCCTTAGACCGCTCGGCCACCCCGACTTGGATTCATTCAATTGGGATGTTTTATAAATTACATCTCTTCCAGTTAATTTCATAAAACATATCGTGTCAGCAGTGGGATTCGGACCCAGGCCCTCATACGAGGACCAGAATGCACAGATTCACGTTGTGAACGAAGGAAACTGAGCCATTTGAGTCTGGCGCCTTAGACCGCTCGGCCACCCTGACTTGGATTCATTCAATTGGGACGTTTTATAAATTACATCTCTTCCAGTTGATTTCATAAAACATATCGTGTCAGAAGTGGGATACGAACCCAGGCCCTCATACGAGGACCAGAATACACAGATTCACGTTGTGAACGAAGGAAACTGAGCCCCTTGAGTCTGGCGCCTTAGACCGCTCGGCCACCCCGACTTGGATTCATTCAATTGGGATGTTTTATAAATTACATCTCTTCCAGTTAATTTCATAAAACATATCGTGTCAGAAGTGGGATTCGGAGTCAGGCCCTCATACGAGGACCAGAATACACAGATTCACGTTGTGAACGAAGGAAACTAAGCCCCTTCAGTCTGGCGCCTTGGACCGCTCGGCCACCCTGACTTGGATTCATTCAATTGGGACGTTTTATAAATTACATCTATTCTAGTTAATTTCATAAAACATATCGTGTCAGAAGTGGGATTCGCACCCAGGCTCTCATACGAGGGCCAGAATACACAGTTTCACGTTGTGAACGAAGGAAACTTAGCCCCTTGAGTCTGGCGCCTTAGACCGCTCGGCCACCCTGACTTGGATTCATTCAATTGGGACGTTTTATAAATTACATCTGTTCCAGTTAATTTCATAAAACATATCGTGTCAGAAGTGGGATTCGAACCCACGCCCTCATACGAGGAGCAGAATACACAGATTCACGTTTTGAGCGAAGGAAACTGAGCCCCTTGAGTCTGGCGCCTTAGACCGCTCGGCCACCCTGACTTGGATTCATTCAATTGGGACGTTTTATAAATTACATCTCTTCCAGTTAATTTCATAAAACATATCGTGTCAGCAGTGGGATTCGCACCCAGGCTCTCATACGAGGACCAGAATACACAGTTTCACGTTGTGAACGAAGGAAACTTAGCCCCTTGAGTCTGGCGCCTTAGACCGCTCGGCCACCCTGACTTGGATTCATTCAATTGGGACGTTTTATAAATTACATCTGTTCCAGTTAATTTCATAAAACATATCGTGTCAGAAGTGGGATTCGAACCCACGCCCTCATACGAGGAGCAGAATACACAGATTCACGTTGTGAGCGAAGGAAACTGAGCCCCTTGAGTCTGGCGCCTTACACCGCTCGGCCACCCTGACTTGGATTCATTCAATTGGGATGTTTTATAAATTACATCTCTTCCAGTTAATTTCATAAAACATATCGTGTCTGAAGTGGGATTCGAACCCACGCCCTCATACGAGGAGCAGAATACACAGATTCACGTTGTGAACGAAGGAAACTTAGCCCCTTGAGTCTGGCGCCTTAGACCGCTCGGCCACCCTGACTTGGATTCATTCAATTGGGACGTTTTATAAATTACATCTGTTCCAGTTAATTTCATAAAACATATCGTGTCAGAAGTGGGATTCGAACCCACGCCCTCATACGAGGAGCAGAATACACAGATTCACGTTGTGAGCGAAGGAAACTGAGCCCCTTGAGTCTGGTGCCTTACACCGCTCGGCCACCCTGACTTGGATTCATTCAATTGGGATGTTTTATAAATTACATCTCTTCCAGTTAATTTCATAAAACATATCGTGTCTGAAGTGGGATTCGAACCCACGCCCTCATACGAGGAGCAGAATACACAGATTCACGTTAAGAACGAAGGAAACTTAGCCCCTTGAGTCTGGCGCCTTAGACCGCTCGGCCACCCCGACTTGGATTCATTCAATTGGGATGTTTTATAAATTACATCTCTTCCAGTTAATTTCATAAAACATATCGTGTCAGAAGTGGGATACGAACCCAGGCCCTCATACGAGGACCAGAATACACAGATTCACGTTGTGAACGAAGGAAACTGAGCCCCTTGAGTCTGGCGCCTTAGACCGCTCGGCCACCCCGACTTGGATTCATTCAATTGGGATGTTTTATAAATTACATCTCTTCCAGTTAATTTCATAAAACATATCGTGTCAGCAGTGGGATTCGGACCCAGGCCCTCATACGAGGACCAGAATGCACAGATTCACGTTGTGAACGAAGGAAACTGAGCCATTTGAGTCTGGCGCCTTAGACCGCTCGGCCACCCTGACTTGGATTCATTCAATTGGGACGTTTTATAAATTACATCTCTTCCAGTTGATTTCATAAAACATATCGTGTCAGAAGTGGGATACGAACCCAGGCCCTCATACGAGGACCAGAATACACAGATTCACGTTGTGAACGAAGGAAACTGAGCCCCTTGAGTCTGGCGCCTTAGACCGCTCGGCCACCCCGACTTGGATTCATTCAATTGGGATGTTTTATAAATTACATCTCTTCCAGTTAATTTCATAAAACATATCGTGTCAGAAGTGGGATTCGGAGTCAGGCCCTCATACGAGGACCAGAATACACAGATTCACGTTGTGAACGAAGGAAACTAAGCCCCTTCAGTCTGGCGCCTTGGACCGCTCGGCCACCCTGACTTGGATTCATTCAATTGGGACGTTTTATAAATTACATCTATTCTAGTTAATTTCATAAAACATATCGTGTCAGAAGTGGGATTCGCACCCAGGCTCTCATACGAGGGCCAGAATACACAGTTTCACGTTGTGAACGAAGGAAACTTAGCCCCTTGAGTCTGGTGCCTTAGACCGCTCGGCCACCCTGACTTGGATTCATTCAATTGGGACGTTTTATAAATTACATCTGTTCCAGTTAATTTCATAAAACATATCGTGTCAGAAGTGGGATTCGAACCCACGCCCTCATACGAGGAGCAGAATACACAGATTCACGTTGTGAGCGAAGGAAACTGAGCCCCTTGAGTCTGGCGCCTTAGACCGCTCGGCCACCCTGACTTGGATTCATTCAATTGGGACGTTTTATAAATTACATCTCTTCCAGTTAATTTCATAAAACATATCGTGTCAGCAGTGGGATTCGCACCCAGGCTCTCATACGAGGACCAGAATACACAGTTTCACGTTGTGAACGAAGGAAACTTAGCCCCTTGAGTCTGGCGCCTTAGACCGCTCGGCCACTCTGACTTGGATTCATTCAATTGGGACGTTTTATAAATTACATCTGTTCCAGTTAATTTCATAAAACATATCGTGTCAGAAGTGGGATTCGAACCCACGCCCTCATACGAGGAGCAGAATACACAGATTCACGTTGTGAGCGAAGGAAACTGAGCCCCTTGAGTCTGGCGCCTTACACCGCTCGGCCACCCTGACTTGGATTCATTCAATTGGGATGTTTTATAAATTACATCTCTTCCAGTTAATTTCATAAAACATATCGTGTCTGAAGTGGGATTCGAACCCACGCCCTCATACGAGGAGCAGAATACACAGATTCACGTTAAGAACGAAGGAAACTTAGCCCCTTGAGTCTGGCGCCTTAGACCGCTCGGCCACCCCGACTTGGATTCATTCAATTGGGATGTTTTATAAATTACATCTCTTCCAGTTAATTTCATAAAACATATCGTGTCAGAAGTGGGATACGAACCCAGGCCCTCATACGAGGACCAGAATACACAGATTCACGTTGTGAACGAAGGAAACTGAGCCCCTTGAGTCTGGCGCCTTAGACCGCTCGGCCACCCCGACTTGGATTCATTCAATTGGGATGTTTTATAAATTACATCTCTTCCAGTTAATTTCATAAAACATATCGTGTCAGCAGTGGGATTCGGACCCAGGCCCTCATACGAGGACCAGAATGCACAGATTCACGTTGTGAACGAAGGAAACTGAGCCATTTGAGTCTGGCGCCTTAGACCGCTCGGCCACCCTGACTTGGATTCATTCAATTGGGACGTTTTATAAATTACATCTCTTCCAGTTGATTTCATAAAACATATCGTGTCAGAAGTGGGATACGAACCCAGGCCCTCATACGAGGACCAGAATACACAGATTCACGTTGTGAACGAAGGAAACTGAGCCCCTTGAGTCTGGCGCCTTAGACCGCTCGGCCACCCCGACTTGGATTCATTCAATTGGGATGTTTTATAAATTACATCTCTTCCAGTTAATTTCATAAAACATATCGTGTCAGAAGTGGGATTCGGAGTCAGGCCCTCATACGAGGACCAGAATACACAGATTCACGTTGTGAGCGAAGGAAACTAAGCCCCTTCAGTCTGGCGCCTTGGACCGCTCGGCCACCCTGACTTGGATTCATTCAATTGGGACGTTTTATAAATTACATCTATTCTAGTTAATTTCATAAAACATATCGTGTCAGAAGTGGGATTCGCACCCAGGCTCTCATACGAGGGCCAGAATACACAGTTTCACGTTGTGAACGAAGGAAACTTAGCCCCTTGAGTCTGGCGCCTTAGACCGCTCGGCCACCCTGACTTGGATTCATTCAATTGGGACGTTTTATAAATTACATCTGTTCCAGTTAATTTCATAAAACATATCGTGTCAGAAGTGGGATTCGAACCCACGCCCTCATACGAGGAGCAGAATACACAGATTCACGTTGTGAGCGAAGGAAACTGAGCCCCTTGAGTCTGGCGCCTTAGACCGCTCGGCCACCCTGACTTGGATTCATTCAATTGGGACGTTTTATAAATTACATCTCTTCCAGTTAATTTCATAAAACATATCGTGTCAGCAGTGGGATTCGCACCCAGGCTCTCATACGAGGACCAGAATACACAGTTTCACGTTGTGAACGAAGGAAACTTAGCCCCTTGAGTCTGGCGCCTTAGACCGCTCGGCCACCCTGACTTGGATTCATTCAATTGGGACGTTTTATAAATTACATCTGTTCCAGTTAATTTCATAAAACATATCGTGTCAGAAGTGGGATTCGAACCCACGCCCTCATACGAGGAGCAGAATACACAGATTCACGTTGTGAGCGAAGGAAACTGAGCCCCTTGAGTCTGGCGCCTTACACCGCTCGGCCACCCTGACTTGGATTCATTCAATTGGGATGTTTTATAAATTACATCTCTTCCAGTTAATTTCATAAAACATATCGTGTCTGAAGTGGGATTCGAACCCACGCCCTCATACGAGGAGCAGAATACACAGATTCACGTTGTGAACGAAGGAAACTTAGCCCCTTGAGTCTGGCGCCTTAGACCGCTCGGCCACCCTGACTTGGATTCATTCAATTGGGACGTTTTATAAATTACATCTGTTCCAGTTAATTTCATAAAACATATCGTGTCAGAAGTGGGATTCGAACCCACGCCCTCATACGAGGAGCAGAATACACAGATTCACGTTGTGAGCGAAGGAAACTGAGCCCCTTGAGTCTGGCGCCTTACACCGCTCGGCCACCCTGACTTGGATTCATTCAATTGGGATGTTTTATAAATTACATCTCTTCCAGTTAATTTCATAAAACATATCGTGTCTGAAGTGGGATTCGAACCCACGCCCTCATACGAGGAGCAGAATACACAGATTCACGTTAAGAACGAAGGAAACTTAGCCCCTTGAGTCTGGCGCCTTAGACCGCTCGGCCACCCCGACTTGGATTCATTCAATTGGGATGTTTTATAAATTACATCTCTTCCAGTTAATTTCATAAAACATATCGTGTCAGAAGTGGGATACGAACCCAGGCCCTCATACGAGGACCAGAATACACAGATTCACGTTGTGAACGAAGGAAACTGAGCCCCTTGAGTCTGGCGCCTTAGACCGCTCGGCCACCCCGACTTGGATTCATTCAATTGGGATGTTTTATAAATTACATCTCTTCCAGTTAATTTCATAAAACATATCGTGTCAGCAGTGGGATTCGGACCCAGGCCCTCATACGAGGACCAGAATGCACAGATTCACGTTGTGAACGAAGGAAACTGAGCCATTTGAGTCTGGCGCCTTAGACCGCTCGGCCACCCTGACTTGGATTCATTCAATTGGGACGTTTTATAAATTACATCTCTTCCAGTTGATTTCATAAAACATATCGTGTCAGAAGTGGGATACGAACCCAGGCCCTCATACGAGGACCAGAATACACAGATTCACGTTGTGAACGAAGGAAACTGAGCCCCTTGAGTCTGGCGCCTTAGACCGCTCGGCCACCCCGACTTGGATTCATTCAATTGGGATGTTTTATAAATTACATCTCTTCCAGTTAATTTCATAAAACATATCGTGTCAGAAGTGGGATTCGGAGTCAGGCCCTCATACGAGGACCAGAATACACAGATTCACGTTGTGAACGAAGGAAACTAAGCCCCTTCAGTCTGGCGCCTTGGACCGCTCGGCCACCCTGACTTGGATTCATTCAATTGGGACGTTTTATAAATTACATCTATTCTAGTTAATTTCATAAAACATATCGTGTCAGAAGTGGGATTCGCACCCAGGCTCTCATACGAGGACCAGAATACACAGTTTCACGTTGTGAACGAAGGAAACTTAGCCCCTTGAGTCTGGCGCCTTAGACCGCTCGGCCACCCTGACTTGGATTCATTCAATTGGGACGTTTTATAAATTACATATGTTCCAGTTAATTTCATAAAACATATCGTGTCAGAAGTGGGATTCGAACCCACGCCCTCATACGAGGAGCAGAATACACAGATTCACGTTGTGAGCGAAGGAAACTGAGCCCCTTGAGTCTGGCGCCTTAGACCGCTCGGCCACCCTGACTTGGATTCATTCAATTGGGACGTTTTATAAATTACATCTCTTCCAGTTAATTTCATAAAACATATCGTGTCAGCAGTGGGATTCGCACCCAGGCTCTCATACGAGGACCAGAATACACAGTTTCACGTTGTGAACGAAGGAAACTTAGCCCCTTGAGTCTGGCGCCTTAGACCGCTCGGCCACCCTGACTTGGATTCATTCAATTGGGACGTTTTATAAATTACATCTGTTCCAGTTAATTTCATAAAACATATCGTGTCAGAAGTGGGATTCGAACCCACGCCCTCATACGAGGAGCAGAATACACAGATTCACGTTGTGAGCGAAGGAAACTGAGCCCCTTGAGTCTGGCGCCTTAGACCGCTCGGCCACCCTGACTTGGATTCATTCAATTGGGACGTTTTATAAATTACATCTCTTCCAGTTAATTTCATAAAACATATCGTGTCAGCAGTGGGATTCGCACCCAGGCTCTCATACGAGGACCAGAATACACAGTTTCACGTTGTGAACGAAGGAAACTTAGCCCCTTGAGTCTGGCGCCTTAGACCGCTCGGCCACCCTGACTTGGATTCATTCAATTGGGACGTTTTATAAATTACATCTGTTCCAGTTAATTTCATAAAACATATCGTGTCAGAAGTGGGATTCGAACCCACGCCCTCATACGAGAAGCAGAATACACATATTCACGTTGTGAACGAAGGAAACTGAGCCCCTTGAGTCTGGCGCCTTAGACCGCTCGGCCACCCTGACTTGGATTCATTCAATTGGGACGTTTTATAAATTACATCTCTTCCAGTTAATTTCATAAAACATATCGTGTCAGCAGTGGGATTCGGACCCAGGCCCTCATACGAGGACCAGAATGCACGGATTCACGTTGTGAACGAAGGAAACTGAGCCATTTGAGTCTGGCGCCTTAGACCGCTCGGCCACCCCGACTAGGATTCGTTATATTGGGACGTTTTATAAATTACATCTCTTCCAGTTAATTTCATAAAACATATCGTGTCAGAAGTGGGATTCGCACCCAGGCCCTCATACGAGGACCAGAATGCACAGATTCACGTTGTGAACGAAGGAAACTGAGCCATTTGAGTCTGGCGCCTTAGACCGCTCGGCCACCCTGACTTGGATTCATTCAATTGGGACGTTTTATAAATTACATCTACTCCAGTTGATTTCATAAAACATATCGTGTCAGAAGTGGGATACGAACCCAGGCCCTCATACGAGGACCAGAATACACAGATTCACGTTGTGAACGAAGGAAACTGAGCCCCTTGAGTCTGGCGCCTTAGACCGCTCGGCCACCCCGACTTGGATTCATTCAATTGGGATGTTTTATAAATTACATCTCTTCCAGTTAATTTCATAAAACATATCGTGTCAGAAGTGGGATTCGGAGTCAGGCCCTCATACGAGGACCAGAATACACAGATTCACGTTGTGAGCGAAGGAAACTAAGCCCCTTCAGTCTGGCGCCTTGGACCGCTCGGCCACCCTGACTTGGATTCATTCAATTGGGACGTTTTATAAATTACATCTATTCTAGTTAATTTCATAAAACATATCGTGTCAGAAGTGGGATTCGCACCCAGGCTCTCATACGAGGGCCAGAATACACAGTTTCACGTTGTGAACGAAGGAAACTTAGCCCCTTGAGTCTGGCGCCTTAGACCGCTCGGCCACCCTGACTTGGATTCATTCAATTGGGACGTTTTATAAATTACATCTGTTCCAGTTAATTTCATAAAACATATCGTGTCAGAAGTGGGATTCGAACCCACGCCCTCATACGAGGAGCAGAATACACAGATTCACGTTGTGAGCGAAGGAAACTGAGCCCCTTGAGTCTGGCGCCTTAGACCGCTCGGCCACCCTGACTTGGATTCATTCAATTGGGACGTTTTATAAATTACATCTCTTCCAGTTAATTTCATAAAACATATCGTGTCAGCAGTGGGATTCGCACCCAGGCTCTCATACGAGGACCAGAATACACAGTTTCACGTTGTGAACGAAGGAAACTTAGCCCCTTGAGTCTGGCGCCTTAGACCGCTCGGCCACCCTGACTTGGATTCATTCAATTGGGACGTTTTATAAATTACATCTGTTCCAGTTAATTTCATAAAACATATCGTGTCAGAAGTGGGATTCGAACCCACGCCCTCATACGAGGAGCAGAATACACAGATTCACGTTGTGAGCGAAGGAAACTGAGCCCCTTGAGTCTGGCGCCTTACACCGCTCGGCCACCCTGACTTGGATTCATTCAATTGGGATGTTTTATAAATTACATCTCTTCCAGTTAATTTCATAAAACATATCGTGTCTGAAGTGGGATTCGAACCCACGCCCTCATACGAGGAGCAGAATACACAGATTCACGTTGTGAACGAAGGAAACTTAGCCCCTTGAGTCTGGCGCCTTAGACCGCTCGGCCACCCTGACTTGGATTCATTCAATTGGGACGTTTTATAAATTACATCTGTTCCAGTTAATTTCATAAAACATATCGTGTCAGAAGTGGGATTCGAACCCACGCCCTCATACGAGGAGCAGAATACACAGATTCACGTTGTGAGCGAAGGAAACTGAGCCCCTTGAGTCTGGCGCCTTACACCGCTCGGCCACCCTGACTTGGATTCATTCAATTGGGATGTTTTATAAATTACATCTCTTCCAGTTAATTTCATAAAACATATCGTGTCTGAAGTGGGATTCGAACCCACGCCCTCATACGAGGAGCAGAATACACAGATTCACGTTAAGAACGAAGGAAACTTAGCCCCTTGAGTCTGGCGCCTTAGACCGCTCGGCCACCCCGACTTGGATTCATTCAATTGGGATGTTTTATAAATTACATCTCTTCCAGTTAATTTCATAAAACATATCGTGTCAGAAGTGGGATACGAACCCAGGCCCTCATACGAGGACCAGAATACACAGATTCACGTTGTGAACGAAGGAAACTGAGCCCCTTGAGTCTGGCGCCTTAGACCGCTCGGCCACCCCGACTTGGATTCATTCAATTGGGATGTTTTATAAATTACATCTCTTCCAGTTAATTTCATAAAACATATCGTGTCAGCAGTGGGATTCGGACCCAGGCCCTCATACGAGGACCAGAATGCACAGATTCACGTTGTGAACGAAGGAAACTGAGCCATTTGAGTCTGGCGCCTTAGACCGCTCGGCCACCCTGACTTGGATTCATTCAATTGGGACGTTTTATAAATTACATCTCTTCCAGTTGATTTCATAAAACATATCGTGTCAGAAGTGGGATACGAACCCAGGCCCTCATACGAGGACCAGAATACACAGATTCACGTTGTGAACGAAGGAAACTGAGCCCCTTGAGTCTGGCGCCTTAGACCGCTCGGCCACCCCGACTTGGATTCATTCAATTGGGATGTTTTATAAATTACATCTCTTCCAGTTAATTTCATAAAACATATCGTGTCAGAAGTGGGATTCGGAGTCAGGCCCTCATACGAGGACCAGAATACACAGATTCACGTTGTGAACGAAGGAAACTAAGCCCCTTCAGTCTGGCGCCTTGGACCGCTCGGCCACCCTGACTTGGATTCATTCAATTGGGACGTTTTATAAATTACATCTATTCTAGTTAATTTCATAAAACATATCGTGTCAGAAGTGGGATTCGCACCCAGGCTCTCATACGAGGGCCAGAATACACAGTTTCACGTTGTGAACGAAGGAAACTTAGCCCCTTGAGTCTGGTGCCTTAGACCGCTCGGCCACCCTGACTTGGATTCATTCAATTGGGACGTTTTATAAATTACATCTGTTCCAGTTAATTTCATAAAACATATCGTGTCAGAAGTGGGATTCGAACCCACGCCCTCATACGAGGAGCAGAATACACAGATTCACGTTGTGAGCGAAGGAAACTGAGCCCCTTGAGTCTGGCGCCTTAGACCGCTCGGCCACCCTGACTTGGATTCATTCAATTGGGACGTTTTATAAATTACATCTCTTCCAGTTAATTTCATAAAACATATCGTGTCAGCAGTGGGATTCGCACCCAGGCTCTCATACGAGGACCAGAATACACAGTTTCACGTTGTGAACGAAGGAAACTTAGCCCCTTGAGTCTGGCGCCTTAGACCGCTCGGCCACCCTGACTTGGATTCATTCAATTGGGACGTTTTATAAATTACATCTGTTCCAGTTAATTTCATAAAACATATCGTGTCAGAAGTGGGATTCGAACCCACGCCCTCATACGAGGAGCAGAATACACAGATTCACGTTGTGAGCGAAGGAAACTGAGCCCCTTGAGTCTGGCGCCTTACACCGCTCGGCCACCCTGACTTGGATTCATTCAATTGGGATGTTTTATAAATTACATCTCTTCCAGTTAATTTCATAAAACATATCGTGTCTGAAGTGGGATTCGAACCCACGCCCTCATACGAGGAGCAGAATACACAGATTCACGTTAAGAACGAAGGAAACTTAGCCCCTTGAGTCTGGCGCCTTAGACCGCTCGGCCACCCCGACTTGGATTCATTCAATTGGGATGTTTTATAAATTACATCTCTTCCAGTTAATTTCATAAAACATATCGTGTCAGAAGTGGGATACGAACCCAGGCCCTCATACGAGGACCAGAATACACAGATTCACGTTGTGAACGAAGGAAACTGAGCCCCTTGAGTCTGGCGCCTTAGACCGCTCGGCCACCCCGACTTGGATTCATTCAATTGGGATGTTTTATAAATTACATCTCTTCCAGTTAATTTCATAAAACATATCGTGTCAGCAGTGGGATTCGGACCCAGGCCCTCATACGAGGACCAGAATGCACAGATTCACGTTGTGAACGAAGGAAACTGAGCCATTTGAGTCTGGCGCCTTAGACCGCTCGGCCAACCTGACTTGGATTCATTCAATTGGGACGTTTTATAAATTACATCTCTTCCAGTTGATTTCATAAAACATATCGTGTCAGAAGTGGGATACGAACCCAGGCCCTCATACGAGGACCAGAATACACAGATTCACGTTGTGAACGAAGGAAACTGAGCCCCTTGAGTCTGGCGCCTTAGACCGCTCGGCCACCCCGACTTGGATTCATTCAATTGGGATGTTTTATAAATTACATCTCTTCCAGTTAATTTCATAAAACATATCGTGTCAGAAGTGGGATTCGGAGTCAGGCCCTCATACGAGGACCAGAATACACAGATTCACGTTGTGAACGAAGGAAACTAAGCCCCTTCAGTCTGGCGCCTTGGACCGCTCGGCCACCCTGACTTGGATTCATTCAATTGGGACGTTTTATAAATTACATCTATTCTAGTTAATTTCATAAAACATATCGTGTCAGAAGTGGGATTCGCACCCAGGCTCTCATACGAGGACCAGAATACACAGTTTCACGTTGTGAACGAAGGAAACTTAGCCCCTTGAGTCTGGCGCCTTAGACCGCTCGGCCACCCTGACTTGGATTCATTCAATTGGGACGTTTTATAAATTACATCTGTTCCAGTTAATTTCATAAAACATATCGTGTCAGAAGTGGGATTCGAACCCACGCCCTCATACGAGGAGCAGAATACACAGATTCACGTTGTGAGCGAAGGAAACTGAGCCCCTTGAGTCTGGCGCCTTAGACCGCTCGGCCACCCTGACTTGGATTCATTCAATTGGGACGTTTTATAAATTACATCTCTTCCAGTTAATTTCATAAAACATATCGTGTCAGCAGTGGGATTCGCACCCAGGCTCTCATACGAGGACCAGAATACACAGTTTCACGTTGTGAACGAAGGAAACTTAGCCCCTTGAGTCTGGCGCCTTAGACCGCTCGGCCACCCTGACTTGGATTCATTCAATTGGGACGTTTTATAAATTACATCTGTTCCAGTTAATTTCATAAAACATATCGTGTCAGAAGTGGGATTCGAACCCACGCCCTCATACGAGGAGCAGAATACACAGATTCACGTTGTGAGCGAAGGAAACTGAGCCCCTTGAGTCTGGCGCCTTAGACCGCTCGGCCACCCTGACTTGGATTCATTCAATTGGGACGTTTTATAAATTACATCTCTTCCAGTTAATTTCATAAAACATATCGTGTCAGCAGTGGGATTCGCACCCAGGCTCTCATACGAGGACCAGAATACACAGTTTCACGTTGTGAACGAAGGAAACTTAGCCCCTTGAGTCTGGCGCCTTAGACCGCTCGGCCACCCTGACTTGGATTCATTCAATTGGGACGTTTTATAAATTACATCTGTTCCAGTTAATTTCATAAAACATATCGTGTCAGAAGTGGGATACGAACCCAGGCCCTCATACGAGGACCAGAATACACAGATTACCGTTGTGAACGAAGGAAACTGAGCCCCTTGAGTCTGGCGCCTTAGACCGCTCGGCCACCCCGACTTGGATTCATTCAATTGGGATGTTTTATAAATTACATCTCTTCCAGTTAATTTCATAAAACATATCGTGTCAGCAGTGGGATTCGGACCCAGGCCCTCATACGAGGACCAGAATGCACAGATTCACGTTGTGAACGAAGGAAACTGAGCCATTTGAGTCTGGCGCCTTAGACCGCTCGGCCACCCTGACTTGGATTCATTCAATTGGGACGTTTTATAAATTACATCTCTTCCAGTTGATTTCATAAAACATATCGTGTCAGAAGTGGGATACGAACCCAGGCCCTCATACGAGGACCAGAATACACAGATTCACGTTGTGAACGAAGGAAACTGAGCCCCTTGAGTCTGGCGCCTTAGACCGCTCGGCCACCCCGACTTCGATTCATTCAATTGGGATGTTTTATAAATTACATCTCTTCCAGTTAATTTCATAAAACATATCGTGTCAGAAGTGGGATTCGGAGTCAGGCCCTCATACGAGGACCAGAATACACAGATTCACGTTGTGAACGAAGGAAACTAAGCCCCTTCAGTCTGGCGCCTTGGACCGCTCGGCCACCCTGACTTGGATTCATTCAATTGGGACGTTTTATAAATTACATCTATTCTAGTTAATTTCATAAAACATATCGTGTCAGAAGTGGGATTCGCACCCAGGCTCTCATACGAGGACCAGAATACACAGTTTCACGTTGTGAACGAAGGAAACTTAGCCCCTTGAGTCTGGCGCCTTAGACCGCTCGGCCACCCTGACTTGGATTCATTCAATTGGGACGTTTTATAAATTACATCTGTTCCAGTTAATTTCATAAAACATATCGTGTCAGAAGTGGGATTCGAACCCACGCCCTCATACGAGGAGCAGAATACACAGATTCACGTTGTGAGCGAAGGAAACTGAGCCCCTTGAGTCTGGCGCCTTAGACCGCTCGGCCACCCTGACTTGGATTCATTCAATTGGGACGTTTTATAAATTACATCTCTTCCAGTTAATTTCATAAAACATATCGTGTCAGCAGTGGGATTCGCACCCAGGCTCTCATACGAGGACCAGAATACACAGTTTCACGTTGTGAACGAAGGAAACTTAGCCCCTTGAGTCTGGCGCCTTAGACCGCTCGGCCACCCTGACTTGGATTCATTCAATTGGGACGTTTTATAAATTACATCTGTTCCAGTTAATTTCATAAAACATATCGTGTCAGAAGTGGGATTCGAACCCACGCCCTCATACGAGGAGCAGAATACACAGATTCACGTTGTGAGCGAAGGAAACTGAGCCCCTTGAGTCTGGCGCCTTAGACCGCTCGGCCACCCTGACTTGGATTCATTCAATTGGGACGTTTTATAAATTACATCTCTTCCAGTTAATTTCATAAAACATATCGTGTCAGCAGTGGGATTCGCACCCAGGCTCTCATACGAGGACCAGAATACACAGTTTCACGTTGTGAACGAAGGAAACTTAGCCCCTTGAGTCTGGCGCCTTAGACCGCTCGGCCACCCTGACTTGGATTCATTCAATTGGGACGTTTTATAAATTACATCTGTTCCAGTTAATTTCATAAAACATATCGTGTCAGAAGTGGGATTCGAACCCACGCCCTCATACGAGAAGCAGAATACACATATTCACGTTGTGAACGAAGGAAACTGAGCCCCTTGAGTCTGGCGCCTTAGACCGCTCGGCCACCCTGACTTGGATTCATTCAATTGGGACGTTTTATAAATTACATCTCTTCCAGTTAATTTCATAAAACATATCGTGTCAGCAGTGGGATTCGGACCCAGGCCCTCATACGAGGACCAGAATGCACGGATTCACGTTGTGAACGAAGGAAACTGAGCCATTTGAGTCTGGCGCCTTAGACCGCTCGGCCACCCCGACTAGGATTCGTTATATTGGGACGTTTTATAAATTACATCTCTTCCAGTTAATTTCATAAAACATATCGTGTCAGAAGTGGGATTCGCACCCAGGCCCTCATACGAGGACCAGAATGCACAGATTCACGTTGTGAACGAAGGAAACTGAGCCCATTGAGTCTGGCGCCTTAGACCGCTCGGCCACCCTGATTTGGATTCATAGAATTGGGACGTTTTATAAATTACATCTCTTCCAGTTAATTTCATAAAACATATCGTGTCAGCAGTGGGATTCGCACCCAGGCTCTCATACGAGGACGAGAATACACAGTTTCACGTTGCGAACGAAGGAAACTTAGCCCCTTGAGTCTGGCGCCTTAGACCGCTCGGCCACCCTGACTTGGATTCATTCAATTGGGACGTTTTATAAATTACATCTGTTCCAGTTAATTTCATAAAACATATCGTGTCAGAAGTGGGATTCGAACCCACGCCCTCATACGAGGAGCAGAATACACAGATTCACGTTGTGAGCGAAGGAAACTGAGCCCCTTGAGTCTGGCGCCTTAGACCGCTCGGCCACCCTGACTTGGATTCATTCAATTGGGACGTTTTATAAATTACATCTCTTCCAGTTAATTTCATAAAACATATCGTGTCAGCAGTGGGATTCGCACCCAGGCTCTCATACGAGGACCAGAATACACAGTTTCACGTTGTGAACGAAGGAAACTTAGCCCCTTGAGTCTGGCGCCTTAGACCGCTCGGCCACCCTGACTTGGATTCATTCAATTGGGACGTTTTATAAATTACATCTGTTCCAGTTAATTTCATAAAACATATCGTGTCAGAAGTGGGATTCGAACCCACGCCCTCATACGAGAAGCAGAATACACATATTCACGTTGTGAACGAAGGAAACTGAGCCCCTTGAGTCTGGCGCCTTAGACCGCTCGGCCACCCTGACTTGGATTCATTCAATTGGGACGTTTTATAAATTACATCTCTTCCAGTTAATTTCATAAAACATATCGTGTCAGCAGTGGGATTCGGACCCAGGCCCTCATACGAGGACCAGAATGCACGGATTCACGTTGTGAACGAAGGAAACTGAGCCATTTGAGTCTGGCGCCTTAGACCGCTCGGCCACCCCGACTAGGATTCGTTATATTGGGACGTTTTATAAATTACATCTCTTCCAGTTAATTTCATAAAACATATCGTGTCAGAAGTGGGATTCGCACCCAGGCCCTCATACGAGGACCAGAATGCACAGATTCACGTTGTGAACGAAGGAAACTGAGCCCATTGAGTCTGGCGCCTTAGACCGCTCGGCCACCCTGATTTGGATTCATAGAATTGGGACGTTTTATAAATTACATCTCTTCCAGTTAATTTCATAAAACATATCGTGTCAGCAGTGGGATTCGCACCCAGGCTCTCATACGAGGACGAGAATACACAGTTTCACGTTGCGAACGAAGGAAACTTAGCCCCTTGAGTCTGGCGCCTTAGACCGCTCGGCCACCCTGACTTGGATTCATTCAATTGGGACGTTTTATAAATTACATCTGTTCCAGTTAATTTCATAAAACATATCGTGTCAGAAGTGGGATTCGAACCCACGCCCTCATACGAGGAGCAGAATACACAGATTCACGTTGTGAACGAAGGAAACTGAGCCCCTTGAGTCTGGCGCCTTAGACCGCTCGGCCACCCTGACTTGGATTCATTCAATTGGGACGTTTTATAAATTACATCTCTTCAAGTTAATTTCATAAAACATATCGTGTCAGCAGTGGGATTCGGACCCAGGCCCTCATACGAGGACCAGAATGGACGGATTCACGTTGTGAACGAAGGAAACTGAGCCATTTGAGTCTGGCGCCTTAGACCGCTCGGCCACCCCGACTAGGATTCGTTATATTGGGACGTTTTAGAAATTACATCTGTTCCAGTTAATTTCATAAAACATATCGTGTCAGAAGTGGGATTCGAACCCAGGCCCTCATACGAGGACCAGAACACACAGATTCACGTTGTGAACGAAGGAAACTGAGCCCCTTGGGTCTGGCGCCTTAGACCGCTCGGCCACCCTGACTTGGATTCATTCAATTGGGACGTTTTATAAATTACATCTCTTCCAGTTAATTTCATAAAACATATCGTGTCAGAAGTGGGATTCGAACCCAGGCCCTCATACGAGGACCAGAATGCACAGATTCACGTTGTGAACGAAGGAAACTGAGCCATTTGAGTCTGGCGCCTTACACCGCTCGGCCACCCTGACTTGGATTCATTCAATTGGGATGTTTTATAAATTACATCTCTTCCAGTTAATTTCATAAAACATATCGTGTCTGAAGTGGGATTCGAACCCACGCCCTCATACGCGGAGCAGAATACACAGATTCACGTTAAGAACGAAGGAAACTTAGCCCCTTGAGTCTGGCGCCTTAGACCGCTCGGCCACCCTGACTTGGATTCATTCAATTGGGACGTTTTATAAATTACATCTGTTCCAGTTAATTTCATAAAACATATCGTGTCAGAAGTGGGATTCTAACCCACGCCCTCATACGAGGAGTAGAATACACAGATTCACGTTGTGAACGAAGGAAACTGAGCCCCTTGAGTCTGGCGCCTTAGACCGCTCGGCCACCCTGACTTGGATTCATTCAATTGGGACGTTTTATAAATTACATCTGTTCCAGTTAATTTCATAAAACATATCGTGTCAGAAGTGGGATTCGGAGCCAGGCCCTCATACGAGGACCAGAATACACAGATTCACGTTGTGAACGAAGGAAACTGAGCCCCTTGAGTCTGGCGCCTTAGACCGCTCGGCCACCCTGACTTGGATTCATTCAATTGGGACGTTTTATAAATTACATCTATTCTAGTTAATTTCATAAAACATATCGTGTCAGAAGTGGGATTCGCACCCAGGCTCTCATACGAGGACCAGAATACACAGTTTCACGTTGTGAACGAAGGAAACTTAGCCCCTTGAGTCTGGCGCCTTAGACCGCTCGGCCACCCCGACTTGGATTCATTCAATTGGGATGTTTTATAAATTACATCTCTTCCAGTTAATTTCATAAAACATATCGTGTCAGCAGTGGGATTCGGACCCAGGCCCTCATACGAGGACCAGAATGCACAGATTCACGTTGTGAACGAAGGAAACTGAGCTATTTGAGTCTGGCGCCTTAGACCGCTCGGCCACCCTGACTTGGATTCATTCAATTGGGACGTTTTATAAATTACATCTCTTCCAGTTAATTTCATAAAACATATCGTGTCAGCAGTGGGATTCGAACCCACGCCCTCATACGACGACCAGAATACACAGATTCACGTTTTGAACGAAGGAAACTGAGCCCCTTGAGTCTGGCGCTTTAGACCGCTCGGCCACCCTGACTTGGATTCATTCAATTGGGACGTTTTATAAATTACATCTGTTCCAGTTAATTTCATAAAACATATCGTGTCAGAAGTGGGATTCGAACCCAGGCCCTCATACGAGGACCAGAATTCACAGATTCACGTTGTGAACGAAGGAAACTGAGCCCCTTGAGTCTGGCGCCTTAGACCGCTGGGCCACCCTGACTTGGATTCATTCAATTGTGACGTTTTATAAATTACATCTCTTCCAGTTAATTTCATAAAACATATCGTGTCAGAAGTGGGATTCGAACCCAGGCCCTCATACGAGGACCAGAATGCACAGATTCACGTTGTGAACGAAGGAAACTGAGCCCCTTCAGTCTGGCGCCTTAGACCGCCGGCCACCCCGACTTGGCTTCATTCAATTGGGACGTTTTATAAATTACATCTGTTCCAGTTAATTTCATAAAACATATCGTGTCAGAAGTGGGATTCGAACCCAGGCCCTCATACGAGGACCAGAATACACAGATTCACGTTGTGAACGAAGGAAACTGAGCCCCTTGGGTCTGGCGCCTTAGACCGCTCGGCCACCCTGACTTGGATTCATTCAATTGGGACGTTTTATAAATTACATCTCTTCCAGTTAATTTCATAAAACATATCGTGTCAGAAGTGGGATTCGAACCCAGGCCCTCATACGAGGACCAGAATGCACAGATTCACGTTGTGAACGAAGGAAACTGAGCCATTTGAGTCTGGCGTCTTACACCGCTCGGCCACCCTGACTTGGATTCATTCAATTGGGATGTTTTATAAATTACATCTCTTCCAGTTAATTTCATAAAACATATCGTGTCTGAAGTGGGATTCGAACCCACGCCCTCATACGAGGAGCAGAATACACAGATTCACGTTAAGAACGAAGGAAACTTAGCCCCTTGAGTCTGGCGCCTTAGACCGCTCGGCCACCCCGACTTGGATTCATTCAATTGGGATGTTTTATAAATTACATCTCTTCCAGTTAATTTCATAAAACATATCGTGTCAGAAGTGGGATACGAACCCAGGCCCTCATACGAGGACCAGAATACACAGATTCACGTTGTGAACGAAGGAAAATGAGCCCCTTGAGTCTGGCGCCTTAGACCGCTCGGCCACCCCGACTTGGATTCATTCAATTGGGATGTTTTATAAATTACATCTCTTCCAGTTAATTTCATAAAACATATCGTGTCAGCAGTGGGATTCGGACCCAGGCCCTCATACGAGGACCAGAATGCACAGATTCACGTTGCGAACGAAGGAAACTGAGCCATTTGAGTCTGGCGCCTTAGACCGCTCGGCCACCCTGACTTAAATTCATTCAATTGGGACGTTTTATAAATTACATCTCTTCCAGTTAATTTCATAAAACATATCGTGTCAGAAGTGGGATACGAACCCAGGCCCTCATACGAGGACCAGAATACACAGATTCACGTTGTGAACGAAGGAAACTGAGCCCCTTGAGTCTGGCGCCTTAGACCGCTCGGCCACCCCGACTTGGATTCATTCAATCGGGATGTTTTATAAATTACATCTCTTCCAGTTAATTTCATAAAACATATCGTAACAGAAGTGGGATTCGGAGCCAGGCCCTCATACGAGGACCAGAATACACAGATTCACGTTGTGAACGAAGGAAACTGAGCCCCTTGAGTCTGGCGCCTTAGACCGCTCGGCCACCCTGACTTGGATTCATTCAATTGGGACGTTTTATAAATTACATCTATTCTAGTTAATTTCATAAAACATATCGTGTCAGAAGTGGGATTCGAACCCAGGCCCTCATACGAGGACCAGAATGCACAGATTCACGTTGTGAACGAAGGAAACTGAGCCCCTTCAGTCTGGCGCCTTAGACCGCCGGCCACCCCGACTTGGCTTCATTCAACTGGGACGTTTTATAAATTACATCTGTTCCAGTTAATTTCATACAACATATCGTGTCAGAAGTGGGATTCGAACCCAGGCCCTCATACGAGGACCAGAATACACAGATTCACGTTGTGAACGAAGGAAACTGAGCCCCTTGGGTCTGGCGCCTTAGACCGCTCGGCCACCCTGACTTGGATTCATTCAATTGGGACGTTTTATAAATTACATCTCTTCCAGTTAATTTCATAAAACATATCGTGTCAGAAGTGGGATTCGAACCCAGGCCCTCATACGAGGACCAGAATGCACAGATTCACGTTGTGAACGAAGGAAACTGAGCCATTTGAGTCTGGCGCCTTACACCGCTCGGCCACCCTGACTTGGATTCATTCAATTGGGATGTTTTATAAATTACATCTCTTCCAGTTAATTTCATAAAACATATCGTGTCTGAAGTGGGATTCGAACCCACGCCCTCATACGAGGAGCAGAATACACAGATTCACGTTAAGAACGAAGGAAACTTAGCCCCTTGAGTCTGGCGCCTTAGACCGCTCGGCCACCCCGACTTGGATTCATTCAATTGGGATGTTTTATAAATTACATCTCTTCCAGTTAATTTCATAAAACATATCGTGTCAGAAGTGGGATACGAACCCAGGCCCTCATACGAGGACCAGAATACACAGATTCACGTTGTGAACGAAGGAAAATGAGCCCCTTGAGTCTGGCGCCTTAGACCGCTCGGCCACCCCGACTTGGATTCATTCAATTGGGATGTTTTATAAATTACATCTCTTCCAGTTAATTTCATAAAACATATCGTGTCAGCAGTGGGATTCGGACCCAGGCCCTCATACGAGGACCAGAATGCACAGATTCACGTTGCGAACGAAGGAAACTGAGCCATTTGAGTCTGGCGCCTTAGACCGCTCGGCCACCCTGACTTAAATTCATTCAATTGGGACGTTTTATAAATTACATCTCTTCCAGTTAATTTCATAAAACATATCGTGTCAGAAGTGGGATACGAACCCAGGCCCTCATACGAGGACCAGAATACACAGATTCACGTTGTGAACGAAGGAAACTGAGCCCCTTGAGTCTGGCGCCTTAGACCGCTCGGCCACCCCGACTTGGATTCATTCAATCGGGATGTTTTATAAATTACATCTCTTCCAGTTAATTTCATAAAACATATCGTAACAGAAGTGGGATTCGGAGCCAGGCCCTCATACGAGGACCAGAATACACAGATTCACGTTGTGAACGAAGGAAACTGAGCCCCTTGAGTCTGGCGCCTTAGACCGCTCGGCCACCCTGACTTGGATTCATTCAATTGGGACGTTTTATAAATTACATCTATTCTAGTTAATTTCATAAAACATATCGTGTCAGAAGTGGGATTCGCACCCAGGCTCTCATACGAGGACCAGAATACACAGTTTCACGTTGTGAACGAAGGAAACTGAGCCCCTTGAGTCTGGCGCCTTAGACCGCTCGGCCACCCTGACTTGGATTCATTCAATTGGGACGTTTTATAAATTACATCTCTTCCAGTTAATTTCATAAAACATATCGTGTCAGCAGTGGGATTCGCACCCAGGCTCTCATACGAGGAACAGAATACACAGTTTCACGTTGTGAACGAAGGAAACTTAGCCCCTTGAGTCTGGCGCCTTAGACCGCTCGGCCACCCTGACTTGGATTCATTCAATTGGGACGTTTTATAAATTACATCTGTTCCAGTTAATTTCATAAAACATATCGTGTCAGAAGTGGGATTCGAACCCACGCCCTCATACGAGGAGCAGAATACACAGATTCACGTTGTGAACGAAGGAAACTGAGCCCCTTGAGTCTGGCGCCTTAGACCGCTCGGCCACCCTGACTTGGATTCATTCAATTGGGACGTTTTATAAATTACATCTCTTCCAGTTAATTTCATAAAACATATCGTGTCAGCAGTGGGATTCGGACCCAGGCCCTCATACGAGGACCAGAATGCACGGATTCACGTTGTGAACGAAGGAAACTGAGCCATTTGAGTCTGGCGCCTTAGACCGCTCGGCCACCCCGACTAGGATTCGTTATATTGGGACGTTTTATAAATTACATCTCTTCCAGTTAATTTCATAAAACATATCGTGTCAGAAGTGGGATTCGCACCCAGGCCCTCATACGAGGACCAGAATGCACAGATTCACGTTGTGAACGAAGGAAACTGAGCCATTTGAGTCTGGCGCCTTAGACCGCTCGGCCACCCTGACTTGGATTCATTCAATTGGGACGTTTTATAAATTACATCTCTTCCAGTTAATTTCATAAAACATATCGTATCCGAAGTGGGATACGAACCCAGGCCCTCATACGAGGACCAGAATACACAGATTCACGTTGTGAACGAAGGAAACTGAGCCCCTTGAGTCTGGCGCCTTAGACCGCTCGGCCACCCTGACTTGGATTCATTCAATTGGGACGTTTTATAAATTACATCTGTTCCAGTTAATTTCATAAAACATATCGTGTCAGAAGTGGGATTCGAACCCAGGCCCTCATACGAGGACCAGAACACACAGATTCACGTTGTGAACGAAGGAAACTGAGCCCCTTGGGTCTGGCGCCTTAGACCGCTCGGCCACCCTGACTTGGATTCATTCAATTGGGACGTTTTATAAATTACATCTCTTCCAGTTAATTTCATAAAACATATCGTGTCAGAAGTGGGATTCGAACCCAGGCCCTCATACGAGGACCAGAATGCACAGATTCACGTTGTGAACGAAGGAAACTGAGCCATTTGAGTCTGGCGCCTTAGACCGCTCGGCCACCCCGACTAGGATTCGTTATATTGGGACGTTTTATAAATTACATCTCTTCCAGTTAATTTCATAAAACATATCGTGTCAGAAGTGGGATTCGCACCCAGGCCCTCATACGAGGACCAGAATGCACAGATTCACGTTGTGAACGAAGGAAACTGAGCCATTTGAGTCTGGCGCCTTAGACCGCTCGGCCACCCTGACTTGGATTCATTCAATTGGGACGTTTTATAAATTACATCTCTTCCAGTTAATTTCATAAAACATATCGTATCCGAAGTGGGATACGAACCCAGGCCCTCATACGAGGACCAGAATACACAGATTCACGTTGTGAACGAAGGAAACTGAGCCCCTTGAGTCTGGCGCCTTAGACCGCTCGGCCACCCTGACTTGGATTCATTCAATTGGGACGTTTTATAAATTACATCTGTTCCAGTTAATTTCATAAAACATATCGTGTCAGAAGTGGGATTCGAACCCAGGCCCTCATACGAGGACCAGAACACACAGATTCACGTTGTGAACGAAGGAAACTGAGCCCCTTGGGTCTGGCGCCTTAGACCGCTCGGCCACCCTGACTTGGATTCATTCAATTGGGACGTTTTATAAATTACATCTCTTCCAGTTAATTTCATACAACATATCGTGTCAGAAGTGGGATTCGAACCCAGGCCCTCATACGAGGACCAGAATGCACAGATTCACGTTGTGAACGAAGGAAACTGAGCCATTTGAGTCTGGCGCCTTACACCGCTCGGCCACCCTGACTTGGATTCATTCAATTGGGATGTTTTATAAATTACATCTCTTCCAGTTAATTTCATAAAACCTATCGTGTCTGAAGTGGGATTCGAACCCACGCCCTCATACGCGGAGCAGAATACACAGATTCACGTTAAGAACGAAGGAAACTTAGCCCCTTGAGTCTGGCGCCTTAGACCGCTCGGCCACCCTGACTTGGATTCATTCAATTGGGACGTTTTATAAATTACATCTGTTCCAGTTAATTTCATAAAACATATCGTGTCAGAAGTGGGATTCGAACCCAGGCCCTCATACGAGAATGCACGGATTCACGTTGTGAACGAAGAAAACTGAGCCATTTGAGTCTGGCGCCTTAGACCGCTCGGCCACCCCGACTAGGATTCGTTATATTGGGACGTTTTATAAATTACATCTCTTCCAGTTAATTTCATAAAACATATCGTGTCAGAAGTGGGATTCGCACCCAGGCCCTCATACGAGGACCAGAATGCACAGATTCACGTTGTGAACGAAGGAAACTGAGCCATTTGAGTCTGGCGCCTTAGACCGCTCGGCCACCCTGACTTGGATTCATTCAATTGGGACGTTTTATAAATTACATCTCTTCCAGTTAATTTCATAAAACATATCGTGTCCGAAGTGGGATACGAACCCAGGCCCTCATACGAGGACCAGAATACACAGATTCACGTTGTGAACGAAGGAAACTGAGCCCCTTGAGTCTGGCGCCTTAGACCGCTCGGCCACCCTGACTTGGATTCATTCAATTGGGACGTTTTATAAATTACATCTCTTCCAGTTAATTTCATAAAACATATCGTGTCAGCAGTGGGATTCGAACCCACGCCCTCATACGACGACCAGAATACACAGATTCACGTTGTGAACGAAGGAAACTGAGCCCCTTGAGTCTGGCGCTTTAGACCGCTCGGCCACCCTGACTTGGATTCATTCAATTGGGACGTTTTATAAATTACATTTGTTCCAGTTAATTTCATAAAACATATCGTGTCAGAAGTGGGATTCGAACCCAGGCCCTCATACGAGGACCAGAATACACAGATTCACGTTGTGAACGAAGGAAACTGAGCCCCTTGAGTCTGGCGCCTTAGACCGCTGGGCCACCCTGACTTGGATTCATTCAATTGTGACGTTTTATAAATTACATCTCTTCCAGTTAATTTCATAAAACATATCGTGTCAGAAGTGGGATTCGAACCCAGGCCCTCATACGAGGACCAGAATGCACAGATTCACGTTGTGAACGAAGGAAACTGAGCCCCTTCAGTCTGGCGCCTTAGACCGCCGGCCACCCCGACTTGGCTTCATTCAATTGGGACGTTTTATAAATTACATCTGTTCCAGTTAATTTCATAAAACATATCGTGTCAGAAGTGGGATTCGAACCCAGGCCCTCATACGAGGACCAGAATACACAGATTCACGTTGTGAACGAAGGAAACTGAGCCCCTTGGGTCTGGCGCCTTAGACCGCTCGGCCACCCTGACTTGGATTCATTCAATTGGGACGTTTTATAAATTACATCTCTTCCACTTAATTTCATAAAACATATCGTGTCAGAAGTGGGATTCGAACCCAGGCCCTCATACGAGGACCAGAATTCACAGATTCACGTTGTGAACGAAGGAAACTGAGCCATTTGAGTCTGGCGCCTTACACCGCTCGGCCACCCTGACTTGGATTCATTCAATTGGGATGTTTTATAAATTACATCTCTTCCAGTTAATTTCATAAAACATATCGTGTCTGAAGTGGGATTCGAACCCACGCCCTCATACGAGGAGCAGAATACACAGATTCACGTTAAGAACGAAGGAAACTTAGCCCCTTGAGTCTGGCGCCTTAGACCGCTCGGCCACCCCGACTTGGATTCATTCAATTGGGATGTTTTATAAATTACATCTCTTCCAGTTAATTTCATAAAACATATCGTGTCAGAAGTGGGATACGAACCCAGGCCCTCATACGAGGACCAGAATACACAGATTCACGTTGTGAACGAAGGAAAATGAGCCCCTTGAGTCTGGCGCCTTAGACCGCTCGGCCACCCCGACTTGGATTCATTCAATTGGGATGTTTTATAAATTACATCTCTTCCAGTTAATTTCATAAAACATATCGTGTCAGCAGTGGGATTCGGACCCAGGCCCTCATACGAGGACCAGAATGCACAGATTCACGTTGCGAACGAAGGAAACTGAGCCATTTGAGTCTGGCGCCTTAGACCGCTCGGCCACCCTGACTTAAATTCATTCAATTGGGACGTTTTATAAATTACATCTCTTCCAGTTAATTTCATAAAACATATCGTGTCAGAAGTGGGATACGAACCCAGGCCCTCATACGAGGACCAGAATACACAGATTCACGTTGTGAACGAAGGAAACTGAGCCCCTTGAGTCTGGCGCCTTAGACCGCTCGGCCACCCCGACTTGGATTCATTCAATTGGGATGTTTTATAAATTACATCTCTTCCAGTTAATTTCATAAAACATATCGTAACAGAAGTGGGATTCGGAGCCAGGCCCTCATACGAGGACCAGAATACACAGATTCACGTTGTGAACGAAGGAAACTGAGCCCCTTGAGTCTGGCGCCTTAGACCGCTCGGCCACCCTGACTTGGATTCATTCAATTGGGACGTTTTATAAATTACATCTATTCTAGTTAATTTCATAAAACATATCGTGTCAGAAGTGGGATTCGCACCCAGGCTCTCATACGAGGACCAGAATACACAGTTTCACGTTGTGAACGAAGGAAACTGAGCCCCTTGAGTCTGGCGCCTTAGACCGCTCGGCCACCCTGACATGGATTCATTCAATTGGGACGTTTTATAAATTACATCTCTTCCAGTTAATTTCATAAAACATATCGTGTCAGCAGTGGGATTCGCACCCAGGCTCTCATACGAGGAACAGAATACACAGTTTCACGTTGTGAACGAAGGAAACTTAGCCCCTTGAGTCTGGCGCCTTAGACCGCTCGGCCACCCTGACTTGGATTCATTCAATTGGGACGTTTTATAAATTACATCTGTTCGAGTTAATTTCATAAAACATATCGTGTCAGAAGTGGGATTCGAACCCACGCCCTCATACGAGGAGCAGAATACACAGATTCACGTTGTGAACGAAGGAAACTGAGCCCCTTGAGTCTGGCGCCTTAGACCGCTCGGCCACCCTGACTTGGATTCATTCAATTGGGACGTTTTATAAATTACATCTCTTCCAGTTAATTTCATAAAACATATCGTGTCAGAAGTGGGATACGAACCCAGGCCCTCATACGAGGACCAGAATACACAGATTCACGTTGTGAACGAAGGAAACTGAGCCATTTGAGTCTGGCGCCTTAGACCGCTCGGCCACCCTGACTTAAATTCATTCAATTGGGACGTTTTATAAATTACATCTCTTCCAGTTAATTTCATAAAACATATCGTGTCAGAAGTGGGATACGAACCCAGGCCCTCATACGAGGACCAGAATACACAGATTCACGTTGTGAACGAAGGAAACTGAGCCCCTTGAGTCTGGCGCCTTAGACCGCTCGGCCACCCCGACTTGGATTCATTCAATTGGGATGTTTTATAAATTACATCTCTTCCAGTTAATTTCATAAAACATATCGTAACAGAAGTGGGATTCGGAGCCAGGCCCTCATACGAGGACCAGAATACACAGATTCACGTTGTGAACGAAGGAAACTGAGCCCCTTGAGTCTGGCGCCTTAGACCGCTCGGCCACCCTGACTTGGATTCATTCAATTGGGACGTTTTATAAATTACATCTCTTCCAGTTAATTTCATAAAACATATCGTGTCAGCAGTGGGATTCGCACCCAGGCTCTCATACGAGGAACAGAATACACAGTTTCACGTTGTGAACGAAGGAAACTTAGCCCCTTGAGTCTGGCGCCTTAGACCGCTCGGCCACCCTGACTTGGATTCATTCAATTGGGACGTTTTATAAATTACATCTGTTCGAGTTAATTTCATAAAACATATCGTGTCAGAAGTGGGATTCGAACCCACGCCCTCATACGAGGAGCAGAATACACAGATTCACGTTGTGAACGAAGGAAACTGAGCCCCTTGAGTCTGGCGCCTTAGACCGCTCGGCCACCCTGACTTGGATTCATTCAATTGGGACGTTTTATAAATTACATCTCTTCCAGTTAATTTCATAAAACATATCGTGTCAGCAGTGGGATTCGGACCCAGGCCCTCATACGAGGACCAGAATGCACGGATTCACGTTGTGAACGAAGGAAACTGAGCCATTTGAGTCTGGCGCCTTAGACCGCTCGGCCACCCCGACTAGGATTCGTTATATTGGGACGTTTTATAAATTACATCTCTTCCAGTTAATTTCATAAAACATATCGTGTCAGAAGTGGGATTCGAACCCACGCCCTCATACGAGGAGCAGAATACACAGATTCACGTTGTGAACGAAGGAAACTGAGCCCCTTGAGTCTGGCGCCTTAGACCGCTCGGCCACCCTGACTTGGATTCATTCAATTGGGACGTTTTATAAATTACATCTCTTCCAGTTAATTTCATAAAACATATCGTGTCAGAAGTGGGATACGAACCCAGGCCCTCATACGAGGACCAGAATACACAGATTCACGTTGTGAACGAAGGAAACTGAGCCATTTGAGTCTGGCGCCTTAGACCGCTCGGCCACCCTGACTTAAATTCATTCAATTGGGACGTTTTATAAATTACATCTCTTCCAGTTAATTTCATAAAACATATCGTGTCAGAAGTGGGATACGAACCCAGGCCCTCATACGAGGACCAGAATACACAGATTCACGTTGTGAACGAAGGAAACTGAGCCCCTTGAGTCTGGCGCCTTAGACCGCTCGGCCACCCCGACTTGGATTCATTCAATTGGGATGTTTTATAAATTACATCTCTTCCAGTTAATTTCATAAAACATATCGTAACAGAAGTGGGATTCGGAGCCAGGCCCTCATACGAGGACCAGAATACACAGATTCACGTTGTGAACGAAGGAAACTGAGCCCCTTGAGTCTGGCGCCTTAGACCGCTCGGCCACCCTGACTTGGATTCATTCAATTGGGACGTTTTATAAATTACATCTATTCTAGTTAATTTCATAAAACATATCGTGTCAGAAGTGGGATTCGCACCCAGGCTCTCATACGAGGACCAGAATACACAGTTTCACGTTGTGAACGAAGGAAACTGAGCCCCTTGAGTCTGGCGCCTTAGACCGCTCGGCCACCCTGACTTGGATTCATTCAATTGGGACGTTTTATAAATTACATCTCTTCCAGTTAATTTCATAAAACATATCGTGTCAGCAGTGGGATTCGCACCCAGGCTCTCATACGAGGAACAGAATACACAGTTTCACGTTGTGAACGAAGGAAACTTAGCCCCTTGAGTCTGGCGCCTTAGACCGCTCGGCCACCCTGACTTGGATTCATTCAATTGGGACGTTTTATAAATTACATCTGTTCGAGTTAATTTCATAAAACATATCGTGTCAGAAGTGGGATTCGAACCCACGCCCTCATACGAGGAGCAGAATACACAGATTCACGTTGTGAACGAAGGAAACTGAGCCCCTTGAGTCTGGCGCCTTAGACCGCTCGGCCACCCTGACTTGGATTCATTCAATTGGGACGTTTTATAAATTACATCTCTTCCAGTTAATTTCATAAAACATATCGTGTCAGCAGTGGGATTCGGACCCAGGCCCTCATACGAGGACCAGAATGCACGGATTCACGTTGTGAACGAAGGAAACTGAGCCATTTGAGTCTGGCGCCTTAGACCGCTCGGCCACCCCGACTAGGATTCGTTATATTGGGACGTTTTATAAATTACATCTCTTCCAGTTAATTTCATAAAACATATCGTGTCAGAAGTGGGATTCGCACCCAGGCTCTCATACGAGGACCAGAATACACAGTTTCACGTTGTGAACGAAGGAAACTGAGCCCCTTGAGTCTGGCGCCTTAGACCGCTCGGCCACCCTGACTTGGATTCATTCAATTGGGACGTTTTATAAATTACATCTCTTCCAGTTAATTTCATAAAACATATCGTGTCAGCAGTGGGATTCGCACCCAGGCTCTCATACGAGGAACAGAATACACAGTTTCACGTTGTGAACGAAGGAAACTTAGCCCCTTGAGTCTGGCGCCTTAGACCGCTCGGCCACCCTGACTTGGATTCATTCAATTGGGACGTTTTATAAATTACATCTGTTCGAGTTAATTTCATAAAACATATCGTGTCAGAAGTGGGATACGAACCCAGGCCCTCATACGAGGACCAGAATACACAGATTCACGTTGTGAACGAAGGAAACTGAGCCCCTTGAGTCTGGCGCCTTAGACCGCTCGGCCACCCTGACTTGGATTCATTCAATTGGGACGTTTTATAAATTACATCTCTTCCAGTTAATTTCATAAAACATATCGTGTCAGCAGTGGGATTCGGACCCAGGCCCTCATACGAGGACCAGAATGCACGGATTCACGTTGTGAACGAAGGAAACTGAGCCATTTGAGTCTGGCGCCTTAGACCGCTCGGCCACCCCGACTAGGATTCGTTATATTGGGACGTTTTATAAATTACATCTCTTCCAGTTAATTTCATAAAACATATCGTGTCAGAAGTGGGATTCGAACCCACGCCCTCATACGAGGAGCAGAATACACAGATTCACGTTGTGAACGAAGGAAACTGAGCCCCTTGAGTCTGGCGCCTTAGACCGCTCGGCCACCCTGACTTGGATTCATTCAATTGGGACGTTTTATAAATTACATCTCTTCCAGTTAATTTCATAAAACATATCGTGTCAGAAGTGGGATACGAACCCAGGCCCTCATACGAGGACCAGAATACACAGATTCACGTTGTGAACGAAGGAAACTGAGCCATTTGAGTCTGGCGCCTTAGACCGCTCGGCCACCCTGACTTAAATTCATTCAATTGGGACGTTTTATAAATTACATCTCTTCCAGTTAATTTCATAAAACATATCGTGTCAGAAGTGGGATACGAACCCAGGCCCTCATACGAGGACCAGAATACACAGATTCACGTTGTGAACGAAGGAAACTGAGCCCCTTGAGTCTGCGCCTTAGACCGCTCGGCCACCCCGACTTGGATTCATTCAATTGGGATGTTTTATAAATTACATCTCTTCCAGTTAATTTCATAAAACATATCGTAACAGAAGTGGGATTCGGAGCCAGGCCCTCATACGAGGACCAGAATACACAGATTCACGTTGTGAACGAAGGAAACTGAGCCCCTTGAGTCTGGCGCCTTAGACCGCTCGGCCACCCTGACTTGGATTCATTCAATTGGGACGTTTTATAAATTACATCTATTCTAGTTAATTTCATAAAACATATCGTGTCAGAAGTGGGATTCGCACCCAGGCTCTCATACGAGGACCAGAATACACAGTTTCACGTTGTGAACGAAGGAAACTGAGCCCCTTGAGTCTGGCGCCTTAGACCGCTCGGCCACCCTGACTTGGATTCATTCAATTGGGACGTTTTATAAATTACATCTCTTCCAGTTAATTTCATAAAACATATCGTGTCAGCAGTGGGATTCGCACCCAGGCTCTCATACGAGGAACAGAATACACAGTTTCACGTTGTGAACGAAGGAAACTTAGCCCCTTGAGTCTGGCGCCTTAGACCGCTCGGCCACCCTGACTTGGATTCATTCAATTGGGACGTTTTATAAATTACATCTGTTCGAGTTAATTTCATAAAACATATCGTGTCAGAAGTGGGATTCGAACCCACGCCCTCATACGAGGAGCAGAATACACAGATTCACGTTGTGAACGAAGGAAACTGAGCCCCTTGAGTCTGGCGCCTTAGACCGCTCGGCCACCCTGACTTGGATTCATTCAATTGGGACGTTTTATAAATTACATCTCTTCCAGTTAATTTCATAAAACATATCGTGTCAGCAGTGGGATTCGGACCCAGGCCCTCATACGAGGACCAGAATGCACGGATTCACGTTGTGAACGAAGGAAACTGAGCCATTTGAGTCTGGCGCCTTAGACCGCTCGGCCACCCCGACTAGGATTCGTTATATTGGGACGTTTTATAAATTACATCTCTTCCAGTTAATTTCATAAAACATATCGTGTCAGAAGTGGGATTCGCACCCAGGCCCTCATACGAGGACCAGAATGCACAGATTCACGTTGTGAACGAAGGAAACTGAGCCATTTGAGTCTGGCGCCTTAGACCGCTCGGCCACCCTGACTTGGATTCATTCAATTGGGACGTTTTATAAATTACATCTCTTCCAGTTAATTTCATAAAACATATCGTGTCCGAAGTGGGATACGAACCCAGGCCCTCATACGAGGACCAGAATACACAGATTCACGTTGTGAACGAAGGAAACTGAGCCCCTTGAGTCTGGCGCCTTAGACCGCTCGGCCACCCCGACTTGGATTCATTCAATTGGGATGTTTTATAAATTACATCTCTTCCAGTTAATTTCATAAAACATATCGTGTCAGAAGTGGGATTCGGAGCCAGGCCCTCATACGAGGACCAGAATACACAGATTCACGTTGTGAACGAAGGAAACTGAGCCCCTTGAGTCTGGCGCCTTAGACCGCTCGGCCACCCTGACTTGGATTCATTCAATTGGGACGTTTTATAAAATACATCTATTCTAGTTAATTTCATAAAACATATCGTGTCAGAAGTGGGATTCGCACCCAGGCCCTCATACGAGGACCAGAATGCACAGATTCACGTTGTGAACGAAGGAAACTGAGCCCCTTGAGTCTGGCGCCTTAGACCGCTCGGCCACCCTGACTTGGATTCATTCAATTGGGACGTTTTATAAATTACATCTCTTCCAGTTAATTTCATAAAACATATCGTGTCAGCAGTGGGATTCGCACCCAGGCTCTCATACGAGGAACAGAATACACAGTTTCACGTTGTGAACGAAGGAAACTTAGCCCCTTGAGTCTGGCGCCTTAGACCGCTCGGCCACCCTGACTTGGATTCATTCAATTGGGACGTTTTATAAATTACATCTGTTCCAGTTAATTTCATAAAACATATCGTGTCAGAAGTGGGATTCGAACCCACGCCCTCATACGAGGAGCAGAATACACAGATTCACGTTGTGAACGAAGGAAACTGAGCCCCTTGAGTCTGGCGCCTTAGACCGCTCGGCCACCCTGACTTGGATTCATTCAATTGGGACGTTTTATAAATTACATCTCTTCCAGTTAATTTCATAAAACATATCGTGTCAGCAGTGGGATTCGGACCCAGGCCCTCATACGAGGACCAGAATGCACGGATTCACGTTGTGAACGAAGGAAACTGAGCCATTTGAGTCTGGCGCCTTAGACCGCTCGGCCACCCCGACTAGGATTCGTTATATTGGGACGTTTTATAAATTACATCTCTTCCAGTTAATTTCATAAAACATATCGTGTCAGAAGTGGGATTCGCACCCAGGCCCTCATACGAGGACCAGAATGCACAGATTCACGTTGTGAACGAAGGAAACTGAGCCATTTGAGTCTGGCGCCTTAGACCGCTCGGCCACCCTGACTTGGATTCATTCAATTGGGACGTTTTATAAATTACATCTCTTCCAGTTAATTTCATAAAACATATCGTGTCCGAAGTGGGATACGAACCCAGGCCCTCATACGAGGACCAGAATACACAGATTCACGTTGTGAACGAAGGAAACTGAGCCCCTTGAGTCTGGCGCCTTAGACCGCTCGGCCACCCCGACTTGGATTCATTCAATTGGGATGTTTTATAAATTACATCTCTTCCAGTTAATTTCATAAAACATATCGTGTCAGAAGTGGGATTCGGAGCCAGGCCCTCATACGAGGACCAGAAAACACAGATTCACGTTGTGAACGAAGGAAACTGAGCCCCTTGAGTCTGGCGCCTTAGACCGCTCGGCCACCCTGACTTGGATTCATTCAATTGGGACGTTTTATAAAATACATCTATTCTAGTTAATTTCATAAAACATATCGTGTCAGAAGTGGGATTCGCACCCAGGCTCTCATACGAGGACCAGAATACACAGTTTCACGTTGTGAACGAAGGAAACTTAGCCCCTTGAGTCTGGCGCCTTTGACCGCTCGGCCACCCTGACTTGGATTCATTCAATTGGGACGTTTTATAAATTACATCTGCTCCAGTTAATTTCATAAAACATATCGTGTCAGAAGTGGGATTCGAACCCACGCCCTCATACGAGGAGCAGAATACACAGTTTCACGTTGTGAACGAAGGAAACTTAGCCCCTTGAGTCTGGCGCCTTAGACCGCTCGGCCACCCTGACTTGGATTCATTCAATTGGGACGTTTTATAAATTACATCTGTTCCAGTTAATTTCATAAAACATATCGTGTCAGAAGTGGGATTCGAACCCAGGCCCTCATACGAGGACCAGAATACACAGATTCACGTTGTGAACGAAGGAAACTGAGCCCCTTGGGTCTGGCGCCTTAGACCGCTCGGCCACCCTGACTTGGATTCATTCAATTGGGACGTTTTATAAATTACATCTCTTCCAGTTAATTTCATAAAACATATCGTGTCAGAAGTGGGATTCGAACCCAGGCCCTCATACGAGGACCAGAATGCACAGATTCACGTTGTGAACGAAGGAAACTGAGCCATTTGAGTCTGGCGCCTTACACCGCTCGGCCACCCTGACTTGGATTCATTCAATTGGGACGTTTTATAAATTACATCTCTTCCAGTTAATTTCATAAAACATATCGTGTCAGAAGTGGGATTCGAACCCAGGCCCTCATACGAGGACCAGAATACACAGATTCACGTTGTGAACGAAGGAAACTGAGCCCCTTGAGTCTGGCGCCTTAGACCGCTCGGCCACCCCGACTTGGATTCATTCAATTGGGATGTTTTATAAATAACATCTCTTCCAGTTAATTTCATAAAACATATCGTGTCAGCAGTGGGATTCGGACCCAGGCCCTCATACGAGGACCAGAATGCACAGATTCACGTTGCGAACGAAGGAAACTGAGCCATTTGAGTCTGGCGCCTTAGACCGCTCGGCCACCCTGACTTGGATTCATTCAATTGGGACGTTTTATAAATTACATCTCTTCCAGTTAATTTCATAAAACATATCGTGTCAGAAGTGGGATTCGCACCCAGGCTCTCATACGAGGACCAGAATACACAGTTTCACGTTGTGAACGAAGGAAACTTAGCCCCTTGAGTCTGGCGCCTTAGACCGCTCGGCCACCCTGACTTGGATTCATTCAATTGGGACGTTTTATAAATTACATCTGTTCCAGTTAATTTCATAAAACATATCGTGTCAGAAGTGGGATTCGAACCCACGCCCTCATACGAGGAGCAGAATACACAGATTCACGTTGTGAACGAAGGAAACTGAGCCCCTTGAGTCTGGCGCCTTAGACCGCTCGGCCACCCTGACTTGGATTCATTCAATTGGGACGTTTTATAAATTACATCTCTTCCAGTTAATTTCATAAAACATATCGTGTCAGCAGTGGGATTCGCACCCAGGCTCTCATACGAGGACCAGAATACACAGTTTCACGTTGTGAACGAAGGAAACTTAGCCCCTTGAGTCTGGCGCCTTAGACCGCTCGGCCACCCTGACTTGGATTCATTCAATTGGGACGTTTTATAAATTACATCTGTTCCAGTTAATTTCATAAAACATATCGTGTCAGAAGTGGGATTCGAACCCACGCCCTCATACGAGGAGCAGAATACACAGATTCACGTTGTGAACGAAGGAAACTGAGCCCCTTGAGTCTGGCGCCTTAGACCGCTCGGCCACCCTGACTTGGATTCATTCAATTGGGACGTTTTATAAATTACATCTCTTCCAGTTAATTTCATAAAACATATCGTGTCAGCAGTGGGATTCGGACCCAGGCCCTCATACGAGGACCAGAATGCACGGATTCACGTTGTGAACGAAGGAAACTGAGCCATTTGAGTCTGGCGCCTTAGACCGCTCGGCCACCCCGACTAGGATTCGTTATATTGGGACGTTTTATAAATTACATCTCTTCCAGTTAATTTCATAAAACATATCGTGTCAGAAGTGGGATTCGCACCCAGGCCCTCATACGAGGACCAGAATGCACAGATTCACGTTGTGAACGAAGGAAACTGAGCCATTTGAGTCTGGCGCCTTAGACCGCTCGGCCACCCTGACTTGGATTCATTCAATTGGGACGTTTTATAAATTACATCTCTTCCAGTTAATTTCATAAAACATATCGTGTCCGAAGTGGGATACGAACCCAGGCCCTCATACGAGGACCAGAATACACAGATTCACGTTGTGAACGAAGGAAACTGAGCCCCTTGAGTCTGGCGCCTTAGACCGCTCGGCCACCCCGACTTGGATTCATTCAATTGGGATGTTTTATAAATTACATCTCTTCCAGTTAATTTCATAAAACATATCGTGTCAGAAGTGGGATTCGGAGCCAGGCCCTCATACGAGGACCAGAATACACAGATTCACGTTGTGAACGAAGGAAACTGAGCCCCTTGAGTCTGGCGCCTTAGACCGCTCGGCCACCCTGACTTGGATTCATTCAATTGGGACGTTTTATAAAATACATCTATTCTAGTTAATTTCATAAAACATATCGTGTCAGAAGTGGGATTCGCACCCAGGCTCTCATACGAGGACCAGAATACACAGTTTCACGTTGTGAACGAAGGAAACTTAGCCCCTTGAGTCTGGCGCCTTTGACCGCTCGGCCACCCTGACTTGGATTCATTCAATTGGGACGTTTTATAAATTACATCTGTTCCAGTTAATTTCATAAAACATATCGTGTCAGAAGTGGGATTCGAACCCACGCCCTCATACGAGGGGCAGAATACACAGATTCACGTTGTGAACGAAGGAAACTGAGCCCCTTGAGTCTGGCGCCTTAGACCGCTCGGCCACCCTGACTTGGATTCATTCAATTGGGACGTTTTATAAATTACATCTGTTCCAGTTAATTTCATAAAACATATCGTGTCAGAAGTGGGATTCGAACCGACGCCCTCATACGAGGAGCAGAATACACAGATTCACGTTGTGAACGAAGGAAACTGAGCCCCTTGAGTCTGGCGCCTTAGACCGCTCGGCCACCCTGACTTGGATTCATTCAATTGGGACGTTTTATAAATTACATCTATTCTAGTTAATTTCATAAAACATATCGTGTCAGAAGTGGGATTCGCACCCAGGCTCTCATACGAGGACCAGAATACACAGTTTCACGTTGTGAACGAAGGAAACTTAGCCCCTTGAGTCTGGCGCCTTAGACCGCTCGGCCACCCTGACTTGGATTCATTCAATTGGGACGTTTTATAAATTACATCTGTTCCAGTTAATTTCATAAAACATATCGTGTCAGAAGTGGGATTCGAACCGACGCCCTCATACGAGGAGCAGAATACACAGATTCACGTTGTGAACGAAGGAAACTGAGCCCCTTGAGTCTGGCGCCTTAGACCGCTCGGCCACCCCGACTAGGATTCGTTATATTGGGACGTTTTATAAATTACATCTCTTCCAGTTAATTTCATAAAACATATCGTGTCAGAAGTGGGATTCGCACCCAGGCCCTCATACGAGGACCAGAATGCACAGATTCACGTTGTGAACGAAGGAAACTGAGCCATTTGAGTCTGGCGCCTTAGACCGCTCGGCCACCCCGACTTGGATTCATTCAATTGGGATGTTTTATAAATTACATCTCTTCCAGTTAATTTCATAAAACATATCGTGTCAGAAGTGGGATTCGGAGCCAGGCCCTCATACGAGGACCAGAATACACAGATTCACGTTGTGAACGAAGGAAACTGAGCCCCTTGAGTCTGGCGCCTTAGACCGCTCGGCCACCCTGACTTGGATTCATTCAATTGGGACGTTTTATAAAATACATCTATTCTAGTTAATTTCATAAAACATATCGTGTCAGAAGTGGGATTCGCACCCAGGCTCTCATACGAGGACCAGAATACACAGTTTCACGTTGTGAACGAAGGAAACTTAGCCCCTTGAGTCTGGCGCCTTTGACCGCTCGGCCACCCTGACTTGGATTCATTCAATTGGGACGTTTTATAAATTACATCTGCTCCAGTTAATTTCATAAAACATATCGTGTCAGAAGTGGGATTCGAACCCACGCCCTCATACGAGGAGCAGAATACACAGTTTCACGTTGTGAACGAAGGAAACTTAGCCCCTTGAGTCTGGCGCCTTAGACCGCTCGGCCACCCTGACTTGGATTCATTCAATTGGGACGTTTTATAAATTACATCTGTTCCAGTTAATTTCATAAAACATATCGTGTCAGAAGTGGGATTCGAACCCAGGCCCTCATACGAGGACCAGAATACACAGATTCACGTTGTGAACGAAGGAAACTGAGCCCCTTGGGTCTGGCGCCTTAGACCGCTCGGCCACCCTGACTTGGATTCATTCAATTGGGACGTTTTATAAATTACATCTCTTCCAGTTAATTTCATAAAACATATCGTGTCAGAAGTGGGATTCGAACCCAGGCCCTCATACGAGGACCAGAATGCACAGATTCACGTTGTGAACGAAGGAAACTGAGCCATTTGAGTCTGGCGCCTTACACCGCTCGGCCACCCTGACTTGGATTCATTCAATTGGGACGTTTTATAAATTACATCTCTTCCAGTTAATTTCATAAAACATATCGTGTCAGAAGTGGGATTCGAACCCAGGCCCTCATACGAGGACCAGAATACACAGATTCACGTTGTGAACGAAGGAAACTGAGCCCCTTGAGTCTGGCGCCTTAGACCGCTCGGCCACCCCGACTTGGATTCATTCAATTGGGATGTTTTATAAATAACATCTCTTCCAGTTAATTTCATAAAACATATCGTGTCAGCAGTGGGATTCGGACCCAGGCCCTCATACGAGGACCAGAATGCACAGATTCACGTTGCGAACGAAGGAAACTGAGCCATTTGAGTCTGGCGCCTTAGACCGCTCGGCCACCCTGACTTGGATTCATTCAATTGGGACGTTTTATAAATTACATCTCTTCCAGTTAATTTCATAAAACATATCGTGTCAGAAGTGGGATTCGCACCCAGGCTCTCATACGAGGACCAGAATACACAGTTTCACGTTGTGAACGAAGGAAACTTAGCCCCTTGAGTCTGGCGCCTTAGACCGCTCGGCCACCCTGACTTGGATTCATTCAATTGGGACGTTTTATAAATTACATCTGTTCCAGTTAATTTCATAAAACATATCGTGTCAGAAGTGGGATTCGAACCCACGCCCTCATACGAGGAGCAGAATACACAGATTCACGTTGTGAACGAAGGAAACTGAGCCCCTTGAGTCTGGCGCCTTAGACCGCTCGGCCACCCTGACTTGGATTCATTCAATTGGGACGTTTTATAAATTACATCTCTTCCAGTTAATTTCATAAAACATATCGTGTCAGCAGTGGGATTCGCACCCAGGCTCTCATACGAGGACCAGAATACACAGTTTCACGTTGTGAACGAAGGAAACTTAGCCCCTTGAGTCTGGCGCCTTAGACCGCTCGGCCACCCTGACTTGGATTCATTCAATTGGGACGTTTTATAAATTACATCTGTTCCAGTTAATTTCATAAAACATATCGTGTCAGAAGTGGGATTCGAACCCACGCCCTCATACGAGGAGCAGAATACACAGATTCACGTTGTGAACGAAGGAAACTGAGCCCCTTGAGTCTGGCGCCTTAGACCGCTCGGCCACCCTGACTTGGATTCATTCAATTGGGACGTTTTATAAATTACATCTCTTCCAGTTAATTTCATAAAACATATCGTGTCAGCAGTGGGATTCGGACCCAGGCCCTCATACGAGGACCAGAATGCACGGATTCACGTTGTGAACGAAGGAAACTGAGCCATTTGAGTCTGGCGCCTTAGACCGCTCGGCCACCCCGACTAGGATTCGTTATATTGGGACGTTTTATAAATTACATCTCTTCCAGTTAATTTCATAAAACATATCGTGTCAGAAGTGGGATTCGCACCCAGGCCCTCATACGAGGACCAGAATGCACAGATTCACGTTGTGAACGAAGGAAACTGAGCCATTTGAGTCTGGCGCCTTAGACCGCTCGGCCACCCTGACTTGGATTCATTCAATTGGGACGTTTTATAAATTACATCTCTTCCAGTTAATTTCATAAAACATATCGTGTCCGAAGTGGGATACGAACCCAGGCCCTCATACGAGGACCAGAATACACAGATTCACGTTGTGAACGAAGGAAACTGAGCCCCTTGAGTCTGGCGCCTTAGACCGCTCGGCCACCCCGACTTGGATTCATTCAATTGGGATGTTTTATAAATTACATCTCTTCCAGTTAATTTCATAAAACATATCGTGTCAGAAGTGGGATTCGGAGCCAGGCCCTCATACGAGGACCAGAATACACAGATTCACGTTGTGAACGAAGGAAACTGAGCCCCTTGAGTCTGGCGCCTTAGACCGCTCGGCCACCCTGACTTGGATTCATTCAATTGGGACGTTTTATAAAATACATCTATTCTAGTTAATTTCATAAAACATATCGTGTCAGAAGTGGGATTCGCACCCAGGCTCTCATACGAGGACCAGAATACACAGTTTCACGTTGTGAACGAAGGAAACTTAGCCCCTTGAGTCTGGCGCCTTTGACCGCTCGGCCACCCTGACTTGGATTCATTCAATTGGGACGTTTTATAAATTACATCTGTTCCAGTTAATTTCATAAAACATATCGTGTCAGAAGTGGGATTCGAACCCACGCCCTCATACGAGGGGCAGAATACACAGATTCACGTTGTGAACGAAGGAAACTGAGCCCCTTGAGTCTGGCGCCTTAGACCGCTCGGCCACCCTGACTTGGATTCATTCAATTGGGACGTTTTATAAATTACATCTGTTCCAGTTAATTTCATAAAACATATCGTGTCAGAAGTGGGATTCGAACCGACGCCCTCATACGAGGAGCAGAATACACAGATTCACGTTGTGAACGAAGGAAACTGAGCCCCTTGAGTCTGGCGCCTTAGACCGCTCGGCCACCCTGACTTGGATTCATTCAATTGGGACGTTTTATAAATTACATCTATTCTAGTTAATTTCATAAAACATATCGTGTCAGAAGTGGGATTCGCACCCAGGCTCTCATACGAGGACCAGAATACACAGTTTCACGTTGTGAACGAAGGAAACTTAGCCCCTTGAGTCTGGCGCCTTAGACCGCTCGGCCACCCTGACTTGGATTCATTCAATTGGGACGTTTTATAAATTACATCTGTTCCAGTTAATTTCATAAAACATATCGTGTCAGAAGTGGGATTCGAACCGACGCCCTCATACGAGGAGCAGAATACACAGATTCACGTTGTGAACGAAGGAAACTGAGCCCCTTGAGTCTGGCGCCTTAGACCGCTCGGCCACCCCGACTAGGATTCGTTATATTGGGACGTTTTATAAATTACATCTCTTCCAGTTAATTTCATAAAACATATCGTGTCAGAAGTGGGATTCGCACCCAGGCCCTCATACGAGGACCAGAATGCACAGATTCACGTTGTGAACGAAGGAAACTGAGCCATTTGAGTCTGGCGCCTTAGACCGCTCGGCCACGCTGACTTGGATTCATTCAATTGGGACGTTTTATAAATTACATCTCTTCCAGTTAATTTCATAAAACATATCGTGTCCGAAGTGGGATACGAACCCAGGCCCTCATACGAGGACCAGAATACACAGATTCACGTTGTGAACGAAGGAAACTGAGCCCCTTGAGTCTGGCGCCTTAGACCGCTCGGCCACCCCGACTTGGATTCATTCAATTGGGATGTTTTATAAATTACATCTCTTCCAGTTAATTTCATAAAACATATCGTGTCAGAAGTGGGATTCGGAGCCAGGCCCTCATACGAGGACCAGAATACACAGATTCACGTTGTGAACGAAGGAAACTGAGCCCCTTGAGTCTGGCGCCTTAGACCGCTCGGCCACCCTGACTTGGATTCATTCAAGTGGGACGTTTTATAAAATACATCTATTCTAGTTAATTTCATAAAACATATCGTGTCAGAAGTGGGATTCGCACCCAGGCTCTCATACGAGGACCAGAATACACAGTTTCACGTTGTGAACGAAGGAAACTTAGCCCCTTGAGTCTGGCGCCTTTGACCGCTCGGCCACCCTGACTTGGATTCATTCAATTGGGACGTTTTATAAATTACATCTGTTCCAGTTAATTTCATAAAACATATCGTGTCAGAAGTGGGATTCGAACCCACGCCCTCATACGAGGGGCAGAATACACAGATTCACGTTGTGAACGAAGGAAACTGAGCCCCTTGAGTCTGGCGCCTTAGACCGCTCGGCCACCCTGACTTGGATTCATTCAATTGGGACGTTTTATAAATTACATCTGTTCCAGTTAATTTCATAAAACATATCGTGTCAGAAGTGGGATTCGAACCGACGCCCTCATACGAGGAGCAGAATACACAGATTCACGTTGTGAACGAAGGAAACTGAGCCCCTTGAGTCTGGCGCCTTAGACCGCTCGGCCACCCTGACTTGGATTCATTCAATTGGGACGTTTTATAAATTACATCTATTCTAGTTAATTTCATAAAACATATCGTGTCAGAAGTGGGATTCGCACCCAGGCTCTCATACGAGGACCAGAATACACAGTTTCACGTTGTGAACGAAGGAAACTTAGCCCCTTGAGTCTGGCGCCTTAGACCGCTCGGCCACCCTGACTTGGATTCATTCAATTGGGACGTTTTATAAATTACATCTGTTCCAGTTAATTTCATAAAACATATCGTGTCAGAAGTGGGATTCGAACCGACGCCCTCATACGAGGAGCAGAATACACAGATTCACGTTGTGAACGAAGGAAACTGAGCCCCTTGAGTCTGGCGCCTTAGACCGCTCGGCCACCCCGACTAGGATTCGTTATATTGGGACGTTTTATAAATTACATCTCTTCCAGTTAATTTCATAAAACATATCGTGTCAGAAGTGGGATTCGCACCCAGGCCCTCATACGAGGACCAGAATGCACAGATTCACGTTGTGAACGAAGGAAACTGAGCCATTTGAGTCTGGCGCCTTAGACCGCTCGGCCACCCTGACTTGGATTCATTCAATTGGGACGTTTTATAAATTACATCTCTTCCAGTTAATTTCATAAAACATATCGTGTCCGAAGTGGGATACGAACCCAGGCCCTCATACGAGGACCAGAATACACAGATTCACGTTGTGAACGAAGGAAACTGAGCCCCTTGAGTCTGGCGCCTTAGACCGCTCGGCCACCCCGACTTGGATTCATTCAATTGGGATGTTTTATAAATTACATCTCTTCCAGTTAATTTCATAAAACATATCGTGTCAGAAGTGGGATTCGAACCCACGCCCTCATACGAGGGGCAGAATACACAGATTCACGTTGTGAACGAAGGAAACTGAGCCCCTTGAGTCTGGCGCCTTAGACCGCTCGGCCACCCTGACTTGGATTCATTCAATTGGGACGTTTTATAAATTACATCTGTTCCAGTTAATTTCATAAAACATATCGTGTCAGAAGTGGGATTCGAACCGACGCCCTCATACGAGGAGCAGAATACACAGATTCACGTTGTGAACGAAGGAAACTGAGCCCCTTGAGTCTGGCGCCTTAGACCGCTCGGCCACCCTGACTTGGATTCATTCAATTGGGACGTTTTATAAATTACATCTATTCTAGTTAATTTCATAAAACATATCGTGTCAGAAGTGGGATTCGCACCCAGGCTCTCATACGAGGACCAGAATACACAGTTTCACGTTGTGAACGAAGGAAACTTAGCCCCTTGAGTCTGGCGCCTTAGACCGCTCGGCCACCCTGACTTGGATTCATTCAATTGGGACGTTTTATAAATTACATCTGTTCCAGTTAATTTCATAAAACATATCGTGTCAGAAGTGGGATTCGAGCCGACGCCCTCATACGAGGAGCAGAATACACAGATTCACGTTGTGAACGAAGGAAACTGAGCCCCTTGAGTCTGGCGCCTTAGACCGCTCGGCCACCCCGACTAGGATTCGTTATATTGGGACGTTTTATAAATTACATCTCTTCCAGTTAATTTCATAAAACATATCGTGTCAGAAGTGGGATTCGCACCCAGGCCCTCATACGAGGACCAGAATGCACAGATTCACGTTGTGAACGAAGGAAACTGAGCCATTTGAGTCTGGCGCCTTAGACCGCTCGGCCACCCTGACTTGGATTCATTCAATTGGGACGTTTTATAAATTACATCTCTTCCAGTTAATTTCATAAAACATATCGTGTCCGAAGTGGGATACGAACCCAGGCCCTCATACGAGGACCAGAATACACAGATTCACGTTGTGAACGAAGGAAACTGAGCCCCTTGAGTCTGGCGCCTTAGACCGCTCGGCCACCCCGACTTGGATTCATTCAATTGGGATGTTTTATAAATTACATCTCTTCCAGTTAATTTCATAAAACATATCGTGTCAGAAGTGGGATTCGGAGCCAGGCCCTCATACGAGGACCAGAATACACAGATTCACGTTGTGAACGAAGGAAACTGAGCCCCTTGAGTCTGGCGCCTTAGACCGCTCGGCCACCCTGACTTGGATTCATTCAATTGGGACGTTTTATAAAATACATCTATTCTAGTTAATTTCATAAAACATATCGTGTCAGAAGTGGGATTCGCACCCAGGCTCTCATACGAGGACCAGAATACACAGTTTCACGTTGTGAACGAAGGAAACTTAGCCCCTTGAGTCTGGCGCCTTTGACCGCTCGGCCACCCTGACTTGGATTCATTCAATTGGGACGTTTTATAAATTACATCTGTTCCAGTTAATTTCATAAAACATATCGTGTCAGAAGTGGGATTCGAACCCACGCCCTCATACGAGGGGCAGAATACACAGATTCACGTTGTGAACGAAGGAAACTGAGCCCCTTGAGTCTGGCGCCTTAGACCGCTCGGCCACCCTGACTTGGATTCATTCAATTGGGACGTTTTATAAATTACATCTGTTCCAGTTAATTTCATAAAACATATCGTGTCAGAAGTGGGATTCGAACCGACGCCCTCATACGAGGAGCAGAATACACAGATTCACGTTGTGAACGAAGGAAACTGAGCCCCTTGAGTCTGGCGCCTTAGACCGCTCGGCCACCCTGACTTGGATTCATTCAATTGGGACGTTTTATAAATTACATCTATTCTAGTTAATTTCATAAAACATATCGTGTCAGAAGTGGGATTCGCACCCAGGCTCTCATACGAGGACCAGAATACACAGTTTCACGTTGTGAACGAAGGAAACTTAGCCCCTTGAGTCTGGCGCCTTAGACCGCTCGGCCACCCTGACTTGGATTCATTCAATTGGGACGTTTTATAAATTACATCTGTTCCAGTTAATTTCATAAAACATATCGTGTCAGAAGTGGGATTCGAACCGACGCCCTCATACGAGGAGCAGAATACACAGATTCACGTTGTGAACGAAGGAAACTGAGCCCCTTGAGTCTGGCGCCTTAGACCGCTCGGCCACCCCGACTAGGATTCGTTATATTGGGACGTTTTATAAATTACATCTCTTCCAGTTAATTTCATAAAACATATCGTGTCAGAAGTGGGATTCGCACCCAGGCCCTCATACGAGGACCAGAATGCACAGCTTCACGTTGTGAACGAAGGAAACTGAGCCATTTGAGTCTGGCGCCTTAGACTGCTCGGCCACCCTGACTTGGATTCATTCAATTGGGACGTTTTATAAATTACATCTCTTCCAGTTAATTTCATAAAACATATCGTGTCCGAAGTGGGATACGAACCCAGGCCCTCATACGAGGACCAGAATACACAGATTCACGTTGTGAACGAAGGAAACTGAGCCCCTTGAGTCTGGCGCCTTAGACCGCTCGGCCACCCCGACTTGGATTCATTCAATTGGGATGTTTTATAAATTACATCTCTTCTAGTTAATTTCATAAAACATATCGTGTCAGAAGTGGGATTCGCACCCAGGCTCTCATACGAGGACCAGAATACACAGTTTCACGTTGTGAACGAAGGAAACTTAGCCCCTTGAGTCTGGCGCCTTTGACCGCTCGGCCACCCTGACTTGGATTCATTCAATTGGGACGTTTTATAAATTACATCTGTTCCAGTTAATTTCATAAAACATATCGTGTCAGAAGTGGGATTCGAACCCACGCCCTCATACGAGGGGCAGAATACACAGATTCACGTTGCGAACGAAGGAAACTGAGCCCCTTGAGTCTGGCGCCTTAGACCGCTCGGCCACCCTGACTTGGATTCATTCAATTGGGACGTTTTATAAATTACATCTGTTCCAGTTAATTTCATAAAACATATCGTGTCAGAAGTGGGATTCGAACCGACGCCCTCATACGAGGAGCAGAATACACAGATTCACGTTGTGAACGAAGGAAACTGAGCCCCTTGAGTCTGGCGCCTTAGACCGCTCGGCCACCCTGACTTGGATTCATTCAATTGGGACGTTTTATAAATTACATCTATTCTAGTTAATTTCATAAAACATATCGTGTCAGAAGTGGGATTCGCACCCAGGCTCTCATACGAGGACCAGAATACACAGTTTCACGTTGTGAACGAAGGAAACTTAGCCCCTTGAGTCTGGCGCCTTAGACCGCTCGGCCACCCTGACTTGGATTCATTCAATTGGGACGTTTTATAAATTACATCTGTTCCAGTTAATTTCATAAAACATATCGTGTCAGAAGTGGGATTCGAACCGACGCCCTCATACGAGGAGCAGAATACACAGATTCACGTTGTGAACGAAGGAAACTGAGCCCCTTGAGTCTGGCGCCTTAGACCGCTCGGCCACCCCGACTAGGATTCGTTATATTGGGACGTTTTATAAATTACATCTCTTCCAGTTAATTTCATAAAACATATCGTGTCAGAAGTGGGATTCGCACCCAGGCCCTCATACGAGGACCAGAATGCACAGATTCACGTTGTGAACGAAGGAAACTGAGCCATTTGAGTCTGGCGCCTTAGACCGCTCGGCCACCCTGACTTGGATTCATTCAATTGGGACGTTTTATAAATTACATCTCTTCCAGTTAATTTCATAAAACATATCGTGTCCGAAGTGGGATACGAACCCAGGCCCTCATACGAGGACCAGAATACACAGATTCACGTTGTGAACGAAGGAAACTGAGCCCCTTGAGTCTGGCGCCTTAGACCGCTCGGCCACCCCGACTTGGATTCATTCAATTGGGATGTTTTATAAATTACATCTCTTCCAGTTAATTTCATAAAACATATCGTGTCAGAAGTGGGATTCGGAGCCAGGCCCTCATACGAGGACCAGAATACACAGATTCACGTTGTGAACGAAGGAAACTGAGCCCCTTGAGTCTGGCGCCTTAGACCGCTCGGCCACCCTGGCTTGGATTCATTCAATTGGGACGTTTTATAAAATACATCTATTCTAGTTAATTTCATAAAACATATCGTGTCAGAAGTGGGATTCGCACCCAGGCTCTCATACGAGGACCAGAATACACAGTTTCACGTTGTGAACGAAGGAAACTGAGCCCCTTGAGTCTGGCGCCATAGACCGCTCGGCCACCCTGACTTGGATTCATTCAATTGGGACGTTTTATAAATTACATCTGTTCCAGTTAATTTCATAAAACATATCGTGTCAGAAGTGGGATTCGAACCGACGCCCTCATACGAGGAGCAGAATACACAGATTCACGTTGTGAACGAAGGAAACTGAGCCCCTTGAGTCTGGCGCCTTAGACCGCTCGGCCACCCTGACTTGGATTCATTCAATTGGGACGTTTTATAAATTACATCTATTCTAGTTAATTTCATAAAACATATCGTGTCAGAAGTGGGATTCGCACCCAGGCTCTCATACGAGGACCAGAATACACAGTTTCACGTTGTGAACGAAGGAAACTTAGCCCCTTGAGTCTGGCGCCTTAGACCGCTCGGCCACCCTGACTTGGATTCATTCAATTGGGACGTTTTATAAATTACATCTGTTCCAGTTAATTTCATAAAACATATCGTGTCAGAAGTGGGATTCGAACCCACGCCCTCATACGAGGAGCAGAATACACAGATTCACGTTGTGAACGAAGGAAACTGAGCCCCTTTAGTCTGGCGCCTTAGACCGCTTGGCCACCCTGACTTGGATTCATTCAATTGGGACGTTTTATAAATTACATCTCTTCCAGTTAATTTCATAAAACATATCGTGTCCGAAGTGGGATACGAACCCAGGCCCTCATACGAGGAGCAGAATACACAGATTCACGTTGTGAACGAAGGAAACTGAGCCCCTTGAGTCTGGCGCCTTAGACCGCTCGGCCACCCCGACTTGGATTCATTCAATTGGGATGTTTTATAAATTACATCTCTTCCAGTTAATTTCATAAAACATATCGTGTCAGAAGTGGGATTCGGAGCCAGGCCCTCATACGAGGACCAGAATACACAGATTCACGTTGTGAACGAAGGAAACTGAGCCCCTTGAGTCTGGCGCCTTAGACCGCTCGGCCACCCTGGCTTGGATTCATTCAATTGGGACGTTTTATAAAATACATCTATTCTAGTTAATTTCATAAAACATATCGTGTCAGAAGTGGGATTCGCACCCAGGCTCTCATACGAGGACCAGAATACACAGTTTCACGTTGTGAACGAAGGAAACTTAGCCCCTTGAGTCTGGCGCCTTTGACCGCTCGGCCACCCTGACTTGGATTCATTCAATTGGGACGTTTTATAAATTACATCTGTTCCAGTTAATTTCATAAAACATATCGTGTCAGAAGTGGGATTCGAACCCACGCCCTCATACGAGGGGCAGAATACACAGATTCACGTTGTGAACGAAGGAAACTGAGCCCCTTGAGTCTGGCGCCATAGACCGCTCGGCCACCCTGACTTGGATTCATTCAATTGGGACGTTTTATAAATTACATCTGTTCCAGTTAATTTCATAAAACATATCGTGTCAGAAGTGGGATTCGAACCGACGCCCTCATACGAGGAGCAGAATACACAGATTCACGTTGTGAACGAAGGAAACTGAGCCCCTTGAGTCTGGCGCCTTAGACCGCTCGGCCACCCTGACTTGGATTCATTCAATTGGGACGTTTTATAAATTACATCTATTCTAGTTAATTTCATAAAACATATCGTGTCAGAAGTGGGATTCGCACCCAGGCTCTCATACGAGGACCAGAATACACAGTTTCACGTTGTGAACGAAGGAAACTTAGCCCCTTGAGTCTGGCGCCTTAGACCGCTCGGCCACCCTGACTTGGATTCATTCAATTGGGACGTTTTATAAATTACATCTGTTCCAGTTAATTTCATAAAACATATCGTGTCAGAAGTGGGATTCGAACCCACGCCCTCATACGAGGAGCAGAATACACAGATTCACGTTGTGAACGAAGGAAACTGAGCCCCTTTAGTCTGGCGCCTTAGACCGCTTGGCCACCCTGACTTGGATTCATTCAATTGGGACGTTTTATAAATTACATCTCTTCCAGTTAATTTCATAAAACATATCGTGTCAGCAGTAGGATTCGCACCCAGGCTCTCATACGAGGACCAGAATACACAGTTTCACGTTGTGAACGAAGGAAACTTAGCCCCTTGAGTCTGGCGCCTTAGACCGCTCGGCCACCCTGACTTGGATTCATTCAATTGGGACGTTTTATAAATTACATCTGTTCCAGTTAATTTCATAAAACATATCGTGTCAGAAGTGGGATTCGAACTCACGCCCTCATACGAGGAGCAGAATACACAGATTCACGTTGTGAACGAAGGAAACTGAGCCATTTGAGTCTGGCGCCTTAGACCGCTCGGCCACCCCGACTAGGATTCGTTATATTGGGACGTTTTATAAATTACATCTCTTCCAGTTAATTTCATAAAACATATCGTGTCAGAAGTGGGATTCGCACCCAGGCCCTCATACGAGGACCAGAATGCACAGATTCACGTTGTGAACGATTGAAACTGAGCCATTTGAGTCTGGCGCCTTAGACCGCTCGGCCACCCTGACTTGGATTCATTCAATTGGGACGTTTTATAAATTACATCTCTTCCAGTTAATTTCATAAAACATATCGTGTCAGAAGTGGGATACGAACCCAGGCCCTCATACGAGGACCAGAGTACACAGATTCACGTTGTGAACGAAGGAAACTGAGCCCCTTGAGTCGTCTGCCTTAGACCGCTCGGCCACCCTGACTTGGATTCATTCAATTGGGACGTTTTATAAATTACATCTCTTCGAGTTAATTTCATAAAACATATCGTGCCAGAAGTGGGATTCGAACCCTGGCCCTCATACGAGGACCAGAATACACAGATTCACGTTGTCAACGAAGGAAACTGAGCCCCTTGAGTCTGGCGCATTAGACCGCTCGGCCACCCCGACTTGGATTCATTCAATTGGGACGTTTTATAAATTACATCTCTTCCAGGTAATTTCATAAAACATATCGTGTCAGAAGTGGGATTCGGACCCAGGCCCTCATACGAGGACCAGAATGCACAGATTCACGTTGTGAACGAAGGAAACTGAGCCATTTGAGTCTGGCGCCTTAGACCGCTCGGCCACCCTGACTTGGATTCATTCAATTGGGACGTTTTATAAATTACATCTCTTCCAGTTATTTTCATAAAACATATCGTGTCAGAAGTGGGATTCGAACCCATGCCCTCATACGAGGACTAGAATACACAGATTCACGTTGCGAACGAAGGAAACTGAGCCCCTTGAGTCTGGCGCCTTAGACCGCTCGGCCACCCTGACTTGGATTCATTCAATTGGGACGTTTTATAAATTACATCTCTTCCAGTTAATTTCATAAAACATATCGTGTCAGAAGCGGGATTCGAACCCAGGCCCTCATACGAGGACCAGAATACACAAATTCACGTTGTGAACGAAGGAAACTGAGCCCCTTGAGTCTGGCGCCTTAGACCGCTCGGCCACCCTGACTTGGATTCATTCAATTGGGACGTTTTATAAATTACATCTCTTCCAGTTAATTTCATAAAACATATCGTGTCAGAAGTGGGATTCGAACCCAGGCCCTCATACGAGGACCAGAATACACAGATTCACGTTGTGAACGAAGGAAACTGAGCCCCTTGAGTCTGGCGCCTTAGACCGCTCGGCCACCCTGACTTGGATTCATTCAATTGGGACGTTTTATAAATTACATCTGTTCCAGTTAATTTCATAAAACTTATCGTGTCAGAAGTGGGATTCGAACCCAGGCCCTCATACGAGGACCAGAATACACAGATTCACGTTGTGAACGAAGGAAACTGAGCCCCTTGAGTCTGGCGCCTTAGACCGCTCGGCCACCCTGACTTGGATTCATTCAATTGGGACGTTTTATAAATTACATCTCTTCCAGTTAATTTCATAAAACATATCGTGTCAGAAGTGGGATACGAACCCATGCCCTCATACGAGGACCAGAATACACAGATTCACGTTGTGAACGAAGGAAACTGAGCCCCTTGAGTCTGGCGCCTTAGACCGCTCGGCCACCCCGACTTGGATTCATTCAATTGGGATGTTTTATAAATTACATCTCTTCCAGTTAATTTCATAAAAGATATCGTGTCAGAAGTGGGATTCGGAGCCAGGCCCTCATACGGGGACCAGAATACACAGATTCACGTTGTGAACGAAGGAAACTGAGCCCCTTGAGTCTGGCGCCTTAGACCGCTCGACCACCCTGACTTGGATTCATTCAATTGGGACGTTTTATAAATTACATCTATTCTAGTTAATTTCATAAAACATATCGTGTCAGAAGTGGGATTCGAACCCACGCTCTCATACGAGGACCAGAATACACAGATTCACGTTGCGAACGATGGAAACTGAGTCCCTTGAGTCTGGCGCCTTAGATCGCTCGGCCACCCCGACTAGGATTCGTTATATTGGGACGTTTTATAAATTACATCTCTTCCAGTTAATTTCATAGAACATATCGTGTCAGAAGTGGGATTCGCACCCAGGCCCTCATACGAGGACCAGAATGCACAGATTCACGTTGTGAACGATGGAAACTGAGCCATTTGAGTCTGGCGCCTTAGACCGCTCGGCCACCCTGACTTGGATTCATTCAATTGGGACGTTTTATAAATTACATCTATTCTAGTTAATTTCATAAAACATATCGTGTCAGAAGTGGGATTCGAACCCACGCTCTCATACGAGGACCAGAATCCACAGATTCACGTTGCGAACGATGGAAACTGAGTCCCTTGAGTCTGGCGCCTTAGATCGCTCGGCCACCCCGACTAGGATTCGTTATATTGGGACGTTTTATAAATTACATCTCTTCCAGTTAATTTCATAGAACATATCGTGTCAGAAGTGGGATTCGCACCCAGGCCCTCATACGAGGACCAGAATGCACAGATTCACGTTGTGAACGATGGAAACTGAGCCATTTGAGTCTGGCGCCTTAGACCGCTCGGCCACCCTGACTTGGATTCATTCAATTGGGACGTTTTATAAATTACATCTATTCTAGTTAATTTCATAAAACATATCGTGTCAGAAGTGGGATTCGAACCCACGCTCTCATACGAGGACCAGAATACACAGATTCACGTTGCGAACGATGGAAACTGAGTCCCTTGAGTCTGGCGCCTTAGATCGCTCGGCCACCCCGACTAGGATTCGTTATATTGGGACGTTTTATAAATTACATCTCTTCCAGTTAATTTCATAGAACATATCGTGTCAGAAGTGGGATTCGCACCCAGGCCCTCATACGAGGACCAGAATGCACAGATTCACGTTGTGAACGATGGAAACTGAGCCATTTGAGTCTGGCGCCTTAGACCGCTCGGCCACCCTGACTTGGATTCATTCAATTGGGACGTTTTATAAATTACATCTATTCTAGTTAATTTCATAAAACATATCGTGTCAGAAGTGGGATTCGAACCCACGCTCTCATACGAGGACCAGAATACACAGATTCACGTTGCGAACGATGGAAACTGAGTCCCTTGAGTCTGGCGCCTTAGATCGCTCGGCCACCCCGACTAGGATTCGTTATATTGGGACGTTTTATAAATTACATCTCTTCCAGTTAATTTCATAGAACATATCGTGTCAGAAGTGGGATTCGCACCCAGGCCCTCATACGAGGACCAGAATGCACAGATTCACGTTGTGAACGATGGAAACTGAGCCATTTGAGTCTGGCGCCTTAGACCGCTCGGCCACCCTGACTTGGATTCATTCAATTGGGACGTTTTATAAATTACATCTATTCTAGTTAATTTCATAAAACATATCGTGTCAGAAGTGGGATTCGAACCCACGCTCTCATACGAGGACCAGAATACACAGATTCACGTTGCGAACGATGGAAACTGAGTCCCTTGAGTCTGGCGCCTTAGACCGCTCGGCCACCCCGACTAGGATTCGTTATATTGGGACGTTTAATAAATTACATCTCTTCCAGTTAATTTCATAAAACATATCGTGTCAGAAGTGGGATTCGCACCCAGGCTCTCATACGAGGACCAGAATACACAGATTCAAGTTGTGAACGAAGGAAACTTAGCCCCTTGAGTCTGGCGCCTTAGACCGCTCGGCCACCCTAACTTGGATTCATTCAATTGGGATGTTTTATAAATTACATCTCTTCCAGTTAATTTCATGAAAAATATCGTGTCAGAAATGGGATTCGAACCCACGCCCTTATACGAGGAGCAGAATACACAGATTCACGTTAAGAACGAAGGAAACTGAGCCTTTTGAGTCTGGCGCATGAGACCGCTCGGCCACCCCGACTTGGATTCATTCAATTGGGACGTTTTATAAATTACATCTCTTCCAGTTAATTTCATAAAACATATCGTGTCAGAAGTGGGATTCGGACCCAGGCCCTCGTACGAGGACCAGAATGCACAGATTCACGTTGTGAACGATGGAAACTGAGCCATTTGAGTCTGGCGCCTTAGACCGCTCGGCCACCCTGACTTGGATTCATTCAATTGGGACGTTTTATAAATTACATCTATTCTAGTTAATTTCATAAAACATATCGTGTCAGAAGTGGGATTCGAACCCACGCTCTCATACGAGGACCAGAATACACAGATTCACGTTGCGAACGATGGAAACTGAGTCCCTTGAGTCTGGCGCCTTAGATCGCTCGGCCACCCCGACTAGGATTCGTTATATTGGGACGTTTTATAAATTACATCTCTTCCAGTTAATTTCATAGAACATATCGTGTCAGAAGTGGGATTCGCACCCAGGCCCTCATACGAGGACCAGAATGCACAGATTCACGTTGTGAACGATGGAAACTGAGCCATTTGAGTCTGGCGCCTTAGACCGCTCGGCCACCCTGACTTGGATTCATTCAATTGGGACGTTTTATAAATTACATCTATTCTAGTTAATTTCATAAAACATATCGTGTCAGAAGTGGGATTCGAACCCACGCTCTCATACGAGGACCAGAATACACAGATTCACGTTGCGAACGATGGAAACTGAGTCCCTTGAGTCTGGCGCCTTAGATCGCTCGGCCACCCCGACTAGGATTCGTTATATTGGGACGTTTTATAAATTACATCTCTTCCAGTTAATTTCATAGAACATATCGTGTCAGAAGTGGGATTCGCACCCAGGCCCTCATACGAGGACCAGAATGCACAGATTCACGTTGTGAACGATGGAAACTGAGCCATTTGAGTCTGGCGCCTTAGACCGCTCGGCCACCCTGACTTGGATTCATTCAATTGGGACGTTTTATAAATTACATCTATTCTAGTTAATTTCATAAAACATATCGTGTCAGAAGTGGGATTCGAACCCACGCTCTCATACGAGGACCAGAATACACAGATTCACGTTGCGAACGATGGAAACTGAGTCCCTTGAGTCTGGCGCCTTAGACCGCTCGGCCACCCCGACTAGGATTCGTTATATTGGGACGTTTAATAAATTACATCTCTTCCAGTTAATTTCATAAAACATATCGTGTCAGAAGTGGGATTCGCACCCAGGCTCTCATACGAGGACCAGAATACACAGATTCAAGTTGTGAACGAAGGAAACTTAGCCCCTTGAGTCTGGCGCCTTAGACCGCTCGGCCACCCTAACTTGGATTCATTCAATTGGGATGTTTTATAAATTACATCTCTTCCAGTTAATTTCATGAAAAATATCGTGTCAGAAATGGGATTCGAACCCACGCCCTTATACGAGGAGCAGAATACACAGATTCACGTTAAGAACGAAGGAAACTGAGCCTTTTGAGTCTGGCGCATGAGACCGCTCGGCCACCCCGACTTGGATTCATTCAATTGGGACGTTTTATAAATTACATCTCTTCCAGTTAATTTCATAAAACATATCGTGTCAGAAGTGGGATTCGGACCCAGGCCCTCGTACGAGGACCAGAATGCACAGATTCACGTTGTGAACGAAGGAAACTGAGCCATTTGAGTCTGGCGCCTTAGACCGCTCGGCCACCCTGACTTGGATTCAATCAATTGGGACGTTTTATAAATTACATCTCTTCCAGTTAATTTCATAAAACATATCGTGTCAGAAGTGGGATTCGAACCCACGCTCTCATACGAGGACCAGAATACACAGATTCACGTTGCGAACGATGGAAACTGAGTCCCTTGAGTCTGGCGCCTTAGACCGCTCGGCCACCCCGACTAGGATTCGTTATATTGGGACGTTTAATAAATTACATCTCTTCCAGTTAATTTCATAAAACATATCGTGTCAGAAGTGGGATTCGCACCCAGGCTCTCATACGAGGACCAGAATACACAGATTCAAGTTGTGAACGAAGGAAACTTAGCCCCTTGAGTCTGGCGCCTTAGACCGCTCGGCCACCCTAACTTGGATTCATTCAATTGGGATGTTTTATAAATTACATCTCTTCCAGTTAATTTCATGAAAAATATCGTGTCAGAAGTGGGATTCGAACCCACGCCCTTATACGAGGAGCAGAATACACAGATTCACGTTAAGAACGAAGGAAACTGAGCCTTTTGAGTCTGGCGCATTAGACCGCTCGGCCACCCCGACTTGGATTCATTCAATTGGGACGTTTTATAAATTACATCTCTTCCAGTTAATTTCATAAAACATATCGTGTCAGAAGTGGGATTCGGACCCAGGCCCTCATACGAGGACCAGAATGCACAGATTCACGTTGTGAACGAAGGAAACTGAGCCATTTGAGTCTGGCGCCTTAGACCGCTCGGCCACCCTGACTTGGATTCATTCAATTGGGACGTTTTATAAATTACATCTATTCTAGTTAATTTCATAAAACATATCGTGTCAGAAGTGGGATTCGAACCCATGCCCTCATACGAGGACCAGAATACACAGATTCACGTTGCGAACGAAGGAAACTGAGCCCCTTGGGTCTGGCGCCTTAGACCGCTCGGCCACCCTGACTTGGATTCAATCAATTGGGACGTTTTATAAATTACATCTCTTCCAGTTAATTTCATAAAACATATCGTGTCAGAAGTGGGATTCGCACCCAGGCTCTCATACGAGGACCAGAATACACAGATTCAAGTTGTGAACGAAGGAAACTTAGCCCCTTGAGTCTGGCGCCTTAGACCGCTCGGCCACCCTAACTTGGATTCATTCAATTGGGATGTTTTATAAATTACATCTCTTCCAGTTAATTTCATGAAAAATATCGTGTTAGAAGTGGGATTCGAACCCACGCCCTTATACGAGGAGCAGAATACACAGATTCACGTTAAGAACGAAGGAAACTGAACCTTTTGAGTCTGGCGCATTAGACCGCTCGGCCACCCCGACTTGGATTCATTCAATTGGGACGTTTTATAAATTACATCTCTTCCAGTTAATTTCATAAAACATATCGTGTCAGAAGTGGGATTCGGACCCAGGCCCTCATACGAGGACCAGAATGCACAGATTCACGTTGTGAACGAAGGAAACTGAGCCATTTGAGTCTGGCGCCTTAGACCGCTCGGCCACCCTGACTTGGATTCATTCAATTGGGACGTTTTATAAATTACATCTATTCTAGTTAATTTCATAAAACATATCGTGTCAGAAGTGGGATTCGAACCCATGCCCTCATACGAGGACCAGAATACACAGATTCACGTTGCGAACGAAGGAAACTGAGCCCCTTGGGTCTGGCGCCTTAGACCGCTCGGCCACCCTGACTTGGATTCAATCAATTGGGACGTTTTATAAATTACATCTCTTCCAGTTAATTTCATAAAACATATCGTGTCAGAAGTGGGATTCGAACCCAGGCCCTCATACGAGGACCAGAATACACAGATTCACGTTGCGAACGAAGGAAACTGAGCCCCTTGAGTCTCGCGCCTTAGACCGCACGGCCACCCTGACTTGGATTGATTCAATTGGGACGTTTTATAAATTACATCTCTTCCAGTTAATTTCATAAAACATAACGTGTCAGAAGTGGGATTCGAACCCAGGCCCTCATACGAGGACCAAAATACACAGATTCACGTTGTGAACGAAGGAAACTGAGCCCCTTGAGTCTGGCGCCTTAGACCGCTCGGCCACCCTGACTTGGATTCATTCAATTGGGACGTTTTATAAATTACATCTATTCTAGTTAATTTCATAAAACATATCGTGTCAGAAGTGGGATTCGAACCCACGCTCTCATACGAGGACCAGAATACACAGATTCACGTTGCGAACGATGGAAACTGAGTCCCTTGAGTCTGGCGCCTTAGACCGCTCGGCCACCCCGACTACGATTCATTCTATTGGGACGTTTTATAAATTACATCTCTTCCAGTTAATTTCATAAAACATATCGTGTCAGAAGTGGGATTCGCACCCAGGCTCTCAAACGAGGACCAGAATACACAGATTCACGTTGTGAACGAAGGAAACTGAGCCATTTGAGTCTGGCGCCTTAGACCGCTCGGCCACCCTGAGTTGGATTCATTCAATTGGGACGTTTTATAAATTACATCTCTTCCAGTTAATTTCATAAAACATAACGTCTCAGAAGTGGGATTCGAACCCAGGCCCTCATACGAGGACCAGAATACACAGATTCACGTTGTGAACGAAGGAAACTGAGCCCCTTGAGTCTGGCGCCTTAGACCGTTCGGCCACCCTGACTTGGGTTCATTCAATTGGGACGTTTTATAAATTACATCTCTTCCAGTTAATTTCATAAAACATAACGTGTCAGAAGTGGGATTCGAACCCAGGCCCTCATACGAGGACCAAAATACACAGATTCACGTTGTGAACGAAGGAAACTGAGCCCCTTGAGTCTGGCGCCTTAGACCGCTCGGCCACCCTGACTTGGATTCATTCAATTGGGACGTTTTATAAATTACATCTGTTCCAGTTAATTTCATAAAACATATCGTGTCAGAAGTGGGATTCGAACCCAGGCCCTCATACGAGGACCAGAATACACAGATTCACGTTGTGAACGAAGGAAACTGAGCCCCTTGAGTCTGGCGCCTTATACCGCTCGGCCACCCTGACTTGGATTCATTCAACTGGGTCGTTTTATAAATTACATCTCTTCCAGTTAATTTCATAAAACATATCATGTCAGAAGTGGGATTCGAACCCAGTCCCTCATACGAGGACCAGAATGCACAGATTCACGTTGTGAACGAAGGAAACTGAGCCATTTGAGTCTGGCGCCTTAGACCGCTCGGCCACCCTGACTTGGATTCATTCAATTGGGACGTTTTATAAATTACATCTATTCTAGTTAATTTCATAAAACATATCGTGTCAGAAGTGGGATTCGAACCCACGCTCTCATACGAGGACCAGAATACACAGATTCACGTTGCGAACGATGGAAACTGAGTCCCTTGAGTCTGGCGCCTTAGACCGCTCGGCCACCCCGACTACGATTCATTCTATTGGGACGTTTTATAAATTACATCTCTTCCAGTTAATTTCATAAAACATATCGTGTCAGAAGCGGGATTCGAACCCAGGCCCTCATACGAGGACCAGAATACACAGATTCACGTTGTGAACGAAGGAAACTGGGCCCCTTGAGTCTGGCGCCTTAGACCGCTCGGCCACCCCGACTTGGCTTCATTCAATTGGGACGTTTTATAAATTACATCTGTTCCAGTTAATTTCATAAAACATATCGTGTCAGAAGTGGGATTCGAACCCAGGCCCTCATACGAGGACCAGAATACACAGATTCACGTTGTGAACGAAGGAAACTGAGCCCCTTGAGTCTGGCGCCTTATACCGCTCGGCCACCCCGACTTGGCTTCATTCTATTGGGACGTTTTATAAATTACATCTCTTCCAGTTAATTTCATAAAACATATCGTGTCAGAAGTGGGATTCGCACCCAGGCTCTCAAACGAGGACCAGAATACACAGATTCACGTTGTGAACGAAGGAAACTTAGCCCCTTGAGTCTGGCGCCTTAGACCGCTCGGCCACCCTAACTTGGATTCAATCAATTGGGATGTTTTATAAATTACATCTCTTCCAGTTAATTTCATAAAACATATCGTGTCAGAAGTGGGATTCGAACCCACGCCCTCATACGAGGAGCAGAATACACAGATTCACGTTAAGAACGAAGGAAACTGAGCCCCTTGAGTCTGGCGCCCTAGACCGCTCGGCCACCCACACCTGGATTCATTTAATTGGGATGTTTTATAAAATACATCTCTTCCAGTTAATTTCATAAAACATATCGTGTCAGAAGTGGGATTCGAACCCACGCCATCATACGAGGAGCAAAATACACAGATTCACGTTAAGAACGAAGGAAACTTAGCCCCTTGAGCCTGGCGCCTTAGACCACTCGGCCACCCCGACTTGGATTCATTCAATTGGGACGTTTCATAAATTACATCTCTTCCAGTTAATTTCATAAAACATATCGTGTCAGAAGTGGGATTCGAACCCAGGCCCTCATACGAGGACCAGAATACACAGATTCACGTTGCGAACGAAGGAAACTGAGCCCCTTGAGTCTGGCGCCTTAGACCGCACGGCCACCCTGACTTGGATTCATTCAATTGGGACGTTTTATAAATTACATCTCTTCCAGTTAATTTCATAAAACATAACGTGTCAGAAGTGGGATTCGAACCCAGGCCCTCATACGAGGACCAGAATGCACAGATTCACGTTGTGAACGAAGGAAACTGAGCCATTTGAGTCTGGCGCCTTAGACCGCTCGGCCACCCTGACTTGGATTCATTCAATTGGGACGTTTTATAAATTACATCTATTCTAGTTAATTTCATAAAACATATCGTGTCAGAAGTGGGATTCGCACCCAGGCCCTCATACGAGGACCAGAATGCACAGATTCACGTTGTGAACGATGGAAACTGAGCCATTTGAGTCTGGCGCCTTAGACCGCTCGGCCACCCTGACTTGGATTCATTCAATTGGGACGTTTTATAAATTACATCTATTCTAGTTAATTTCATAAAACATATCGTGTCAGAAGTGGGATTCGAACCCACGCTCTCATACGAGGACCAGAATACACAGATTCACGTTGCGAACGATGGAAACTGAGTCCCTTGAGTCTGGCGCCTTAGATCGCTCGGCCACCCCGACTAGGATTCGTTATATTGGGACGTTTCATAAATTACATCTCTTCCAGTTAATTTCATAGAACATATCGTGTCAGAAGTGGGATTCGCACCCAGGCCCTCATACGAGGACCAGAATGCACAGATTCACGTTGTGAACGATGGAAACTGAGCCATTTGAGTCTGGCGCCTTAGACCGCTCGGCCACCCTGACTTGGATTCATTCAATTGGGACGTTTTATAAATTACATCTATTCTAGTTAATTTCATAAAACATATCGTGTCAGAAGTGGGATTCGAACCCACGCTCTCATACGAGGACCAGAATACACAGATTCACGTTGCGAACGATGGAAACTGAGTCCCTTGAGTCTGGCGCCTTAGATCGCTCGGCCACCCCGACTAGGATTCGTTATATTGGGACGTTTTATAAATTACATCTCTTCCAGTTAATTTCATAGAACATATCGTGTCAGAAGTGGGATTCGCACCCAGGCCCTCATACGAGGACCAGAATGCACAGATTCACGTTGTGAACGATGGAAACTGAGCCATTTGAGTCTGGCGCCTTAGACCGCTCGGCCACCCTGACTTGGATTCATTCAATTGGGACGTTTTATAAATTACATCTATTCTAGTTAATTTCATAAAACATATCGTGTCAGAAGTGGGATTCGAACCCACGCTCTCATACGAGGACCAGAATACACAGATTCACGTTGCGAACGATGGAAACTGAGTCCCTTGAGTCTGGCGCCTTAGACCGCTCGGCCACCCCGACTAGGATTCGTTATATTGGGACGTTTAATAAATTACATCTCTTCCAGTTAATTTCATAAAACATATCGTGTCAGAAGTGGGATTCGCACCCAGGCTCTCATACGAGGACCAGAATACACAGATTCAAGTTGTGAACGAAGGAAACTTAGCCCCTTGAGTCTGGCGCCTTAGACCGCTCGGCCACCCTAACTTGGATTCATTCAATTGGGATGTTTTATAAATTACATCTCTTCCAGTTAATTTCATGAAAAATATCGTGTCAGAAGTGGGATTCGAACCCACGCCCTTATACGAGGAGCAGAATACACAGATTCACGTTAAGAACGAAGGAAACTGAGCCTTTTGAGTCTGGCGCATTAGACCGCTCGGCCACCCCGACTTGGATTCATTCAATTGGGACGTTTTATAAATTACATCTCTTCCAGTTAATTTCATAAAACATATCGTGTCAGAAGTGGGATTCGGACCCAGGCCCTCATACGAGGACCAGAATGCACAGATTCACGTTGTGAACGAAGGAAACTGAGCCATTTGAGTCTGGCGCCTTAGACCGCTCGGCCACCCTGACTTGGATTCAATCAATTGGGACGTTTTATAAATTACATCTCTTCCAGTTAATTTCATAAAACATATCGTGTCAGAAGTGGGATTCGAACCCACGCTCTCATACGAGGACCAGAATACACAGATTCACGTTGCGAACGATGGAAACTGAGTCCCTTGAGTCTGGCGCCTTAGACCGCTCGGCCACCCCGACTAGGATTCGTTATATTGGGACGTTTAATAAATTACATCTCTTCCAGTTAATTTCATAAAACATATCGTGTCAGAAGTGGGATTCGCACCCAGGCTCTCATACGAGGACCAGAATACACAGATTCAAGTTGTGAACGAAGGAAACTTAGCCCCTTGAGTCTGGCGCCTTAGACCGCTCGGCCACCCTAACTTGGATTCATTCAATTGGGATGTTTTATAAATTACATCTCTTCCAGTTAATTTCATGAAAAATATCGTGTCAGAAGTGGGATTCGAACCCACGCCCTTATACGAGGAGCAGAATACACAGATTCACGTTAAGAACGAAGGAAACTGAGCCTTTTGAGTCTGGCGCATTAGACCGCTCGGCCACCCCGACTTGGATTCATTCAATTGGGACGTTTTATAAATTACATCTCTTCCAGTTAATTTCATAAAACTTATCGTGTCAGAAGTGGGATTCGGACCCAGGCCGTCATACGAGGACCAGAATGCACAGATTCACGTTGTGAACGAAGGAAACTGAGCCATTTGAGTCTGGCGCCTTAGACCGCTCGGCCACCCTGACTTGGATTCATTCAATTGGGACGTTTTATAAATTACATCTATTCTAGTTAATTTCATAAAACATATCGTGTCAGAAGTGGGATTCGAACCCATGCCCTCATACGAGGACCAGAATACACAGATTCACGTTGCGAACGAAGGAAACTGAGCCCCTTGGGTCTGGCGCCTTAGACCGCTCGGCCACCCTGACTTGGATTCAATCAATTGGGACGTTTTATAAATTACATCTCTTCCAGTTAATTTCATAAAACATATCGTGTCAGAAGTGGGATTCGAACCCATGCCCTCATACGAGGACCAGAATACACAGATTCACGTTGCGAACGAAGGAAACTGAGCCCCTTGGGTCTGGCGCCTTAGACCGCTCGGCCACCCTGACTTGGATTCAATCAATTGGGACGTTTTATAAATTACATCTCTTCCAGTTAATTTCATAAAACATATCGTGTCAGAAGTGGGATTCGAACCCACGCTCTCATACGAGGACCAGAATACACAGATTCACGTTGCGAACGATGGAAACTGAGTCCCTTGAGTCTGGCGCCTTAGACCGCTCGGCCACCCCGACTAGGATTCGTTATATTGGGACGTTTAATAAATTACATCTCTTCCAGTTAATTTCATAAAACATATCGTGTCAGAAGTGGGATTCGCACCCAGGCTCTCATACGAGGACCAGAATACACAGATTCAAGTTGTGAACGAAGGAAACTTAGCCCCTTGAGTCTGGCGCCTTAGACCGCTCGGCCACCCTAACTTGGATTCATTCAATTGGGATGTTTTATAAATTACATCTCTTCCAGTTAATTTCATGAAAAATATCGTGTCAGAAGTGGGATTCGAACCCACGCCCTCATACGAGGACCAGAATGCACAGATTCACGTTGTGAACGATGGAAACTGAGCCATTTGAGTCTGGCGCCTTAGACCGCTCGGCCACCCTGACTTGGATTCATTCAATTGGGACGTTTTATAAATTACATCTATTCTAGTTAATTTCATAAAACATATCGTGTCAGAAGTGGGATTCGAACCCACGCTCTCATACGAGGACCAGAATACACAGATTCACGTTGCGAACGATGGAAACTGAGTCCCTTGAGTCTGGCGCCTTAGATCGCTCGGCCACCCCGACTAGGATTCGTTATATTGGGACGTTTTATAAATTACATCTCTTCCAGTTAATTTCATAGAACATATCGTGTCAGAAGTGGGATTCGCACCCAGGCCCTCATACGAGGACCAGAATGCACAGATTCACGTTGTGAACGATGGAAACTGAGCCATTTGAGTCTGGCGCCTTAGACCGCTCGGCCACCCTGACTTGGATTCATTCAATTGGGACGTTTTATAAATTACATCTATTCTAGTTAATTTCATAAAACATATCGTGTCAGAAGTGGGATTCGAACCCACGCTCTCATACGAGGACCAGAATACACAGATTCACGTTGCGAACGATGGAAACTGAGTCCCTTGAGTCTGGCGCCTTAGACCGCTCGGCCACCCCGACTAGGATTCGTTATATTGGGACGTTTAATAAATTACATCTCTTCCAGTTAATTTCATAAAACATATCGTGTCAGAAGTGGGATTCGCACCCAGGCTCTCATACGAGGACCAGAATACACAGATTCAAGTTGTGAACGAAGGAAACTTAGCCCCTTGAGTCTGGCGCCTTAGACCGCTCGGCCACCCTAACTTGGATTCATTCAATTGGGATGTTTTATAAATTACATCTCTTCCAGTTAATTTCATGAAAAATATCGTGTCAGAAGTGGGATTCGAACCCACGCCCTTATACGAGGAGCAGAATACACAGATTCACGTTAAGAACGAAGGAAACTGAGCCTTTTGAGTCTGGCGCATTAGACCGCTCGGCCACCCCGACTTGGATTCATTCAATTGGGACGTTTTATAAATTACATCTCTTCCAGTTAATTTCATAAAACATATCGTGTCAGAAGTGGGATTCGGACCCAGGCCCTCATACGAGGACCAGAATGCACAGATTCACGTTGTGAACGAAGGAAACTGAGCCATTTGAGTCTGGCGCCTTAGACCGCTCGGCCACCCTGACTTGGATTCAATCAATTGGGACGTTTTATAAATTACATCTCTTCCAGTTAATTTCATAAAACATATCGTGTCAGAAGTGGGATTCGAACCCACGCTCTCATACGAGGACCAGAATACACAGATTCACGTTGCGAACGATGGAAACTGAGTCCCTTGAGTCTGGCGCCTTAGACCGCTCGGCCACCCCGACTAGGATTCGTTATATTGGGACGTTTAATAAATTACATCTCTTCCAGTTAATTTCATAAAACATATCGTGTCAGAAGTGGGATTCGCACCCAGGCTCTCATACGAGGACCAGAATGCACAGATTCACGTTGTGAACGATGGAAACTGAGCCATTTGAGTCTGGCGCCTTAGACCGCTCGGCCACCCTGACTTGGATTCATTCAATTGGGACGTTTTATAAATTACATCTATTCTAGTTAATTTCATAAAACATATCGTGTCAGAAGTGGGATTCGAACCCACGCTCTCATACGAGGACCAGAATACACAGATTCACGTTGCGAACGATGGAAACTGAGTCCCTTGAGTCTGGCGCCTTAGATCGCTCGGCCACCCCGACTAGGATTCGTTATATTGGGACGTTTTATAAATTACATCTCTTCCAGTTAATTTCATAGAACATATCGTGTCAGAAGTGGGATTCGCACCCAGGCCCTCATACGAGGACCAGAATGCACAGATTCACGTTGTGAACGATGGAAACTGAGCCATTTGAGTCTGGCGCCTTAGACCGCTCGGCCACCCTGACTTGGATTCATTCAATTGGGACGTTTTATAAATTACATCTATTCTAGTTAATTTCATAAAACATATCGTGTCAGAAGTGGGATTCGAACCCACGCTCTCATACGAGGACCAGAATACACAGATTCACGTTGCGAACGATGGAAACTGAGTCCCTTGAGTCTGGCGCCTTAGACCGCTCGGCCACCCCGACTAGGATTCGTTATATTGGGACGTTTAATAAATTACATCTCTTCCAGTTAATTTCATAAAACATATCGTGTCAGAAGTGGGATTCGCACCCAGGCTCTCATACGAGGACCAGAATACACAGATTCAAGTTGTGAACGAAGGAAACTTAGCCCCTTGAGTCTGGCGCCTTAGACCGCTCGGCCACCCTAACTTGGATTCATTCAATTGGGATGTTTTATAAATTACATCTCTTCCAGTTAATTTCATGAAAAATATCGTGTCAGAAGTGGGATTCGAACCCACGCCCTTATACGAGGAGCAGAATACACAGATTCACGTTAAGAACGAAGGAAACTGAGCCTTTTGAGTCTGGCGCATTAGACCGCTCGGCCACCCCGACTTGGATTCATTCAATTGGGACGTTTTATAAATTACATCTCTTCCAGTTAATTTCATAAAACATATCGTGTCAGAAGTGGGATTCGGACCCAGGCCCTCATACGAGGACCAGAATGCACAGATTCACGTTGTGAACGAAGGAAACTGAGCCATTTGAGTCTGGCGCCTTAGACCGCTCGGCCACCCTGACTTGGATTCAATCAATTGGGACGTTTTATAAATTACATCTCTTCCAGTTAATTTCATAAAACATATCGTGTCAGAAGTGGGATTCGAACCCACGCTCTCATACGAGGACCAGAATACTCAGATTCACGTTGCGAACGATGGAAACTGAGTCCCTTGAGTCTGGCGCCTTAGACCGCTCGGCCACCCCGACTAGGATTCGTTATATTGGGACGTTTAATAAATTACATCTCTTCCAGTTAATTTCATAAAACATATCGTGTCAGAAGTGGGATTCGCACCCAGGCTCTCATACGAGGACCAGAATACACAGATTCAAGTTGTGAACGAAGGAAACTTTGCCCCTTGAGTCTGGCGCCTTAGACCGCTCGGCCACCCTAACTTGGATTCATTCAATTGGGATGTTTTATAAATTACATCTCTTCCAGTTAATTTCATGAAAAATATCGTGTCAGAAGTGGGATTCGAACCCACGCCCTTATACGAGGAGCAGAATACACAGATTCACGTTAAGAACGAAGGAAACTGAGCCTTTTGAGTCTGGCGCATTAGACCGCTCGGCCACCCCGACTTGGATTCATTCAATTGGGACGTTTTATAAATTACATCTCTTCCAGTTAATTTCATAAAACTTATCGTGTCAGAAGTGGGATTCGGACCCAGGCCGTCATACGAGGACCAGAATGCACAGATTCACGTTGTGAACGAAGGAAACTGAGCCATTTGAGTCTGGCGCCTTAGACCGCTCGGCCACCCTGACTTGGATTCATTCAATTGGGACGTTTTATAAATTACATCTATTCTAGTTAATTTCATAAAACATATCGTGTCAGAAGTGGGATTCGAACCCATGCCCTCATACGAGGACCAGAATACACAGATTCACGTTGCGAACGAAGGAAACTGAGCCCCTTGGGTCTGGCGCCTTAGACCGCTCGGCCACCCTGACTTGGATTCAATCAATTGGGACGTTTTATAAATTACATCTCTTCCAGTTAATTTCATAAAACATATCGTGTCAGAAGTGGGATTCGAACCCATGCCCTCATACGAGGACCAGAATACACAGATTCACGTTGCGAACGAAGGAAACTGAGCCCCTTGGGTCTGGCGCCTTAGACCGCTCGGCCACCCTGACTTGGATTCAATCAATTGGGACGTTTTATAAATTACATCTCTTCCAGTTAATTTCATAAAACATATCGTGTCAGAAGTGGGATTCGAACCCACGCTCTCATACGAGGACCAGAATACACAGATTCACGTTGCGAACGATGGAAACTGAGTCCCTTGAGTCTGGCGCCTTAGACCGCTCGGCCACCCCGACTAGGATTCGTTATATTGGGACGTTTAATAAATTACATCTCTTCCAGTTAATTTCATAAAACATATCGTGTCAGAAGTGGGATTCGCACCCAGGCTCTCATACGAGGACCAGAATACACAGATTCAAGTTGTGAACGAAGGAAACTTAGCCCCTTGAGTCTGGCGCCTTAGACCGCTCGGCCACCCTAACTTGGATTCATTCAATTGGGATGTTTTATAAATTACATCTCTTCCAGTTAATTTCATGAAAAATATCGTGTCAGAAGTGGGATTCGAACCCACGCCCTTATACGAGGAGCAGAATACACAGATTCACGTTAAGAACGAAGGAAACTGAGCCTTTTGAGTCTGGCGCATTAGACCGCTCGGCCACCCCGACTTGGATTCATTCAATTGGGACGTTTTATAAATTACATCTCTTCCAGTTAATTTCATAAAACATATCGTGTCAGAAGTGGGATTCGGACCCAGGCCCTCATACGAGGACCAGAATGCACAGATTCACGTTGTGAACGAAGGAAACTGAGCCATTTGAGTCTGGCGCCTTAGACCGCTCGGCCACCCTGACTTGGATTCATTCAATTGGGACGTTTTATAAATTACATCTATTCTAGTTAATTTCATAAAACATATCGTGTCAGAAGTGGGATTCGAACCCATGCCCTCATACGAGGACCAGAATACACAGATTCACGTTGCGAACGAAGGAAACTGAGCCCCTTGGGTCTGGCGCCTTAGACCGCTCGGCCACCCTGACTTGGATTCAATCAATTGGGACGTTTTATAAATTACATCTCTTCCAGTTAATTTCATAAAACATATCGTGTCAGAAGTGGGATTCGAACCCAGGCCCTCATACGAGGACCAGAATACACAGATTCACGTTGCGAACGAAGGAAACTGAGCCCCTTGAGTCTGGCGCCTTAGACCGCACGGCCACCCTGACTTGGATTCATTCAATTGGGACGTTTTATAAATTACATCTCTTCCAGTTAATTTCATAAAACATAACGTGTCAGAAGTGGGATTCGAACCCAGGCCCTCATACGAGGACCAGAATGCACAGATTCACGTTGTGAACGAAGGAAACTGAGCCATTTGAGTCTGGCGCCTTAGACCGCTCGGCCACCCTGACTTGGATTCATTCAATTGGGACGTTTTATAAATTACATCTATTCTAGTTAATTTCATAAAACATATCGTGTCAGAAGTGGGATTCGCACCCAGGCCCTCATACGAGGACCAGAATGCACAGATTCACGTTGTGAACGATGGAAACTGAGCCATTTGAGTCTGGCGCCTTAGACCGCTCGGCCACCCTGACTTGGATTCATTCAATTGGGACGTTTTATAAATTACATCTATTCTAGTTAATTTCATAAAACATATCGTGTCAGAAGTGGGATTCGAACCCACGCTCTCATACGAGGACCAGAATACACAGATTCACGTTGCGAACGATGGAAACTGAGTCCCTTGAGTCTGGCGCCTTAGACCGCTCGGCCACCCCGACTAGGATTCGTTATATTGGGACGTTTAATAAATTACATCTCTTCCAGTTAATTTCATAAAACATATCGTGTCAGAAGTGGGATTCGCACCCAGGCTCTCATACGAGGACCAGAATACACAGATTCAAGTTGTGAACGAAGGAAACTTAGCCCCTTGAGTCTGGCGCCTTAGACCGCTCGGCCACCCTAACTTGGATTCATTCAATTGGGATGTTTTATAAATTACATCTCTTCCAGTTAATTTCATGAAAAATATCGTGTCAGAAGTGGGATTCGAACCCACGCCCTTATACGAGGAGCAGAATACACAGATTCACGTTAAGAACGAAGGAAACTGAGCCTTTTGAGTCTGGCGCATTAGACCGCTCGGCCACCCCGACTTGGATTCATTCAATTGGGACGTTTTATAAATTACATCTCTTCCAGTTAATTTCATAAAACATATCGTGTCAGAAGTGGCATTCGGACCCAGGCCCTCATACGAGGACCAGAATGCACAGATTCACGTTGTGAACGAAGGAAACTGAGCCATTTGAGTCTGGCGCCTTAGACCGCTCGGCCACCCTGACTTGGATTCATTCAATTGGGACGTTTTATAAATTACATCTATTCTAGTTAATTTCATAAAACATATCGTGTCAGAAGTGGGATTCGAACCCATGCCCTCATACGAGGACCAGAATACACAGATTCACGTTGCGAACGAAGGAAACTGAGCCCCTTGGGTCTGGCGCCTTAGACCGCTCGGCCACCCTGACTTGGATTCAATCAATTGGGACGTTTTATAAATTACATCTCTTCCAGTTAATTTCATAAAACATATCGTGTCAGAAGTGGGATTCGAACCCAGGCCCTCATACGAGGACCAGAATACACAGATTCACGTTGCGAACGAAGGAAACTGAGCCCCTTGAGTCTCGCGCCTTAGACCGCACGGCCACCCTGACTTGGATTCATTCAATTGGGACGTTTTATAAATTACATCTCTTCCAGTTAATTTCATAAAACATAACGTGTCAGAAGTGGGATTCGAACCCAGGCCCTCATACGAGGACCAAAATACACAGATTCACGTTGTGAACGAAGGAAACTGAGCCCCTTGAGTCTGGCGCCTTAGACCGCTCGGCCACCCTGACTTGGATTCATTCAATTGGGACGTTTTATAAATTACATCTATTCTAGTTAATTTCATAAAACATATCGTGTCAGAAGTGGGATTCGAACCCACGCTCTCATACGAGGACCAGAATACACAGATTCACGTTGCGAACGATGGAAACTGAGTCCCTTGAGTCTGGCGCCTTAGACCGCTCGGCCACCCCGACTACGATTCATTCTATTGGGACGTTTTATAAATTACATCTCTTCCAGTTAATTTCATAAAACATATCGTGTCAGAAGTGGGATTCGCACCCAGGCTCTCAAACGAGGACCAGAATACACAGATTCACGTTGTGAACGAAGGAAACTGAGCCATTTGAGTCTGGCGCCTTAGACCGCTCGGCCACCCTGAGTTGGATTCATTCAATTGGGACGTTTTATAAATTACATCTCTTCCAGTTAATTTCATAAAACATAACGTCTCAGAAGTGGGATTCGAACCCAGGCCCTCATACGAGGACCAGAATACACAGATTCACGTTGTGAACGAAGGAAACTGAGCCCCTTGAGTCTGGCGCCTTAGACCGTTCGGCCACCCTGACTTGGATTCATTCAATTGGGACGTTTTATAAATTACATCTCTTCCAGTTAATTTCATAAAACATAACGTGTCAGAAGTGGGATTCGAACCCAGGCCCTCATACGAGGACCAAAATACACAGATTCACGTTGTGAACGAAGGAAACTGAGCCCCTTGAGTCTGGCGCCTTAGACCGCTCGGCCACCCTGACTTGGATTCATTCAATTGGGACGTTTTATAAATTACATCTGTTCCAGTTAATTTCATAAAACATATCGTGTCAGAAGTGGGATTCGAACCCAGGCCCTCATACGAGGACCAGAATACACAGATTCACGTTGTGAACGAAGGAAACTGAGCCCCTTGAGTCTGGCGCCTTATACCGCTCGGCCACCCTGACTTGGATTCATTCAACTGGGTCGTTTTATAAATTACATCTCTTCCAGTTAATTTCATAAAACATATCATGTCAGAAGTGGGATTCGAACCCAGTCCCTCATACGAGGACCAGAATGCACAGATTCACGTTGTGAACGAAGGAAACTGAGCCATTTGAGTCTGGCGCCTTAGACCGCTCGGCCACCCTGACTTGGATTCATTCAATTGGGACGTTTTATAAATTACATCTATTCTAGTTAATTTCATAAAACATATCGTGTCAGAAGTGGGATTCGAACCCACGCTCTCATACGAGGACCAGAATACACAGATTCACGTTGCGAACGATGGAAACTGAGTCCCTTGAGTCTGGCGCCTTAGACCGCTCGGCCACCCCGACTACGATTCATTCTATTGGGACGTTTTATAAATTACATCTCTTCCAGTTAATTTCATAAAACATATCGTGTCAGAAGCGGGATTCGAACCCAGGCCCTCATACGAGGACCAGAATACACAGATTCACGTTGTGAACGAAGGAAACTGGGCCCCTTGAGTCTGGCGCCTTAGACCGCTCGGCCACCCCGACTTGGCTTCATTCAATTGGGACGTTTTATAAATTACATCTGTTCCAGTTAATTTCATAAAACATATCGTGTCAGAAGTGGGATTCGAACCCAGGCCCTCATACGAGGACCAGAATACACAGATTCACGTTGTGAACGAAGGAAACTGAGCCCCTTGAGTCTGGCGCCTTATACCGCTCGGCCACCCCGACTTGGCTTCATTCTATTGGGACGTTTTATAAATTACATCTCTTCCAGTTAATTTCATAAAACATATCGTGTCAGAAGTGGGATTCGCACCCAGGCTCTCAAACGAGGACCAGAATACACAGATACACGTTGTGAACGAAGGAAACTTAGCCCCTTGAGTCTGGCGCCTTAGACCGCTCGGCCACCCTAACTTGGATTCAATCAATTGGGATGTTTTATAAATTACATCTCTTCCAGTTAATTTCATAAAACATATCGTGTCAGAAGTGGGATTCGAACCCACGCCCTCATACGAGGAGCAGAATACACAGATTCACGTTAAGAACGAAGGAAACTGAGCCCCTTGAGTCTGGCGCCCTAGACCGCTCGGCCACCCACACCTGGATTCATTTAATTGGGATGTTTTATAAAATACATCTCTTCCAGTTAATTTCATAAAACATATCGTGTCAGAAGTGGGATTCGAACCCACGCCCTCATACGAGGAGCAAAATACACAGATTCACGTTAAGAACGAAGGAAACTTAGCCCCTTGAGCCTGGCGCCTTAGACCACTCGGCCACCCCGACTTGGATTCATTCAATTGGGACGTTTCATAAATTACATCTCTTCCAGTTAATTTCATAAAACATATCGTGTCAGAAGTGGGATTCGAACCCAGGCCCTCATACGAGGACCAGAATACACAGATTCACGTTGCGAACGAAGGAAACTGAGCCCCTTGAGTCTGGCGACTTAGACCGCACGGCCACCCTGACTTGGATTCATTCAATTGGGACGTTTTATAAATTACATCTCTTCCAGTTAATTTCATAAAACATAACGTGTCAGAAGTGGGATTCGAACCCAGGCCCTCATACGAGGACCAGAATGCACAGATTCACGTTGTGAACGAAGGAAACTGAGCCATTTGAGTCTGGCGCCTTAGACCGCTCGGCCACCCTGACTTGGATTCATTCAATTGGGACGTTTTATAAATTACATCTATTCTAGTTAATTTCATAAAACATATCGTGTCAGAAGTGGGATTCGCACCCAGGCCCTCATACGAGGACCAGAATGCACAGATTCACGTTGTGAACGATGGAAACTGAGCCATTTGAGTCTGGCGCCTTAGACCGCTCGGCCACCCTGACTTGGATTCATTCAATTGGGACGTTTTATAAATTACATCTATTCTAGTTAATTTCATAAAACATATCGTGTCAGAAGTGGGATTCGAACCCACGCTCTCAAACGAGGACCAGAATACACAGATTCACGTTGCGAACGATGGAAACTGAGTCCCTTGAGTCTGGCGCCTTAGACCGCTCGGCCACCCCGACTAGGATTCGTTATATTGGGACGTTTAATAAATTACATCTCTTCCAGTTAATTTCATAAAACATATCGTGTCAGAAGTGGGATTCGCACCCAGGCTCTCATACGAGGACCAGAATACACAGATTCAAGTTGTGAACGAAGGAAACTTAGCCCCTTGAGTCTGGCGCCTTAGACCGCTCGGCCACCCTAACTTGGATTCATTCAATTGGGATGTTTTATAAATTACATCTCTTCCAGTTAATTTCATGAAAAATATCGTGTCAGAAGTGGGATTCGAACCCACGCCCTTATACGAGGAGCAGAATACACAGATTCACGTTAAGAACGAAGGAAACTGAGCCTTTTGAGTCTGGCGCATTAGACCGCTCGGCCACCCCGACTTGGATTCATTCAATTGGGACGTTTTATAAATTACATCTCTTCCAGTTAATTTCATAAAACATATCGTGTCAGAAGTGGGATTCGGACCCAGGCCCTCATACGAGGACCAGAATGCACAGATTCACGTTGTGAACGAAGGAAACTGAGCCATTTGAGTCTGGCGCCTTAGACCGCTCGGCCACCCTGACTTGGATTCATTCAATTGGGACGTTTTATAAATTACATCTCTTCCAGTTAATTTCATAAAACATAACGTGTCAGAAGTGGGATTCGAACCCAGGCCCTCATACGAGGACCAAAATACACAGATTCACGTTGTGAACGAAGGAAACTGAGCCCCTTGAGTCTGGCGCCTTAGACCGCTCGGCCACCCTGACTTGGATTCATTCAATTGGGACGTTTTATAAATTATATCTGTTCCAGTTAATTTCATAAAACATATCGTGTCAGAAGTGGGATTCGAACCCAGGCCCTCATACGAGGACCAGAATACACAGATTCACGTTGTGAACGAAGGAAACTGAGCCCCTTGAGTCTGGCGCCTTATACCGCTCGGCCACCCTGACTTGGATTCATTCAATTGGGTAGTTTTATAAATTACATCTCTTCCAGTTAATTTCATAAAACATATCATGTCAGAAGTGGGATTCGAACCCAGACCCTCATACGAGGACCAGAATGCACAGATTCACGTTGTGAACGAAGGAAACTGAGCCATTTGAGTCTGGCGCCTTAGACCGCTCGGCCACCCTGACTTGGATTCATTCAATTGGGACGTTTTATAAATTACATCTATTCTAGTTAATTTCATAAAACATATCGTGTCAGAAGTGGGATTCGAACCCACGCTCTCATACGAGGACCAGAATACACAGATTCACGTTGCGAACGATGGAAACTGAGTCCCTTGAGTCTGGCGCCTTAGACCGCTCGGCCACCCCGACTACGATTCATTCTATTGGGACGTTTTATAAATTACATCTCTTCCAGTTAATTTCATAAAACATATCGTGTCAGAAGTGGGATTCGCACCCAGGCTCTCAAACGAGGACCAGAATACACAGATTCACGTTGTGAACGAAGGAAACTGAGCCATTTGAGTCTGGCGCCTTAGACCGCTCGGCCACCCTGAGTTGGATTCATTCAATTGGGACGTTTTATAAATTACATCTCTTCCAGTTAATTTCATAAAACATAACGTCTCAGAAGTGGGATTCGAACCCAGGCCCTCATACGAGGACCAGAATACACAGATTCACGTTGTGAACGAAGGAAACTGAGCCCCTTGAGTCTGGCGCCTTAGACCGTTCGGCCACCCTGACTTGGATTCATTCAATTGGGACGTTTTATAAATTACATCTCTTCCAGTTAATTTCATAAAACATAACGTGTCAGAAGTGGGATTCGAACCCAGGCCCTCATACGAGGACCAAAATACACAGATTCACGTTGTGAACGAAGGAAACTGAGCCCCTTGAGTCTGGCGCCTTAGACCGCTCGGCCACCCTGACTTGGATTCATTCAATTGGGACGTTTTATAAATTACATCTGTTCCAGTTAATTTCATAAAACATATCGTGTCAGAAGTGGGATTCGAACCCAGGCCCTCATACGAGGACCAGAATACACAGATTCACGTTGTGAACGAAGGAAACTGAGCCCCTTGAGTCTGGCGCCTTATACCGCTCGGCCACCCTGACTTGGATTCATTCAACTGGGTCGTTTTATAAATTACATCTCTTCCAGTTAATTTCATAAAACATATCATGTCAGAAGTGGGATTCGAACCCAGTCCCTCATACGAGGACCAGAATGCACAGATTCACGTTGTGAACGAAAGAAACTGAGCCATTTGAGTCTGGCGCCTTAGACCGCTCGGCCACCCTGACTTGGATTCATTCAATTGGGACGTTTTATAAATTACATCTATTCTAGTTAATTTCATAAAACATATCGTGTCAGAAGTGGGATTCGAACCCACGCTCTCATACGAGGACCAGAATACACAGATTCACGTTGCGAACGATGGAAACTGAGTCCCTTGAGTGTGGCGCCTTAGACCGCTCGGCCAACCCGACTACGATTCATTCTATTGGGACGTTTTATAAATTACATCTCTTCCAGTTAATTTCATAAAACATATCGTGTCAGAAGCGGGATTCGAACCCAGGCCCTCATACGAGGACCAGAATACACAGATTCACGTTGTGAACGAAGGAAACTGAGCCCCTTGAGTCTGGCGCCTTAGACCGCTCGGCCACCCCGACTTGGCTTCATTCAATTGGGACGTTTTATAAATTACATCTGTTCCAGTTAATTTCATAAAACATATCGTGTTAGAAGTGGGATTCGAACCCAGGCCCTCATACGAGGACCAGAATACACAGATTCACGTTGTGAACGAAGGAAACTGAGCCCCTTGAGTCTGGCGCCTTAGACCGCTCGGCCACCCTGACTTGGATTCAATCAATTGGGACGTTTTATAAATTACATCTCTTCCAGTTAATTTCATAAAACATATCGTGTCAGAAGTGGGATTCGCACCCAGGCTCTCAAACGAGGACCAGAATACACAGATTCACGTTGTGAACGAAGGAAACTTAGCCCCTTGAGTCTGGCGCCTTAGACCGCTCGGCCACCCTAACTTGGATTCAATCAATTGGGATGTTTTATAAATTACATCTCTTCCAGTTAATTTCATAAAACATATCGTGCCAGAAGTGGGATTCGAACCCACGCCCTCATACGAGGAGCAGAATACACAGATTCACGTTAAGAACGAAGGAAACTGAGCCCCTTGAGTCTGGCGCCCTAGACCGCTCGGCCACCCAGACCTGGATTCATTTAATTGGGATGTTTTATAAAATACATCTCTTCCAGTTAATTTCATAAAACATATCGTGTCAGAAGTGGGATTCGAACCCACGCCCTCATACGAGGAGCAAAATACACAGATTCACGTTAAGAACGAAGGAAACTTAGCCCCTTGAGCCTGGCGCCTTAGACCACTCGGCCACCCCGACTTGGATTCATTCAATTGGGACGTTTCATAAATTACATCTCTTCCAGTTAATTTCATAAAACATATCGTGTCAGAAGTGGGATTCGGACCCAGGCCCTCATACGAGGACCAGAATGCACAGATTCACGTTGTGAACGAAGGAAACTGAGCCCCTTGAGTCTGGCGCCTTAGACCACTCGGCCACCCCGACTTGGATTCATTCAATTGGGACGTTTCATAAATTACATCTCTTCCAGTTAATTTCATAAAACATATCGTGTCAGAAGTGGGATTCGGACCCAGGCCCTCATACGAGGACCAGAATGCACAGATTCACGTTGTGAACGAAGGAAACTGAGCCCCTTGAGTCTGGCGCCTTAGACCGCACGTCCACCCTGACTTGGATTCATTCAATTGGGACGTTTTACAAATTACATCTCTTCCAGTTAATTTCATAAAACATAACGTGTCAGAAGTGGGATTCGAACCCAGGCCCTCATACGAGGACCAGAATACACAGATTCACGTTGTGAACGAAGGAAACAGAGCCCCTTGAGTCTGGCGCCTTAGACCGCTCGGCCACCCTGACTTGGATTCATTCAATTGGGACGTTTTATAAATTATATCTATTCTAGTTAATTTCATAAAACATATCGTGTCAGAAGTGGGATTCGAACCCATGCCCTCATACGAGGACCAGAATACACAGATTCACGTTGCGAACGAAGGAAACTGAGCCCCTTGAGTCTGGCGCCTTAGACCGCACGGCCACCCTGACTTGGATTCATTCAATTGGGACGTTTTATAAATTACATCTCTTCCAGTTAATTTCATAAAACATAACGTGTCAGAAGTGGGATTCGAACCCAGGCCCTCATACGAGGACCAGAATACACAGATTCACGTTGTGAACGAAGGAAACTGAGCCCCTTGAGTCTGGCGCCTTAGACCGCTCGGCCACCCTGACTTGGATTCATTCAATTGGGACGTTTTATAAATTACATCTCTTCCAGTTAATTTCATAAAACATATCGTGTCAGAAGTGGGATTCGAACCCACGCTCTCATACGAGGACCAGAATACACAGATTCACGTTGCGAACGATGGAAACTGAGTCCCTTGAGTCTGGCGCCTTAGACTGCTCGGCCACCCTGACTTGGATTCATTCAATTGGGACGTTTTATAGATTACATCTATTCTAGTTAATTTCATAAAACATATCGTGTCAGAAGTGGGATTCGAACCCATGCCCTCATACGAGGACCAGAATACACAGATTCACGTTGCGAACGAAGGAAACTGAGCCCCTTGAGTCTGGCGCCTTAAGGCCTGTCCAGACTGACACATTTTGCGAGTTCGCATATTCGCTTTGCTTGTTTGCAAGATCGCGCTACTGTCCACATTGGGTTTTCGCTACTTTGCGTCCTCACCTCGCGAAGATACAAATTTCTTGCGACTAGGCCAAGAATTTCGCGCCTTCGCGAGAAAAGTACCAATCACATTGGAGAGGAAGGCTGGGAAGATTAGTTTCGTTTTTCTCTTTGGACAACGTCGATGGAGAAGGGCAGATGGCGCAATGATTGCTCAATTTTTATTGGCTCTCAGAATGGGAAGAGCAAAATTTTTGCGTGTATCTGAACAGAAGTGCAAATGTTTTTCGTGATCTTTGCGAAGATGCGAATAAACGAAGGCGCGAACACGCGAGCGCGAACTCAATGTGGACAAAGCTTTAGACCGCACGGCCACCCTGACTTGGATTCATTCAATTGGGACGTTTTATAAATTACATCTCTTCCAGTTAATTTCATAAAACATAACGTGTCAGAAGTGGGATTCGAACCCAGGCCCTCATACGAGGACCAGAATACACAGATTCACGTTGTGAACGAAGGAAACTGAGCCCCTTGAGTCTGGCGCCTTAGACCGCTCGGCCACCCCGACTTGGGTTCATTCAATTGGGACGTTTTATAAATTACATCTGTTCCAGTTAACTTCATAAAACATATCGTGTCAGAAGTGGGATTCGAACCCAGGCCCTCATACGAGGACCAGAATACACAGATTCACGTTGTGAACGAAGGAAACTGAGCCCCTTGAGTCTGGCGCCTTATACCGCTCGGCCACCCTGACTTGGATTCATTCAATTGGGTCGTTTTATAAATTACATCTCTTCCAGTTAATTTCATAAAACATATCATGTCAGAAGTGGGATTCGAACCCAGACCCTCATACGAGGACCAGAATGCACAGATTCACGTTGTGAACGAAGGAAACTGAGCCATTTGAGTCTGGCGCCTTAGACCGCTCGGCCACCCTGACTTGGATTCATTCAATTGGGACGTTTTATAAATTACATCTATTCTAGTTAATTTCATAAAACATATCGTGTCAGAAGTGGGATTCGAACCCACGCTCTCATACGAGGACCAGAATACACAGATTCACGTTGCGAACGATGGAAACTGAGTCCCTTGAGTCTGGCGCCTTAGACCGCTCGGCCACCCTGACTTGGATTCATTCAATTGGGACGTTTTATAAATTACATCTCTTCCAGTTAATTTCATAAAACATATCGTGTCAGAAGTGGGATTCGAACCCAGGCCCTCATACGAGGACCAGAATACACAGATTCACGTTGTGAACGAAGGAAACTGAGCCATTTGAGTCTGGCACCTTAGACCGCTCGGCCACCCTGACTTGGATTCATTAAATTGGGACGTTTTATAGATTACATCTATTCTAGTTAATTTCATAAAACATATCGTGTCAGAAGTGGGATTCGAACCCATGCCCTCATACGAGGACCAGAATACACAGATTCACGTTGCGAACGAAGGAAACTGAGCCCCTTGAGTCTGGCGCCTTAGACCGCACGGCCACCCTGACTTGGATTCATTCAATTGGGACGTTTTATAAATTACATCTCTTCCAGTTAATTTCATAAAACATATCGTGTCAGAAGTGGGATTCGAACCCAGGCCCTCATACGAGGACCAGAATACACAGATTCACGTTGTGAACGAAGGAAACTGAGCCATTTGAGTCTGGCGCCTTAGACCGCTCGGCCACCCTGACTTGGATTCATTCAATTGGGACGTTTTATAGATTACATCTATTCTAGTTAATTTCATAAAACATATCGTGTCAGAAGTGGGATTCGAACCCATGCCCTCATACGAGGACCAGAATACACAGATTCACGTTGCGAACGAAGGAAACTGAGCCCCTTGAGTCTGGCGCCTTAGACCGCACGGCCACCCTGACTTGGATTCATTCAATTGGGACGTTTTATAAATTACATCTCTTCCAGTTAATTTCATAAAACATAACGTGTCAGAAGTGGGATTCGAACCCAGGCCCTCATACGAGGACCAGAATACACAGATTCACGTTGTGAACGAAGGAAACTGAGCCCCTTGAGTCTGGCGCCTTAGACCGCTCGGCCACCCTGACTTGGATTCATTCAATTGGGACGTTTTATAAATTACATCTCTTCCAGTTAATTTCATAAAACATATCGTGTCAGAAGTGGGATTCGAACCCACGCTCTCATACGAGGACCAGAATACACAGATTCACGTTGCGAACGATGGAAACTGAGTCCCTTGAGTCTGGCGCCTTAGACTGCTCGGCCACCCTGACTTGGATTCATTCAATTGGGACGTTTTATAGATTACATCTATTCTAGTTAATTTCATAAAACATATCGTGTCAGAAGTGGGATTCGAACCCATGCCCTCATACGAGGACCAGAATACACAGATTCACGTTGCGAACGAAGGAAACTGAGCCCATTGAGTCTGGCGCCTTAGACCGCACGGCCACCCTGACTTGGATTCATTCAATTGGGACGTTTTATAAATTACATCTCATCCAGTTAATTTCATAAAACATAACGTGTCAGAAGTGGGATTCGAACCCAGGCCCTCATACGAGGACCAGAATACACAGATTCACGTTGTGAACGAAGGAAACTGAGCCCCTTGAGTCTGGCGCCTTAGACCGCTCGGCCACCCTGACTTCGATTCATTCAATTGGGACGTTTTATAAATTACATCTATTCTAGTTAATTTCATAAAACATATCGTGTCAGAAGTGGGATTCGAACCCACGCTCTCATACGAGGACCAGAATACACAGATTCACGTTGCGAACGATGGAAACTGAGTCCCTTGAGTCTGGCGCCTTAGACCGCTCGGCCACCCCGACTAGGATTCATTCTATTGGGACGTTTTATAAATTACATCTCTTCCAGTTAATTTCATAAAACATATCGTGTCAGAAGTGGGATTCGCACCCAGGCTCTCAAACGAGGACCAGAATACACAGATTCACGTTGCGAACGATGGAAACTGAGTCCCTTGAGTCTGGCGCCTTAGACCGCTCGGCCACCCCGACTAGGATTCATTCTATTGGGACGTTTTATAAATTACATCTCTTCCAGTTAATTTCATAAAACATATCGTGTCAGAAGCGGGATTCGAACCCAGGCCCTCATACGAGGACCAGAATACACAGATTCACGTTGTGAACGAAGGAAACTGAGCCCCTTGAGTCTGGCGCCTTAGACCGCTCGGCCACCCCGACTTGGCTTCATTCAATTGGGACGTTTTATAAATTACATCTGTTCCAGTTAATTTCATAAAACATATCGTGTCAGAAGTGGGATTCGAACCCAGGCCCTCATACGAGGACCAGAATACACAGATTCACGTTGTGAACGAAGGAAACTGAGCCATTTGAGTCTGGCGCCTTAGACCGCTCGGCCACCCTGACTTGGATTCATTCAATTGGGACGTTTTATAAATTACATCTATTCTAGTTAATATCATAAAACATATCGTGTCAGAAGTGGGATTCGAACCCACGCTCTCATACGAGGACCAGAATACACAGATTCACGTTGCGAACGATGGAAACTGAGTCCCTTGAGTCTGGCGCCTTAGACCGCTCGGCCACCCCGACTAGGATTCATTCTATTGGGACGTTTTATAAATTACATCTCTTCCAGTTAATTTCATAAAACATATCGTGTCAGAAGTGGGATTCGCACCCAGACTCTCAAACGAGGACCAGAATACACAGATTCACGTTGTGAACGAAGGAAACTTAGCCCCTTGAGTCTGGCGCCTTAGACCGCTCGGCCACCCTAACTTGGATTCAATCAATTGGGATGTTTTATAAATTACATCTCTTCCAGTTAATTTCATAAAACATATCGTGTCAGAAGTGGGATTCGAACCCACGCCCTCATACGAGGAGCAGAATACACAGATTCACGTTAAGAACGAAGGAAACTGAGCCCCTTGAGTCTGGCGCCTTAGACCGCTCGGCCACCCTGACTTGGATTCATTCAATTGGGACGTTTTATAAATTACATCTCTTCCAGTTAATTTCATAAAACATATCGTGTCAGAAGTGGGATTCGAACCCAGGCCCTCATACGAGGACCAGAATACACAGATTCACGTTGTGAACGAAGGAAACTGAGCCCCTTGAGTCTGGCGCCTTAGACCGCTCGGCCACCCCGACTTGGCTTCATTCAATTGGGACGTTTTATAAATTACATCTGTTCCAGTTAATTTCATAAAACATATCGTGTCAGAAGTGGGATTCGAACCCAGGCCCTCATACGAGGACCAGAATACACAGATTCACGTTGTGAACGAAGGAAACTGAGCCCCTTGAGTCTGGCGCCTTATACCGCTCGGCCACCCTGACTTGGATTCATTCAATTGGGACGTTTTATAAATTACATCTCTTCCAGTTAATTTCATAAAACATATCGTGTCAGAAGTGGGATTCGAACCCAGGCCCTCATACGAGGACCAGAATACACAGATTCACGTTGTGAACGAAGGAAACTGAGCCATTTGAGTCTGGCGCCTTAGACCGCTCGGCCACCCTGACTTGGATTCATTCAATTGGGACGTTTTATAAATTACATCTGTTCCAGTTAATTTCATAAAACATATCGTGTCAGAAGTGGGATTCGAACCCAGGCCCTCATACGAGGACCAGAATACACAGATTCACGTTGTGAACGAAGGAAACTGAGCCATTTGAGTCTGGCGCCTTAGACCGCTCGGCCACCCTGACTTGGATTCATTCAATTGGGACGTTTTATAAATTACATCTATTCTAGTTAATATCATAAAACATATCGTGTCAGAAGTGGGATTCGAACCCACGCTCTCATACGAGGACCAGAATACACAGATTCACGTTGCGAACGATGGAAACTGAGTCCCTTGAGTCTGGCGCCTTAGACCGCTCGGCCACCCCGACTAGGATTCATTCTATTGGGACGTTTTATAAATTACATCTCTTCCAGTTAATTTCATAAAACATATCGTGTCAGAAGTGGGATTCGCACCCAGACTCTCAAACGAGGACCAGAATACACAGATTCACGTTGTGAACGAAGGAAACTTAGCCCCTTGAGTCTGGCGCCTTAGACCGCTCGGCCACCCTAACTTGGATTCAATCAATTGGGATGTTTTATAAATTACATCTCTTCCAGTTAATTTCATAAAACATATCGTGTCAGAAGTGGGATTCGAACCCACGCCCTCATACGAGGAGCAGAATACACAGATTCACGTTAAGAACGAAGGAAACTGAGCCCCTTGAGTCTGGCGCCTTAGACCGCTCGGCCACCCTGACTTGGATTCATTCAATTGGGACGTTTTATAAATTACATCTCTTCCAGTTAATTTCATAAAACATATCGTGTCAGAAGTGGGATTCGAACCCAGGCCCTCATACGAGGACCAGAATACACAGATTCACGTTGTGAACGAAGGAAACTGAGCCCCTTGAGTCTGGCGCCTTAGACCGCTCGGCCACCCCGACTTGGCTTCATTCAATTGGGACGTTTTATAAATTACATCTGTTCCAGTTAATTTCATAAAACATATCGTGTCAGAAGTGGGATTCGAACCCAGGCCCTCATACGAGGACCAGAATACACAGATTCACGTTGTGAACGAAGGAAACTGAGCCCCTTGAGTCTGGCGCCTTATACCGCTCGGCCACCCTGACTTGGATTCATTCAATTGGGACGTTTTATAAATTACATCTCTTCCAGTTAATTTCATAAAACATATCGTGTCAGAAGTGGGATTCGAACCCAGGCCCTCATACGAGGACCAGAATACACAGATTCACGTTGTGAACGAAGGAAACTGAGCCATTTGAGTCTGGCGCCTTAGACCGCTCGGCCACCCTGACTTGGATTCATTCAATTGGGACGTTTTATAAATTACATCTGTTCCAGTTAATTTCATAAAACATATCGTGTCAGAAGTGGGATTCGAACCCAGGCCCTCATACGAGGACCAGAATACACAGATTCACGTTGTGAACGAAGGAAACTGAGCCATTTGAGTCTGGCGCCTTAGACCGCTCGGCCACCCTGACTTGGATTCATTCAATTGGGACGTTTTATAAATTACATCTATTCTAGTTAATATCATAAAACATATCGTGTCAGAAGTGGGATTCGAACCCACGCTCTCATACGAGGACCAGAATACACAGATTCACGTTGCGAACGATGGAAACTGAGTCCCTTGAGTCTGGCGCCTTAGACCGCTCGGCCACCCCGACTAGGATTCATTCTATTGGGACGTTTTATAAATTACATCTCTTCCAGTTAATTTCATAAAACATATCGTGTCAGAAGTGGGATTCGCACCCAGACTCTCAAACGAGGACCAGAATACACAGATTCACGTTGTGAACGAAGGAAACTTAGCCCCTTGAGTCTGGCGCCTTAGACCGCTCGGCCACCCTAACTTGGATTCAATCAATTGGGATGTTTTATAAATTACATCTCTTCCAGTTAATTTCATAAAACATATCGTGTCAGAAGTGGGATTCGAACCCACGCCCTCATACGAGGAGCAGAATACACAGATTCACGTTAAGAACGAAGGAAACTGAGCCCCTTGAGTCTGGCGCCTTAGACCGCTCGGCCACCCTGACTTGGATTCATTCAATTGGGACGTTTTATAAATTACATCTCTTCCAGTTAATTTCATAAAACATATCGTGTCAGAAGTGGGATTCGAACCCAGGCCCTCATACGAGGACCAGAATACACAGATTCACGTTGTGAACGAAGGAAACTGAGCCCCTTGAGTCTGGCGCCTTAGACCGCTCGGCCACCCCGACTTGGCTTCATTCAATTGGGACGTTTTATAAATTACATCTGTTCCAGTTAATTTCATAAAACATATCGTGTCAGAAGTGGGATTCGAACCCAGGCCCTCATACGAGGACCAGAATACACAGATTCACGTTGTGAACGAAGGAAACTGAGCCCCTTGAGTCTGGCGCCTTATACCGCTCGGCCACCCTGACTTGGATTCATTCAATTGGGACGTTTTATAAATTACATCTCTTCCAGTTAATTTCATAAAACATATCGTGTCAGAAGTGGGATTCGAACCCAGGCCCTCATACGAGGACCAGAATACACAGATTCACGTTGTGAACGAAGGAAACTGAGCCATTTGAGTCTGGCGCCTTAGACCGCTCGGCCACCCTGACTTGGATTCATTCAATTGGGACGTTTTATAAATTACATCTGTTCCAGTTAATTTCATAAAACATATCGTGTCAGAAGTGGGATTCGAACCCAGGCCCTCATACGAGGACCAGAATACACAGATTCACGTTGCGAACGAAGGAAACTGAGCCATTTGAGTCTGGCGCCTTAGACCGCTCGGCCACCCTGACTTGGATTCATTCAATTGGGACGTTTTATAAATTACATCTATTCTAGTTAATTTCATAAAACATATCGTGTCAGAAGTGGGATTCGAACCCACGCTCTCATACGAGGAACAGAATACACAGATTCACGTTGCGAACGATGGAAACTGAGTCCCTTGAGTCTGGCGCCTTAGACCGCTCGGCCACCCCGACTAGGATTCATTCTATTGGGACGTTTTATAAATTACATCTCTTCCAGTTAATTTCATAAAACATATCGTGTCAGAAGTGGGATTCGCACCCAGGCTCTCAAACGAGGACCAGAATACACAGATTCACGTTAAGAACGAAGGAAACTGAGCCCCTTGAGTCTGGCGCCTTAGACCGCTCGGCCACTCTAACTTGGATTCAATCAATTGGGATGTTTTATAAATTACATCTCTTCCAGTTAATTTCATAAAACATATCGTGTCAGAAGTGGGATTCGAACCCACGCCCTCATACGAGGAGCAGAATACACTGATTCACGTTAAGAACGAAGGAAACTGAGCCCCTTGAGTCTGGCGCCTTAGACCGCTCGGCCACCCTGACTTGGATTCATTCAATTGGGACGTTTTATAAATTACATCTCTTCCAGTTAATTTCATAAAACATATCGTGTCAGAAGTGGGATTCGAACCCAGGCCCTCATACGAGGACCAGAATACACAGATTCACGTTGTGAACGAAGGAAACTGAGCCATTTGAGTCTGGCGCCTTAGACCGCTCGGCCACCCTGACTTGGATTCATTCAATTGGGACGTTTTATAAATTACATCTATTCTAGTAAATTTCATAAAACATATCGTGTCAGAAGTGGGATTCGAACCCATGCCCTCATACGAGGACCAGAATACACAGATTCACGTTGCGAACGAAGGAAACTGAGCCCCTTGAGTCTGGCGCCTTAGACCGCACGGCCACCCTGACTTGGATTCATTCAATTGGGACGTTTTATAAATTACATCTCTTCCAGTTAATTTCATAAAACATAACGTGTCAGAAGTGGGATTCGAACCCAGGCCCTCATACGAGGACCAGAATACACAGATTCACGTTGTGAACGAAGGAAACTGAGCCCCTTGAGTCTGGCGCCTTAGACCGCTCGGCCACCCTGACTTGGATTCATTCAATTGGGACGTTTTATAAATTACATCTCTTCCAGTTAATTTCATAAAACATATCGTGTCAGAAGCGGGATTCGAACCCAGGCCCTCATACGAGGACCAGAATACACAGATTCACGTTGTGAACGAAGGAAACTGAGCCCCTTGAGTCTGGCGCCTTAGACCGCTCGGCCACCCCGACTTGGCTTCATTCAATTGGGACGTTTTATAAATTACATCTGTTCCAGTTAATTTCATAAAACATATCGTGTCAGAAGTGGGATTCGAACCCAGGCCCTCATACGAGGACCAGAATACACAGATTCACGTTGTGAACGAAGGAAACTGAGCCATTTGAGTCTGGCGCCTTAGACCGCTCGGCCACCCTGACTTGGATTCATTCAATTGGGACGTTTTATAAATTACATCTATTCTAGTTAATTTCATAAAACATATCGTGTCAGAAGTGGGATTCGAACCCACGCTCTCATACGAGGACCAGAATACACAGATTCACGTTGCGAACGATGGAAACTGAGTCCCTTGAGTCTGGCGCCTTAGACCGCTCGGCCACCCCGACTAGGATTCGTTCTATTGGGACGTTTTATAAATTACATCTCTTCCAGTTAATTTCATAAAACATATCGTGTCAGAAGTGGGATTCGCACCCAGGCTCTCAAACGAGGACCAGAATACACAGATTCACGTTAAGAACGAAGGAAACTGAGCCCCTTGAGTCTGGCGCCTTAGACCGCTCGGCCACCCTAACTTGGATTCAATCAATTGGGATGTTTTATAAATTACATCTCTTCCAGTTAATTTCATAAAACATATCGTGTCAGAAGTGGGATTCGAACCCACGCCCTCATACGAGGAGCAGAATACACAGATTCACGTTAAGAACGAAGGAAACTGAGCCCCTTGAGTCTGGCGCCTTAGACCGCTCGGCCACCCTGACTTGGATTCATTCAATTGGGACGTTTTATAAATTACATCTCTTCCAGTTAATTTCATAAAACATATCGTGTCAGAAGTGGGATTCGAACCCAGGCCCTCATACGAGGACCAGAATACACAGATTCACGTTGTGAACGAAGGAAACTGAGCCCCTTGAGTCTGGCGCCTTAGACCGTTCGGCCACCCCGACTTGGCTTCATTCAATTGGGACGTTTTATAAATTACATCTGTTCCAGTTAATTTCATAAAACATATCGTGTCAGAAGTGGGATTCGAACCCAGGCCCTCATACGAGGACCAGAATACACAGATTCACGTTGTGAACGAAGGAAACTGAGCCCCTTGAGTCTGGCGCCTTATACCGCTCGGCCACCCTGACTTGGATTCATTCAATTGGGACGTTTTATAAATTACATCTCTTCCAGTTAATTTCATAAAACATATCGTGTCAGAAGTGGGATTCGAACCCAGGCCCTCATACGAGGACCAGAATACACAGATTCACGTTGTGAACGAAGGAAACTGAGCCATTTGAGTCTGGCGAAATAGACCGCTCGGCCACCCTGACTTGGAATCATTCAATTGGGACGTTTTATAAATTAAATCTATTCTAGTTAATTTCATAAAACATATCGTGTCAGAAGTGGGATTCGAACCCATGCCCTCATACGAGGACCTGAATACACAGATTCACGTTGCGAACGAAGGAAACTGAGCCCCTTGAGTCTGGCGCCTTAGACCGCACGGCCACCCTGACTTGGATTCATTCAATTGGGACGTTTTATAAATTACATCTCTTCCAGTTAATTTCATAAAACATAACGTGTCAGAAGTGGGATTCGAACCCAGGCCCTCATACGAGGACCAGAATACACAGATTCACGTTGTGAACGAAGGAAACTGAGCCCCTTGAGTCTGGCGCCTTAGACCGCTCGGCCACCCTGACTTGGATTCATTCAATTGGGACGTTTTATAAATTACATCTCTTCCAGTTAATTTCATAAAACATATCGTGTCAGAAGTGGGATTCGAACCCACGCTCTCATACGAGGACCAGAATACACAGATTCACGTTGCGAACGATGGAAACTGAGTCCCTTGAGTCTGGCGCCTTAGACTGCTCGGCCACCCCGACTAGGGTTCATTCTATTGGGACGTTTTATAAATTACATCTCTTCCAGTTAATTTCATAAAACATATCGTGTCAGAAGTAGGATTCGAACCCATGCCCTCATACGAGGACCAGAATACACAGATTCACGTTGCGAACGAAGGAAACTGAGCCCCTTGAGTCTGGCGCCTTAGACCGCACGGCCACCCTGACTTGGATTCATTCAATTGGGACGTTTTATAAATTACATCTCATCCAATTAATTTCATAAAACATAACGTGTCAGAAGTGAGATCGAACCCAGGCCCTCATACGAGGACCAGAATACACAGATTCACGTTGTGAACGATGGAAACTGAGCCCCTTGAGTCTGGCGCCTTAGACCGCTCGGCCACCCCGACTAGAATTCATTCTATTGGGACGTTTTATAAATTACATCTCTTCCAGTTAATTTCATAAAACATATCGTGTCAGAAGTGGGATTCGCACCCAGGCTCTCAAACGAGGACCAGAATACACAGATTCACGTTGTGAACGAAGGAAACTTAGCCCCTTGAGTCTGGCGCCTTAGATCGCTCGGCCACCCTAACTTGGATTCAATCAATTGGGATGTTTTATAAATTACATCTCTTCCAGTTAATTTCATAAAACATATCGTGTCAGAAGTGGGATTCGAACCCACGCCCTCATACGAGGAGCAGAATACACAGATTCACGTTAAGAACGAAGGAAACTGAGCCCCTTGAGTCTGGCGCCTTAGACCGCACGGCCACCCTGACTTGGATTCATTCAATTGGGACGTTTTATAAATTACATCTCATCCAATTAATTTCATAAAACCTAACGTGTCAGAAGTGAGATCGAACCCAGGCCCTCATACGAGGACCAGAATACACAGATTCACGTTGTGAACGATGGAAACTGAGCCCCTTGAGTCTGGCGCCTTAGACCGCTCGGCCACCCCGACTAGAATTCATTCTATTGGGACGTTTTATAAATTACATCTCTTCCAGTTAATTTCATAAAACATATCGTGTCAGAAGTGGGATTCGCACCCAGGCTCTCAAACGAGGACCAGAATACACAGATTCACGTTGTGAACGAAGGAAACTTAGCCCCTTGAGTCTGGCGCCTTAGATCGCTCGGCCACCCTAACTTGGATTCAATCAATTGGGATGTTTTATAAATTACATCTCTTCCAGTTAATTTCATAAAACATATCGTGTCAGAAGTGGGATTCGAACCCACGCCCTCATACGAGGACCAGAATACACAGATTCACGTTGTGAACGAAGGAAACTGAGCCATTTGAGTCTGGCGCCTTAGACCGCTCGGCCACCCTGACTTGGATTCATTCAATTGGGACGTTTTATAAATTACATCTCTTCCAGTTAATTTCATAAAACATATCGTGTCAGAAGTGGGATTCGAACCCAGGCCCTCATACGAGGACCAGAATACACAGATTCACGTTGTGAACGAAGGAAACTGAGCCCCTTGAGTCTGGCGCCTTAGACCGCACGGCCACCCTGACTTGGATTCATTCAATTGGGACGTTTTATAAATTACATCTCTTCCAGTTAATTTCATAAAACATATCGTGTCAGAAGTGGGATTCGCACCCAGGCTCTCAAACGAGGACCAGAATACACAGATTCACGTTGTGAACGAAGGAAACTTAGCCCCTTGAGTCTGGCGCCTTAGATCGCTCGGCCACCCTAACTTGGATTCAATCAATTGGGATGTTTTATAAATTACATCTCTTCCAGTTAATTTCATAAAACATATCGTGTCAGAAGTGGGATTCGAACCCACGCCCTCATACGAGGAGCAGAATACACAGATTCACGTTAAGAACGAAGGAAACTGAGTCCCTTGAGTCTGGCGAAATAGACCGCTCGGCCACCCTGACTTGGCTTCATTCAATTGGGACGTTTTATAAATTACATCTATTCTAGTTAATTTCATAAAACATATCGTGTCAGAAGTGGGATTCGAACCCATGCCCTCATACGAGGACCTGAATACACAGATTCACGTTGCGAACGAAGGAAACTGAGCCCCTTGAGTCTGGCGCCTTAGACCGCACGGCCACCCTGACTTGGATTCATTCAATTGGGACGTTTTATAAATTACATCTCTTCCAGTTAATTTCATAAAACATAACGTGTCAGAAGTGGGATTCGAACCCAGGCCCTCATACGAGAACCAGAATACACAGATTCACGTTGTGAACGAAGGAAACTGAGCCCCTTGAGTCTGGCGCCTTAGACCGCTCGGCCACCCTGACTTGGATTCATTCAATTGGGACGTTTTATAAATTACATCTCTTCCAGTTAATTTCATAAAACATATCGTGTCAGAAGTGGGATTCGAACCCACGCTCTCATACGAGGACCAGAATACACAGATTCACGTTGCGAACGATGGAAACTGAGTCCCTTGAGTCTGGCGCCTTAGATTGCTCGGCCACCCCGACTAGGGTTCATTCTATTGGGACGTTTTATAAATTACATCTCTTCCAGTTAATTTCATAAAACATATCGTGTCAGAAGTGGGATTCGAACCCATGCCCTCATACGAGGACCAGAATACACAGATTCCCGTTGCGAACGAAGGAAACTGAGCCCCTTGAGTCTGGCGCCTTAGACCGCACGGCCACCCTGACTTGGATTCATTCAATTGGGACGTTTTATAAATTACATCTCATCCAGTTAATTTCATAAAACATAACGTGTCAGAAGTGAGATCGAACCCAGGCCCTCATACGAGGACCAGAATACAGAGATTCACGTTGTGAACGATGGAAACTGAGCCCCTTGAGTCTGGCGCCTTAGATCGCTCGGCCACCCCGACTAGGATTCATTCTATTGGGACGTTTTATAAATTACATCTCTTCCAGTTAATTTCATAAAACATATCGTGTCAGAAGTGGGATTCGCACCCAGGCTCTCAAACGAGGACCAGAATACACAGATTCACGTTGTGAACGAAGGAAACTTAGCCCCTTGAGTCTGGCGCCTTAGACCGCTCGGCCACCCTAACTTGGATTCAATCAATTGGGATGTTTTATAAATTACATCTCTTCCAGTTAATTTCATAAAACATATCGTGTCAGAAGTGGGATTCGAACCCACGCCCTCATACGAGGAGCAGAATACACAGATTCACGTTAAGAACGAAGGAAACTGAGCCCCTTGAGTCTGGCGCCTTAGACCGCTCGGCCACCCTGACTTGGATTCATTCAATTGGGACGTTTTATAAATTACATCTCTTCCAGTTAATTTCATAAAACATATCGTGTCAGAAGTGGGATTCGAACCCAGGCCCTCATACGAGGACCAGAATACACAGATTCACGTTGTGAACGAAGGAAACTGAGCCATTTGAGTCTGGCGCCTTAGCCCGCTCGGCCACCCTGACTTGGATTCATTCAATTGGGACGTTTTATAAATTACATCTATTCTAGTTAATTTCATAAAACATATCGTGTCAGAAGTGGGATTCGAACCCATGCCCTCATACGAGGACCAGAATACACAGATTCACGTTGCGAACGAAGGAAACTGAGCCCCTTGAGTCTGGCGCCTTAGACCGCACGGCCACCCTGACTTGGATTCATTCAATTGGGACGTTTTATAAATTACATCTCTTCCAGTTAATTTCATAAAACATAACGTGTCAGAAGTGGGATTCGAACCCAGGCCCTCATACGAGGACCAGAATACACAGTTTCACGTTGTGAACGAAGGAAACTGAGCCCCTTGAGTCTGGCGCCTTAGACCGCTCGGCCACCCTGACTTGGATTCATCCAATTGGGACGTTTTATAAATTACATCTCTTCCAGTTAATTTCATAAAACATATCGTGTCAGAAGCGGATTCGAACCCAGGCCCTCATACGAGGACCAGAATACACAGATTCACGTTGTGAACGAAGGAAACTGAGCCCCTTGAGTCTGGCGCCTTAGACCGCACGGCCACCCTGACTTGGATTCATTCAATTGGGACGTTTTATAAATTACATCTCTTCAAGTTAATTTCATAAAACATAACGTGTCAGAAGTGGGATTCGAACCCAGGCCCTCATACGAGAACCAGAATACACAGATTCACGTTGTGAACGAAGGAAACTGAGCCCCTTGAGTCTGGCGCCTTAGACCGCTCGGCCACCCTAACTTGGATTCAAACAATTGGGATGTTTTATAAATTACATCTCTTCCAGTTAATTTCATAAAACATATCGTGTCAGAAGTGAGATTCGAACCCACGCCCTCATACGAGGAGCAGAATACACAGATTCACGTTAAGAACGAAGGAAACTGAGCCCCTTGAGTCTGGCGCCTTAGACCGCTCGGCCACCCTGACTTGGATTCATTCAATTGGGACGTTTTATAAATTACATCTCTTCCAGTTAATTTCATAAAACATATCGTGTCAGAAGTGGGATTCGAACCCAGGCCCTCATACGAGGACCAGAATACACAGATTCACGTTGTGAACGAAGGAAACTGAGCCATTTGAGTCTGGCGCCTTAGCCCGCTCGGCCACCCTGACTTGGATTCATTCAATTGGGACGTTTTATAAATTACATCTGTTCCAGTTAATTTCATAAAACATATCGTGTCAGAAGTGGGATTCGAACCCAGGCCCTCATACGAGGACCAGAATACACAGATTCACGTTGTGAACGAAGGAAACTGAGCCCCTTGAGTCTGGCGCCTTATACCGCTCGGCCACCCTGACTTGGATTCATTCAATTGGGACGTTTTATAAATTACATCTCTTCCAGTTAATTTCATAAAACATATCGTGTCAGAAGTGGGATTCGAACCCAGGCCCTCATACGAGGACCAGAATACACAGATTCACGTTGTGAACGAAGGAAACTGAGCCATTTGAGTCTGGCGAAATAGACCGCTCGGCCACCCTGACTTGGATTCATTCAATTGGGACGTTTTATAAATTAAATCTATTCTAGTTAATTTCATAAAACATATCGTGTCAGAAGTGGGATTCGAACCCATGCCCTCATACGAGGACCTGAATACACAGATTCACGTTGCGAACGAAGGAAACTGAGCCCCTTGAGTCTGGCGCCTTAGACCGCACGGCCACCCTGACTTGGATTCATTCAATTGGGACGTTTTATAAATTACATCTCTTCCAGTTAATTTCATAAAACATAACGTGTCAGAAGTGGGATTCGAACCCAGGCCCTCATACGAGAACCAGAATACACAGATTCACGTTGTGAACGAAGGAAACTGAGCCCCTTGAGTCTGGCGCCTTAGACCGCTCGGCCACCCTGACTTGGATTCATTCAATTGGGACGTTTTATAAATTACATCTCTTCCAGTTAATTTCATAAAACATATCGTGTCAGAAGTGGGATTCGAACCCACGCTCTCATACGAGGACCAGAATACACAGATTCACGTTGCGAACGATGGAAACTGAGTCCCTTGAGTCTGGCGCCTTAGACTGCTCGGCCACCCCGACTAGGGTTCATTCTATTGGGACGTTTTATAAATTACATCTCTTCCAGTTAATTTCATAAAACATATCGTGTCAGAAGTAGGATTCGAACCCATGCCCTCATACGAGGACCAGAATACACAGATTCACGTTGCGAACGAAGGAAACTGAGCCCCTTGAGTCTGGCGCCTTAGACCGCACGGCCACCCTGACTTGGATTCATTCAATTGGGACGTTTTATAAATTACATCTCATCCAATTAATTTCATAAAACATAACGTGTCAGAAGTGAGATCGAACCCAGGCCCTCATACGAGGACCAGAATACACAGATTCACGTTGTGAACGATGGAAACTGAGCCCCTTGATTCTGGCGCCTTAGACCGCTCGGCCACCCCGACTAGAATTCATTCTATTGGGACGTTTTATAAATTACATCTCTTCCAGTTAATTTCATAAAACATATCGTGTCAGAAGTGGGATTCGCACCCAGGCTCTCAAACGAGGACCAGAATACACAGATTCACGTTGTGAACGAAGGAAACTTAGCCCCTTGAGTCTGGCGCCTTAGATCGCTCGGCCACCCTAACTTGGATTCAATCAATTGGGATGTTATATAAATTACATCTCTTCCAGTTAATTTCATAAAACATATCGTGTCAGAAGTGGGATTCGAACCCACGCCCTCATACGAGGAGCAGAATACACAGATTCACGTTAAGAACGAAGCAAACTGAGCCCCTTGAGTCTGGCGCCTTAGACCGCACGGCCACCCTGACTTGGATTCATTCAATTGGGACGTTTTATAAATTACATCTCATCCAATTAATTTCATAAAACATAACGTGTCAGAAGTGAGATCGAACCCAGGCCCTCATACGAGGACCAGAATACACAGATTCACGTTGTGAACGATGGAAACTGAGCCCCTTGAGTCTGGCGCCTTAGACCGCTCGGCCACCCCGACTAGAATTCATTCTATTGGGACGTTTTATAAATTACATCTCTTCCAGTTAATTTCATAAAACATATCGTGTCAGAAGTGGGATTCGCACCCAGGCTCTCAAACGAGGACCAGAATACACAGATTCACGTTGTGAACGAAGGAAACTTAGCCCCTTGAGTCTGGCGCCTTAGATCGCTCGGCCACCCTAACTTGGATTCAATCAATTGGGATGTTTTATAAATTACATCTCTTCCAGTTAATTTCATAAAACATATCGTGTCAGAAGTGGGATTCGAACCCACGCCCTCATACGAGGAGCAGAATACACAGATTCACGTTAAGAACGAAGGAAACTGAGCCCCTTGAGTCTGGCGCCTTAGACCGCTCGGCCACCCTGACTTGGATTCATTCAATTGGGACGTTTTATAAATTACATCTCTTCCAGTTAATTTCATAAAACATATCGTGTCAGAAGTGGGATTCGAACCCAGGCCCTCATACGAGGACCAGAATACACAGATTCACGTTGTGAACGAAGGAAACTGAGCCCCTTGAGTCTGGCGCCTTAGACCGCACGGCCACCCTGACTTGGATTCATTCAATTGGGACGTTTTATAAATTACATCTCTTCCAGTTAATTTCATAAAACATATCGTGTCAGAAGTGGGATTCGCACCCAGGCTCTCAAACGAGGACCAGAATACACAGATTCACGTTGTGAACGAAGGAAACTTAGCCCCTTGAGTCTGGCGCCTTAGATCGCTCGGCCACCCTAACTTGGATTCAATCAATTGGGATGTTTTATAAATTACATCTCTTCCAGTTAATTTCATAAAACATATCGTGTCAGAAGTGGGATTCGAACCCACGCCCTCATACGAGGAGCAGAATACACAGATTCACGTTAAGAACGAAGGAAACTGAGCCCCTTGAGTCTGGCGAAATAGACCGCTCGGCCACCCTGACTTGGCTTCATTCAATTGGGACGTTTTATAAATTACATCTATTCTAGTTAATTTCATAAAACATATCGTGTCAGAAGTGGGATTCGAACCCATGCCCTCATACGAGGACCTGAATACACAGATTCACGTTGCGAACGAAGGAAACTGAGCCCCTTGAGTCTGGCGCCTTAGACCGCACGGCCACCCTGACTTGGATTCATTCAATTGGGACGTTTTATAAATTACATCTCTTCCAGTTAATTTCATAAAACATATCGTGTCAGAAGTGGGATTCGAACCCAGGCCCTCATACGAGGACCAGAATACACAGATTCACGTTGTGAACGAAGGAAACTGAGCCATTTGAGTCTGGCGAAATAGACCGCTCGGCCACCCTGACTTGGATTCATTCAATTGGGACGTTTTATAAATTAAATCTATTCTAGTTAATTTCATAAAACATATCGTGTCAGAAGTGGGATTCGAACCCATGCCCTCATACGAGGACCTGAATACACAGATTCACGTTGCGAACGAAGGAAACTGAGCCCCTTGAGTCTGGCGCCTTAGACCGCACGGCCACCCTGACTTGGATTCATTCAATTGGGACGTTTTATAAATTACATCTCTTCCAGTTAATTTCATAAAACATAACGTGTCAGAAGTGGGATTCGAACCCAGGCCCTCATACGAGGACCAGAATACACAGATTCACGTTGTGAACGAAGGAAACTGAGCCCCTTGAGTCTGGCGCCTTAGACTGCTCGGCCACCCCGACTAGGGTTCATTCTATTGGGACGTTTTATAAATTACATCTCTTCCAGTTAATTTCATAAAACATATCGTGTCAGAAGTAGGATTCGAACCCATGCCCTCATACGAGGACCAGAATACACAGATTCACGTTGCGAACGAAGGAAACTGAGCCCCTTGAGTCTGGCGCCTTAGACCGCACGGCCACCCTGACTTGGATTCATTCAATTGGGACGTTTTATAAATTACATCTCATCCAATTAATTTCATAAAACATAACGTGTCAGAAGTGAGATCGAACCCAGGCCCTCATACGAGGACCAGAATACACAGATTCACGTTGTGAACGATGGAAACTGAGCCCCTTGATTCTGGCGCCTTAGACCGCTCGGCCACCCCGACTAGAATTCATTCTATTGGGACGTTTTATAAATTACATCTCTTCCAGTTAATTTCATAAAACATATCGTGTCAGAAGTGGGATTCGCACCCAGGCTCTCAAACGAGGACCAGAATACACAGATTCACGTTGTGAACGAAGGAAACTTAGCCCCTTGAGTCTGGCGCCTTAGATCGCTCGGCCACCCTAACTTGGATTCAATCAATTGGGATGTTTTATAAATTACATCTCTTCCAGTTAATTTCATAAAACATATCGTGTCAGAAGTGGGATTCGAACCCACGCCCTCATACGAGGAGCAGAATACACAGATTCACGTTAAGAACGAAGGAAACTGAGCCCCTTGAGTCTGGCGCCTTAGACCGCACGGCCACCCTGACTTGGATTCATTCAATTGGGACGTTTTATAAATTACATCTCATCCAATTAATTTCATAAAACATAACGTGTCAGAAGTGAGATCGAACCCAGGCCCTCATACGAGGACCAGAATACACAGATTCACGTTGTGAACGATGGAAACTGAGCCCCTTGAGTCTGGCGCCTTAGACCGCTCGGCCACCCCGACTAGAATTCATTCTATTGGGACGTTTTATAAATTACATCTCTTCCAGTTAATTTCATAAAACATATCGTGTCAGAAGTGGGATTCGCACCCAGGCTCTCAAACGAGGACCAGAATACACAGATTCACGTTGTGAACGAAGGAAACTTAGCCCCTTGAGTCTGGCGCCTTAGATCGCTCGGCCACCCTAACTTGGATTCAATCAATTGGGATGTTTTATAAATTACATCTCTTCCAGTTAATTTCATAAAACATATCGTGTCAGAAGTGGGATTCGAACCCACGCCCTCATACGAGGAGCAGAATACACAGATTCACGTTAAGAACGAAGGAAACTTAGCCCCTTGAGTCTGGCGCCTTAGATCGCTCGGCCACCCTAACTTGGATTCAATCAATTGGGATGTTTTATAAATTACATCTCTTCCAGTTAATTTCATAAAACATATCGTGTCAGAAGTGGGATTCGAACCCACGCCCTCATACGAGGAGCAGAATACACAGATTCACGTTAAGAACGAAGGAAACTGAGCCCCTTGAGTCTGGCGAAATAGACCGCTCGGCCACCCTGACTTGGCTTCATTCAATTGGGACGTTTTATAAATTACATCTATTCTAGTTAATTTCATAAAACATATCGTGTCAGAAGTGGGATTCGAACCCATGCCCTCATACGAGGACCTGAATACACAGATTCACGTTGCGAACGAAGGAAACTGAGCCCCTTGAGTCTGGCGCCTTAGACCGCACGGCCACCCTGACTTGGATTCATTCAATTGGGACGTTTTATAAATTACATCTCTTCCAGTTAATTTCATAAAACATAACGTGTCAGAAGTGGGATTCGAACCCAGGCCCTCATACGAGAACCAGAATACACAGATTCACGTTGTGAACGAAGGAAACTGAGCCCCTTGAGTCTGGCGCCTTAGACCGCTCGGCCACCCTGACTTGGATTCATTCAATTGGGACGTTTTATAAATTACATCTCTTCCAGTTAATTTCATAAAACATATCGTGTCAGAAGTGGGATTCGAACCCACGCTCTCATACGAGGACCAGAATACACAGATTCACGTTGCGAACGATGGAAACTGAGTCCCTTGAGTCTGGCGCCTTAGATTGCTCGGCCACCCCGACTAGGGTTCATTCTATTGGGACGTTTTATAAATTACATCTCTTCCAGTTAATTTCATAAAACATATCGTGTCAGAAGTGGGATTCGAACCCATGCCCTCATACGAGGACCAGAATACACAGATTCCCGTTGCGAACGAAGGAAACTGAGCCCCTTGAGTCTGGCGCCTTAGACCGCACGGCCACCCTGACTTGGATTCATTCAATTGGGACGTTTTATAAATTACATCTCATCCAGTTAATTTCATAAAACATAACGTGTCAGAAGTGAGATCGAACCCAGGCCCTCATACGAGGACCAGAATACAGAGATTCACGTTGTGAACGATGGAAACTGAGCCCCTTGAGTCTGGCGCCTTAGATCGCTCGGCCACCCCGACTAGGATTCATTCTATTGGGACGTTTTATAAATTACATCTCTTCCAGTTAATTTCATAAAACATATCGTGTCAGAAGTGGGATTCGCACCCAGGCTCTCAAACGAGGACCAGAATACACAGATTCACGTTGTGAACGAAGGAAACTTAGCCCCTTGAGTCTGGCGCCTTAGACCGCTCGGCCACCCTAACTTGGATTCAATCAATTGGGATGTTTTATAAATTACATCTCTTCCAGTTAATTTCATAAAACATATCGTGTCAGAAGTGGGATTCGAACCCACGCCCTCATACGAGGAGCAGAATACACAGATTCACGTTAAGAACGAAGGAAACTGAGCCCCTTGAGTCTGGCGCCTTAGACCGCTCGGCCACCCTGACTTGGATTCATTCAATTGGGACGTTTTATAAATTACATCTCTTCCAGTTAATTTCATAAAACATATCGTGTCAGAAGTGGGATTCGAACCCAGGCCCTCATACGAGGACCAGAATACACAGATTCACGTTGTGAACGAAGGAAACTGAGCCATTTGAGTCTGGCGCCTTAGCCCGCTCGGCCACCCTGACTTGGATTCATTCAATTGGGACGTTTTATAAATTACATCTATTCTAGTTAATTTCATAAAACATATCGTGTCAGAAGTGGGATTCGAACCCATGCCCTCATACGAGGACCAGAATACACAGATTCACGTTGCGAACGAAGGAAACTGAGCCCCTTGAGTCTGGCGCCTTAGACCGCACGGCCACCCTGACTTGGATTCATTCAATTGGGACGTTTTATAAATTACATCTCTTCCAGTTAATTTCATAAAACATAACGTGTCAGAAGTGGGATTCGAACCCAGGCCCTCATACGAGGACCAGAATACACAGATTCACGTTGTGAACGAAGGAAACTGAGCCCCTTGAGTCTGGCGCCTTAGACCGCTCGGCCACCCTGACTTGGATTCATCCAATTGGGACGTTTTATAAATTACATCTCTTCCAGTTAATTTCATAAAACATATCGTGTCAGAAGCGGGATTCGAACCCAGGCCCTCATACGAGGACCAGAATACACAGATTCACGTTGTGAACGAAGGAAACTGAGCCCCTTGAGTCTGGCGCCTTAGACCGCACGGCCACCCTGACTTGGATTCATTCAATTGGGACGTTTTATAAATTACATCTCTTCAAGTTAATTTCATAAAACATAACGTGTCAGAAGTGGGATTCGAACCCAGGTCCTCATACGAGAACCAGAATACACAGATTCACGTTGTGAACGAAGGAAACTGAGCCCCTTGAGTCTGGCGCCTTAGACCGCTCGGCCACCCTAACTTGGATTCAATCAATTGGGATGTTTTATAAATTACATCTCTTCCAGTTAATTTCATAAAACATATCTTGTCAGAAGTGAGATTCGAACCCACGCCCTCATACGAGGAGCAGAATACACAGATTCACGTTAAGAACGAAGGAAACTGAGCCCCTTGAGTCTGGCGCCTTAGACCGCTCGGCCACCCTGACTTGGATTCATTCAATTGGGACGTTTTATAAATTACATCTCTTCCAGTTAATTTCATAAAACATATCGTGTCAGAAGTGGGATTCGAACCCAGGCCCTCATACGAGGACCAGAATACACAGATTCACGTTGTGAACGATGGAAACTGAGCCATTTGAGTCTGGCGCCTTAGCCCGCTCGGCCACCCTGACTTGGATTCATTCAATTGGGACGTTTTATAAATTACATCTATTCTAGTTAATTTCATAAAACATATCGTGTCAGAAGTGGGATTCGAACCCATGCCCTCATACGAGGACCAGAATACACAGATTCACGTTGCGAACGAAGGAAACTGAGCCCCTTGAGTCTGGCGCCTTAGACCGCACGGCCACCCTGACTTGGATTCATTCAATTGGGACGTTTTATAAATTACATCTCTTCCAGTTAATTTCATAAAACATAACGTGTCAGAAGTGGGATTCGAACCCAGGCCCTCATACGAGGACCAGAATACACAGATTCACGTTGTGAACGAAGGAAACTGAGCCCCTTGAGTCTGGCGCCTTAGACCGCTCGGCCACCCTGACTTGGATTCATCCAATTGGGACGTTTTATAAATTACATCTCTTCCAGTTAATTTCATAAAACATATCGTGTCAGAAGCGGGATTCGAACCCAGGCCCTCATACGAGGACCAGAATGCACAGATTCACGTTGTGAACGAAGGAAACTGAGCCATTTGAGTCTGGCGCCTTAGACCGCTCGGCCACCCTGACTTGGATTCATTCAATTGGGACGTTTTATAAATTACATCTATTCTAGTTAATTTCATAAAACATATCGTGTCAGAAGTGGGATTCGAACCCACGCTCTCATACGAGGACCAGAATACACAGATTCACGTTGCGAACGATGGAAACTGAGTCCCTTGAGTCTGGCGCCTTAGACCGCTCGGCCACCCCGACTAGGATTCATTCTATTGGGACGTTTTATAAATTACATCTGTTCCAGTTAATTTCATAAAACATATCGTGTCAGAAGCGGGATTCGAACCCAGGCCCTCATACGAGGACCAGAATACACAGATTCACGTTGTGAACGAAGGAAACTGAGCCATTTGAGTCTGGCGCCTTAGACCGCTCGGCCACCCTGACTTGGATTCATTCAATTGGGACGTTTTATAAATTACATCTCTTCCAGTTAATTTCATAAAACATAACGTGTCAGAAGTGGGATTCGAACCCAGGCCCTCATACGAGGACCAGAATACACAGATTCACGTTGTGAACGAAGGAAACTGAGCCCCTTGAGTCTGGCGCCTTAGACCGCTCGGCCACCCTGACTTGGATTCATCCAATTGGGACGTTTTATAAATTACATCTCTTCCAGTTAATTTCATAAAACATATCGTGTCAGAAGCGGGATTCGAACCCAGGCCCTCATACGAGGACCAGAATACACAGATTCACGTTGTGAACGAAGGAAACTGAGCCCCTTGAGTCTGGCGCCTTAGACCGCACGGCCACCCTGACTTGGATTCATTCAATTGGGACGTTTTATAAATTACATCTCTTCAAGTTAATTTCATAAAACATAACGTGTCAGAAGTGGGATTCGAACCCAGGCCCTCATACGAGAACCAGAATACACAGATTCACGTTGTGAACGAAGGAAACTGAGCCCCTTGAGTCTGGCGCCTTAGACCGCTCGGCCACCCTGACTTGGATTCATTCAATTGGGACGTTTTATAAATTACATCTCTTCCAGTTAATTTCATAAAACATATCGTGTCAGAAGTGGGATTCGAACCCACGCTCTCATACGAGGACCAGAATACACAGATTCACGTTGCGAACGATGGAAACTGAGTCCCTTGAGTCTGGCGCCTTAGATTGCTCGGCCACCCCGACTAGGGTTCATTCTATTGGGACGTTTTATAAATTACATCTCTTCCAGTTAATTTCATAAAACATATCGTGTCAGAAGTGGGATTCGAACCCATGCCCTCATACGAGGACCAGAATACACAGATTCCCGTTGCGAACGAAGGAAACTGAGCCCCTTGAGTCTGGCGCCTTAGACCGCACGGCCACCCTGACTTGGATTCATTCAATTGGGACGTTTTATAAATTACATCTCATCCAGTTAATTTCATAAAACATATCGTGTCAGAAGTGGGATTCGAACCCATGCCCTCATACGAGGACCAGAATACACAGATTCCCTTTGCGAACGAAGGAAACTGAGCCCCTTGAGTCTGGCGCCTTAGACCGCTCGGCCACCCTAACTTGGATTCAATCAATTGGGATGTTTTATAAATTACATCTCTTCCAGTTAATTTCATAAAACATATCGTGTCAGAAGTGGGATTCGAACCCACGCCCTCATACGAGGAGCAGAATACACAGATTCACGTTAAGAACGAAGGAAACTGAGCCCCTTGAGTCTGGCGCCTTAGACCGCTCGGCCACCCTGACTTGGATTCATTCAATTGGGACGTTTTATAAATTACATCTCTTCCAGTTAATTTCATAAAACATATCGTGTCAGAAGTGGGATTCGAACCCAGGCCCTCATACGAGGACCAGAATACACAGATTCACGTTGTGAACGAAGGAAACTGAGCCATTTGAGTCTGGCGCCTTAGCCCGCTCGGCCACCCTGACTTGGATTCATTCAATTGGGACGTTTTATAAATTACATCTATTCTAGTTAATTTCATAAAACATATCGTGTCAGAAGTGGGATTCGAACCCATGCCCTCATACGAGGACCAGAATACACAGATTCACGTTGCGAACGTAGGAAACTGAGCCCCTTGAGTCTGGCGCCTTAGACCGCACGGCCACCCTGACTTGGATTCATTCAATTGGGACGTTTTATAAATTACATCTCTTCCAGTTAATTTCATAAAACATATCGTGTCAGAAGTGGGATTCGAACCCATGCCCTCATACGAGGACCAGAATACACAGATTCCCGTTGCGAACGAAGGAAACTGAGCCCCTTGAGTCTGGCGCCTTAGACCGCTCGGCCACCCTAACTTGGATTCAATCAATTGGGATGTTTTATAAATTACATCTCTTCCAGTTAATTTCATAAAACATATCGTGTCAGAAGTGGGATTCGAACCCACGCCCTCATACGAGGAGCAGAATACACAGATTCACGTTAAGAACGAAGGAAACTGAGCCCCTTGAGTCTGGCGCCTTAGACCGCTCGGCCACCCTGACTTGGATTCATTCAATTGGGACGTTTTATAAATTACATCTCTTCCAGTTAATTTCATAAAACATATCGTGTCAGAAGTGGGATTCGAACCCAGGCCCTCATACGAGGACCAGAATACACAGATTCACGTTGTGAACGAAGGAAACTGAGCCATTTGAGTCTGGCGCCTTAGCCCGCTCGGCCACCCTGACTTGGATTCATTCAATTGGGACGTTTTATAAATTACATCTATTCTAGTTAATTTCATAAAACATATCGTGTCAGAAGTGGGATTCGAACCCATGCCCTCATACGAGGACCAGAATACACAGATTCACGTTGCGAACGAAGGAAACTGAGCCCCTTGAGTCTGGCGCCTTAGACCGCACGGCCACCCTGACTTGGATTCATTCAATAGGGACGTTTTATAAATTACATCTCTTCCAGTTAATTTCATAAAACATAACGTGTCAGAAGTGGGATTCGAACCCAGGCCCTCATACGAGGACCAGAATACACAGATTCACGTTGTGAACGAAGGAAACTGAGCCCCTTGAGTCTGGCGCCTTAGACCGCTCGGCCACCCTGACTTGGATTCATCCAATTGGGACGTTTTATAAATTACATCTCTTCCAGTTAATTTCATAAAACATATCGTGTCAGAAGCGGGATTCGAACCCAGGCCCTCATACGAGGACCAGAATACACAGATTCACGTTGTGAACGAAGGAAACTGAGCCATTTGAGTCTGGCGCCTTAGACCGCTCGGCCACTGTTAGATTAATTAGGGTTAGGGTGAACATCGTGTAAAAGAAACTCGTTTATAGAAAACTTAAAGTTAATTTAATTAGGCATCAAAATATATTATACAATTTGGGGTTGTTAACAGCTCACGAAAATTAAACCGACTAGCAAGAAGCGAAGCAAAAAAACAACTGATAATTATTATAACAGATAAGCGTTAAGGTAACCTTTGAACCAGTCATAAAAAATGCCGTCACGCCACCTAGGCTAGTAATATAGTTCACGATCGGGTCAAAGATCAACAAAACTCCCCCTAACTATATTACATTTCGTTCAACATATTTCTGTTAATATACATTAATAAATATTAATTGTGACATTTTTAAGCAGTTAACTTTAACATTAGCACGAACTTCTCAAAATTAGGTTTGGGTAACGCCTTCGTGAATATATCTGCTATGTTTTCTTTCGATGAAACATAGCGCAGAATGAATGTCTCTTTGGAGAGGATGTCACGGATAAAGTGGTATCTGACATCGATGTGTTTCGTCCGATGGTTTTCGACAGGGTTTTTGGTGAAGTAAATGGCTGCTTGGTTATCACAATAGATGACGGGCGTTGGAAGATGGATTCCAAAAATGTTCTGCAGTTCTGTCAGTACCGGCGTCATCCAGAGCAGTTCTTTAGTTGTTTCTGTTAGCGCTACATACTCAGCTTCCATAGTGGACAGACAAATAGATTTTTGACGGAAGGATCTCCAAGAAATAGGGGAGGAACCCAAGAAACTGATATAGCCGCACGTTGATTTTCTTGTGTCTCGATTTGACGCATAGTCGCTGTCGGAGTAAAATCGCAGATTAGCATCTTTCTCCTCTCGGTAATGTAATCCGAAATCCGACGTCGAAATAATGTAGCGTGCCAATTGACATAATTGTTTCCAATGATTCATTCCAGGGTTAGCGTTGAATTGAGATAGTGCTATTATGGTGTAGAGGATGTCCGGTCGCGTTCTATGTGCCAAGTAGAGAATAGACCCCACTAACGCTTGATACGGGATGTCTTTCATTTGATCGATATCTTCCGCATGTATGGGACAATCATTCCTGCTTAAGGTGACGTTGGGGTTTAACGGTAGGCTGACTGGTCCTTCACAACTAATATTGAAACGTTTCGTGAATGAGTCGACGTAGTGTTTCTGATGTAGTTTTAATCCTCCGGGAATTTCCTGCACTTCAACCCCGAGCAAGTAGTTTATTGGGCCCAAGACTTTAATAGTGTACACTGCAGCTAAGATGTTGATTACGTCTTGTTTTGCCTCTTCAGATTGGGCTAAAACTACTAAGTCGTCAACATAAACCAGAACGATGGCTTTCTTCTGTAGTAGGTAAATACAATTTGTTCCTGATAGTTTCGAAAATCCATGCTCTTGAAACATTTGATCCAACTCTAAATACCACTGGCGGCCACTCTGGGGTAGGCCATATAATGCCTTTGATAATTTTAAGCAGTGTGTGTTGGCGTCCTCGGTCGCAAATCCAGGGATTTGTTTCATGTAGACGTTTTCGTTTAGCTGTCCATAAAAGTATGCATTTTTAACATCAAGGTGACAATGAAGCCAGCCCATGTTAACGACGAATAGTGCCAAAAAGAGTCTGATCCATGTGAAATTGACCACCGGTGAAAAAGATTCTTCATAATCGACACCTGGCACCTGGTTGTATCCTTGCGCTACCAAGCGTGCTCGATACCGTGGCGTTTGGCCTTCCTTCTCCTTGATGGCGTAGACCCATCGGCATCCAATAAGCTTTGCATTTTGAGGTGTTGGGATGGTCTTCATGACATTTCTTTCGTTGAGTGTGTGTACTTCTTCCGCCATAGCTGTTAACCAGGTTTCTTTTTCTGGTGACGATACCGCTTCTTCATAGGATGTAGGAACTTGTACCTCCGTGTAATGAGTCTCAAAATATTCGTCCTCGTCCTCGGCATCATTTCTCTGTTTGGTATTGCTTCCAGATACATACAGAGATGGATCATGAGGTACATTCTTGTCTGCGCGGTATCGTTGGATTTCTGGTTTCGACCTCAATCGCTTTGCTATAGGCTCTGATTGAACATCCTTTTCCCTGTCTCTTTCGTCCTGTATCCTGTCTTCGTTGACGCTTTCGTCCTGTATCGTGTCTTCATTGTCACTTTCGTCCTGTATCCTGTCTTCATTGTCGCTTTCGTGTTCCGCTGGCCATAAAAAATGAACTTTTTCCTCAGGCTTTTGGGCGCTTTTCATGGCTTCTATTCCCATACGCTTTTCGTCGAAAGTGACGTGTTTGGTTTCCTTAACTATGTTTTCGTCAGGTAGCCATATGCGGTATCCTTTGGTGCGACGTGCATATCCCAGGAGAATGCCCGGTTTTGAGCGCTGATTGAATTTATGCTTCCTTTGACGTTTATGAATATGCATGAACGCAAGGCAACCTATTCGTTTCATATGTCTTCCGCTTGGCTTGATATTTCTCCACAGTTCCATGGGCACTGCATTGTCCAAATGGCTGTGTCTTAGTCGATTTTTGATATACGCCGCTGTCAGTACCAACTCGGCCCATAGGAACAGCGGGAGCTTGGCTTCAATCATTAATGTACGTGCCATATCCACTAGAGTTCGGTTGAGCCTTTCCGCTACCCCGTTCATTTGTGGTGAATATACGTTCGTACGTTGGTGTTTAATTCCGGCTGCTTGGCATACTTGTTCAAACCTTCTTGAACAAAACTCCATACCATTGTCGGTACGGATGGCTTTAATTCGCTTTCCTGTCTCGTTTTCTGTTGTCATTTTATAGTCTTCAAAGCAGCGCAGAACTTCGTCCTTCGTTTTGAGGATGTAGACTGTAGTGTGTCTCGTATAATCGTCGACGAAGGACACATAATACTTCGCTCCCCCTAGCGAAGTGACGGGAGCAGGACCCCAGACATCCGAATGGATCAATTCTAGCGCTTCTTGGCTGCCCACCGATCCTTGACGTGTAAAAGGTCGCAAAACGCTTTTACTCGTTTTACAAGCAAAACACGTGTCTAGTTGTCCGTTATTTAGCTTCAACCCATGTAGCATGTCATGCTTTCCCATGTACTTCAAATCTGCTTCATTGATATGGCCCAGTCGCTGATGCCAGAGTGTCAACACGTCATTAGCAGTGTGACCAACGTAATGGGCCCCCACCTTGTCTTCCTGCTGAATGATTTCCACATCCAACCCATATAGACCCTTCTGGAGTGGCGCTTCCAATGCTATGGGTCCGTTTGGAAAATATACCGTGCATCTTTGATTACAGATCTCTACTTTATAACCAGCTTCGTCGATTAAATGGGCTGCGATCAAGTTCTTGTGCATCTTAGGTGTGTAAAGAACATTCTTCAACTGGAACTTGTTAGCGCTATTGCCGACCATTGTTTTTATCCATACATCGCCAACACCCTCGGCCGTTGATTGCCCCTCACCAAGAGAGATTTGTTTTTGTTGCTTCGTGAATGTGGAAAACCAGGAACGTTCGTTGCACATATGATGCGTAGACGCGGAATCTAGCAGCCAGGTGTGGCTAGTTGTACTGTTGCAACATACCGATGCGTAAAACGCCCCTTCCCGTCCATCCTTTCCCGTATTCTTTGCTTTCGGTCGCTGGCTTTTCCCTTTTCTGTCTGTCCTGCATTCGGAGCTTCGGTGTCCCGCAAGTCCGCAATTGTAACATTTTCCACGGAATGCCGGTTTACCTTGTTGGTCGGAAGGTTTATTACTTCGTGCTGTCTTCTCCCCTTTCTTCACTTGCGCTGCAAAAGCATCGGCTGATCCTAGTTGCTTTTCCTTCAGCGTTTGACGCCCATACTCCGCCTCTAGTTTCGCTATCACATTTGAGGACAGAAAATCCGCATCATCCAAATGGTACAACGTTTGCACCAGTGAATCATAAGACGACGGGAGCGATCCAATTAACAAATAACAGAGATCCTTATCTGGAATGTTTTCCCCTGCCTCTAACAGCTGCCTCCGTACAGTCTTTACACGGCCAATGAATGCTGACATGGGTTCTTCAGGCTTGTACTCGAGTGAATAAAACTCCTTCCTTAAGACCCCGATCCTGGCTCGTGACTTCGGTTCAAATGTATTCTTAATTTTGTCCCATGCTTCTTTAGGCGAATTAATGCCATCCAATAGGCTCCGGTAGTCTTGCCCTAGCGTCATAGCTAGGATAGAATATGCTTTTGAAGCCTTACTCTGGAAGCGCTGTTGTACAGTATCTGGTGCCTCTGAATTCGGTTCCACTTCATCTCCCGTTATTATATTCCATAAATTGCGTTCCCGTAAAATCATTTCGATTTCGAATCGCCAATTCCGATAATTTGTTCCTTCTAATTTAGCGACTTGTCCTACCGAAAACGCGTTGCCACTGTCCGCCATATTTGTTACAAGTCTTTGTTCCACCAAAGTTCACTTAACCTGTCTGGCCCTGACACGCCAACCACGCTCTGCTACCACAATGTTAGATTAATTAGGGTTAGGGTGAACATCGTGTAAAAGAAACTCGTTTATAGAAAACTTAAAGTTAATTTAATTAGGCATCAAAATATATTATACAATTTGGGGTTGTTAACAGCTCACGAAAATTAAACCGACTAGCAAGAAGCGAAGCAAAAAAACAACTGATAATTATTATAACAGATAAGCGTTAAGGTAACCTTTGAACCAGTCATAAAAAATGCCGTCACGCCACCTAGGCTAGTAATATAGTTCACGATCGGGTCAAAGATCAACAGCCACCCTGACTTGGATTCATTCAATTGGGACGTTTTATAAATTACATCTATTCTAGTTAATTTCATAAAACATATCGTGTCAGAAGTGGGATTCGAACCCACGCTCTCATACGAGGACCAGAATACACAGATTCACGTTGCGAACGATGGAAACTGAGTCCCTTGAGTCTGGCGCCTTAGACCGCTCGGCCACCCCGACTAGGATTCATTCTATTGGGACGTTTTATAAATTACATCTGTTCCAGTTAATTTCATAAAACATATCGTGTCAGAAGCGGGATTCGAACCCAGGCCCTCATACGAGGACCAGAATACACAGATTCACGTTGTGAACGAAGGAAACTGAGCCATTTGAGTCTGGCGCCTTAGACCGCTCGGCCACCCTGACTTGGATTCATTCAATTGGGACGTTTTATAAATTACATCTCTTCCAGTTAATTTCATAAAACATAACGTGTCAGAAGTGGGATTCGAACCCAGGCCCTCATACGAGGACCAGAATACACAGATTCACGTTGTGAACGAAGGAAACTGAGCCCCTTGAGTCTGGCGCCTTAGACCGCTCGGCCACCCTGACTTGGATTCATCCAATTGGGACGTTTTATAAATTACATCTCTTCCAGTTAATTTCATAAAACATATCGTGTCAGAAGCGGGATTCGAACCCAGGCCCTCATACGAGGACCAGAATACACAGATTCACGTTGTGAACGAAGGAAACTGAGCCATTTGAGTCTGGCGCCTTAGACCGCTCGGCCACCCTGACTTGGATTCATTCAATTGGGACGTTTTATAAATTACATCTATTCTAGTTAATTTCATAAAACATATCGTGTCAGAAGTGGGATTCGAACCCACGCTCTCATACGAGGACCAGAATACACAGATTCACGTTGCGAACGATGGAAACTGAGTCCCTTGAGTCTGGCGCCTTAGACCGCTCGGCCACCCCGACTAGGATTCATTCTATTGGGACGTTTTATAAATTACATCTCTTCCAGTTAATTTCATAAAACATATCGTGTCAGAAGTGGGATTCGCACCCAGGCTCTCAAACGAGGACCAGAATACACAGATTCACGTTGTGAACGAAGGAAACTTAGCCCCTTGAGTCTGGCGCCTTAGACCGCTCGGCCACCCTAACTTGGATTCAATCAATTGGGATGTTTTATAAATTACATCTCTTCCAGTTAATTTCATAAAACATATCGTGTCAGAAGTGGGATTCGAACCCACGCCCTCATACGAGGAGCAGAATACACAGATTCACGTTAAGAACGAAGGAAACTGAGCCCCTTGAGTCTGGCGCCTTAGATTGCTCGGCCACCCTGACTTGGATTCATTCAATTGGGACGTTTTATAAATTACATCTCTTCCAGTTAATTTCATAAAACATATCGTGTCAGAAGTGGGATTCGAACCCAGGCCCTCATACGAGGACCAGAATACACAGATTCACGTTGTGAACGAAGGAAACTGATCCCCTTGAGTCTGGCGCCTTAGACCGCTCGGCCACCCCGACTTGGCTTCATTCAATTGGGACGTTTTATAAATTACATCTGTTCCAGTTAATTTCATAAAACATATCGTGTCAGAAGTGGGATTCGAACCCACGCCCTCATACGAGGAGCAGAATACACAGATTCACGTTAAGAACGAAGGAAACTGAGCCCCTTGAGTCTGGCGCCTTAGACCGCTCGGCCACCCTGACTTGGATTCATTCAATTGGGACGTTTTATAAATTACATCTCTTCCAGTTAATTTCATAAAACATATCGTGTCAGAAGTGGGATTCGAACCCAGGCCCTCATACGAGGACCAGAATACACAGATTCACGTTGTGAACGAAGGAAACAGAGCCCCTTGAGTCTGGCACCTTAGACCGCTCGGCCACCCCGACTTGGCTTTATTCAATTGGGACGTTTTATAAATTACATCTGTTCCAGTTAATTTCATAAAACATATCGTGTCAGAAGTGGGATTCGAACCCAGGCCCTCATACGAGGACCAGAATACACAGATTCACGTTGTGAACGAAGGAAACTGAGCCCCTTGAGTCTGGCGCCTTATACCGCTCGGCCACCCTGACTTGGATTCATTCAATTGGGTCGTTTTATAAATTACATCTCTTCCAGTTAATTTCATAAAACATATCATGTCAGAAGTGGGATTCGAACCCAGACCCTCATACGAGGACCAGAATGCACAGATTCACGTTGTGAACGAAGGAAACTGAGCCATTTGAGTCTGGCGCCTTAGACCGCTCGGCCACCCTGACTTGGATTCATTCAATTGGGACGTTTTATAAATTACATCTCATCCAGTTAATTTCATAAAACATAACGTGTCAGAAGTGAGATCGAACCCAGGCCCTCATACGAGGACCAGAATACACAGATTCACGTTGTGAACGAAGGAAACTGAGCCCCTTGAGTCTGGCGCCTTAGACCGCTCGGCCACCCTGACTTGGATTCATTCAATTGGGACGTTTTATAAATTACATCTATTCTAGTTAATTTCATAAAACATATCGTGTCAGAAGTGGGATTCGAACCCACGCTCTCATACGAGGACCAGAATACACAGATTCACGTTGCGAACGATGGAAACTGAGTCCCTTGAGTCTGGCGCCTTAGACCGCTCGGCCACCCCGACTAGGATTCATTCTATTGGGACGTTTTATAAATTACATCTCTTCCAGTTAATTTCATAAAACATATCGTGTCAGAAGTGGGATTCGCACCCAGGCTCTCAAACGAGGACCAGAATACACAGATTCACGTTGTGAACGAAGGAAACTTAGCCCCTTGAGTCTGGCGCCTTAGACCGCTCGGCCACCCTGACTTGGATTCATTCAATTGGGACGTTTTATAAATTACATCTCTTCCAGTTAATTTCATAAAACATATCGTGTCAGAAGTGGGATTCGAACCCATGCCCTCATACGAGGACCAGAATACACAGATTCACGTTGTGAAGGAAGGAAACTGAGCCCCTTGAGTCTGGCGCCTTAGACCGCTCGGCCACCCTGACTTGGATTCATTCAATTGGGACGTTTTATAAATTACATCTATTCTAGTTAATTTCATAAAACATATCGTGTCAGAAGTGGGATTCGAACCCACGCTCTCATACGAGGACCAGAATACACAGATTCACGTTGCGAACGATGGAAACTGAGTCCCTTGAGTCTGGCGCCTTAGACCGCTCGGCCACCCCGACTAGGATTCATTCTATTGGGACGTTTTATAAATTACATCTCTTCCAGTTAATTTCATAAAACATATCGTGTCAGAAGTGGGATTCGCACCCAGGCTCTCAAACGAGGACCAGAATACACAGATTCACGTTGTGAACGAAGGAAACTTAGCCCCTTGAGTCTGGCGCCTTAGACCGCTCGGCCACCCTAACTTGGATTCAATCAATTGGGATGTTTTATAAATTACATCTCTTCCAGTTAATTTCATAAAACATATCGTGTCAGAAGTGGGATTCGAACCCACGCCCTCATACGAGGAGCAGAATACACAGATTCACGTTAAGAACGAAGGAAACTGAGCCCCTTGAGTCTGGCGCCTTAGACCGCTCGGCCACCCTAACTTGGATTCATTCAATTGGGACGTTTTATAAATTACATTTATTCTAGTTAATTTCATAAAACATATCGTGTCAGAAGTGGGATTCGAACCCAGGCCCTCATACGAGGACCAGAATTCACAGATTCACGTTGTGAACGAAGGAAACTGAGCCATTTGAGTCTGGCGCCTTAGACCGCTCGGCCACCCTGACTTGGATTCATTCAATTGGGACGTTTTATAAATTACATTTATTCTAGTTAATTTCATAAAACATATCGTGTCAGAAGTGAGATCGAACCCAGGCCCTCATACGAGGACCAGAATACACAGATTCACGTTGTGAACGAAGGAAACTGAGCCATTTGAGTCTGGCGCCTTAGACCGCTCGGCCACCCTGACTTGGATTCATTCAATTGGGACGTTTTATAAATTACATCTCTTCCAGTTAATTTCATAAAACATAACGTGTCAGAAGTGGGATTCGAACCCAGGCCCTCATACGAGGACCAGAATACACAGATTCACGTTGTGAACGAAGGAAACTGAGCCCCTTGAGTCTGGCGCCTTAGACCGCTCGGCCACCCTGACTTGGATTCATCCAATTGGGACGTTTTATAAATTACATCTCTTCCAGTTAATTTCATAAAACATATCGTGTCAGAAGCGGGATTCGAACCCAGGCCCTCATACGAGGACCAGAATACACAGATTCACGTTGTGAACGAAGGAAACTGAGCCATTTGAGTCTGGCGCCTTAGACCGCTCGGCCACCCTGACTTGGATTCATTCAATTGGGACGTTTTATAAATTACATCTATTCTAGTTAATTTCATAAAACATATCGTGTCAGAAGTGGGATTCGAACCCACGCTCTCATACGAGGACCAGAATACACAGATTCACGTTGCGAACGATGGAAACTGAGTCCCTTGAGTCTGGCGCCTTAGACCGCTCGGCCACCCCGACTAGGATTCATTCTATTGGGACGTTTTATAAATTACATCTCTTCCAGTTAATTTCATAAAACATATCGTGTCAGAAGTGGGATTCGCACCCAGGCTCTCAAACGAGGACCAGAATACACAGATTCACGTTGTGAACGAAGGAAACTTAGCCCCTTGAGTCTGGCGCCTTAGACCGCTCGGCCACCCTAACTTGGATTCAATCAATTGGGATGTTTTATAAATTACATCTCTTCCAGTTAATTTCATAAAACATATCGTGTCAGAAGTGGGATTCGAACCCACGCCCTCATACGAGGAGCAGAATACACAGATTCACGTTAAGAACGAAGGAAACTGAGCCCCTTGAGTCTGGCGCCTTAGATTGCTCGGCCACCCTGACTTGGATTCATTCAATTGGGACGTTTTATAAATTACATCTCTTCCAGTTAATTTCATAAAACATATCGTGTCAGAAGTGGGATTCGAACCCAGGCCCTCATACGAGGACCAGAATACACAGATTCACGTTGTGAACGAAGGAAACTGATCCCCTTGAGTCTGGCGCCTTAGACCGCTCGGCCACCCCGACTTGGCTTCATTCAATTGGGACGTTTTATAAATTACATCTGTTCCAGTTAATTTCATAAAACATATCGTGTCAGAAGTGGGATTCGAACCCACGCCCTCATACGAGGAGCAGAATACACAGATTCACGTTAAGAACGAAGGAAACTGAGCCCCTTGAGTCTGGCGCCTTAGACCGCTCGGCCACCCTGACTTGGATTCATTCAATTGGGACGTTTTATAAATTACATCTCTTCCAGTTAATTTCATAAAACATATCGTGTCAGAAGTGGGATTCGAACCCAGGCCCTCATACGAGGACCAGAATACACAGATTCACGTTGTGAACGAAGGAAACAGAGCCCCTTGAGTCTGGCACCTTAGACCGCTCGGCCACCCCGACTTGGCTTTATTCAATTGGGACGTTTTATAAATTACATCTGTTCCAGTTAATTTCATAAAACATATCGTGTCAGAAGTGGGATTCGAACCCAGGCCCTCATACGAGGACCAGAATACACAGATTCACGTTGTGAACGAAGGAAACTGAGCCCCTTGAGTCTGGCGCCTTATACCGCTCGGCCACCCTGACTTGGATTCATTCAATTGGGTCGTTTTATAAATTACATCTCTTCCAGTTAATTTCATAAAACATATCATGTCAGAAGTGGGATTCGAACCCAGACCCTCATACGAGGACCAGAATGCACAGATTCACGTTGTGAACGAAGGAAACTGAGCCATTTGAGTCTGGCGCCTTAGACCGCTCGGCCACCCTGACTTGGATTCATTCAATTGGGACGTTTTATAAATTACATCTCATCCAGTTAATTTCATAAAACATAACGTGTCAGAAGTGAGATCGAACCCAGGCCCTCATACGAGGACCAGAATACACAGATTCACGTTGTGAACGAAGGAAACTGAGCCCCTTGAGTCTGGCGCCTTAGACCGCTCGGCCACCCTGACTTGGATTCATTCAATTGGGACGTTTTATAAATTACATCTATTCTAGTTAATTTCATAAAACATATCGTGTCAGAAGTGGGATTCGAACCCACGCTCTCATACGAGGACCAGAATACACAGATTCACGTTGCGAACGATGGAAACTGAGTCCCTTGAGTCTGGCGCCTTAGACCGCTCGGCCACCCCGACTAGGATTCATTCTATTGGGACGTTTTATAAATTACATCTCTTCCAGTTAATTTCATAAAACATATCGTGTCAGAAGTGGGATTCGCACCCAGGCTCTCAAACGAGGACCAGAATACACAGATTCACGTTGTGAACGAAGGAAACTTAGCCCCTTGAGTCTGGCGCCTTAGACCGCTCGGCCACCCTGACTTGGATTCATTCAATTGGGACGTTTTATAAATTACATCTCTTCCAGTTAATTTCATAAAACATATCGTGTCAGAAGTGGGATTCGAACCCATGCCCTCATACGAGGACCAGAATACACAGATTCACGTTGTGAAGGAAGGAAACTGAGCCCCTTGAGTCTGGCGCCTTAGACCGCTCGGCCACCCTGACTTGGATTCATTCAATTGGGACGTTTTATAAATTACATCTATTCTAGTTAATTTCATAAAACATATCGTGTCAGAAGTGGGATTCGAACCCACGCTCTCATACGAGGACCAGAATACACAGATTCACGTTGCGAACGATGGAAACTGAGTCCCTTGAGTCTGGCGCCTTAGACCGCTCGGCCACCCCGACTAGGATTCATTCTATTGGGACGTTTTATAAATTACATCTCTTCCAGTTAATTTCATAAAACATATCGTGTCAGAAGTGGGATTCGCACCCAGGCTCTCAAACGAGGACCAGAATACACAGATTCACGTTGTGAACGAAGGAAACTTAGCCCCTTGAGTCTGGCGCCTTAGACCGCTCGGCCACCCTAACTTGGATTCAATCAATTGGGATGTTTTATAAATTACATCTCTTCCAGTTAATTTCATAAAACATATCGTGTCAGAAGTGGGATTCGAACCCACGCCCTCATACGAGGAGCAGAATACACAGATTCACGTTAAGAACGAAGGAAACTGAGCCCCTTGAGTCTGGCGCCTTAGACCGCTCGGCCACCCTAACTTGGATTCATTCAATTGGGACGTTTTATAAATTACATTTATTCTAGTTAATTTCATAAAACATATCGTGTCAGAAGTGGGATTCGAACCCAGGCCCTCATACGAGGACCAGAATTCACAGATTCACGTTGTGAACGAAGGAAACTGAGCCATTTGAGTCTGGCGCCTTAGACCGCTCGGCCACCCTGACTTGGATTCATTCAATTGGGACGTTTTATAAATTACATTTATTCTAGTTAATTTCATAAAACATATCGTGTCAGAAGTGAGATCGAACCCAGGCCCTCATACGAGGACCAGAATACACAGATTCACGTTGTGAACGAAGGAAACTGAGCCCCTTGAGTCTGGCGCCTTAGACCGCTCGGCCACCCTGACTTGGATTCATTCAATTGGGACGTTTTATAAATTACATCTATTCTAGTTAATTTCATAAAACATATCGTGTCAGAAGTGGGATTCGAACCCACGCTCTCATACGAGGACCAGAATACACAGATTCACGTTGCGAACGATGGAAACTGAGTCCCTTGAGTCTGGCGCCTTAGACCGCTCGGCCACCCTAACTTGGATTCAATCAATTGGGATGTTTTATAAATTACATCTCTTCCAGTTAATTTCATAAAACATATCGTGTCAGAAGTGGGATTCGAACCCACGCCCTCATACGAGGAGCAGAATACACAGATTCACGTTAAGAACGAAGGAAACTGAGCCCCTTGAGTCTGGCGCCTTAGATTGCTCGGCCACCCTGACTTGGATTCATTCAATTGGGACGTTTTATAAATTACATCTCTTCCAGTTAATTTCATAAAACATATCGTGTCAGAAGTGGGATTCGAACCCAGGCCCTCATACGAGGACCAGAATACACAGATTCACGTTGTGAACGAAGGAAACTGATCCCCTTGAGTCTGGCGCCTTAGACCGCTCGGCCACCCCGACTTGGCTTCATTCAATTGGGACGTTTTATAAATTACATCTGTTCCAGTTAATTTCATAAAACATATCGTGTCAGAAGTGGGATTCGAACCCACGCCCTCATACGAGGAGCAGAATACACAGATTCACGTTAAGAACGAAGGAAACTGAGCCCCTTGAGTCTGGCGCCTTAGACCGCTCGGCCACCCTGACTTGGATTCATTCAATTGGGACGTTTTATAAATTACATCTCTTCCAGTTAATTTCATAAAACATATCGTGTCAGAAGTGGGATTCGAACCCAGGCCCTCATACGAGGACCAGAATACACAGATTCACGTTGTGAACGAAGGAAACAGAGCCCCTTGAGTCTGGCACCTTAGACCGCTCGGCCACCCCGACTTGGCTTTATTCAATTGGGACGTTTTATAAATTACATCTGTTCCAGTTAATTTCATAAAACATATCGTGTCAGAAGTGGGATTCGAACCCAGGCCCTCATACGAGGACCAGAATACACAGATTCACGTTGTGAACGAAGGAAACTGAGCCCCTTGAGTCTGGCGCCTTATACCGCTCGGCCACCCTGACTTGGATTCATTCAATTGGGTCGTTTTATAAATTACATCTCTTCCAGTTAATTTCATAAAACATATCATGTCAGAAGTGGGATTCGAACCCAGACCCTCATACGAGGACCAGAATGCACAGATTCACGTTGTGAACGAAGGAAACTGAGCCATTTGAGTCTGGCGCCTTAGACCGCTCGGCCACCCTGACTTGGATTCATTCAATTGGGACGTTTTATAAATTACATCTCATCCAGTTAATTTCATAAAACATAACGTGTCAGAAGTGAGATCGAACCCAGGCCCTCATACGAGGACCAGAATACACAGATTCACGTTGTGAACGAAGGAAACTGAGCCCCTTGAGTCTGGCGCCTTAGACCGCTCGGCCACCCTGACTTGGATTCATTCAATTGGGACGTTTTATAAATTACATCTATTCTAGTTAATTTCATAAAACATATCGTGTCAGAAGTGGGATTCGAACCCACGCTCTCATACGAGGACCAGAATACACAGATTCACGTTGCGAACGATGGAAACTGAGTCCCTTGAGTCTGGCGCCTTAGACCGCTCGGCCACCCCGACTAGGATTCATTCTATTGGGACGTTTTATAAATTACATCTCTTCCAGTTAATTTCATAAAACATATCGTGTCAGAAGTGGGATTCGCACCCAGGCTCTCAAACGAGGACCAGAATACACAGATTCACGTTGTGAACGAAGGAAACTTAGCCCCTTGAGTCTGGCGCCTTAGACCGCTCGGCCACCCTGACTTGGATTCATTCAATTGGGACGTTTTATAAATTACATCTCTTCCAGTTAATTTCATAAAACATATCGTGTCAGAAGTGGGATTCGAACCCATGCCCTCATACGAGGACCAGAATACACAGATTCACGTTGTGAAGGAAGGAAACTGAGCCCCTTGAGTCTGGCGCCTTAGACCGCTCGGCCACCCTGACTTGGATTCATTCAATTGGGACGTTTTATAAATTACATCTATTCTAGTTAATTTCATAAAACATATCGTGTCAGAAGTGGGATTCGAACCCACGCTCTCATACGAGGACCAGAATACACAGATTCACGTTGCGAACGATGGAAACTGAGTCCCTTGAGTCTGGCGCCTTAGACCGCTCGGCCACCCCGACTAGGATTCATTCTATTGGGACGTTTTATAAATTACATCTCTTCCAGTTAATTTCATAAAACATATCGTGTCAGAAGTGGGATTCGCACCCAGGCTCTCAAACGAGGACCAGAATACACAGACTCACGTTGTGAACGAAGGAAACTTAGCCCCTTGAGTCTGGCGCCTTAGACCGCTCGGCCACCCTAACTTGGATTCAATCAATTGGGATGTTTTATAAATTACATCTCTTCCAGTTAATTTCATAAAACATATCGTGTCAGAAGTGGGATTCGAACCCACGCCCTCATACGAGGAGCAGAATACACAGATTCACGTTAAGAACGAAGGAAACTGAGCCCCTTGAGTGTGGCGCCTTAGACCGCTCGGCCACCCTAACTTGGATTCATTCAATTGGGACGTTTTATAAATTACATTTATTCTAGTTAATTTCATAAAACATATCGTGTCAGAAGTGGGATTCGAACCCAGGCCCTCATACGAGGACCAGAATTCACAGATTCACGTTGTGAACGAAGGAAACTGAGCCATTTGAGTCTGGCGCCTTAGACCGCTCGGCCACCCTGACTTGGATTCATTCAATTGGGACGTTTTATAAATTACATTTATTCTAGTTAATTTCATAAAACATATCGTGTCAGAAGTGAGATCGAACCCAGGCCCTCATACGAGGACCAGAATACACAGATTCACGTTGTGAACGAAGGAAACTGAGCCCCTTGAGTCTGGCGCCTTAGACCGCTCGGCCACCCTGACTTGGATTCATTCAATTGGGACGTTTTATAAATTACATCTATTCTAGTTAATTTCATAAAACATATCGTGTCAGAAGTGGGATTCGAACCCACGCTCTCATACGAGGACCAGAATACACAGATTCACGTTGCGAACGATGGAAACTGAGTCCCTTGAGTCTGGCGCCTTAGACCGCTCGGCCACCCCGACTAGGATTCATTCTATTGGGACGTTTTATAAATTACATCTCTTCCAGTTAATTTCATAAAACATATCGTGTCAGAAGTGGGATTCGCACCCAGGCTCTCAAACGAGGACCAGAATACACAGATTCACGTTGTGAACGAAGGAAACTTAGCCCCTTGAGTCTGGCGCCTTAGACCGCTCGGCCACCCTGACTTGGATTCATTCAATTGGGACGTTTTATAAATTACATCTCTTCCAGTTAATTTCATAAAACATATCGTGTCAGAAGTGGGATTCGAACCCATGCCCTCATACGAGGACCAGAATACACAGATTCACGTTGTGAAGGAAGGAAACTGAGCCCCTTGAGTCTGGCGCCTTAGACCGCTCGGCCACCCTGACTTGGATTCATTCAATTGGGACGTTTTATAAATTACATCTATTCTAGTTAATTTCATAAAACATATCGTGTCAGAAGTGGGATTCGAACCCACGCTCTCATACGAGGACCAGAATACACAGATTCACGTTGCGAACGATGGAAACTGAGTCCCTTGAGTCTGGCGCCTTAGACCGCTCGGCCACCCCGACTAGGATTCATTCTATTGGGACGTTTTATAAATTACATCTCTTCCAGTTAATTTCATAAAACATATCGTGTCAGAAGTGGGATTCGCACCCAGGCTCTCAAACGAGGACCAGAATACACAGATTCACGTTGTGAACGAAGGAAACTTAGCCCCTTGAGTCTGGCGCCTTAGACCGCTCGGCCACCCTAACTTGGATTCAATCAATTGGGATGTTTTATAAATTACATCTCTTCCAGTTAATTTCATAAAACATATCGTGTCAGAAGTGGGATTCGAACCCACGCCCTCATACGAGGAGCAGAATACACAGATTCACGTTAAGAACGAAGGAAACTGAGCCCCTTGAGTCTGGCGCCTTAGACCGCTCGGCCACCCTAACTTGGATTCATTCAATTGGGACGTTTTATAAATTACATTTATTCTAGTTAATTTCATAAAACATATCGTGTCAGAAGTGGGATTCGAACCCAGGCCCTCATACGAGGACCAGAATTCACAGATTCACGTTGTGAACGAAGGAAACTGAGCCATTTGAGTCTGGCGCCTTAGACCGCTCGGCCACCCTGACTTGGATTCATTCAATTGGGACGTTTTATAAATTACATTTATTCTAGTTAATTTCATAAAACATATCGTGTCAGAAGTGGGATTCGAACCCATGCCCTCATACGAGGACCAGAATACACAGATTCACGTTGCGAACGAAGGAAACTGAGCCCCTTGAGTCTGGCGCCTTAGACCGCACGGCCACCCTGACTTGGATTCATTCAATTCGGACGTTTTATAAATTACATCTCTTCCAGTTAATTTCATAAAACATAACGTGTCAGAAGTGGGATTCGAACCCAGGCCCTCATACGAGGACCAGAATACACAGATTCACGTTGTGAACGAAGGAAACTGAGCCCCTTGAGTCTGGCGCCTTAGACCGCTCGGCCACCCTGACTTGGATTCATTCAATTGGGACGTTTTATAAATTACATCTCTTCCAGTTAATTTCGTAAAACATATCGTGTCAGAAGCGGGATTCGAACCCAGGCCCTCATACGAGGACCAGAATACACAGATTCACGTTGTGAACGAAGGAAACTGAGCCCCTTGAGTCTGGCGCCTTAGACCGCTCGGCCACCCCGACTTGGCTTCATTCAATTGGGACGTTTTATAAATTACATCTGTTCCAGTTAATTTCATAAAACATATCGTGTCAGAAGTGGGATTCGAACCCAGGCCCTCATACGAGGACCAGAATACACAGATTCACGTTGTGAACGAAGGAAACTGAGCCATTTGAGTCTGGCGCCTTAGACCGCTCGGCCACCCTGACTTGGATTCATTCAATTGGGACGTTTTATAAATTACATCTATTCTAGTTAATTTCATAAAACATATCGTGTCAGAAGTGGGATTCGAACCCACGCTCTCATACGAGGACCAGAATACACAGATTCACGTTGCGAACGATGGAAACTGAGTCCCTTGAGTCTGGCGCCTTAGACCGCTCGGCCACCCCGACTAGGATTCATTCTATTGGGACGTTTTATAAATTACATCTCTTCCAGTTAATTTCATAAAACATATCGTGTCAGAAGTGGGATTCGCACCCAGGCTCTCAAACGAGGACCAGAATACACAGATTCACGTTGTGAACGAAGGAAACTTAGCCCCTTGAGTCTGGCGCCTTAGACCGCTCGGCCACCCTAACTTGGATTCAATCAATTGGGATGTTTTATAAATTACATCTCTTCCAGTTAATTTCATAAAACATATCGTGTCAGAAGTGGGATTCGAACCCACGCCCTCATACGAGGAGCGGAATACACAGATTCACGTTAAGAACGAAGGAAACTGAGCCCCTTGAGTCTGGCGCCTTAGACCGCTCGGCCACCCTGACTTGGATTCATTCAATTGGGACGTTTTATAAATTACATCTCTTCCAGTTAATTTCATAAAACATATCGTGTCAGAAGTGGGATTCGAACCCAGGCCCTCATACGAGGACCAGAATACACAGATTCACGTTGTGAACGAAGGAAACTGAGCCATTTGAGTCTGGCGCCTTAGACCGCTCGGCCACCCTGACTTGGATTCATTCAATTGGGACGTTTTATAAATTACATCTATTCTAGTTAATTTCATAAAACATATCGTGTCAGAAGTGGGATTCGAACCCATGCCCTCATACGAGGACCTGAATACACAGAATTACGTTGCGAACGAAGGAAACTGAGCCCTTTGAGTCTGGCGCCTTAGACCGCACGGCCACCCTGACTTGGATTCATTCAATTGGGACGTTTTATAAATTACATCTCTTCCAGTTAATTTCATAAAACATAACGTGTCAGAAGTGGGATTCGAACCCAGGCCCTCATACGAGGACCAGAATACACAGATTCACGTTGTGAACGAAGGAAACTGAGCCCCTTGAGTCTGGCGCCTTAGACCGCTCGGCCACCCTGACTTGGATTCATTCAATTGGGACGTTTTATAAATTACATCTCTTCCAGTTAATTTCATAAAACATATCGTGTCAGAAGTGGGATTCGAACCCACGCTCTCATACGAGGACCAGAATACACAGATTCACGTTGCGAACGATGGAAACTGAGTCCCTTGAGTCTGGCGCCTTAGACTGCTCGGCCACCCCGACTAGGATTCATTCTATTGGGACGTTTTATAAATTACATCTCTTCCAGTTAATTTCATAAAACATATCGTGTCAGAAGTGGGATTCGAACCCATGCCCTCATACGAGGACCAGAATACACAGATTCACGTTGCGAACGAAGGAAACTGAGCCCCTTGAGTCTGGCGCCTTAGACCGCACGGCCACCCTGACTTGGATTCATTCAATTGGGACGTTTTATAAATTACATCTCATCCAGTTAATTTCATAAAACATAACGTGTCAGAAGTGAGATCGAACCCAGGCCCTCATACGAGGACCAGAATACACAGATTCACGTTGTGAACGAAGGAAACTTAGCCCCTTGAGTCTGGCGCCTTAGACCGCTCGGCCACCCTGACTTGGATTCATTCAATTGGGACGTTTTATAAATTACATCTATTCTAGTTAATTTCATAAAACATATCGTGTCAGAAGTGGGATTCGAACCCACGCTCTCATACGAGGACCAGAATACACAGATTCACGTTGCGAACGATGGAAACTGAGTCCCTTGTGTCTGGCGCCTTAGACCGCTCGGCCACCCCGACTAGGATTCATTCTATTGGGACGTTTTATAAATTACATCTCTTCCAGTTAATTTCATAAAACATAACGTGTCAGAAGTGGGATTCGAACCCAGGCCCTCATACGAGGACCAGAATACACAGATTCACGTTGTGAACGAAGGAAACTGAGCCCCTTGAGTCTGGCGCCTTAGACCGCTCGGCCACCCTGACTTGGATTCATTCAATTGGGACGTTTTATAAATTACATCTCTTCCAGTTAATTTCGTAAAACATATCGTGTCAGAAGCGGGATTCGAACCCAGGCCCTCATACGAGGACCAGAATACACAGATTCACGTTGTGAACGAAGGAAACTGAGCCCCTTGAGTCTGGCGCCTTAGACCGCTCGGCCACCCCGACTTGGCTTCATTCAATTGGGACGTTTTATAAATTACATCTGTTCCAGTTAATTTCATAAAACATATCGTGTCAGAAGTGGGATTCGAACCCAGGCCCTCATACGAGGACCAGAATACACAGATTCACGTTGTGAACGAAGGAAACTGAGCCATTTGAGTCTGGCGCCTTAGACCGCTCGGCCACCCTGACTTGGATTCATTCAATTGGGACGTTTTATAAATTACATCTATTCTAGTTAATTTCATAAAACATATCGTGTCAGAAGTGGGATTCGAACCCACGCTCTCATACGAGGACCAGAATACACAGATTCACGTTGCGAACGATGGAATCTGAGTCCCTTGAGTCTGGCGCCTTAGACCGCTCGGCCACCCCGACTAGGATTCATTCTATTGGGACGTTTTATAAATTACATCTCTTCCAGTTAATTTCATATAACATATCGTGTCAGAAGTGGGATTCGCACCCAGGCTCTCAAACGAGGACCAGAATACACAGATTCACGTTGTGAACGAAGGAAACTTAGCCCCTTGAGTCTGGCGCCTTAGACCGCTCGGCCACCCTAACTTGGATTCAATCAATTGGGATGTTTTATAAATTACATCTCTTCCAGTTAATTTCATAAAACATATCGTGTCAGAAGTGGGATTCGAACCCACGCCCTCATACGAGGAGCGGAATACACAGATTCACGTTAAGAACGAAGGAAACTGAGCCCCTTGAGTCTGGCGCCTTAGACCGCTCGGCCACCCTGACTTGGATTCATTCAATTGGGACGTTTTATAAATTACATCTCTTCCAGTTAATTTCATAAAACATATCGTGTCAGAAGTGGGATTCGAACCCAGGCCCTCATACGAGGACCAGAATACACAGATTCACGTTGTGAACGAAGGAAACAGAGCCCCTTGAGTCTGGCACCTTAGACCGCTCGGCCACCCCGACTTGGCTTTATTCAATTGGGACGTTTTATAAATTACATCTGTTCCAGTTAATTTCATAAAACATATCGTGTCAGAAGTGGGATTCGAACCCAGGCCCTCATACGAGGACCAGAATACACAGATTCACGTTGTGAACGAAGGAAACTGAGCCCCTTGAGTCTGGCGCCTTATACCGCTCGGCCACCCTGACTTGGATTCATTCAATTGGGTCGTTTTATAAATTACATCTCTTCCAGTTAATTTCATAAAACATATCATGTCAGAAGTGGGATTCGAACCCAGACCCTCATACGAGGACCAGAATGCACAGATTCACGTTGTGAACGAAGGAAACTGAGCCATTTGAGTCTGGCGCCTTAGACCGCTCGGCCACCCTGACTTGGATTCATTCAATTGGGACGTTTTATAAATTACATCTCATCCAGTTAATTTCATAAAACATAACGTGTCAGAAGTGAGATCGAACCCAGGCCCTCATACGAGGACCAGAATACACAGATTCACGTTGTGAACGAAGGAAACTGAGCCCCTTGAGTCTGGCGCCTTAGACCGCTCGGCCACCCTGACTTGGATTCATTCAATTGGGACGTTTTATAAATTACATCTATTCTAGTTAATTTCATAAAACATATCGTGTCAGAAGTGGGATTCGAACCCACGCTCTCATACGAGGACCAGAATACACAGATTCACGTTGCGAACGATGGAAACTGAGTCCCTTGAGTCTGGCGCCTTAGACCGCTCGGCCACCCCGACTAGGATTCATTCTATTGGGACGTTTTATAAATTACATCTCTTCCAGTTAATTTCATAAAACATATCGTGTCAGAAGTGGGATTCGCACCCAGGCTCTCAAACGAGGACCAGAATACACAGATTCACGTTGTGAACGAAGGAAACTTAGCCCCTTGAGTCTGGCGCCTTAGACCGCTCGGCCACCCTGACTTGGATTCATTCAATTGGGACGTTTTATAAATTACATCTCTTCCAGTTAATTTCATAAAACATATCGTGTCAGAAGTGGGATTCGAACCCATGCCCTCATACGAGGACCAGAATACACAGATTCACGTTGTGAAGGAAGGAAACTGAGCCCCTTGAGTCTGGCGCCTTAGACCGCTCGGCCACCCTGACTTGGATTCATTCAATTGGGACGTTTTATAAATTACATCTATTCTAGTTAATTTCATAAAACATATCGTGTCAGAAGTGGGATTCGAACCCACGCTCTCATACGAGGACCAGAATACACAGATTCACGTTGCGAACGATGGAAACTGAGTCCCTTGAGTCTGGCGCCTTAGACCGCTCGGCCACCCCGACTAGGATTCATTCTATTGGGACGTTTTATAAATTACATCTCTTCCAGTTAATTTCATAAAACATATCGTGTCAGAAGTGGGATTCGCACCCAGGCTCTCAAACGAGGACCAGAATACACAGATTCACGTTGTGAACGAAGGAAACTTTGCCCCTTGAGTCTGGCGCCTTAGACCGCTCGGCCACCCTAACTTGGATTCAATCAATTGGGATGTTTTATAAATTACATCTCTTCCAGTTAATTTCATAAAACATATCGTGTCAGAAGTGGGATTCGAACCCACGCCCTCATACGAGGAGCAGAATACACAGATTCACGTTAAGAACGAAGGAAACTGAGCCCCTTGAGTCTGGCGCCTTAGACCGCTCGGCCACCCTAACTTGGATTCATTCAATTGGGACGTTTTATAAATTACATTTATTCTAGTTAATTTCATAAAACATATCGTGTCAGAAGTGGGATTCGAACCCAGGCCCTCATACGAGGACCAGAATTCACAGATTCACGTTGTGAACGAAGGAAACTGAGCCATTTGAGTCTGGCGCCTTAGACCGCTCGGCCACCCTGACTTGGATTCATTCAATTGGGACGTTTTATAAATTACATTTATTCTAGTTAATTTCATAAAACATATCGTGTCAGAAGTGAGATCGAACCCAGGCCCTCATACGAGGACCAGAATACACAGATTCACGTTGTGAACGAAGGAAACTGAGCCCCTTGAGTCTGGCGCCTTAGACCGCTCGGCCACCCTGACTTGGATTCATTCAATTGGGACGTTTTATAAATTACATCTATTCTAGTTAATTTCATAAAACATATCGTGTCAGAAGTGGGATTCGAACCCACGCTCTCATACGAGGACCAGAATACACAGATTCACGTTGCGAACGATGGAAACTGAGTCCCTTGAGTCTGGCGCCTTAGACCGCTCGGCCACCCTAACTTGGATTCAATCAATTGGGATGTTTTATAAATTACATCTCTTCCAGTTAATTTCATAAAACATATCGTGTCAGAAGTGGGATTCGAACCCACGCCCTCATACGAGGAGCAGAATACACAGATTCACGTTAAGAACGAAGGAAACTGAGCCCCTTGAGTCTGGCGCCTTAGATTGCTCGGCCACCCTGACTTGGATTCATTCAATTGGGACGTTTTATAAATTACATCTCTTCCAGTTAATTTCATAAAACATATCGTGTCAGAAGTGGGATTCGAACCCAGGCCCTCATACGAGGACCAGAATACACAGATTCACGTTGTGAACGAAGGAAACTGATCCCCTTGAGTCTGGCGCCTTAGACCGCTCGGCCACCCCGACTTGGCTTCATTCAATTGGGACGTTTTATAAATTACATCTGTTCCAGTTAATTTCATAAAACATATCGTGTCAGAAGTGGGATTCGAACCCACGCCCTCATACGAGGAGCAGAATACACAGATTCACGTTAAGAACGAAGGAAACTGAGCCCCTTGAGTCTGGCGCCTTAGACCGCTCGGCCACCCTGACTTGGATTCATTCAATTGGGACGTTTTATAAATTACATCTCTTCCAGTTAATTTCATAAAACATATCGTGTCAGAAGTGGGATTCGAACCCAGGCCCTCATACGAGGACCAGAATACACAGATTCACGTTGTGAACGAAGGAAACAGAGCCCCTTGAGTCTGGCACCTTAGACCGCTCGGCCACCCCGACTTGGCTTTATTCAATTGGGACGTTTTATAAATTACATCTGTTCCAGTTAATTTCATAAAACATATCGTGTCAGAAGTGGGATTCGAACCCAGGCCCTCATACGAGGACCAGAATACACAGATTCACGTTGTGAACGAAGGAAACTGAGCCCCTTGAGTCTGGCGCCTTATACCGCTCGGCCACCCTGACTTGGATTCATTCAATTGGGTCGTTTTATAAATTACATCTCTTCCAGTTAATTTCATAAAACATATCATGTCAGAAGTGGGATTCGAACCCAGACCCTCATACGAGGACCAGAATGCACAGATTCACGTTGTGAACGAAGGAAACTGAGCCATTTGAGTCTGGCGCCTTAGACCGCTCGGCCACCCTGACTTGGATTCATTCAATTGGGACGTTTTATAAATTACATCTCATCCAGTTAATTTCATAAAACATAACGTGTCAGAAGTGAGATCGAACCCAGGCCCTCATACGAGGACCAGAATACACAGATTCACGTTGTGAACGAAGGAAACTGAGCCCCTTGAGTCTGGCGCCTTAGACCGCTCGGCCACCCTGACTTGGATTCATTCAATTGGGACGTTTTATAAATTACATCTATTCTAGTTAATTTCATAAAACATATCGTGTCAGAAGTGGGATTCGAACCCACGCTCTCATACGAGGACCAGAATACACAGATTCACGTTGCGAACGATGGAAACTGAGTCCCTTGAGTCTGGCGCCTTAGACCGCTCGGCCACCCCGACTAGGATTCATTCTATTGGGACGTTTTATAAATTACATCTCTTCCAGTTAATTTCATAAAACATATCGTGTCAGAAGTGGGATTCGCACCCAGGCTCTCAAACGAGGACCAGAATACACAGATTCACGTTGTGAACGAAGGAAACTTAGCCCCTTGAGTCTGGCGCCTTAGACCGCTCGGCCACCCTGACTTGGATTCATTCAATTGGGACGTTTTATAAATTACATCTCTTCCAGTTAATTTCATAAAACATATCGTGTCAGAAGTGGGATTCGAACCCATGCCCTCATACGAGGACCAGAATACACAGATTCACGTTGTGAAGGAAGGAAACTGAGCCCCTTGAGTCTGGCGCCTTAGACCGCTCGGCCACCCTGACTTGGATTCATTCAATTGGGACGTTTTATAAATTACATCTATTCTAGTTAATTTCATAAAACATATCGTGTCAGAAGTGGGATTCGAACCCACGCTCTCATACGAGGACCAGAATACACAGATTCACGTTGCGAACGATGGAAACTGAGTCCCTTGAGTCTGGCGCCTTAGACCGCTCGGCCACCCCGACTAGGATTCATTCTATTGGGACGTTTTATAAATTACATCTCTTCCAGTTAATTTCATAAAACATATCGTGTCAGAAGTGGGATTCGCACCCAGGCTCTCAAACGAGGACCAGAATACACAGACTCACGTTGTGAACGAAGGAAACTTAGCCCCTTGAGTCTGGCGCCTTAGACCGCTCGGCCACCCTAACTTGGATTCAATCAATTGGGATGTTTTATAAATTACATCTCTTCCAGTTAATTTCATAAAACATATCGTGTCAGAAGTGGGATTCGAACCCACGCCCTCATACGAGGAGCAGAATACACAGATTCACGTTAAGAACGAAGGAAACTGAGCCCCTTGAGTGTGGCGCCTTAGACCGCTCGGCCACCCTAACTTGGATTCATTCAATTGGGACGTTTTATAAATTACATTTATTCTAGTTAATTTCATAAAACATATCGTGTCAGAAGTGGGATTCGAACCCAGGCCCTCATACGAGGACCAGAATTCACAGATTCACGTTGTGAACGAAGGAAACTGAGCCATTTGAGTCTGGCGCCTTAGACCGCTCGGCCACCCTGACTTGGATTCATTCAATTGGGACGTTTTATAAATTACATTTATTCTAGTTAATTTCATAAAACATATCGTGTCAGAAGTGAGATCGAACCCAGGCCCTCATACGAGGACCAGAATACACAGATTCACGTTGTGAACGAAGGAAACTGAGCCCCTTGAGTCTGGCGCCTTAGACCGCTCGGCCACCCTGACTTGGATTCATTCAATTGGGACGTTTTATAAATTACATCTATTCTAGTTAATTTCATAAAACATATCGTGTCAGAAGTGGGATTCGAACCCACGCTCTCATACGAGGACCAGAATACACAGATTCACGTTGCGAACGATGGAAACTGAGTCCCTTGAGTCTGGCGCCTTAGACCGCTCGGCCACCCCGACTAGGATTCATTCTATTGGGACGTTTTATAAATTACATCTCTTCCAGTTAATTTCATAAAACATATCGTGTCAGAAGTGGGATTCGCACCCAGGCTCTCAAACGAGGACCAGAATACACAGATTCACGTTGTGAACGAAGGAAACTTAGCCCCTTGAGTCTGGCGCCTTAGACCGCTCGGCCACCCTGACTTGGATTCATTCAATTGGGACGTTTTATAAATTACATCTCTTCCAGTTAATTTCATAAAACATATCGTGTCAGAAGTGGGATTCGAACCCATGCCCTCATACGAGGACCAGAATACACAGATTCACGTTGTGAAGGAAGGAAACTGAGCCCCTTGAGTCTGGCGCCTTAGACCGCTCGGCCACCCTGACTTGGATTCATTCAATTGGGACGTTTTATAAATTACATCTATTCTAGTTAATTTCATAAAACATATCGTGTCAGAAGTGGGATTCGCACCCAGGCTCTCAAACGAGGACCAGAATACACAGATTCACGTTGTGAACGAAGGAAACTTAGCCCCTTGAGTCTGGCGCCTTAGACCGCTCGGCCACCCTAACTTGGATTCAATCAATTGGGATGTTTTATAAATTACATCTCTTCCAGTTAATTTCATAAAACATATCGTGTCAGAAGTGGGATTCGAACCCACGCCCTCATACGAGGAGCAGAATACACAGATTCACGTTAAGAACGAAGGAAACTGAGCCCCTTGAGTCTGGCGCCTTAGACCGCTCGGCCACCCTAACTTGGATTCATTCAATTGGGACGTTTTATAAATTACATTTATTCTAGTTAATTTCATAAAACATATCGTGTCAGAAGTGGGATTCGAACCCAGGCCCTCATACGAGGACCAGAATTCACAGATTCACGTTGTGAACGAAGGAAACTGAGCCATTTGAGTCTGGCGCCTTAGACCGCTCGGCCACCCTGACTTGGATTCATTCAATTGGGACGTTTTATAAATTACATTTATTCTAGTTAATTTCATAAAACATATCGTGTCAGAAGTGGGATTCGAACCCATGCCCTCATACGAGGACCAGAATACACAGATTCACGTTGCGAACGAAGGAAACTGAGCCCCTTGAGTCTGGCGCCTTAGACCGCACGGCCACCCTGACTTGGATTCATTCAATTGGGACGTTTTATAAATTACATCTCTTCCAGTTAATTTCATAAAACATAACGTGTCAGAAGTGGGATTCGAACCCAGGCCCTCATACGAGGACCAGAATACACAGATTCACGTTGTGAACGAAGGAAACTGAGCCCCTTGAGTCTGGCGCCTTAGACCGCTCGGCCACCCTGACTTGGATTCATTCAATTGGGACGTTTTATAAATTACATCTCTTCCAGTTAATTTCGTAAAACATATCGTGTCAGAAGCGGGATTCGAACCCAGGCCCTCATACGAGGACCAGAATACACAGATTCACGTTGTGAACGAAGGAAACTGAGCCCCTTGAGTCTGGCGCCTTAGACCGCTCGGCCACCCCGACTTGGCTTCATTCAATTGGGACGTTTTATAAATTACATCTGTTCCAGTTAATTTCATAAAACATATCGTGTCAGAAGTGGGATTCGAACCCAGGCCCTCATACGAGGACCAGAATACACAGATTCACGTTGTGAACGAAGGAAACTGAGCCATTTGAGTCTGGCGCCTTAGACCGCTCGGCCACCCTGACTTGGATTCATTCAATTGGGACGTTTTATAAATTACATCTATTCTAGTTAATTTCATAAAACATATCGTGTCAGAAGTGGGATTCGAACCCACGCTCTCATACGAGGACCAGAATACACAGATTCACGTTGCGAACGATGGAAACTGAGTCCCTTGAGTCTGGCGCCTTAGACCGCTCGGCCACCCCGACTAGGATTCATTCTATTGGGACGTTTTATAAATTACATCTCTTCCAGTTAATTTCATAAAACATATCGTGTCAGAAGTGGGATTCGCACCCAGGCTCTCAAACGAGGACCAGAATACACAGATTCACGTTGTGAACGAAGGAAACTTAGCCCCTTGAGTCTGGCGCCTTAGACCGCTCGGCCACCCTAACTTGGATTCAATCAATTGGGATGTTTTATAAATTACATCTCTTCCAGTTAATTTCATAAAACATATCGTGTCAGAAGTGGGATTCGAACCCACGCCCTCATACGAGGAGCGGAATACACAGATTCACGTTAAGAACGAAGGAAACTGAGCCCCTTGAGTCTGGCGCCTTAGACCGCTCGGCCACCCTGACTTGGATTCATTCAATTGGGACGTTTTATAAATTACATCTCTTCCAGTTAATTTCATAAAACATATCGTGTCAGAAGTGGGATTCGAACCCAGGCCCTCATACGAGGACCAGAATACACAGATTCACGTTGTGAACGAAGGAAACTGAGCCATTTGAGTCTGGCGCCTTAGACCGCTCGGCCACCCTGACTTGGATTCATTCAATTGGGACGTTTTATAAATTACATCTATTCTAGTTAATTTCATAAAACATATCGTGTCAGAAGTGGGATTCGAACCCATGCCCTCATACGAGGACCTGAATACACAGAATTACGTTGCGAACGAAGGAAACTGAGCCCTTTGAGTCTGGCGCCTTAGACCGCACGGCCACCCTGACTTGGATTCATTCAATTGGGACGTTTTATAAATTACATCTCTTCCAGTTAATTTCATAAAACATAACGTGTCAGAAGTGGGATTCGAACCCAGGCCCTCATACGAGGACCAGAATACACAGATTCACGTTGTGAACGAAGGAAACTGAGCCCCTTGAGTCTGGCGCCTTAGACCGCTCGGCCACCCTGACTTGGATTCATTCAATTGGGACGTTTTATAAATTACATCTCTTCCAGTTAATTTCATAAAACATATCGTGTCAGAAGTGGGATTCGAACCCACGCTCTCATACGAGGACCAGAATACACAGATTCACGTTGCGAACGATGGAAACTGAGTCCCTTGAGTCTGGCGCCTTAGACTGCTCGGCCACCCCGACTAGGATTCATTCTATTGGGACGTTTTATAAATTACATCTCTTCCAGTTAATTTCATAAAACATATCGTGTCAGAAGTGGGATTCGAACCCATGCCCTCATACGAGGACCAGAATACACAGATTCACGTTGCGAACGAAGGAAACTGAGCCCCTTGAGTCTGGCGCCTTAGACCGCACGGCCACCCTGACTTGGATTCATTCAATTGGGACGTTTTATAAATTACATCTCATCCAGTTAATTTCATAAAACATAACGTGTCAGAAGTGAGATCGAACCCAGGCCCTCATACGAGGACCAGAATACACAGATTCACGTTGTGAACGAAGGAAACTTAGCCCCTTGAGTCTGGCGCCTTAGACCGCTCGGCCACCCTGACTTGGATTCATTCAATTGGGACGTTTTATAAATTACATCTATTCTAGTTAATTTCATAAAACATATCGTGTCAGAAGTGGGATTCGAACCCACGCTCTCATACGAGGACCAGAATACACAGATTCACGTTGCGAACGATGGAAACTGAGTCCCTTGTGTCTGGCGCCTTAGACCGCTCGGCCACCCCGACTAGGATTCATTCTATTGGGACGTTTTATAAATTACATCTCTTCCAGTTAATTTCATAAAACATAACGTGTCAGAAGTGGGATTCGAACCCAGGCCCTCATACGAGGACCAGAATACACAGATTCACGTTGTGAACGAAGGAAACTGAGCCCCTTGAGTCTGGCGCCTTAGACCGCTCGGCCACCCTGACTTGGATTCATTCAATTGGGACGTTTTATAAATTACATCTCTTCCAGTTAATTTCGTAAAACATATCGTGTCAGAAGCGGGATTCGAACCCAGGCCCTCATACGAGGACCAGAATACACAGATTCACGTTGTGAACGAAGGAAACTGAGCCCCTTGAGTCTGGCGCCTTAGACCGCTCGGCCACCCCGACTTGGCTTCATTCAATTGGGACGTTTTATAAATTACATCTGTTCCAGTTAATTTCATAAAACATATCGTGTCAGAAGTGGGATTCGAACCCAGGCCCTCATACGAGGACCAGAATACACAGATTCACGTTGTGAACGAAGGAAACTGAGCCATTTGAGTCTGGCGCCTTAGACCGCTCGGCCACCCTGACTTGGATTCATTCAATTGGGACGTTTTATAAATTACATCTATTCTAGTTAATTTCATAAAACATATCGTGTCAGAAGTGGGATTCGAACCCACGCTCTCATACGAGGACCAGAATACACAGATTCACGTTGCGAACGATGGAATCTGAGTCCCTTGAGTCTGGCGCCTTAGACCGCTCGGCCACCCCGACTAGGATTCATTCTATTGGGACGTTTTATAAATTACATCTCTTCCAGTTAATTTCATATAACATATCGTGTCAGAAGTGGGATTCGCACCCAGGCTCTCAAACGAGGACCAGAATACACAGATTCACGTTGTGAACGAAGGAAACTTAGCCCCTTGAGTCTGGCGCCTTAGACCGCTCGGCCACCCTAACTTGGATTCAATCAATTGGGATGTTTTATAAATTACATCTCTTCCAGTTAATTTCATAAAACATATCGTGTCAGAAGTGGGATTCGAACCCACGCCCTCATACGAGGAGCGGAATACACAGATTCACGTTAAGAACGAAGGAAACTGAGCCCCTTGAGTCTGGCGCCTTAGACCGCTCGGCCACCCTGACTTGGATTCATTCAATTGGGACGTTTTATAAATTACATCTCTTCCAGTTAATTTCATAAAACATATCGTGTCAGAAGTGGGATTCGAACCCAGGCCCTCATACGAGGACCAGAATACACAGATTCACGTTGTGAACGAAGGAAACTGAGCCATTTGAGTCTGGCGCCTTAGACCGCTCGGCCACCCTGACTTGGATTCATTCAATTGGGACGTTTTATAAATTACATCTATTCTAGTTAATTTCATAAAACATATCGTGTCAGAAGTGGGATTCGAACCCATGCCCTCATACGAGGACCTGAATACACAGAATTACGTTGCGAACGAAGGAAACTGAGCCCTTTGAGTCTGGCGCCTTAGACCGCACGGCCACCCTGACTTGGATTCATTCAATTGGGACGTTTTATAAATTACATCTCTTCCAGTTAATTTCATAAAACATAACGTGTCAGAAGTGGGATTCGAACCCAGGCCCTCATACGAGGACCAGAATACACAGATTCACGTTGTGAACGAAGGAAACTGAGCCCCTTGAGTCTGGCGCCTTAGACCGCTCGGCCACCCTGACTTGGATTCATTCAATTGGGACGTTTTATAAATTACATCTCTTCCAGTTAATTTCATAAAACATATCGTGTCAGAAGTGGGATTCGAACCCACGCTCTCATACGAGGACCAGAATACACAGATTCACGTTGCGAACGATGGAAACTGAGTCCCTTGAGTCTGGCGCCTTAGACTGCTCGGCCACCCCGTCTAGGATTCATTCTATTGGGACGTTTTATAAATTACATCTCTTCCAGTTAATTTCATAAAACATATCGTGTCAGAAGTGGGATTCGAACCCATGCCCTCATACGAGGACCAGAATACACAGATTCACGTTGCGAACGAAGGAAACTGAGCCCCTTGAGTCTGGCGCCTTAGACCGCACGGCCACCCTGACTTGGATTCATTCAATTGGGACGTTTTATAAATTACATCTCATCCAGTTAATTTCATAAAACATAACGTGTCAGAAGTGAGATCGAACCCAGGCCCTCATACGAGGACCAGAATACACAGATTCACGTTGTGAACGAAGGAAACTGAGCCCCTTGAGTCTGGCGCCTTAGACCGCTCGGCCACCCTGACTTGGATTCATTCAATTGGGACGTTTTATAAATTACATCTATTCTAGTTAATTTCATAAAACATATCGTGTCAGAAGTGGGATTCGAACCCACGCTCTCATACGAGGACCAGAATACACAGATTCACGTTGCGAACGATGGAAACTGAGTCCCTTGTGTCTGGCGCCTTAGACCGCTCGGCCACCCCGACTAGGATTCATTCTATTGGGACGTTTTATAAATTACATCTCTTCCAGTTAATTTCATAAAACATATCGTGTCAGAAGTGGGATTCGCACCCAGGCTCTCAAACGAGGACCAGAATACACAGATTCACGTTGTGAACGAAGGAAACTTAGCCCCTTGAGTCTGGCGCCTTAGACCGCTCGGCCACCCTAACTTGGATTCAATCAATTGGGATGTTTTATAAATTACATCTCTTCCAGTTAATTTCATAAAACATATCGTGTCAGAAGTGGGATTCGAACCCACGCCCTCATACGAGGAGCAGAATACACAGATTCACGTTAAGAACGAAGGAAACTGAGCCCCTTGAGTCTGGCGCCTTAGACCGCTCGGCCACCCTGACTTGGATTCATTCAATTGGGACGTTTTATAAATTACATCTCTTCCAGTTAATTTCATAAAACATATCGTGTCAGAAGTGGGATTCGAACCCAGGCCCTTATACGAGGACCAGAATTCACAGATTCACGTTGTGAACGAAGGAAACTGAGCCATTTGAGTCTGGCGCCTTAGACCGCTCGGCCACTCTGACTTGGATTCATTCAATTGGGACGTTTTATAAATTACATCTATTCTAGTTAATTTCATAAAACATATCGTGTCAGAAGTGGGATTCGAACCCATGCCCTCATACGAGGACCAGAATACACAGATTCACGTTGCGAACGAAGGAAACTGAGCCCCTTGAGACTGGCGCCTTAGACCGCACGGCCACCCTGACTTGGATTCATTCAATTGGGACGTTTTATAAATTACATCTCTTCCAGTTAATTTCATAAAACATAACGTGTCAGAAGTGGGATTCGAACCCAGGCCCTCATACGAGGACCAGAATACACAGATTCACGTTGTGAACGAAGGAAACTGAGCCCCTTGAGTCTGGCGCCTTAGACCGCTCGGCCACCCTGACTTGGATTCATTCAATTGGGACGTTTTATAAATTACATCTCTTCCAGTTAATTTCATAAAACATATCGTGTCAGAAGCGGGATCCGAACCCAGGCCCTCATACGAGGACCAGAATACACAGATTCACGTTGTGAACGAAGGAAACTGAGCCCCTTGAGTCTGGCGCCTTAGACCGCTCGGCCACCCCAACTTGGCTTCATTCAATTGGGACGTTTTATAAATTACATCTGTTCCAGTTAATTTCATAAAACATATCGTGTCAGAAGTGGGATTCGAACCCAGGCCCTCATACGAGGACCAGAATACACAGATTCACGTTGTGAACGAAGGAAACTGAGCCATTTGAGTCTGGCGCCTTAGACCGCTCGGCCACCCTGACTTGGATTCATTCAATTGGGACGTTTTATAAATTACATCTATTCTAGTTAATTTCATAAAACATATCGTGTCAGAAGTGGGATTCGAACCCACGCTCTCATACGAGGACCAGAATACACAGATTCACGTTGCGAACGATGGAAACTGAGTCCCTTGAGTCTGGCGCCTTAGACCGCTCGGCCACCCCGACTAGGATTCATTCTATTGGGACGTTTTATAAATTACATCTCTTCCAGTTAATTTCATAAAACATATCGTGTCAGAAGTGGGATTCGCACCCAGGCTCTCAAACGAGGACCAGAATACACAGATTCACGTTGTGAACGAAGGAAACTTAGCCCCTTGAGTCTGGCGCCTTAGACCGCTCGGCCACCCTAACTTGGATTCAATCAATTAGGATGTTTTATAAATTACATCTCTTCCAGTTAATTTCATAAAACATATCGTGTCAGAAGTGGGATTCGAACCCACGCCCTCATACGAGGAGCAGAATACACAGATTCACGTTAAGAACGAAGGAAACTGAGCCCTAGAGTCTGGTGCCTTAGACCGCTCGGCCACCCTGACTTGAATTCATTCAATTGGGACGTTTTATAAATTACATCTCTTCCAGTTAATTTCATAAAACATATCGTGTCAGAAGTGGGATTCGAACCCAGGCCCTCAAACGAGGACCAGAATACACAGATTCACGTTGTGAACGAGGGAAACTGAGCCATTTGAGTCTGCCACCTTAGACCGCTCGGCCACCCTGACTTGGATTCATTCAATTGAGACGTTTTATAAATTACATCTATTCTAGTTAATTTCATAAAACATATCGTGTCAGAAGTGGGATTCGAACCCATGCCCTCATACGAGGACCAGAATACACAGATTCACGTTGCGAACGATGGAAACTGAGTCCCTTGAGTCTGGCGCCTTAGACCGCTCGGCCACACCGACTAGGATTCATTCTATTGGGACGTTTTATAAATTACATCTCTTCCAGTTAATTTCATAAAACATATCGTGTCAGAAGTGGGATTCGAACCCAGGCCCTTATACGAGGACCAGAATTCACAGATTCACGTTGTGAACGAAGGAAACTTAGCCCCTTGAGTCTGGCGCCTTAGACCGCTCGGCCACCCTAACTTGGATTCAATCAATTGGGATGTTTTATAAATTTCATCTCTTCCAGTTAATTTCATAAAACATATCGTGTCAGAAGTGGGATTCGAACCCACGCCCTCATACGAGGAGCAGAATACACAGATTCACGTTAAGAACGAAGGAAACTGAGCCCCTTGAGTCTGGCGCCTTAGACCGCGGGGACGTTTTATAAATTACATCTCTTCCAGTTAATTTCATAAAACATATCGTGTCAGAAGTGGGATTCGAACCCAGGCCCTCAAACGAGGACCAGAATACACAGATTCACGTTGTGAACGAAGGAAACTGAGCCATTTGAGTCTGCCACCTTAGACCGCTCGGCCACCCTGACTTGGATTCATTCAATTGGGACGTTTTATAAATTACATCTCTTCCAGTTAATTTCATAAAACATATCGTCTCAGAAGTGGGATTCGAACCCAGGCCCTCATACGAGGACCAGAATACACAGATTCACATTGTGAACGAAGGAAACTGAGCCCCTTGAGTCTGGCGCCTTAGACCGCTCGGCCACCCTGACTTGGATTCATTCAATTGGGACGTTTTATAAATTACATCTCTTCCAGTTAATTTCATAAAACATATCGTGTCAGAAGCGGGATTCGAACCCAGGCCCTCATACGAGGACCAGAATACACAGATTCACGTTGTGAACGAAGGAAACTGAGCCCCTTGAGTCTGGCGCCTTAGACCGCTCGGCCACCCTGACTTGGATTCATTCAATTGGGTCGTTTTATAAATTACATCTGTTCCAGTTAATTTCATAAAACATATCGTGTCAGAAGTGGGATTCGAACCCAGGCCCTCAAACGAGGACCAGAATACACAGATTCACGTTGTGAACGAAGGAAACTGAGCCATTTGAGTCTGCCACCTTAGACCGCTCGGCCACCCTGACTTGGATTCATTCAATTGGGACGTTTTATAAATTACATCTATTCTAGTTAATTTCATAAAACATATCGTGTCAGAAGTGGGATTCGAACCCATGCCCTCATACGAGGACCAGAATACACAGATTCACGTTGCGAACGAAGGAAACTGAGCCCCTTGAGTCTGGCGCCTTAGACCGCACGGCCACCCTGTCTTGGATTCATTCAATTGGGACGTTTTATAAATTACATCTCTTCCAGTTAATTTCATAAAACATATCTTGTCAGAAGTGGGATTCGAACCCAGGCCCTCATACGAGGACCAGAATACACAGATTAACGTTGTGAACGAAGGAAACTAGGTCCCTTGAGTCTGGCGCCTTAGACCGCTCCGCCATCCTGACGTGGTCACTTCTAATTTGGACCTTTTATAAATTAAATCTCTTCCAGTTAATTTCATAAAACATATCGTGTCAGAAGTGGGATTCGAACCCAGGCCCTCATACGAGGACCAGAATACACAGATTCACATTGTGAACGAAGGAAACTGAGCCCCTTGAGTCTGGCGCCTTAGACCGCTCGGCCACCCTGACTTGGATTCATTCAATTGGGACGTTTTATAAATTACATCTCTTCCAGTTAATTTCATAAAACATATCGTGTCAGAAGTGGGATTCGAACCCAGGCCCTCAAACGAGGACCAGAATACACAGATTCACGTTGTGAACGAGGGAAACTGAGATATTTGAGTCTGCCACCTTAGACCGCTCGGCCACCCTGACTTGGATTCATTCAATTGGGACGTTTTATAAATTACATCTATTCTAGTTAATTTCATAAAACATATCGTGTCAGAAGTGGGATTCGAACCCATGCCCTCATACGAGGACCAGAATACACAGATTCACGTTGCGAACGAAGGAAACTGAGCCCCTTGAGTCTGGCGCCTTAGACCGCACGGCCACCCTGACTTGGATTCATTCAATTGGGACGTTTTATAAATTACATCTCTTCCAGTTAATTTCATAAAACATAACGTGTCAGAAGTGGGATTCGAACCCAGGCCCTCATACGAGGACCAGAATACACAGATTAACGTTGTGAACGAAGGAAACTTAGCCCCTTGAGTCTGGCGCCTTAGACCGCTCGGCCACCCTGACTTGGATTCATTCAATTGGGACGTTTTATAAATTACATCTCTTCCAGTTAATTTCATAAAACATATCGTGTCAGAAGCGGGATTCGAACCCAGGCCCTCATACGAGGACTAGAATACACAGATTCACGTTGTGAACGAAGGAAACTGAGCCCCTTGAGTCTGGCGCCTTAAACCGCTCCGCCATCCTGGCGTGGTCACTTCTAATTTGGACGTTTTATAAATTACATCTCTTCCAGTTAATTTCATAAAACATATCTTGTCAGAAGTGGGATTCGAACCCACGCCCTCATATGAGGAGCAGAATACACTGATTCACGTTGAGAATGAAAGAAACTAGGTCCCTTGAGTCTGGCGCCTTAGACCGCTCCGCCATCCTGACGTGGTCACTTCTAATTTGGACCTTTTATAAATTAAATCTCTTCCAGTTAATTTCATAAAACATATCGTGTCAGAAGTGGGATTCGAACCCAGGCCCTCATACGAGGACCAGAATACACAGATTCACATTGTGAACGAAGGAAACTGAGCCCCTTGAGTCTGGCGCCTTAGACCGCTCGGCCACCCTGACTTGGATTCATTCAATTGGGACGTTTTATAAATTACATCTCTTCCAGTTAATTTCATAAAACATATCGTGTCAGAAGTGGGATTCGAACCCAGGCCCTCATACGAGGACCAGAATACACAGATTCACGTTGCGAACGAAGGAAACTGAGCCCCTTGAGTCTGGCGCCTTAGACCGCACGGCCACCCTGACTTGGATTCATTCAATTGGGACGTTTTATAAATTACATCTCTTCCAGTTAATTTCATAAAACATAACGTGTCAGAAGTGGGATTCGAACCCAGGCCCTCATACGAGGACCAGAATACAGAAGATTAACGTTGTGAACGAAGGAAACTTAGCCCCTTGAGTCTGGCGCCTTAGACCGCTCGGCCACCCTGACTTGGATTCATTCAATTGGGACGTTTTATAAATTACATCTCTTCCAGTTAATTTCATAAAACATATCGTGTCAGAAGCGGGATTCGAACCCAGGCCCTCATACGAGGACTAGAATACACAGATTCACGTTGTGAACGAAGGAAACTGAGCCCCTTGAGTCTGGCGCCTTAAACCGCTCCGCCATCCTGGCGTGGTCACTTCTAATTTGGACGTTTTATAAATTACATCTCTTCCAGTTAATTTCATAAAACATATCTTGTCAGAAGTGGGATTCGAACCCACGCCCTCATATGAGGAGCAGAATACACTGATTCACGTTGAGAATGAAAGAAACTAGGTCCCTTGAGTCTGGCGCCTTAGACCGCTCCGCCATCCTGACGTGGTCACTTCTAATTTGGACCTTTTATAAATTAAATCTCTTCCAGTTAATTTCATAAAACATATCGTGTCAGAAGTGGGATTCGAACCCAGGCCCTCATACGAGGACCAGAATACACAGATTCACATTGTGAACGAAGGAAACTGAGCCCCTTGAGTCTGGCGCCTTAGACCGCTCGGCCACCCTGACTTGGATTCATTCAATTGGGACGTTTTATAAATTACATCTCTTCCAGTTAATTTCATAAAACATATCGTGTCAGAAGTGGGATTCGAACCCAGGCCCTCATACGAGGACCAGAATACACAGATTCACGTTGCGAACGAAGGAAACTGAGCCCCTTGAGTCTGGCGCCTTAGACCGCACGGCCACCCTGACTTGGATTCATTCAATTGGGACGTTTTATAAATTACATCTCTTCCAGTTAATTTCATAAAACATAACGTGTCAGAAGTGGGATTCGAACCCAGGCCCTCATACGAGGACCAGAATACACAGATTAACGTTGTGAACGAAGGAAACTTAGCCCCTTGAGTCTGGCGCCTTAGACCGCTCGGCCACCCTGACTTGGATTCATTCAATTGGGACGTTTTATAAATTACATCTCTTCCAGTTAATTTCATAAAACATATCGTGTCAGAAGCGGGATTCGAACCCAGGCCCTCATACGAGGACTAGAATAAACAGATTCACGTTGTGAACGAAGGAAACTGAGCCCCTTGAGTCTGGCGCCTTAAACCGCTCCGCCATCCTGGCGTGGTCACTTCTAATTTGGACGTTTTATAAATTACATCTCTTCCAGTTAATTTCATAAAACATAGCTTGTCAGAAGTGGGATTCGAACCCACGCCCTCATATGAGGAGCAGAATACACTGATTCACGTTGAGAATGATAGAAACTAGGTCCCTTGAGTCTGGCGCCTTAGACCGCTCCGCCATCCTGACGTGGTCACTTCTAATTTGGACCTTTTATAAATTAAATCTCTTCCAGTTAATTTCATAAAACATATCGTGTCAGAAGTGGGATTCGAACCCAGGCCCTCATACGAGGACCAGAATACAAAGATTCACATTGTGAACGAAGGAAACTGAGCCCCTTTAGTCTGGCGCCTTAGACCGCTCGGCCACCCTGACTTGGATTCATTCAATTGGGACGTTTTATAAATTACATCTCTTCCAGTTAATTTCATAAAACATATCGTGTCAGAAGTGGGATTCGAACCCAGGCCCTCATACGAGGACCAGAATACACAGATTCACGTTGCGAACGAAGGAAACTGAGCCCCTTGAGTCTGGCGCTTTAGACCGCACGGCCACCCTGACTTGGATTCATTCAATTGGGACGTTTTATAAATTACATCTCTTCCAGTTAATTTCATAAAACATAACGTGTCAGAAGTGGGATTCGAACCCAGGCCCTCATACGAAGACCAGAATGCACAGATTCACGTTGTGAACGAAGGAAACAGAGCCCCTTGAGTCTGGCGCCTTAGACCGCTCGGCCACCCTGACTTGGATTCATTCAATTGGGACGTTTTATAAATTACATCTCTTCCAGTTAATTTCATAAAACATATCGTGTCAGAAGCGGGATTCGAACCCAGGCCCTCATATGAGGAGCAGAATACACTGATTCACGTTGAGAATGAAAGAAACTAGGTCCCTTGAGTCTGGCTTCTTAGACCGCTCCGCCATCCTGACGTGGTCACTTCTAATTTGGACCTTTTATAAATTAAATCTCTTCCAGTTAATTTCATAAAACATATCGTGTCAGAAGTGGGATTCGAACCCAGGCCCTCATACGAGGACCAGAATACACAGATTCACATTGTGAACGAAGGAAACTGAGCCCCTTGAGTCTGGCGCCTTAGACCGCTCGGCCACCCTGACTTGGATTCGTTCAATTGGGACGTTTTATAAATTACATCTCTTCCAGTTAATTTCATAAAACATATCGTGTCAGAAGCGGGATTCGAACCCAGGCCCTCATACGAGGACCAGAATACACAGATTCACGTTGTGAACGAAGGAAACTGAGCCCCTTGAATCTGGCGCCTTATACCGCTCGGCCACCCTGACTTGGATTCATTCAATTGGGTCGTTTTATAAATTACATCTCTTCCAGTTAATTTCATAAAACATATCATGTCAGAAGTGGGATTCGAACCCAGACCCTCATACGAGGACCAGAATGCACAGATTCACGTTGTGAACGAAGGAAACTGAGCCATTTGAGTCTGGCGCCTTAGACCGCTCGGCCACCCTGACTTGGATTCATTCAATTGGGACGTTTTATAAATTACATCTATTCTAGTTAATTTCATAAAACATATCGTGTCAGAAGTGGGATTCGAACCCACGCTCTCATACGAGGACCAGAATACACAAATTCACGTTGCAAACGATGGAAACTGAGTCCCTTGAGTCTGGCGCCTTAGACCGCTCGGCCACCCCGACTAGGATTCAATCTATTGGGACGTTTTATAAATTACATCTCTTCCAGTTAATTTCATAAAACATATCGTGTCAGAAGTGGGATTCGCACCCAGGCTCTCAAACGAGGACCAGAATACACAGATTCACGTTGTGAACGAAGGAAACTTAGCCCCTTGAGTCTGGCGCCTTAGACCGCTCGGCCACCCTAACTTGGATTCAATCAATTGGGATGTTTTATAAATTACATCTCTTCCAGTTAATTTCATAAAACATATCGTGTCAGAAGTGGGAATCGAACCCACGCCCTCATACGAGGACCAGAATACACATATTCACGTTGTGAACGAAGGAAACTGAGCCCCTTGAGTCTGGCGCCTTAGACCGCTCGGCCACCCTGACATGGATTCTTTCAATAGGGACGTTTTATAAATTACATCTATTCTAGTTAATTTCATAAAACATTTCGTGTCAGAAGTGGGATTCGAACCCACGCCCTCATACGAGGACCAAAATACACAGATTCACATTGCGAACGAAGGAAACTGAGCCCCTTGAGTCTGGCGCCTTAGACCGCTCGGCCACCCCGACTTGGATTCATTCAATTGGGACGTTTTATAAATTACATCTCTTCCAGTTAATTTCATAAAACATATCGTGTCACAAGTGGTATTCGAACCCAGGCCCTCATACGAGGACCAGAATACACAGATTCACGTTGCGAAGGAAGGAAACTGAGCCCCTTAGACCGCTCGGCAATCCTGACTTGGATTCATTCAATTGGGATGTTTTATAAATTACATCTCTTCCAGTTATTTTCATAAAACATATCGTGTCAGAAGTGGGATTCGAACCCAGGCCCTCATCCGAGGACCAGAATACACAGATTCACATTGTGAACGAAGGAAACTGAGCCCCTTGAGTCTGGCGCCTTAGACCGCTCGGCCACCCTGACTTGGATTCATTCAATTGGGACGTTTTATAAATTACATCTCTTCCAGTCAATTTCATAAAACATAACGTGTCAGAAGTGGGATTCGAACCCAGGCCCTCATACGAGGACCAGAATACACAGATTCACGTTGTGAACGAAGGAAACAGAGCCCCTTGAGTCTGGCGCCTTAGACCGCTCGGCCACCCTGACTTGGATTCATTCAATTGGGACGTTTTATAAATTACATCTCTTCCAGTTAATTTCATAAAACATATCGTGTCAGAAGCGGGATTCGAACCTAGGCCCTCATACGAGGACCAGAATACACAGATTCACGTTGTGAACGAAGGAAACTGAGCCCCTTGAGTCTGGCGCCTTAGACCGCTCGGCCACCCCGACTTGGCTTCATTCAATTGGGACGTTTTATAAATTACATCTGTTCCAGTTAATTTCATAAAACATATCGTGTCAGAAGTGGGATTCGAACCCAGGCCCTCATACGAGGACCAGAATACACAGATTCACGTTGTGAACGAAGGAAACTGAGCCCCTTGAGTCTGGCGCCTTATACCGCTCGGCCACCCTGACTTGGATTCATTCAATTGGGTCGTTTTATAAATTACATCTCTTCCAGTTAATTTCATAAAACATATCATGTCAGAAGTGGGATTCGAACCCAGACCCTCATACGAGGACCAGAATGCACAGATTCACGTTGTGAACGAAGGAAACTGAGCCATTTGAGTCTGGCGCCTTAGACCGCTCGGCCACCCTGACTTGGATTCATTCAATTGGGACGTTTTATAAATTACATCTATTCTAGTTAATTTCATAAAACATATCGTGTCAGAAGTGGGATTCGAACCCACGCTCTCATACGAGGACCAGAATACACAAATTCACGTTGCAAACGATGGAAACTGAGTCCCTTGAGTCTAGCGCCTTAGACCGCTCGGCCACCCCGACTAGGATTCAATCTATTGGGACGTTTTATAAATTACATCTCTTCCAGTTAATTTCATAAAACATATCGTGTCAGAAGTGGGATTCGCACCCAGGCTCTCAAACGAGGACCAGAATACACAGATTCACGTTGTGAACGAAGGAAACAGAGCCCCTTGAGTCTGGCGCCTTAGACCGCTCGGCCACCCTGACTTGGATTCATTCAATTGGGACGTTTTATAAATTACATCTCTTCCAGTTAATTTCATAAAACATATCGTGTCAGAAGCGGGATTCGAACCTAGGCCCTCATACGAGGACCAGAATACACAGATTCACGTTGTGAACGAAGGAAACTGAGCCCCTTGAGTCTGGCGCCTTAGACCGCTCGGCCACCCCGACTTGGCTTCATTCAATTGGGACGTTTTATAAATTACATCTGTTCCAGTTAATTTCATAAAACATATCGTGTCAGAAGTGGGATTCGAACCCAGGCCCTCATACGAGGACCAGAATACACAGATTCACGTTGTGAACGAAGGAAACTGAGCCCCTTGAGTCTGGCGCCTTATACCGCTCGGCCACCCTGACTTGGATTCATTCAATTGGGTCGTTTTATAAATTACATCTCTTCCAGTTAATTTCATAAAACATATCATGTCAGAAGTGGGATTCGAACCCAGACCCTCATACGAGGACCAGAATGCACAGATTCACGTTGTGAACGAAGGAAACTGAGCCATTTGAGTCTGGCGCCTTAGACCGCTCGGCCACCCTGACTTGGATTCATTCAATTGGGACGTTTTATAAATTACATCTATTCTAGTTAATTTCATAAAACATATCGTGTCAGAAGTGGGATTCGAACCCACGCTCTCATACGAGGACCAGAATACACAAATTCACGTTGCAAACGATGGAAACTGAGTCCCTTGAGTCTAGCGCCTTAGACCGCTCGGCCACCCCGACTAGGATTCAATCTATTGGGACGTTTTATAAATTACATCTCTTCCAGTTAATTTCATAAAACATATCGTGTCAGAAGTGGGATTCGCACCCAGGCTCTCAAACGAGGACCAGAATACACAGATTCACGTTGTGAACGAAGGAAACTTAGCCCCTTGAGTCTGGCGCCTTAGACCGCTTGGCCACCCTAACTTGGATTCAATCAATTGGGATGTTTTATAAATTACATCTCTTCCAGTTAATTTCATAAAACATATCGTGTCAGAAGTGGGAATCGAACCCACGCCCTCATACGAGGACCAGAATACACATATTCACGTTGTGAACGAAGGAAACTGAGCCCCTTGAGTCTGGCGCCTTAGACCACTCGGCCACCCCGACTTGGATTCATTCAATTGGAACGTTTTATAAATTACATCTCTTCCAGTTAATTTCATAAAACAAATCGTGTCAGAAGTGGGATTCGAACCCACGCTCTCATACGAGGACCAGAATACACAGATTCACGTTGCGAAGGAAGGAAACTGAGCCCCTTAGACCGCTCGGCAATCCTGACTTGGATTCATTCAATTGGGATGTTTTATAAATTACATCTCTTCCAGTTATTTTCAAAAAACATATCGTATCAGAAGTGGGATTCGAACCCACGCCCTCATACGAGGAGCAGAATACACAGATTCACGTCGTGAACGAAAGAAACTAAGCCCCTTGAGTCTTGCGCCTTAGACCGCTCGGCCATCCTGACTTGGATTTATTCAATTGGAACGTTTTATAAATTACATCTCTTCCAGTTAATTTCTTAAAACATATCGTGTCAGAAGTTGGATTCGAACCCACGCCCTCATACGAGGACCAGCATACACAGATTCACGTTGCGAACGATGGAAACTGAGTCCCTTGAGTCTCGCGCCCTAGACCGCTCGGCCACCCAGACCTGGATTCATTTAATTGGGATGTTTTATAAATTACATCTCTTCCAGTTAATTTCATAAAACATATCGTGTCAGAAGTGGGATTCGAACCCAGGCCCTCATACGAGGACCAGAATACACAGATTCACATTGCGAACGAAGGAATCTGAGCCCCTTGAGTCTGGCGCCTTAGACCGCTCGGCCACCCCGACTTAGATTCATTCAATTGGGACGTTTTATAAATTACATCTCTTCCAGTTAATTTCATAAAACATATCGTGTCAGAAGTGGGATTCGAACCCAGGCCCTCATACGAGGACCAGAATACACAGATTCACGTTGTGAACGAATGAAACTGAGCGCCTTGAGTTGGCGACTTAGACCGCTCAGCCACCCTGACTTGGATTCATAAAATTGGGACGTTTTATAAATTAAATCTCTTCCAGTTAATTTCATAAAACATATCGTGACAGAAGTGGGATTCGAACCCACGCCCTCATACTAGGACCAGCATACACATATTCACGTTGTGAACGAAGGAAACTTAGCCCTTTGAGTCTGGCGCCTTAGACCGCTCGGCCACCCTAACTTGGATTCATTCAATTGGGATGTTTTCTAAATTACATCTCTTCCAGTTAATTTCATAAAACATATCGTGTCAGAAGTGGGATTCGAACCCACGCCCTCATACGAGGAGCAGAATACACAGATTCACGTTAAGAACGAAGGAAACTGAGCCCCTTGAGTCTGGCGCCGTAGACCGTTCGGCCACCCCGACTTGGATTCATTCAATTGGGACGTTTTATAAATTACATCTCTTCCAGTTAATTTCATAAAACATATCGTGTCAGAAGTGGGATTCGAACCCAGGCCCTCATACGAGGACCAGAATACACAGATTCACGTTGTGAACGAAGGAAACTGAGCCTCTTGAGTCTGGCGCCTTAGACCACTCGGCCACCCCGACTTGGATTCATTCAATTGGAACGTTTTATAAATTACATCTCTTCCAGTTAATTTCATTAAACAAATCGTGTCAGAAGTGGGATTCGAACCCACGCTCTCATACGAGGACCAGAATACACAGATTCACGTTGCGAAGGAAGGAAACTGAGCCCCTTAGACCGCTCGGCAATCCTGACTTGGATTCATTCAATTGGGATGTTTTATAAATTACATCTCTTCCAGTTATTTTCAAAAAACATATCGTATCAGAAGTGGGATTCGAACCCACGCCCTCATACGAGGAGCAGAATACACAGATTCACGTCGTGAACGAAAGAAACTAAGCCCCTTGAGTCTTGCGCCTTAGACCGCTCGGCCATCCTGACTTGGATTTATTCAATTGGAACGTTTTATAAATTACATCTCTTCCAGTTAATTTCTTAAAACATATCGTGTCAGAAGTTGGATTCGAACCCACGCCCTCATACGAGGACCAGCATACACAGATTCACGTTGCGAACGATGGAAACTGAGTCCCTTGAGTCTCGCGCCCTAGACCGCTCGGCCACCCAGACCTGGATTCATTTAATTGGGATGTTTTATAAATTACATCTCTTCCAGTTAATTTCATAAAACATATCGTGTCAGAAGTGGGATTCGAACCCAGGCCCTCATACGAGGACCAGAATACACAGATTCACATTGCGAACGAAGGAATCTGAGCCCCTTGAGTCTGGCGCCTTAGACCGCTCGGCCACCCCGACTTAGATTCATTCAATTGGGACGTTTTATAAATTACATCTCTTCCAGTTAATTTCATAAAACATATCGTGTCAGAAGTGGGATTCGAACCCAGGCCCTCATACGAGGACCAGAATACACAGATTCACGTTGTGAACGAATGAAACTGAGCGCCTTGAGTTGGCGACTTAGACCGCTCGGCCACCCTGACTTGGATTCATAAAATTGGGACGTTTTATAAATTAAATCTCTTCCAGTTAATTTCATAAAACATATCGTGACAGAAGTGGGATTCGAACCCACGCCCTCATACTAGGACCAGCATACACATATTCACGTTGTGAACGAAGGAAACTTAGCCCTTTGAGTCTGGCGCCTTAGACCGCTCGGCCACCCTAACTTGGATTCATTCAATTGGGATGTTTTCTAAATTACATCTCTTCCAGTTAATTTCATAAAACATATCGTGTCAGAAGTGGGATTCGAACCCACGCCCTCATACGAGGAGCAGAATACACAGATTCACGTTAAGAACGAAGGAAACTGAGCCCCTTGAGTCTGGCGCCGTAGACCGTTCGGCCACCCCGACTTGGATTCATTCAATTGGGACGTTTTATAAATTACATCTCTTCCAGTTAATTTCATAAAACATATCGTGTCAGAAGTGGGATTCGAACCCAGGCCCTCATACGAGGACCAGAATACACAGATTCACGTTGTGAACGAAGGAAACTGAGCCTCTTGAGTCTGGCGCCTTAGACCACTCGGCCACCCCGACTTGGATTCATTCAATTGGAACGTTTTATAAATTACATCTCTTCCAGTTAATTTCATTAAACAAATCGTGTCAGAAGTGGGATTCGAACCCACGCCCTCAAAAGAGGACCAGAATACACAGATTCACGTTGTGAACGAAGGAAACTGAGCCCCTTGTGTCTGGCGCCTTAGACCGCTCGGCCATCCTGACATGGATTCTTTCAATTGGGACGTTTTATAAATTACATTTATTCTAGTTAATTTCATAAAACATATCGTGTCAGAAGTGGGATTCGAACCCACGCCCTCAAACGAGGAGCAGAATACACAGATTCACGTTAAGAACGAAGGAAACTGAGCCCCTTGAGTCTGGCGCCTTAGACCATTCGGCCACCCCGACTTGGATTCATTCAATTGGGACGTTTCATAAATTACATCTCTTCCAGTTAATTTCATAAAACATCGTGTCAGAAGTGGGATTCGAACCCACGCCCTCATACGAGGACCAGCATACACATATTCACGTTGTGAACGAAGGAAACTGAGCCCCTTGAGTCTGGCGCCTTAGACCACTCGGCCACCCCGACTTGGATTCATTCAATTGGGACGTTTTATAAATTACATCTCTTCCAGTTAATTTCATAAAACAAATCGTGTCAGAAGTGGGATTCGAACCCACGCCCTCAAACGAGGACCAGAATACACAGATTCACGTTGTGAACGAAGGAAACTGAGCCCCTTGTGTCTGGCGCCTTAGACCGCTCGGCCATCCTGACATGGATTCTTTCAATTGGGACGTTTTATAAATTACATTTATTCTAGTTAATTTCATAAAACATATCGTGTCAGAAGTGGGATTCGAACCCACGCCCTCATACGAGGACCAGAATACATAGATTCACATTGCGAACGAAGGAATCTGAGCCCCTTGAGTCTGGCGCCTTAGACCACTCGGCCACCCCGACTTGGATTCATTCAATTGGGACGTTTTATAAATTACATCTCTTCCAGTTAATTTCATAAAACATATCGTGTCAGAAGTGGGATTCGAACCCAGGCCCTCATTCGAGGGCCAGAATACACAGATTCACGTTAAGAACGAAGGAAACTGAGCCCCTTGAGTCTGACGCCGTAGACCGTTCGGCCACCCCGACTTGGTTTCATTCAATTGGGACGTTTTATAAATTACATCTCTTCCAGTTAATTTCATAAAACATATCGTGTCAGAAGTGGGATTCGAACCCACACCCTCAAACGAGGACCAGAATACACAGATTCACGTTGTGAACGAAGGAAACTGAGCCCCTTGAGTCTGGCGCCTTAGACCACTCGGCCACCCCGACTTGGATTCATTCAATTGGGACGTTTTATAAATTACATCTCTTCCAGTTAATTTCATAAAACATATCGTGTCAGAAGTGGGATTCGAACCCAGGCCCTCATTCGAGGGCCAGAATACACAGATTCACGTTGTGAACGATGGAAACTGAGCCCCTTAAGTCTGGCGCCTTAGACCACTCGGCCACCCTAACTTGGATTCGTTCAATTGGGATGTTTTATAAATTACATCTCTTCCAGTTAATTTCATAAAACATATCGTGTGAGAAGTGGGATTCGAACCCACGCCCTCATACGAGGACCAGCATACACATATTCACGTTGTGAACGAAGGAAACTTAGCTCTTTGAGTCTGGCGCCTTAGACCGCTCGGCCACCCTAACTTGGATTCATTCAATTGGGATGTTTTCTAAATTACATCTCTTCCAGTTAATTTCATAAAACATATCGTGTCAGAAGTGGGATTCGAACCCACGCCCTCATACGAGGAGCAGAATACACAGATTCACGTTAAGAACGAAGGACACTGAGCCCCTTGAGTCTGACGCCGTAGACCGTTCGGCCACCCCGACTTGGATTCATTCAATTGGGACGTTTTATAAATTACATCTCTTCCAGTTAATTTCATAAAACATATCGTGTCAGAAGTGGGATTCGAACCCACGCCCTCAAACGAGGACCAGAATACACAGATTCACGTTGTGAACGAAGGAAACTGAGCCCCTTGAGTCTGGCGCCTTAGACCACTCGGCCACCCCGACTTGGATTCGTCCAATTGGGACGTTTCATAAATTACATCTATTCTAGTTAATTTCATAAAACATATCGTGTCAGAAGTGGGATTCGAACCCACGCCCTCATACGAGGACCAGCATACACATATTCACGTTGTGAACGAAGGAAACTTAGCCCTTTGAGTCTGGCGCCTTAGACCGCTCGGCCACCCTAACTTGGATTCATTCAATTGGGATGTTTTCTAAATTACATCTCTTCCAATTAATTTCATAAAACATATCGTGTCAGTAGTGGGATTCGAACCCACGCCCTCATACGAGGACCAGAATACACAGATTCACGTTGTGAACGAAGGAAACTGAGCCCCTTGTGTCTGGCGCCTTAGACCGCTCGGCCATCCTGACATGGATTCTTTCAATTGGGACGTTTCATAAATTACATCTATTCTAGTTAATTTCATAAAACATATCGTGTCAGAAGTGGGATTCGAACCCACGCCCTCATACGAGGACCAGCATACACATATTCACGTTGTGAACGAAGGAAACTTAGCCCTTTGAGTCTGGCGCCTTAGACCGCTCGGCCACCCTAACTTGGATTCTTTCAATTGGGACGTTTTATAAATTACATCTCTTCCAGTTAATTTCATAAAACATATCGTGTCAGAAGTGGGATTCGAACCCACGCCCTCATACGAGGACCAGCATACACATATTCACGTTGTGAACGAAGGAAACTTAGCCCTTTGAGTCTGGCGCCTTAGACCGCTCGGCCACCCTAACTTGGATTCATTCAATTGGGATGTTTTCTAAATTACATCTCTTCCAGTTAATTTCATAAAACATATCGTGTCAGAAGTGGGATTCGAACCCACGCCCTCATACGAGGAGCAGAATACACAGATTCACATTGCGAACGAAGGAAACTGAGCCCCTTGTGTCTGGCGCCTTAGACCGCTCGGCCATCCTGACATGGATTCTTTCAATTGGGACGTTTTATAAATTACATTTATTCTAGTTAATTTCATAAAACATATCGTGTCAGAAGTGGGATTCGAACCCACGCCCTCATACGAGGACCAGAATACATAGATTCACATTGCGAACGAAGGAATCTGAGCCCCTTGAGTCTGGCGCCTTAGACCACTCGGCCACCCCGACTTGGATTCATTCAATTGGGACGTTTTATAAATTACATCTCTTCCAGTTAATTTCATAAAACATATCGTGTCAGAAGTGGGATTCGAACCCAGGCCCTCATTCGAGGGCCAGAATACACAGATTCACGTTGTGAACGATGGAAACTGAGCCCCTTAAGTCTGGCGCCTTAGACCACTCGGCCACCCTAACTTGGATTCGTTCAATTGGGATGTTTTATAAATTACATCTCTTCCAGTTAATTTCATAAAACATATCGTGTGAGAAGTGGGATTCGAACCCACGCCCTCATACGAGGACCAGCATACACATATTCACGTTGTGAACGAAGGAAACTTAGCCCTTTGAGTCTGGCGCCTTAGACCGCTCGGCCACCCTAACTTGGATTCATTCAATTGGGATGTTTTCTAAATTACATCTCTTCCAGTTAATTTCATAAAACATATCGTGTCAGAAGTGGGATTCGAACCCACGCCCTCATACGAGGAGCAGAATACACAGATTCACGTTAAGAACGAAGGACACTGAGCCCCTTGAGTCTGACGCCGTAGACCGTTCGGCCACCCCGACTTGGATTCATTCAATTGGGACGTTTTATAAATTACATCTCTTCCAGTTAATTTCATAAAACATATCGTGTCAGAAGTGGGATTCGAACCCACGCCCTCAAACGAGGACCAGAATACACAGATTCACGTTGTGAACGAAGGAAACTGAGCCCCTTGAGTCTGGCGCCTTAGACCACTCGGCCACCCCGACTTGGATTCGTCCAATTGGGATGTTTTATAAATTACATCTCTTCCAGTTAATTTCATAAAACATATCGTGTCAGAAGTGGGATTCGAACCCACGCCCTCATACGAGGACCAGAATACACAGATTCACGTTGTGAACGAAGGAAACTGAGCCCCTTGAGTCTGGTGCCTTAGACCGCTCGGGCATCCTGACATGGATTCTTTCAATTGGGACGTTTCATAAATTACATCTATTCTAGTTAATTTCATAAAACATATCGTGTCAGAAGTGGGATTCGAACCCACGCCCTCATACGAGGACCAGCATACACATATTCACGTTGTGAACGAAGGAAACTTAGCCCTTTGAGTCTGGCGCCTTAGACCGCTCGGCCACCCTAACTTGGATTCATTCAATTGGGATGTTTTCTAAATTACATCTCTTCCAGTTAATTTCATAAAACATATCGTGTCAGTAGTGGGATTCGAACCCACGCCCTCATACGAGGACCAGAATACACAGATTCACGTTGTGAACGAAGGAAACTGAGCCCCTTGTGTCTGGCGCCTTAGACCGCTCGGCCATCCTGACATGGATTCTTTCAATTGGGACGTTTCATAAATTACATCTATTCTAGTTAATTTCATAAAACATATCGTGTCAGAAGTGGGATTCGAACCCACGCCCTCATACGAGGACCAGCATACACATATTCACGTTGTGAACGAAGGAAACTTAGCCCTTTGAGTCTGGCGCCTTAGACCGCTCGGCCACCCTAACTTGGATTCTCTCAATTGGGACGTTTTATAAATTACATCTCTTCCAGTTAATTTCATAAAACATATCGTGTCAGAAGTGGGATTCGAACCCACGCCCTCATACGAGGACCAGCATACACATATTCACGTTGTGAACGAAGGAAACTTAGCCCTTTGAGTCTGGCGCCTTAGACCGCTCGGCCACCCTAACTTGGATTCATTCAATTGGGATGTTTTCTAAATTACATCTCTTCCAGTTAATTTCATAAAACATATCGTGTCAGAAGTGGGATTCGAACCCACGCCCTCATACGAGGAGCAGAATACACAGATTCACGTTAAGAACGAAGGACACTGAGCCCCTTGAGTCTGACGCCGTAGACCGTTCGGCCACCCCGACTTGGATTCATTCAATTGGGACGTTTTATAAATTACATCTCTTCCAGTTAATTTCATAAAACATATCGTGTCAGAAGTGGGATTCGAACCCACGCCCTCAAACGAGGACCAGAATACACAGATTCACGTTGTGAACGAAGGAAACTGAGCCCCTTGAGTCTGGCGCCTTAGACCACTCGGCCACCCCGACTCGGATTCGTCCAATTGGGATGTTTTATAAATTACATCTCTTCCAGTTAATTTCATAAAACATATCGTGTCAGAAGTGGGATTCGATCCCACGCCCTCATACGAGGACCAGAATACACAGATTCACGTTGTGAACGAAGGAAACTGAGCCCCTTGAGTCTGGTGCCTTAGACCGCTCGGGCATCCTGACATGGATTCTTTCAATTGGGACGTTTCATAAATTACATCTATTCTAGTTAATTTCATAAAACATATCGTGTCAGAAGTGGGATTCGAACCCACGCCCTCATACGAGGACCAGCATACACATATTCACGTTGTGAACGAAGGAAACTTAGCCCTTTGAGTCTGGCGCCTTAGACCGCTCGGCCACCCTAACTTGGATTCATTCAATTGGGATGTTTTCTAAATTACATCTCTTCCAGTTAATTTCATAAAACATATCGTGTCAGTAGTGGGATTCGAACCCACGCCCTCATACGAGGACCAGAATACACAGATTCACGTTGTGAACGAAGGAAACTGAGCCCCTTGTGTCTGGCGCCTTAGACCGCTCGGCCATCCTGACATGGATTCTTTCAATTGGGACGTTTCATAAATTACATCTATTCTAGTTAATTTCATAAAACATATCGTGTCAGAAGTGGGATTCGAACCCACGCCCTCATACGAGGACCAGCATACACATATTCACGTTGTGAACGAAGGAAACTTAGCCCTTTGAGTCTGGCGCCTTAGACCGCTCGGCCACCCTAACTTGGATTCTTTCAATTGGGACGTTTTATAAATTACATCTCTTCCAGTTAATTTCATAAAACATATCGTGTCAGAAGTGGGATTCGAACCCACGCCCTCATACGAGGACCAGCATACACATATTCACGTTGTGAACGAAGGAAACTTAGCCCTTTGAGTCTGGCGCCTTAGACCGCTCGGCCACCCTAACTTGGATTCATTCAATTGGGATGTTTTCTAAATTACATCTCTTCCAGTTAATTTCATAAAACATATCGTGTCAGAAGTGGGATTCGAACCCACGCCCTCATACGAGGAGCAGAATACACAGATTCACGTTAAGAACGAAGGACACTGAGCCCCTTGAGTCTGACGCCGTAGACCGTTCGGCCACCCCGACTTGGATTCATTCAATTGGGACGTTTTATAAATTACATCTCTTCCAGTTAATTTCATAAAACATATCGTGTCAGAAGTGGGATTCGAACCCACGCCCTCAAACGAGGACCAGAATACACAGATTCACGTTGTGAACGAAGGAAACTGAGCCCCTTGAGTCTGGCGCCTTAGACCACTCGGCCACCCCGACTTGGATTCGTCCAATTGGGATGTTTTATAAATTACATCTCTTCCAGTTAATTTCATAAAACATATCGTGTCAGAAGTGGGATTCGAACCCACGCCCTCATACGAGGACCAGAATACACAGATTCACGTTGTGAACGAAGGAAACTGAGCCCCTTGAGTCTGGTGCCTTAGACCGCTCGGGCATCCTGACATGGATTCTTTCAATTGGGACGTTTCATAAATTACATCTATTCTAGTTAATTTCATAAAACATATCGTGTCAGAAGTGGGATTCGAACCCACGCCCTCATACGAGGACCAGCATACACATATTCACGTTGTGAACGAAGGAAACTTAGCCCTTTGAGTCTGGCGCCTTAGACCGCTCGGCCACCCTAACTTGGATTCATTCAATTGGGATGTTTTCTAAATTACATCTCTTCCAGTTAATTTCATAAAACATATCGTGTCAGTAGTGGGATTCGAACCCACGCCCTCATACGAGGACCAGAATACACAGATTCTCGTTGTGAACGAAGGAAACTGAGCCCCTTGTGTCTGGCGCCTTAGACCGCTCGGCCATCCTGACATGGATTCTTTCAATTGGGACGTTTCATAAATTACATCTATTCTAGTTAATTTCATAAAACATATCGTGTCAGAAGTGGGATTCGAACCCACGCCCTCATACGAGGACCAGCATACACATATTCACGTTGTGAACGAAGGAAACTTAGCCCTTTGAGTCTGGCGCCTTAGACCGCTCGGCCACCCTAACTTGGATTCGTTCAATTGGGATGTTTTATAAATTACATCTCTTCCAGTTAATTTCATAAAACATATCGTGTCAGAAGTGGGATTCGAACCCACGCCCTCGTACGAGGACCAGAATACACAGATTCACGTTGTGAACGAAGGAAACTGAGCCCCTTGAGTCTGGTGCCTTAGACCGCTCGGGCATCCTGACATGGATTCTTTCAATTGGGACGTTTCATAAATTACATCTATTCTAGTTAATTTCATAAAACATATCGTGTCAGAAGTGGGATTCGAACCCACGCCCTCATACGAGGACCAGCATACACATATTCACGTTGTGAACGAAGGAAACTTAGCCCTTTGAGTCTGGCGCCTTAGACCGCTCGGCCACCCTAACTTGGATTCATTCAATTGGGATGTTTTCTAAATTACATCTCTTCCAGTTAATTTCATAAAACATATCGTGTCAGAAGTGGGATTCGAACCCACGCCCTCATACGAGGAGCAGAATACACAGATTCACGTTAAGAACGAAGGACACTGAGCCCCTTGAGTCTGACGCCGTAGACCGTTCGGCCACCCCGACTTGCATTCATTCAATTGGGACGTTTTATAAATTACATCTCTTCCAGTTAATTTCATAAAACATATCGTGTCAGAAGTGGGATTCGAACCCACGCCCTCAAACGAGGACCAGAATACACAGATTCACGTTGTGAACGAAGGAAACTGAGCCCCTTGAGTCTGGCGCCTTAGACCACTCGGCCACCCCGACTTGGATTCGTTCAATTGGGATGTTTTATAAATTACATCTCTTCCAGTTAATTTCATAAAACATATCGTGTCAGAAGTGGGATTCGAACCCACGCCCTCGTACGAGGACCAGAATACACAGATTCACGTTGTGAACGAAGGAAACTGAGCCCCTTGAGTCTGGTGCCTTAGACCGCTCGGGCATCCTGACATGGATTCTTTCAATAAGGTGGGGTGGCGTAGCGGTTAGCGCTTTCGCCTCGCAGCAAGAGGATCCCGGGTTCGATCCCGGACTGTGGCACCGGGTGAAAATCTGGGAGCAAATCCTTCTGCGTAGAGTTTGCAAGTTCTCTCCCCGCTTGTTAAAAGGAGTTTTCCTCCGCGGTCTAACCCGGTTTCTCCTTTCCATCAAAACTTGCAGAGGTTAACGGTAATAGTTAGTATAGGGCGCTGTAGGTTAGCTGTGGCATAGGGGCTAGCCACCACCCCTCTATGCATTGTAAAGGGACCCACCTGTAAATAAGCCACTGGCTTAGTGTGGAAATCCCTTCGTAGACAAAGCTTAGATTATTATTATTATTATTATAATTGGGACGTTTCATAAATTACATCTATTCTAGTTAATTTCATAAAACATATCGTGTCAGAAGTGGGATTCGAACCCACGCCCTCATACGAGGACCAGCATACACATATTCACGTTGTGAACGAAGGAAACTTAGCCCTTTGAGTCTGGCGCCTTAGACCGCTCGGCCACCCTAACTTGGATTCATTCAATTGGGATGTTTTCTAAATTACATCTCTTCCAGTTAATTTCATAAAACATATCGTGTCAGTAGTGGGATTCGAACCCACGCCCTCATACGAGGACCAGAATACACAGATTCTCGTTGTGAACGAAGGAAACTGAGCCCCTTGTGTCTGGCGCCTTAGACCGCTCGGCCATCCTGACATGGATTCTTTCAATTGGGACGTTTCATAAATTACATCTATTCTAGTTAATTTCATAAAACATATCGTGTCAGAAGTGGGATTCGAACCCACGCCCTCATACGAGGACCAGCATACACATATTCACGTTGTGAACGAAGGAAACTTAGCCCTTTGAGTCTGGCGCCTTAGACCGCTCGGCCACCCTAACTTGGATTCGTTCAATTGGGATGTTTTATAAATTACATCTCTTCCAGTTAATTTCATAAAACATATCGTGTCAGAAGTGGGATTCGAACCCACGCCCTCGTACGAGGACCAGAATACACAGATTCACGTTGTGAACGAAGGAAACTGAGCCCCTTGAGTCTGGTGCCTTAGACCGCTCGGGCATCCTGACATGGATTCTTTCAATTGGGACGTTTCATAAATTACATCTATTCTAGTTAATTTCATAAAACATATCGTGTCAGAAGTGGGATTCGAACCCACGCCCTCATACGAGGACCAGCATACACATATTCACGTTGTGAACGAAGGAAACTTAGCCCTTTGAGTCTGGCGCCTTAGACCGCTCGGCCACCCTAACTTGGATTCATTCAATTGGGATGTTTTCTAAATTACATCTCTTCCAGTTAATTTCATAAAACATATCGTGTCAGTAGTGGGATTCGAACCCACGCCCTCATACGAGGACCAGAATACACAGATTCACGTTGTGAACGAAGGAAACTGAGCCCCTTGTGTCTGGCGCCTTAGACCGCTCGGCCATCCTGACATGGATTCTTTCAATTGGGACGTTTCATAAATTACATCTATTCTAGTTAATTTCATAAAACATATCGTGTCAGAAGTGGGATTCGAACCCACGCCCTCATACGAGGACCAGCATACACATATTCACGTTGTGAACGAAGGAAACTTAGCCCTTTGAGTCTGGCGCCTTAGACCGCTCGGCCACCCTAACTTGGATTCATTCAATTGGGATGTTTTCTAAATTACATCTCTTCCAGTTAATTTCATAAAACATATCGTGTCAGTAGTGGGATTCGAACCCACGCCCTCATACGAGGACCAGAATACACAGATTCTCGTTGTGAACGAAGGAAACTGAGCCCCTTGTGTCTGGCGCCTTAGACCGCTCGGCCATCCTGACATGGATTCTTTCAATTGGGACGTTTCATAAATTACATCTATTCTAGTTAATTTCATAAAACATATCGTGTCAGAAGTGGGATTCGAACCCACGCCCTCATACGAGGACCAGCATACACATATTCACGTTGTGAACGAAGGAAACTTAGCCCTTTGAGTCTGGCGCCTTAGACCGCTCGGCCACCCTAACTTGGATTCGTTCAATTGGGATGTTTTATAAATTACATCTCTTCCAGTTAATTTCATAAAACATATCGTGTCAGAAGTGGGATTCGAACCCACGCCCTCGTACGAGGACCAGAATACACAGATTCACGTTGTGAACGAAGGAAACTGAGCCCCTTGAGTCTGGTGCCTTAGACCGCTCGGGCATCCTGACATGGATTCTTTCAATTGGGACGTTTCATAAATTACATCTATTCTAGTTAATTTCATAAAACATATCGTGTCAGAAGTGGGATTCGAACCCACGCCCTCATACGAGGACCAGCATACACATATTCACGTTGTGAACGAAGGAAACTTAGCCCTTTGAGTCTGGCGCCTTAGACCGCTCGGCCACCCTAACTTGGATTCATTCAATTGGGATGTTTTCTAAATTACATCTCTTCCAGTTAATTTCATAAAACATATCGTGTCAGTAGTGGGATTCGAACCCACGCCCTCATACGAGGACCAGAATACACAGATTCACGTTGTGAACGAAGGAAACTGAGCCCCTTGTGTCTGGCGCCTTAGACCGCTCGGCCATCCTGACATGGATTCTTTCAATTGGGACGTTTCATAAATTACATCTATTCTAGTTAATTTCATAAAACATATCGTGTCAGAAGTGGGATTCGAACCCACGCCCTCATACGAGGACCAGCATACACATATTCACGTTGTGAACGAAGGAAACTTAGCCCTTTGAGTCTGGCGCCTTAGACCGCTCGGCCACCCTAACTTGGATTCTTTCAATTGGGACGTTTTATAAATTACATCTCTTCCAGTTAATTTCATAAAACAAATCGTGTCAGAAGTGGGATTCGAACCCACGCCCTCAAACGAGGACCAGAATACACAGATTCACGTTGTGAACGAAGGAAACTGAGCCCCTTGTGTCTGGCGCCTTAGACCGCTCGGCCATCCTGACATGGATTCTTTCAATTGGGACGTTTTATAAATTACATTTATTCTAGTTAATTTCATAAAACATATCGTGTCAGAAGTGGGATTCGAACCCACGCCCTCATACGAGGACCAGAATACATAGATTCACATTGCGAACGAAGGAATCTGAGCCCCTTGAGTCTGGCGCCTTAGACCACTCGGCCACCCCGACTTGGATTCATTCAATTGGGACGTTTTATAAATTACATCTCTTCCAGTTAATTTCATAAAACATATCGTGTCAGAAGTGGGATTCGAACCCAGGCCCTCATTCGAGGGCCAGAATACACAGATTCACGTTGTGAACGATGGAAACTGAGCCCCTTAAGTCTGGCGCCTTAGACCACTCGGCCACCCTAACTTGGATTCGTTCAATTGGGATGTTTTATAAATTACATCTCTTCCAGTTAATTTCATAAAACATATCGTGTCAGAAGTGGGATTCTAACCCACGCCCTCATACGAGGACCAGCATACACATATTCACGTTGTGAACGAAGGAAACTTAGCCCTTTGAGTCTGGCGCCTTAGACCGCTCGGCCACCCTAACTTGGATTCATTCAATTGGGATGTTTTCTAAATTACATCTCTTCCAGTTAATTTCATAAAACATATCGTGTCAGAAGTGGGATTCGAACCCACGCCCTCATACGAGGAGCAGAATACACAGATTCACGTTAAGAACGAAGGACACTGAGCCCCTTGAGTCTGACGCCGTAGACCGTTCGGCCACCCCGACTTGGATTCATTCAATTGGGACGTTTTATAAATTACATCTCTTCCAGTTAATTTCATAAAACATATCGTGTCAGAAGTGGGATTCGAACCCACGCCCTCAAACGAGGACCAGAATACACAGATTCACGTTGTGAACGAAGGAAACTGAGCCCCTTGAGTCTGGCGCCTTAGACCACTCGGCCACCCCGACTTGGATTCGTCCAATTGGGATGTTTTATAAATTACATCTCTTCCAGTTAATTTCATAAAACATATCGTGTCAGAAGTGGGATTCGAACCCACGCCCTCATACGAGGACCAGAATACACAGATTCACGTTGTGAACGAAGGAAACTGAGCCCCTTGAGTCTGGTGCCTTAGACCGCTCGGGCATCCTGACATGGATTCTTTCAATTGGGACGTTTCATAAATTACATCTATTCTAGTTAATTTCATAAAACATATCGTGTCAGAAGTGGGATTCGAACCCACGCCCTCATACGAGGACCAGCATACACATATTCACGTTGTGAACGAAGGAAACTTAGCCCTTTGAGTCTGGCGCCTTAGACCGCTCGGCCACCCTAACTTGGATTCATTCAATTGGGATGTTTTCTAAATTACATCTCTTCCAGTTAATTTCATAAAACATATCGTGTCAGAAGTGGGATTCGAACCCACGCCCTCATACGAGGAGCAGAATACACAGATTCACGTTAAGAACGAAGGACACTGAGCCCCTTGAGTCTGACGCCGTAGACCGTTCGGCCACCCCGACTTGGATTCATTCAATTGGGACGTTTTATAAATTACATCTCTTCCAGTTAATTTCATAAAACATATCGTGTCAGAAGTGGGATTCGAACCCACGCCCTCAAACGAGGACCAGAATACACAGATTCACGTTGTGAACGAAGGAAACTGAGCCCCTTGAGTCTGGCGCCTTAGACCACTCGGCCACCCCGACTTGGATTCGTCCAATTGGGATGTTTTATAAATTACATCTCTTCCAGTTAATTTCATAAAACATATCGTGTCAGAAGTGGGATTCGAACCCACGCCCTCATACGAGGACCAGAATACACAGATTCACGTTGTGAACGAAGGAAACTGATCCCCTTGAGTCTGGTGCCTTAGACCGCTCGGGCATCCTGACATGGATTCTTTCAATTGGGACGTTTCATAAATTACATCTATTCTAGTTAATTTCATAAAACATATCGTGTCAGAAGTGGGATTCGAACCCACGCCCTCATACGAGGACCAGCATACACATATTCACGTTGTGAACGAAGGAAACTTAGCCCTTTGAGTCTGGCGCCTTAGACCGCTCGGCCACCCTAACTTGGATTCATTCAATTGGGATGTTTTCTAAATTACATCTCTTCCAGTTAATTTCATAAAACATATCGTGTCAGTAGTGGGATTCGAACCCACGCCCTCATACGAGGACCAGAATACACAGATTCACGTTGTGAACGAAGGAAACTGAGCCCCTTGTGTCTGGCGCCTTAGACCGCTCGGCCATCCTGACATGGATTCTTTCAATTGGGACGTTTCATAAATTACATCTATTCTAGTTAATTTCATAAAACATATCGTGTCAGAAGTGGGATTCGAACCCACGCCCTCATACGAGGACCAGCATACACATATTCACGTTGTGAACGAAGGAAACTTAGCCCTTTGAGTCTGGCGCCTTAGACCGCTCGGCCACCCTAACTTGGATTCTTTCAATTGGGACGTTTTATAAATTACATCTCTTCCAGTTAATTTCATAAAACATATCGTGTCAGAAGTGGGATTCGAACCCACGCCCTCATACGAGGACCAGCATACACATATTCACGTTGTGAACGAAGGAAACTTAGCCCTTTGAGTCTGGCGCCTTAGACCGCTCGGCCACCCTAACTTGGATTCATTCAATTGGGATGTTTTCTAAATTACATCTCTCCCAGTTAATTTCATAAAACATATCGTGTCAGAAGTGGGATTCGAACCCACGCCCTCATACGAGGAGCAGAATACACAGATTCACGTTAAGAACGAAGGACACTGAGCCCCTTGAGTCTGACGCCGTAGACCGTTCGGCCACCCCGACTTGCATTCATTCAATTGGGACGTTTTATAAATTACATCTCTTCCAGTTAATTTCATAAAACATATCGTGTCAGAAGTGGGATTCGAACCCACGCCCTCAAACGAGGACCAGAATACACAGATTCACGTTGTGAACGAAGGAAACTGAGCCCCTTGAGTCTGGCGCCTTAGACCACTCGGCCACCCCGACTTGGATTCGTTCAATTGGGATGTTTTATAAATTACATCTCTTCCAGTTAATTTCATAAAACATATCGTGTCAGAAGTGGGATTCGAACCCACGCCCTCATACGAGGACCAGAATACACAGATTCACGTTGTGAACGAAGGAAACTGAGCCCCTTGAGTCTGGTGCCTTAGACCGCTCGGGCATCCTGACATGGATTCTTTCAATTGGGACGTTTCATAAATTACATCTATTCTAGTTAATTTCATAAAACATATCGTGTCAGAAGTGGGATTCGAACCCACGCCCTCATACGAGGACCAGCATACACATATTCACGTTGTGAACGAAGGAAACTTAGCCCTTTGAGTCTGGCGCCTTAGACCGCTCGGCCACCCTAACTTGGATTCATTCAATTGGGATGTTTTCTAAATTACATCTCTTCCAGTTAATTTCATAAAACATATCGTGTCAGTAGTGGGATTCGAACCCACGCCCTCATACGAGGACCAGAATACACAGATTCACGTTGTGAACGAAGGAAACTGAGCCCCTTGTGTCTGGCGCCTTAGACCGCTCGGCCATCCTGACATGGATTCTTTCAATTGGGACGTTTCATAAATTACATCTATTCTAGTTAATTTCATAAAACATATCGTGTCAGAAGTGGGATTCGAACCCACGCCCTCATACGAGGACCAGCATACACATATTCACGTTGTGAACGAAGGAAACTTAGCCCTTTGAGTCTGGCGCCTTAGACCGCTCGGCCACCCTAACTTGGATTCTTTCAATTGGGACGTTTTATAAATTACATCTCTTCCAGTTAATTTCATAAAACATATCGTGTCAGAAGTGGGATTCGAACCCACGCCCTCATACGAGGACCAGCATACACATATTCACGTTGTGAACGAAGGAAACTTAGCCCTTTGAGTCTGGCGCCTTAGACCGCTCGGCCACCCTAACTTGGATTCATTCAATTGGGATGTTTTCTAAATTACATCTCTCCCAGTTAATTTCATAAAACATATCGTGTCAGAAGTGGGATTCGAACCCACGCCCTCATACGAGGAGCAGAATACACAGATTCACGTTAAGAACGAAGGACACTGAGCCCCTTGAGTCTGACGCCGTAGACCGTTCGGCCACCCCGACTTGCATTCATTCAATTGGGACGTTTTATAAATTACATCTCTTCCAGTTAATTTCATAAAACATATCGTGTCAGAAGTGGGATTCGAACCCACGCCCTCAAACGAGGACCAGAATACACAGATTCACGTTGTGAACGAAGGAAACTGAGCCCCTTGAGTCTGGCGCCTTAGACCACTCGGCCACCCCGACTTGGATTCGTTCAATTGGGATGTTTTATAAATTACATCTCTTCCAGTTAATTTCATAAAACATATCGTGTCAGAAGTGGGATTCGAACCCACGCCCTCATACGAGGACCAGAATACACAGATTCACGTTGTGAACGAAGGAAACTGAGCCCCTTGAGTCTGGTGCCTTAGACCGCTCGGGCATCCTGACATGGATTCTTTCAATTGGGACGTTTCATAAATTACATCTATTCTAGTTAATTTCATAAAACATATCGTGTCAGAAGTGGGATTCGAACCCACGCCCTCATACGAGGACCAGCATACACATATTCACGTTGTGAACGAAGGAAACTTAGCCCTTTGAGTCTGGCGCCTTAGACCGCTCGGCCACCCTAACTTGGATTCATTCAATTGGGATGTTTTCTAAATTACATCTCTTCCAGTTAATTTCATAAAACATATCGTGTCAGTAGTGGGATTCGAACCCACGCCCTCATACGAGGACCAGAATACACAGATTCACGTTGTGAACGAAGGAAACTGAGCCCCTTGTGTCTGGCGCCTTAGACCGCTCGGCCATCCTGACATGGATTCTTTCAATTGGGACGTTTCATAAATTACATCTATTCTAGTTAATTTCATAAAACATATCGTGTCAGAAGTGGGATTCGAACCCACGCCCTCATACGAGGACCAGCATACACATATTCACGTTGTGAACGAAGGAAACTTAGCCCTTTGAGTCTGGCGCCTTAGACCGCTCGGCCACCCTAACTTGGATTCTTTCAATTGGGACGTTTTATAAATTACATCTCTTCCAGTTAATTTCATAAAACAAATCGTGTCAGAAGTGGGATTCGAACCCACGCCCTCAAACGAGGACCAGAATACACAGATTCACGTTGTGAACGAAGGAAACTGAGCCCCTTGTGTCTGGCGCCTTAGACCGCTCGGCCATCCTGACATGGATTCTTTCAATTGGGACGTTTTATAAATTACATTTATTCTAGTTAATTTCATAAAACATATCGTGTCAGAAGTGGGATTCGAACCCACGCCCTCATACGAGGACCAGAATACATAGATTCACATTGCGAACGAAGGAATCTGAGCCCCTTGAGTCTGGCGCCTTAGACCACTCGGCCACCCCGACTTGGATTCATTCAATTGGGACGTTTTATAAATTACATCTCTTCCAGTTAATTTCATAAAACACATCGTGTCAGAAGTGGGATTCGAACCCAGGCCCTCATTCGAGGGCCAGAATACACAGATTCACGTTGTGAACGATGGAAACTGAGCCCCTTAAGTCTGGCGCCTTAGACCACTCGGCCACCCTAACTTGGATTCGTTCAATTGGGATGTTTTATAAATTACATCTCTTCCAGTTAATTTCATAAAACATATCGTGTCAGTAGTGGGATTCGAACCCACGCCCTCATACGAGGAGCAGAATACACAGATTCACGTTAAGAACGAAGGAAACTGAGCCCCTTGAGTCTGGCGCCGTAGACCGTTCGGCCACCCCGACTTGGATTCATTCAATTGGGACGTTTTATAAATTACATCTCTTCCAGTTAATTTCATAAAACATATCGTGTCAGAAGTGGGATTCGAACCGAGGCCCTCATACGAGGACCAGAATACACAGATTCACGTTGTGAACGAAGGAAACTGAGCTCCTTGAGTCTGGCGCCTTAGACCACTCGGCCACCCCGACTTGGATTCAATCAATTGGGACGTTTTTTAAATTACATCTCTTCCAGTTAATTTCATAAAACAAATCGTGTCAGAAGTGGGATTCGAACCCACGCCCTCAAACGAGGACCAGAATACACAGATTCACGTTGTGAACGAAGGAAACTGAGCCCCTTGTGCCTGGCGCCTTAGACCGCTCGGCCATCCTGACATGGATTCTTTCAATTGGGACGTTTTATAAATTACATTTATTCTAGTTAATTTCATAAAACATATCGTGTCAGAAGTGGGATTCGAACCCACGCCCTCATACGAGGACCAGAATACACAGATTCACATTGCGAACGAAGGAATCTGAGCCCCTTGAGTCTGGCGCCTTAGACCACTCGGCCACCCCGACTTGGATTCATTCAATTGGGACGTTTTATAAATTACATCTCTTCCAGTTAATTTCATAAAACATATCGTGTCAGAAGTGGGATTCGAACCCAGGCCCTCATTCGAGGGCCAGAATACACAGATTCACGTTGTGAACGATGGAAACTGAGCCCCTTGAGTCTGGCGCCTTAGACCACTCGGCCACCCTAACTTGGATTCGTTCAATTGGGATGTTTTATAAATTACATCTCTTCCAGTTAATTTCATAAAACATATCGTGTCAGAAGTGGGATTCGAACCCACGCCCTCATACGAGGACCAGAATACACAGATTCACGTTGTGAACGAAGGAAACTGAGCCCCTTGAGTCTGGTGCCTTAGACCGCTCGGGCATCCTGACATGGATTCTTTCAATTGGGACGTTTTATAAATTACATCTATTCTAGTTAATTTCATAAAACATATCGTGTCAGAAGTGGGATTCGAACCCACGCTCTCATACGAGGACCAGAATACACATATTCACGTTGCGAACGATGGAAACTGAGTCCCTTGAGTCTGGCGCCTTAGACCGCTCGGCCACCCCGACTTGGATTCATTCTATTGGGACGTTTTATAAATTACATCTCTTCCAGTTTATTTCATAAAACATATCGTGTCAGAAGTGGGATTCGAACCCAGGCCCTCATTCGAGGGCCAGAATACACAGATTCACGTTGTGAACGAAGGAAACTGAGCCCCTTGAGTCTGGCGCCTTAGACCATTCGGCCACCCTAACTTGGATTCATTCAATTGGGATGTTTTATAAATTACATCTCTTCCGGTTAATTTCATAAAACATATCGTGTCAGAAGTGGGATTCGAACCCAGGCCCTCATTCGAGGGCCAGAATACACAGATACACATCGAGAAGGAATGAAATTAAGCCTTTCGAGTCTGGCGCATTAGACCACTCGGCCATCCTGACATAGTTATATCTAGTTAGGACGTTTTAAATTACATCTCTTCCAGATATTTTCATAAAACATATCGTGTCAGAAGTGGGATTCGAACCCACGCCCTCATACGAGGAGCAGAATACACAGATTCACGTTAAGAACGAAGGAAACTGAGCCCCTTGAGTCTGGCGCCTTAGACCACTCGGCCACCCCGACTTGGATTCATTCAATTGGGACGTTTTATAAATTACATCTCTTCCAGTTAATTTCATAAAACATATCGTGTCAGAAGTGGGATTCGAACCCACGCTCTAATACGAGGACAAGAATACACAGATTCACGTTGCGAACGATGGAAACTGAGCCCCTTGAGTCTGGCGCCTTAGACCGCTCGGCCATCCTGACATGGATTCTTTCAATTGGGACGTTTTATAAATTAAATCTATTCTAGTTAATTTCATAAAACATATCGTGTCAGAAGTGGGATTTGAACCCACGCTCTCATACGAGAACCAGAATACACAGATACACATCGGGAAGGAGTGAAACTAAGCCTTTCGAGTCTGGCGCATTAGACCACTCGGCCATCCTGACATGGTTATATCTAGTTAGGACGTTTTAAATTACATCTCTTCCAGTTATTTTCATAAAACATATCGTGTCAGAAATGGGATTCGAACCCACGCCCTCATACGAGGACCAGAATACACAGATTCACGTTGTGAACGAAGGAAACAGAGCCCCTTGAGTCTGGCGTCTTAGACCGCTCGGCCATCCTGACATGGATTCTTTCAATTGGGACGTTTTATAAATTACATCTATTCTAGTTAATTTCATAAAACATATCGTGTCAGAAGTAGTATTCGAACCCACGCTCTCATACGAGGACCAGAATACACAGATTCACGTTGCGAACGATGGAAACTGAGTCCCTTGAGTCTGGCGACTTAGACCGCTCGGCCACTCCGACTTGGATTCATTCTATTGGGACGTTTTATAAATTACATCTCTTCCAGTTAATTTCATAAAACATATCGTGTCAGAAGTGGGACTCGAACCCACGCCCTCATTCGAGGGCCAGAATACACAGATTCACGTTGTGAACGATGGAAACTGAGCCCCTTGAGTCTGGCGCCTTAGACCACTCGGCCATCCTGACATGGTTATATCTAGTTAGGACGTTTTAAATTACATCTCTTCCAGTTATTTTCATAAAACATATCGTGTCAGAAATGGGATTCGAACCCACGCCCTCATACGAGGACCAGAATACACAGATTCACGTTGTGAACGAAGGAAACAGAGCCCCTTGAGTCTGGCGTCTTAGACCGCTCGGCCATCCTGACATGGATTCTTTCAATTGGGACGTTTTATAAATAACATCTATTCTAGTTAATTTCATAAAACATATCGTGTCAGAAGTGGGATTCGAACCCACGCTCTCATACGAGGACCAGAATACACAGATTCACGTTGCGAACGATGGAAACTGAGTCCCTTGAGTCTGGCGACTTAGACCGCTCGGCCACTCCGACTTGGATTCGTTCAATTGGGATGTTTTATAAATTACATTTCTTCCAGTTAATTTCATAAAACATATCGTATCAGAAGTGGGACTCGAACCCACGCCCTCATACGAGGACCAGAATACACAGATACACATCGGGAAGGAATGAAACTAAGCCTTTCGAGTCTGGCGCATTAGACCACTCGGCCATCCTGACATGGTTATATCTAGTTAGGACGTTTTAAATTACATCTCTTCCAGTTATTTTCATAAAACATATCGTGTCAGAAATGGGATTCGAACCCACGCCCTCATACGAGGACCAGAATACACAGATTCACGTTGTGAACGAAGGAAACAGAGCCCCTTGAGTCTGGCGTCTTAGACCGCTCGGCCATCCTGACATGGATTCTTTCAATTGGGACGTTTTATAAATAACATCTATTCTAGTTAATTTCATAAAACATATCGTGTCAGAAGTGGGATTCGAACCCACGCTCTCATACGAGGACCAGAATACACAGATTCACGTTGCGAACGATGGAAACTGAGTCCCTTGAGTCTGGCGACTTAGACCGCTCGGCCACTCCGACTTGGATTCATTCTATTGGGACGTTTTATAAATTACATCTCTTCCAGTTAATTTCATAAAACATATCGTGTCAGAAGCGGGATTCGAACCCAGACCCTCATTCGAGGTCCAGAATACACAGATACACATCGGGAAGGAATGAAACTAAGCCCCTTGAGTCTGGCGCCTTAGACCGCTCGGCCACCCTGACTTGGATTCATTCAATTGGGACGTTTTACAAATTACATCTCTTCCAGTTAATTTCATAAAACTTATCGTGTCAGAAGTGGGATTCGAACCCACGCCCTCATACGAGGACTAGAATACACAGACTCACGTTGTGAACGAAGGAAACTGAGCCCCTTGAGTCTGGCGCCTTAGACCGCCCGGCCACCCTGACTTGGATTCATTCAATTGGGACGTTTTATAAATTACATCTCTTCCAGTTAATTTCATAAAACATATCGTGTCAGAAGTGGGATTCGAACCCACGCTCTAATACGAGGACAAGAATACACAGATTCACGTTGCGAACGATGGAAACTGAGCCCCTTGAGTCTGGCGCCTTAGACCGCTCGGCCATCCTGACATGGATTCTTTCAATTGGGACGTTTTATAAATTAAATCTATTCTAGTTAATTTCATAAAACATATCGTGCCAGAAGTGGGATTTGAACCCACGCTCTCATACGAGGACCAGAATACACAGATACACATCGGGAAGGAGTGAAACTAAGCCTTTCGAGTCTGGCGCATTAGACCACTCGGCCATCCTGACATGGTTATATCTAGTTAGGACGTTTTAAATTACATCTCTTCCAGTTATTTTCATAAAACATATCGTGTCAGAAATGGGATTCGAACCCACGCCCTCATACGAGGACCAGAATACACAGATTCACGTTGTGAACGAAGGAAACAGAGCCCCTTGAGTCTGGCGTCTTAGACCGCTCGGCCATCCTGACATGGATTCTTTCAATTGGGACGTTTTATAAATTACATCTATTCTAGTTAATTTCATAAAACATATCGTGTCAGAAGTAGTATTCGAACCCACGCTCTCATACGAGGACCAGAATACACAGATTCACGTTGCGAACGATGGAAACTGAGTCCCTTTAGTCTGGCGACTTAGACCGCTCGGCCACTCCGACTTGGATTCATTCTATTGGGACGTTTTATAAATTACATCTCTTCCAGTTAATTTCATAAAACATATCGTGTCAGAAGTGGGACTCGAACCCACGCCCTCATTCGAGGGCCAGAATACACAGATTCACGTTGTGAACGATGGAAACTGAGCCCCTTGAGTCTGGCGCCTTAGACCACTCGGCCACCCTAACTTGGATTCGTTCAATTGGGATGTTTTATAAATTACATTTCTTCCAGTTAATTTCATAAAACATATCGTATCAGAAGTGGGACTCGAACCCACGCCCTCATACGAGGACCAGAATACACAGATACACATCGGGAAGGAATGAAACTAAGCCTTTCGAGTCTGGCGCATTAGACCACTCGGCCATCCTGACATGGTTATATCTAGTTAGGACGTTTTAAATTACATCTCTTCCAGTTATTTTCATAAAACATATCGTGTCAGAAATGGGATTCGAACCCACGCCCTCATACGAGGACCAGAATACACAGATTCACGTTGTGAACGAAGGAAACAGAGCCCCTTGAGTCTGGCGTCTTAGACCGCTCGGCCACTCCGACTTGGATTCATTCTATTGGGACGTTTTATAAATTACATCTCTTCCAGTTAATTTCATAAAACATATCGTGTCAGAAGCGGGATTCGAACCCAGACCCTCATTCAAGGTCCAGTATACACAGATACACATCGGGAAGGAATGAAACTAAGCCCCTTGAGTCTGGCGCCTTAGACCGCTCGGCCACCCTGACTTGGATTCATTCAATTGGGACGTTTTACAAATTACATCTCTTCCAGTTAATTTCATAAAACTTATCGTGTCAGAAGTGGGATTCGAACCCACGCCCTCATACGAGGACTAGAATACACAGACTCACGTTGTGAACGAAGGAAACTGAGCCCCTTGAGTCTGGCGCCTTAGACCGCTCGGCCAACCCGACTTGGATTCATTCTATTGGGACGTTTTATAAATTACATCTCTTCCAGTTAATTTCATAAAACATATCGTGTCAGAAGTGGGATTCGAACCCAGGCCTTCATTCAAGGACCAGAATACACAGATTCACGTTGCGAACGATGGAAACTGAGTCCCTTGAGTCTGGCGCCTTAGACCGCTCGGCCACCCCGACTTGGATTCATTCAATTGGAACGTTTTATAAATTACATCTCTTCCAGTTAATTTCATAAAACATATCGTGTCAGAAGTGGAATTCGAACCCAGGCCCTCATTCGAGGGCCAGAATACACAGATTCACGTTGTGAACGAAGGAAACTTAGCCCTTTGAGTCTGGCGCCTTAGACCGCTCGGCCACCCTAACTTGGATTCATTCAATTGGGATGTTTTATAAATTACATTTCTTCCAGTTAATTTCATAAAACATATCGTGTCAGAAGTGGGACTCGAACCCACGCCCTCATACGAGGACCAGAATACACAGATTCACGTTGTGAACGAAGGAAACTGAGCCCCTTGAGTCTGGCGCCTTAGACCGCTCGGCCATCCTGACATGGATTCTTTCAATTGGGACGTTTTATAAATTAAATCTATTCTAGTTAATTTCATAAAACATATCGTGTCAGAAGTGGGATTCGAACCCACGCTCTCATACGAGGACCAGAATACACAGATACACATCGGGAAGGAATGAAACTAAGCCTTTCGAGTCTGGCGCATTAGACCACTCGGCCATCCTGACATGGTTATATCTAGTTAGGACGTTTTAAATTACATCTCTTCCAGTTATTTTCATAAAACATATCGTGTCAGAAATGGGATTCGAACCCACGCCCTCATACGAGGACCAGAATACACAGATTCACGTTGTGAACGAAGGAAACAGAGCCCCTTGAGTCTGGCGTCTTAGACCGCTCGGCCATCCTGACATGGATTCTTTCAATTGGGACGTTTTATAAATTACATCTATTCTTGTTAATTTCATAAAACATATAGTGTCAGAAGTGGGATTCGAACCCACGCTCTCATACGAGGACCAGAATACACAGATTCACGTTGCGAACGATGGAAACTGAGTCCCTTGAGTCTGGCGACTTAGACCGCTCGGCCACTCCGACTTGCATTCATTCTATTGGGACGTTTTATAAATTACATCTCTTCCAGTTAATTTCATAAAACATATCGTGTCAGAAGCGGGATTCGAACCCAGACCCTCATTCGAGGTCCAGAATACACAGATACACATCGGGAAGGAATGAAACTAATCCCCTTGAGTCTGGCGCCTTAGACCGCTCGGCCACCCTGACTTGGATTCATTCAATTGGGACGTTTTACAAATTACATCTCTTCCAGCTAATTTCATAAAACCTATCGTGTCAGAAGTGGGATTCAAACCCACGCCCTCATACGAGAACTAGAATACACAGACTCACGTTGTGAACGAAGGAAACTGAGCCCCTTGAGTCTGGCGCCTTAGACCGCTCGGCCAACCCGACTTGGATTCATTCTATTGGGACGTTTTATAAATTACATCTCTTCCAGTTAATTTCATAAAACATATCGTGTCAGAAGTGGGATTCGAACCCAGGCCCTCATTCAAGGACCAGAATACACAGATTCACGTTGCGAACGATGGAAACTGAGTCCCTTGAGTCTGGCGCCTTAGACCGCTCGGCCACCCCGACTTGGATTCATTCAATTGGGACGTTTTATAAATTACATCTCTTCCAGTTAATTTCATAAAACATATCGTGTCAGAAGTGGGATTCGAACCCAGGCCCTCATTCGAGGGCCAGAATACACAGATTCACGTTGTGAACGAAGGAAACTTAGCCCTTTGAGTCTGGCGCCTTAGACCGCTCGGCCACCCTAACTTGGATTCATTCAATTGGGATGTTTTATAAATTACATTTCTTCCAGTTAATTTCATAAAACATATCGTGTCAGAAGTGGGACTCGAACCCACGCCCTCATACGAGGACCAGAATACACAGATTCACGTTGTGAACGAAGGAAACTGAGCCCCTTGAGTCTGGCGCCTTAGACCGCGGGGCCATCCTGACATGGATTCTTTCAATTGGGACGTTTTATAAATTAAATCTATTCTAGTTAATTTCATAAAACATGTCGTGTCAGAAGTGGGATTCGAACCCACGCCCTCATACGAGGACCAGAATACACAGATACACATCGGGAAGGAATGAAACTAAGCCTTTCGAGTCTGGCGCATTAGACCACTCGGCCATCCTGACATGGTTATATCTAGTTAGGACGTTTTAAATTACATCTCTTCAAGTTGTTTTCATAAAACATATCGTGTCAGAAATGGGATTCGAACCCACGCCCTCATACGAGGACCAGAATACACAGATTCACGTTGTGAACGAAGGAAACAGAGCCCCTTGAGTCTGGCGTCTTAGACCGCTCGGCCATCCTGACATGGATTCTTTCAATTGGGACGTTTTATAAATAACATCTATTCTAGTTAATTTCATAAAACATATCGTGTCAGAAGTGGGATTCGAACCCACGCTCTCATACGAGGACCACAATACACAGATTCACGTTGCGAACGATGGAAACTGAGTCCCTTGAGTCTGGCGACTTAGACCGCTCGGCCACTCCGACTTGGATTCATTCTATTGGGACGTTTTATAAATTACATCTCTTCCAGTTAATTTCATAAAACATATCGTGTCAGAAGTGGGATTCGAACCCAGGCCCTCATTCGAGGGCCAGAATACACAGATTCACGTTCTGAACGAAGGAAACTTAGCCCTTTGAGTCTGGCGCCTTAGACCGCTCGGCCACCCTAACTTGGATTCATTCAATTGGGATGTTTTATAAATTACATTTCTTCCAGTTAATTTCATAAAACATATCGTGTCAGAAGTGGGACTCGAACCCACGCCCTCATACGAGGACCAGAATACACAGATTCACGTTGTGAACGAAGGAAACTGAGCCCCTTGAGTCTGGCGCCTTAGACCGCTCGGCCATCCTGACATGGATTCTTTCAATTGGGACGTTTTATAAATTAAATCTATTCTAGTTAATTTCATAAAACATATCGTGTCAGAAGTGGGATTCGAACCCACGCTCTCATACGAGGACCAGAATACACAGATACACATCGGGAAGGAATGAAACTAAGCCTTTCGAGTCTGGCGCATTAGACCACTCGGCCATCCTGACATGGTTATATCTAGTTAGGACGTTTTAAATTACATCTCTTCCAGTTTATTTTCATAAAACATATCGTGTCAGAAATGGGATTCGAACCCACGCCCTCATACGAGGACCAGAATACACAGATTCACGTTGTGAACGAAGGAAACAGAGCCCCTTGAGTCTGGCGTCTTAGACCGCTCGGCCATCCTGACATGGATTCTTTCAATTGGGACGTTTTATAAATTACATCTATTCTTGTTAATTTCATAAAACATATAGTGTCAGAAGTGGGATTCGAACCCACGCTCTCATACGATGACCAGAATACACAGATTCACGTTGCGAACGATGGAAACTGAGTCCCTTGAGTCTGGCGACTTAGACCGCTCGGCCACTCCGACTTGCATTCATTCTATTGGGACGTTTTATAAATTACATCTCTTCCAGTTAATTTCATAAAACATATCGTGTCAGAAGCGGGATTCGAACCCAGACCCTCATTCGAGGTCCAGAATACACAGTTACACATCGGGAAGGAATGAAACTAAGCCCCTTGAGTCTGGCGCCTTAGACCGCTCGGCCACCCTGACTTGGATTCATTCAATTGGGACGTTTTACAAATTACATCTCTTCCAGCTAATTTCATAAAACTTATCGTGTCAGAAGTGGGATTCAAACCCACGCCCTCATACGAGATCTAGAATACACAGACTCACGTTGTGAACGAAGGAAACTGAGCCCCTTGAGTCTGGCGCCTTAGACCGCTCGGCCAACCCGACTTGGATTCATTCTATTGGGACGTTTTATAAATTACATCTCTTCCAGTTAATTTCATAAAACATATCGTGTCAGAAGTGGGATTCGAACCCAGGCCCTCATTCAAGGACCAGAATACACAGATTCACGTTGCGAACGATGGAAACTGAGTCCCTTGAGTCTGGCGCCTTAGACCGCTCGGCCACCCCGACTTGGATTCATTCAATTGGGACGTTTTATAAATTACATCTCTTCCAGTTAATTTCATAAAACATATCGTGTCAGAAGTGGGATTCGAACCCAGGCCCTCATTCGAGGGCCAGAATACACAGATTCACGTTGTGAACGAAGGAAACTTAGCCCTTTGAGTCTGGCGCCTTAGACCGCTCGGCCACCCTAACTTGGATTCATTCAATTGGGATGTTTTATAAATTACATTTCTTCCAGTTAATTTCATAAAACATATCGTGTCAGAAGTGGGACTCGAACCCACGCCCTCATACGAGGACCAGAATACACAGATTCACGTTGTGAACGAAGGAAACTGAGCCCCTTGAGTCTGGCGCCTTAGACCGCTCGGCCATCCTGACATGGATTCTTTCAATTGGGACGTTTTATAAATTAAATCTATTCTAGTTAATTTCATAAAACATATCGTGTCAGAAGTGGGATTCGAACCCACGCTCTCATACGAGGACCAGAATACACAGATACACATCGGGAAGGAATGAAACTAAGCCTTTCGAGTCTGGCGCATTAGACCACTCGGCCATCCTGACATGGTTATATCTAGTTAGGACGTTTTAAATTACATCTCTTCCAGTTATTTTCATAAAACATATCGTGTCAGAAATGGGATTCGAACCCACGCCCTCATACGAGGACCAGAATACACAGATTCACGTTGTGAACGAAGGAAACAGAGCCCCTTGAGTCTGGCGTCTTAGACCGCTCGGCCATCCTGACATGGATTCTTTCAATTGGGACGTTTTATAAATTACATCTATTCTTGTTAATTTCATAAAACATATAGTGTCAGAAGTGGGATTCGAACCCACGCTCTCATACGAGGACCAGAATACACAGATTCACGTTGCGAACGATGGAAACTGAGTCCCTTGAGTCTGGCGACTTAGACCGCTCGGCCACTCCGACTTGGATTCATTCTATTGGGACGTTTTATAAATTACATCTCTTCCAGTTAATTTCATAAAACATATCGTGTCAGAAGTGGGATTCGAACCCAGGCCCTCATTCGAGGGCCAGAATACACAGATTCACGTTCTGAACGAAGGAAACTTAGCCCTTTGAGTCTGGCGCCTTAGACCGCTCGGCCACCCTAACTTGGATTCATTCAATTGGGATGTTTTATAAATTACATTTCTTCCAGTTAATTTCATAAAACATATCGTGTCAGAAGTGGGACTCGAACCCACGCCCTCATACGAGGACCAGAATACACAGATTCACGTTGTGAACGAAGGAAACTGAGCCCCTTGAGTCTGGCGCCTTAGACCGCTCGGCCATCCTGACATGGATTCTTTCAATTGGGACGTTTTATAAATTAAATCTATTCTAGTTAATTTCATAAAACATATCGTGTCAGAAGTGGGATTCGAACCCACGCTCTCATACGAGGACCAGAATACACAGATACACATCGGGAAGGAATGAAACTAAGCCTTTCGAGTCTGGCGCATTAGACCACTCGGCCATCCTGACATGGTTATATCTAGTTAGGACGTTTTAAATTACATCTCTTCCAGTTTATTTTCATAAAACATATCGTGTCAGAAATGGGATTCGAACCCACGCCCTCATACGAGGACCAGAATACACAGATTCACGTTGTGAACGAAGGAAACAGAGCCCCTTGAGTCTGGCGTCTTAGACCGCTCGGCCATCCTGACATGGATTCTTTCAATTGGGACGTTTTATAAATTACATCTATTCTTGTTAATTTCATAAAACATATAGTGTCAGAAGTGGGATTCGAACCCACGCTCTCATACGATGACCAGAATACACAGATTCACGTTGCGAACGATGGAAACTGAGTCCCTTGAGTCTGGCGACTTAGACCGCTCGGCCACTCCGACTTGCATTCATTCTATTGGGACGTTTTATAAATTACATCTCTTCCAGTTAATTTCATAAAACATATCGTGTCAGAAGCGGGATTCGAACCCAGACCCTCATTCGAGGTCCAGAATACACAGTTACACATCGGGAAGGAATGAAACTAAGCCCCTTGAGTCTGGCGCCTTAGACCGCTCGGCCACCCTGACTTGGATTCATTCAATTGGGACGTTTTACAAATTACATCTCTTCCAGCTAATTTCATAAAACTTATCGTGTCAGAAGTGGGATTCAAACCCACGCCCTCATACGAGAACTAGAATACACAGACTCACGTTGTGAACGAAGGAAACTGAGCCCCTTGAGTCTGGCGCCTTAGACCGCTCGGCCAACCCGACTTGGATTCATTCTATTGGGACGTTTTATAAATTACATCTCTTCCAGTTAATTTCATAAAACATATCGTGTCAGAAGTGGGATTCGAACCCAGGCCCTCATTCAAGGACCAGAATACACAGATTCACGTTGCGAACGATGGAAACTGAGTCCCTTGAGTCTGGCGCCTTAGACCGCTCGGCCACCCCGACTTGGATTCATTCAATTGGGACGTTTTATAAATTACATCTCTTCCAGTTAATTTCATAAAACATATCGTGTCAGAAGTGGGATTCGAACCCAGGCCCTCATTCGAGGGCCAGAATACACAGATTCACGTTGTGAACGAAGGAAACTTAGCCCTTTGAGTCTGGCGCCTTAGACCGCTCGGCCACCCTAACTTGGATTCATTCAATTGGGATGTTTTATAAATTACATTTCTTCCAGTTAATTTCATAAAACATATCGTGTCAGAAGTGGGACTCGAACCCACGCCCTCATACGAGGACCAGAATACACAGATTCACGTTGTGAACAAAGGAAACTGAGCCCCTTGAGTCTGGCGCCTTAGACCGCTCGGCCATCCTGACATGGATTCTTTCAATTGGGACGTTTTATAAATTAAATCTATTCTAGTTAATTTCATAAAACATATCGTGTCAGAAGTGGGATTCGAACCCACGCTCTCATACGAGGACCAGAATACACAGATACACATCGGGAAGGAATGAAACTAAGCCTTTCGAGTCTGGCGCATTAGACCACTCGGCCATCCTGACATGGTTATATCTAGTTAGGACGTTTTAAATTACATCTCTTCCAGTTATTTTCATAAAACATATCGTGTCAGAAATGGGATTCGAACCCACGCCCTCATACGAGGACCAGAATACACAGATTCACGTTGTGAACGAAGGAAACAGAGCCCCTTGAGTCTGGCGTCTTAGACCGCTCGGCCATCCTGACATGGATTCTTTCAATTGGGACGTTTTATAAATTACATCTATTCTTGTTAATTTCATAAAACATATAGTGTCAGAAGTGGGATTCGAACCCACGCTCTCATACGAGGACCAGAATACACAGATTCACGTTGCGAACGATGGAAACTGAGTCCCTTGAGTCTGGCGACTTAGACCGCTCGGCCACTCCGACTTGCATTCATTCTATTGGGACGTTTTATAAATTACATCTCTTCCAGTTAATTTCATAAAACATATCGTGTCAGAAGCGGGATTCGAACCCAGACCCTCATTCGAGGTCCAGAATACACAGATACACATCGGGAAGGAATGAAACTAAGCCCCTTGAGTCTGGCGCCTTAGACCGCTCGGCCACCCTGACTTGGATTCATTCAATTGGGACGTTTTACAAATTACATCTCTTCCAGCTAATTTCATAAAACTTATCGTGTCAGAAGTGGGATTCGAACCCACGCCCTCATACGAGAACTAGAATACACAGTCTCACGTTGTGAACGAAGGAAACTGAGCCCCTTGAGTCTGGCGCCTTAGACCGCTCGGCCAGCCCGACTTGGATTCATTCTATTGGGACGTTTTATAAATTACATCTCTTCCAGTTAATTTCATAAAACATATCGTGTCAGAAGTGGGATTCGAATCCAGGCCCTCATTCAAGGACCAGAATACACAGATTCACGTTGCGAACGATGGAAACTGAGTCCCTTGAGTCTGGCGCCTTAGACCGCTCGGCCACCCCGACTTGGATTCATTCAATTGGGACGTTTTATAAATTACATCTCTTCCAGTTAATTTCATAAAACATATCGTGTCAGAAGTGGGATTCGAACCCACGCCCTCATACGAGGACTAGAATACACAGACTCACGTTGTGAACGAAGGTAACTGAGCCCCTTGAGTCTGGCGCCTTAGACCGCCCGGCCACCCTGACTTGGATTCATTCAATTGGGACGTTTTATAAATTACATCTCTTCCAGTTAATTTCATAAAACATATCGTGTCAGAAGTGGGATTCGAACCCACGCTCTAATACGAGGACAAGAATACACAGATTCACGTTGCGAACGATGGAAACTGAGTCCCTTGAGTCTGGCGCCTTAGACCGCTCGGCCACCCCGACTTGGATTCATTCTATTGGGACGTTTTATAAATTACATCTCTTCCAGTTAATTTCATAAAACATATCGTGTCAGAAGTGGGATTCGAACCCAGGCCCTCATTCGAGGACCAGAATACACAGATTCACGTTGCGAACGATGGAAACTGAGTCCCTTGAGTCTGGCGACTTAGACCGCTCGGCCACTCCGACTTGGATTCATTCTTTAGGGACGTTTTATAAATTACATCTCTTCCAGTTAATTTCATAAAACATATCGTGTCAGAAGCGGGGTTCGAACCCAGACCCTCATTCGAGGTCCAGAATACACAGATACACATCGGGAAGGAATGAAACTAAGCCCCTTGAGTCTGGCGCCTTAGACCGCTCGGCCACCCTGACTTGGATTCATTCAATTGGGACGTTTTACAAATTACATCTCTTCCAGTTAATTTCATAAAACTTATCGTGTCAGAAGTGGGATTCGAACCCACGCCCTCATACGAGGACTAGAATACACAGACTCACGTTGTGAACGAAGGAAACTGAGCCCCTTGAGTCTGGCGCCTTAGACCGCTCGGCCACCCCGACTTGGATTCATTCTATAGGGACGTGTTATAAATTACATCTCTTCCAGTTAATTTCATAAAACATATCGTGTCAGAAGTGGGATTCGAACCCAGGCCCTCATTCAAGGACCAGAATACACAGATTCACGTTGCGAACGATGGAAACTGAGTCCCTTGAGTCTGGCGCCTTAGACCGCTCGGCCACCCCGACTTGGATTCATTCAATTGGGACGTTTTATAAATTACATCTCTTCCAGTTAATTTCATAAAACATATCGTGTCAGAAGTGGGATTCGAACCCAGGCCCTCATTCGAGGGCCAGAATACACAGATTCACGTTGTGAACGAAGGAAACTTAGCCTTTTGAGTCTGGCGCCTTAGACCGCTCGGCCACACTAACTTGGATTCATTCAATTGGGATGTTTTATAAATTACATCTCTTCCAGTTAATTTCATAAAACATATCGTGTCAGAAGCGGGGTTCGAACCCAGACCCTCATTCGAGGTCCAGAATACACAGATACACATCGGGAAGGAATGAAACTAAGCCCCTTGAGTCTGGCGCCTTAGACCGCTCGGCCACCCTGACTTGGATTCATTCAATTGGGACGTTTTACAAATTACATCTCTTCCAGTTAATTTCATAAAACTTATCGTGTCAGAAGTGGGATTCGAACCCACGCCCTCATACGAGGACTAGAATACACAGACTCACGTTGTGAACGAAGGAAACTGAGCCCCTTGAGTCTGGCGCCTTAGACCGCTCGGCCACCCCGACTTGGATTCATTCTATTGGGACGTGTTATAAATTACATCTCTTCCAGTTAATTTCATAAAACATATCGTGTCAGAAGTGGGATTCGAACCCAGGCCCTCATTCAAGGACCAGAATACACAGATTCACGTTGCGAACGATGGAAACTGAGTCCCTTGAGTCTGGCGCCTTAGACCGCTCGGCCACCCCGACTTGGATTCATTCAATTGGGACGTTTTATAAATTACATCTCTTCCAGTTAATTTCATAAAACATATCGTGTCAGAAGCGGGATTCGAACCCAGACCCTCATTCGAGGTCCAGAATACACAGATACACATCGGGAAGGAATGAAACTAAGCCCCTTGAGTCTGGCGCCTTAGACCGCTCGGCCACCCTGACTTGGATTCATTCAATTGGGACGTTTTACAAATTACATCTCTTCCAGCTAATTTCATAAAACTTATCGTGTCAGAAGTGGGATTCGAACCCACGCCCTCATACGAGAACTAGAATACACAGACTCACGTTGTGAACGAAGGAAACTGAGCCCCTTGAGTCTGGCGCCTTAGACCGCTCGGCCAGCCCGACTTGGATTCATTCTATTGGGACGTTTTATAAATTACATCTCTTCCAGTTAATTTCATAAAACATATCGTGTCAGAAGTGGGATTCGAATCCAGGCCCTCATTCAAGGACCAGAATACACAGATTCACGTTGCGAACGATGGAAACTGAGTCCCTTGAGTCTGGCGCCTTAGACCGCTCGGCCACCCCGACTTGGATTCATTCAATTGGGACGTTTTATAAATTACATCTCTTCCAGTTAATTTCATAAAACATATCGTGTCAGAAGTGGGATTCGAACCCACGCCCTCATACGAGGACTAGAATACACAGACTCACGTTGTGAACGAAGGTAACTGAGCCCCTTGAGTCTGGCGCCTTAGACCGCCCGGCCACCCTGACTTGGATTCATTCAATTGGGACGTTTTATAAATTACATCTCTTCCAGTTAATTTCATAAAACATATCGTGTCAGAAGTGGGATTCGAACCCACGCTCTAATACGAGGACAAGAATACACAGATTCACGTTGCGAACGATGGAAACTGAGTCCCTTGAGTCTGGCGCCTTAGACCGCTCGGCCACCCCGACTTGGATTCATTCTATTGGGACGTTTTATAAATTACATCTCTTCCAGTTAATTTCATAAAACATATCGTGTCAGAAGTGGGATTCGAACCCAGGCCCTCATTCGAGGACCAGAATACACAGATTCACGTTGCGAACGATGGAAACTGAGTCCCTTGAGTCTGGCGACTTAGACCGCTCGGCCACTCCGACTTGGATTCATTCTTTAGGGACGTTTTATAAATTACATCTCTTCCAGTTAATTTCATAAAACATATCGTGTCAGAAGCGGGGTTCGAACCCAGACCCTCATTCGAGGTCCAGAATACACAGATACACATCGGGAAGGAATGAAACTAAGCCCCTTGAGTCTGGCGCCTTAGACCGCTCGGCCACCCTGACTTGGATTCATTCAATTGGGACGTTTTACAAATTACATCTCTTCCAGTTAATTTCATAAAACTTATCGTGTCAGAAGTGGGATTCGAACCCACGCCCTCATACGAGGACTAGAATACACAGACTCACGTTGTGAACGAAGGAAACTGAGCCCCTTGAGTCTGGCGCCTTAGACCGCTCGGCCACCCCGACTTGGATTCATTCTATAGGGACGTGTTATAAATTACATCTCTTCCAGTTAATTTCATAAAACATATCGTGTCAGAAGTGGGATTCGAACCCAGGCCCTCATTCAAGGACCAGAATACACAGATTCACGTTGCGAACGATGGAAACTGAGTCCCTTGAGTCTGGCGCCTTAGACCGCTCGGCCACCCCGACTTGGATTCATTCAATTGGGACGTTTTATAAATTACATCTCTTCCAGTTAATTTCATAAAACATATCGTGTCAGAAGTGGGATTCGAACCCAGGCCCTCATTCGAGGGCCAGAATACACAGATTCACGTTGTGAACGAAGGAAACTTAGCCTTTTGAGTCTGGCGCCTTAGACCGCTCGGCCACACTAACTTGGATTCATTCAATTGGGATGTTTTATAAATTACATCTCTTCCAGTTAATTTCATAAAACATATCGTGTCAGAAGCGGGGTTCGAACCCAGACCCTCATTCGAGGTCCAGAATACACAGATACACATCGGGAAGGAATGAAACTAAGCCCCTTGAGTCTGGCGCCTTAGACCGCTCGGCCACCCTGACTTGGATTCATTCAATTGGGACGTTTTACAAATTACATCTCTTCCAGTTAATTTCATAAAACTTATCGTGTCAGAAGTGGGATTCGAACCCACGCCCTCATACGAGGACTAGAATACACAGACTCACGTTGTGAACGAAGGAAACTGAGCCCCTTGAGTCTGGCGCCTTAGACCGCTCGGCCACCCCGACTTGGATTCATTCTATTGGGACGTGTTATAAATTACATCTCTTCCAGTTAATTTCATAAAACATATCGTGTCAGAAGTGGGATTCGAACCCAGGCCCTCATTCAAGGACCAGAATACACAGATTCACGTTGCGAACGATGGAAACTGAGTCCCTTGAGTCTGGCGCCTTAGACCGCTCGGCCACCCCGACTTGGATTCATTCAATTGGGACGTTTTATAAATTACATCTCTTCCAGTTAATTTCATAAAACATATCGTGTCAGAAGTGGGATTCGAACCCAGGCCCTCATTCGAGGGCCAGAATACACAGATTCACGTTGTGAACGAAGGAAACTTAGCCTTTTGAGTCTGGCGCCTTAGACCGCTCGGCCACACTAACTTGGATTCATTCAATTGGGATGTTTTATAAATTACATCTCTTCCAGTTAATTTCATAAAACATATCGTGTCAGAAGCGGGATTCGAACCCAGACCCTCATTCGAGGTCCAGAATACACAGATACACATCGGGAAGGAATGAAACTAAGCCCCTTGAGTCTGGCGCCTTAGACCGCTCGGCCACCCTGACTTGGATTCATTCAATTGGGACGTTTTACAAATTACATCTCTTCCAGCTAATTTCATAAAACTTATCGTGTCAGAAGTGGGATTCGAACCCACGCCCTCATACGAGAACTAGAATACACAGACTCACGTTGTGAACGAAGGAAACTGAGCCCCTTGAGTCTGGCGCCTTAGACCGCTCGGCCAGCCCGACTTGGATTCATTCTATTGGGACGTTTTATAAATTACATCTCTTCCAGTTAATTTCATAAAACATATCGTGTCAGAAGTGGGATTCGAATCCAGGCCCTCATTCAAGGACCAGAATACACAGATTCACGTTGCGAACGATGGAAACTGAGTCCCTTGAGTCTGGCGCCTTAGACCGCTCGGCCACCCCGACTTGGATTCATTCAATTGGGACGTTTTATAAATTACATCTCTTCCAGTTAATTTCATAAAACATATCGTGTCAGAAGTGGGATTCGAACCCACGCCCTCATACGAGGACTAGAATACACAGACTCACGTTGTGAACGAAGGTAACTGAGCCCCTTGAGTCTGGCGCCTTAGACCGCCCGGCCACCCTGACTTGGATTCATTCAATTGGGACGTTTTATAAATTACATCTCTTCCAGTTAATTTCATAAAACATATCGTGTCAGAAGTGGGATTCGAACCCACGCTCTAATACGAGGACAAGAATACACAGATTCACGTTGCGAACGATGGAAACTGAGTCCCTTGAGTCTGGCGCCTTAGACCGCTCGGCCACCCCGACTTGGATTCATTCTATTGGGACGTTTTATAAATTACATCTCTTCCAGTTAATTTCATAAAACATATCGTGTCAGAAGTGGGATTCGAACCCAGGCCCTCATTCGAGGACCAGAATACACAGATTCACGTTGCGAACGATGGAAACTGAGTCCCTTGAGTCTGGCGACTTAGACCGCTCGGCCACTCCGACTTGGATTCATTCTTTAGGGACGTTTTATAAATTACATCTCTTCCAGTTAATTTCATAAAACATATCGTGTCAGAAGCGGGGTTCGAACCCAGACCCTCATTCGAGGTCCAGAATACACAGATACACATCGGGAAGGAATGAAACTAAGCCCCTTGAGTCTGGCGCCTTAGACCGCTCGGCCACCCTGACTTGGATTCATTCAATTGGGACGTTTTACAAATTACATCTCTTCCAGTTAATTTCATAAAACTTATCGTGTCAGAAGTGGGATTCGAACCCACGCCCTCATACGAGGACTAGAATACACAGACTCACGTTGTGAACGAAGGAAACTGAGCCCCTTGAGTCTGGCGCCTTAGACCGCTCGGCCACCCCGACTTGGATTCATTCTATAGGGACGTGTTATAAATTACATCTCTTCCAGTTAATTTCATAAAACATATCGTGTCAGAAGTGGGATTCGAACCCAGGCCCTCATTCAAGGACCAGAATACACAGATTCACGTTGCGAACGATGGAAACTGAGTCCCTTGAGTCTGGCGCCTTAGACCGCTCGGCCACCCCGACTTGGATTCATTCAATTGGGACGTTTTATAAATTACATCTCTTCCAGTTAATTTCATAAAACATATCGTGTCAGAAGTGGGATTCGAACCCAGGCCCTCATTCGAGGGCCAGAATACACAGATTCACGTTGTGAACGAAGGAAACTTAGCCTTTTGAGTCTGGCGCCTTAGACCGCTCGGCCACACTAACTTGGATTCATTCAATTGGGATGTTTTATAAATTACATCTCTTCCAGTTAATTTCATAAAACATATCGTGTCAGAAGCGGGGTTCGAACCCAGACCCTCATTCGAGGTCCAGAATACACAGATACACATCGGGAAGGAATGAAACTAAGCCCCTTGAGTCTGGCGCCTTAGACCGCTCGGCCACCCTGACTTGGATTCATTCAATTGGGACGTTTTACAAATTACATCTCTTCCAGTTAATTTCATAAAACTTATCGTGTCAGAAGTGGGATTCGAACCCACGCCCTCATACGAGGACTAGAATACACAGACTCACGTTGTGAACGAAGGAAACTGAGCCCCTTGAGTCTGGCGCCTTAGACCGCTCGGCCACCCCGACTTGGATTCATTCTATTGGGACGTGTTATAAATTACATCTCTTCCAGTTAATTTCATAAAACATATCGTGTCAGAAGTGGGATTCGAACCCAGGCCCTCATTCAAGGACCAGAATACACAGATTCACGTTGCGAACGATGGAAACTGAGTCCCTTGAGTCTGGCGCCTTAGACCGCTCGGCCACCCCGACTTGGATTCATTCAATTGGGACGTTTTATAAATTACATCTCTTCCAGTTAATTTCATAAAACATATCGTGTCAGAAGTGGGATTCGAACCCAGGCCCTCATTCGAGGGCCAGAATACACAGATTCACGTTGTGAACGAAGGAAACTTAGCCTTTTGAGTCTGGCGCCTTAGACCGCTCGGCCACACTAACTTGGATTCATTCAATTGGGATGTTTTATAAATTACATCTCTTCCAGTTAATTTCATAAAACATATCGTGTCAGAAGCGGGGTTCGAACCCAGACCCTCATTCGAGGTCCAGAATACACAGATACACATCGGGAAGGAATGAAACTAAGCCCCTTGAGTCTGGCGCCTTAGACCGCTCGGCCACCCTGACTTGGATTCATTCAATTGGGACGTTTTACAAATTACATCTCTTCCAGTTAATTTCATAAAACTTATCGTGTCAGAAGTGGGATTCGAACCCACGCCCTCATACGAGGACTAGAATACACAGACTCACGTTGTGAACGAAGGAAACTGAGCCCCTTGAGTCTGGCGCCTTAGACCGCTCGGCCACCCCGACTTGGATTCATTCTATTGGGACGTGTTATAAATTACATCTCTTCCAGTTAATTTCATAAAACATATCGTGTCAGAAGTGGGATTCGAACCCAGGCCCTCATTCAAGGACCAGAATACACAGATTCACGTTGCGAACGATGGAAACTGAGTCCCTTGAGTCTGGCGCCTTAGACCGCTCGGCCACCCCGACTTGGATTCATTCAATTGGGACGTTTTATAAATTACATCTCTTCCAGTTAATTTCATAAAACATATCGTGTCAGAAGTGGGATTCGAACCCAGGCCCTCATTCGAGGGCCAGAATACACAGATTCACGTTGTGAACGAAGGAAACTTAGCCTTTTGAGTCTGGCGCCTTAGACCGCTCGGCCACACTAACTTGGATTCATTCAATTGGGATGTTTTATAAATTACATTTCTTCCAGTTAATTTCATAAAACATATCGTGTCAGAAGTGGGACTCGAACCCACGCCCTCATACGAGGACCAGAATAGTAGTGATAGCTACCTAGATATGCAGAGATCCAAGATGGCCGCCACCCCAAGATGGCCGCCCTCTCCCCATCCACCAGACTCAAACCAAACTTCCAAACAAAGATTAAGCTAAATTCCTACCTGATCAACCCTACCTTCCAGCATGCTATGACTCTTTAGAGGGGTTTTACCCACTTTTCCCCCAAAACAAGCTCGGCTAACCCTCGGAGGGTGAAGTTCTTTTTGCAAGATCCCCGTTTAAATTTAAGACCCAAGATTACGTTATTGTATGAGAAAATCTTACCTGACATACCCTGCCTTCCACCGTGCTATGTCACCGTCTATGAATATTAACGGGGGTCGGTTTTACCCCATTTTTCCCCAAACAAGCCCGGATTAACCCTCCAACCAAAGATTGAACCATAAAAATCCTACCTGACTTACCCTGCCTTCCACCATGCTATTAAGGGGGTTTTTACCCCCCTTTTAATAGCTCCAGACTACCACGAGTTCCTACCTTGTGTTATTTTCAACACCCATGACGTCATCTTCTTAATCAAAACAAAAACAAGCTATATTCAACCTTGGCGTCATCCTCCAATCTTACCCTGCCTGCTAGGGTGCTAGTAATGGGCGGTACTCCTTTAATAAACCCAAACCAGCCCGGACTTTAAAAAAGCTTACCTCCAGTCCTACCTTCCAGCGTGTTATTAAGGGTAAATGACCTATTTAATAACCCTCCAAACAAGCTCGGACTACCGGCCCTACCGGTAAAGCTGCTTTCAACCTGAACATCCATGACGTCATCCTTCCAACTCAAACTAATATGAAATTATTGGCGCCATATTTAAAAAACTTCTCTCCAGCCCCGCCTTCTAGCGGACTATTTTAGTAACCATTAATAGCCGTAACCCGTTCAATGGACATAAACAAGTTGGGACCATCCCTACTAGTAAAGGATGTTTTTTCCCTGGCCAACTATGATGTCATCCTCTCAACTAATATTAAATTATTGGTACCATATTTATTGGCCTTCTAGTGGGCTATTTTAGTAACTATTAAGGTAATTCATCCATAGAATCAATTAAAACAAGGCCGGACCAGACCTAGTCAGAGAGGGTGCTTTCAACCTGGGTGACTATGACGTCATCCTCCAGACTATGACTCAAACCAAAACTTAATTATACATGACCTCGAGCCCTGCCTTCTAGCGGGCTTTTTTAGTAACTATTAAGGGAATTTACCCATGGAACAAATCAAAACTAGCCCGGATCAGTCTAGGTTTGCCTATGTAGAGGTTGTTGCCCACGAAAAAAAACCAAAACAAACAATCCCTGCCAGCTTGCTATTTTACGCCTTTGACTGAACTTTAATTTAAGGGTTTCCAAACAAGTCAAAACACGCCCAAACTTGTCCGGGCCAACCAAGTTTTGTCCAGACAAGTTAAAACTAGCCTAAACTAGGCTGGGCCAACCAAGTTTCGTCCAAGTATAGATTTATCCCCCCGTTCATTGGACTAATAATGGGTGGATTACTAATGGTTCAGCTACCGTTTGATTACTTACCCATGTAGATGTTCCAACGATGATGTTTTAACTAGGATACCCCGTTGGCTTAGCGAAAATAAATGTTGTAAGAGGTTAGTTGGCAAAAAGCAAGGTTTTTTAATGCGATTAACGAAGAGGTAGCGGGTTCGAATCCCGGTGGAACAATAAATAAGCCCGGATTAACCTGAATTCGTATTCAGGGTGTTACTGTTTTATTAATTGTACTTAGATTGGATTATTTACCCTGACTACGCCATTAATACGGGTACCCAATTAACCAGTCTTAACTAACCGGGTTTACCTTGACTCGAACACGTACACAACGTCGCTGTTTAAATTTTCCCGCCATCAATTTAGTGTATTTTATTATTCGTCGGCAAAAAAACTTGATTTTGAGACAAATCAACTTTGTTTCCTTCTAAGTCAAAAGTTAATGAAAAAACAGACACACATTTTAAAAAAAACAAAAGATATTTACTCTTGCGTCTTGTACAAAAATTAAATACAAAATAAACAAATGAGTAGCCAAACAAAGGCGTTATTTGCGTTCTTAAAGTGTCCATATATTTATACAAAGGAATTCATTTCTAAATACCTAAATTTTCCATTTAGCCGTTAAGAGAGAGAAATTTGGAGTGGCGCGAGTTTTATTCGCCTCAATATAGCCAGGGGCAAAAAAAAGAGATTCTAAAGAAAGAAGGTCATTCTTCGCGTCTTCAGTGAGAGATATTTCCGGAAGCGTTTTACCAATTTTAACGAGACTAGAGTTTTAAACTAGATACAGAATAAATCTTAATACATTTTTTAGCTTTAACAACGACAAATAAGACGGGAAAACTAATATTTTCATCCTTTTGTCAGGCGAAAAAAAAACCTCAAATATTAGCCAATTAGTACGATCTTTAAGGGAAGATCCTGCTCCACATTCCGAAAACTCAAAACATTTAATCTGCATCAAGAATGCGTAAGGCAGAGCAGGAACCCCCCTTATTTTAGCATTCCTTAACTACTTTACTTTACGAGAGCCACCAAATAACCCTCATCAGACCCACCTGGATTATGAATCTCGACAAGTAAACAAGCGGGTTTTTTGTCGCATATAAAAAGATTTCCTGTAAAGCTTTTACAGAAAAACCCCATTATGTGACAAGAAACTCGCTTCCTTGCCTATTGAAACTCATAGATTAAAGGTAAATGATAACCCATTGGGGGGCCCGCGTAATTCCCGGAGAAAAAATCCGAGCCACATCTCGACAAAATATTAATAATCCTCAAAAAGCGGGCTGCAACAAAAAGAAGAAATTAGCTAGTCTGGTACGTACCAAGTGGCTGTACATACCTAGTCACGCTTCGGAACTTAGCCATCAAAAAATCCCTGTTTTTTTGAAAACTGTTAATATAGAAAACATTTGGCTGCGAATCCATAATTTTGGAAGTGACGAGCCCCTCTTTATCGCTTTTTACGGGCTAACGATGGTATTAAAGTATCGCCAACAAGATTCGCGATACCGCCGTCGAATTCAACTTAAATATTCAAGAAACTTTTCTCACAAATATATATTGCTAAGCCTAAATATATTTCTATAGTTTACGCGCCAAAAAATAAGAGATTCTACCCCGTTACTCACCGATTGTAAAGAGAGACGCATTCAGGGTTTCAAAAAGTTTAAATTGTTAACATTTAAAAAACCCGTATATATACCGGCAAAAAAATTAGGTTACCCCACCCTTTTTTACGTCTAGTCTTGTACTCGCCTTGATTTTCTTTTTTTCCCCACTACAGAAAGCCAGTTTTTTTTCGGAGTAATTTACTTTCTCTTTTAGCGGCGAAAGACTCGCAAATAACCCTGAAGGAAGGAGTGAAATATTTTCGTAAACGTTTACCTTACTACAAAATACCTAGGAATGGTTTAAAGTTACATGTTGGGTGGGTCAAAGAAATGGATAAAATAAGGGAAGGATGTGTCTCGATTTAAAAAAAATCACCCATAGATTGCTTACCTGTCCAATTTTTTCTATTACAAGGAATCCCAGTTGGATATTATGCTAGAGGCAAACCTCTGAAATTGATGCCAATGATAATTACGTCAATCATAGAGGTGATTAAATTGAATATACTTTAGAGAGTGGAGGGGGGTTTAAAAAAACTTTTGCTTAGTAACTCATTTTTTAAGCTGTAAAATTAACGTGTTGAATAAATTTGTTTCCTTTTCTATTTTTATACTAGAGCTATCTTTGGAGTCTGTAATAAGTATACATGTCTCTAAGTAAAAAATATTATAGATATTATAGGATAATTCATTTAATCTTTTGTGACTTAATTATAGTCCTTCTAGAGATTATGTTTATAAATATATCGAAATAAGCAACCGTTACTCTTCCAAACAAATAAGAAACATGACTAGAAGCGTAGATAAATATTAAAATAAGCTAGCCAATCATTTTTGACAAGTTATGTACTTTGAAATATAACTCTAAGGTAACGCAAAAGAAAAAATCCTAATGTATTTATGGCTGAAAGGTGAAAAAAAACAAAGCGACTATAATAGAGAAAATTCTTGACATGTCCTATATGACAAATTAATTGTAACACTGTTTCGTGTGTTTCTCAGGTTTTCGAGTATTAACTCGCACATTTTGATTTATGGCAAGCGAAAAAACACCTTGTATAATGGGAGGAGTAGATGTTAAACTTTCCGCTAATAAATTCATAATTGACTTTTACATATATATTTATAAAGTTAGAAATCTCTATTTAGCTCAAGGTCCTAGTTTTTTGTATGCAGAAGCTTGTTTGGGCGTGTTTTGAATAATTAAATTTGAATAAGCCAATACTTTCAAGATTTTAAAATTCAATAAATAGGAAAAAGTTAATTAGGCATAAAATTAGAAATCTCTCCGAGGTCTAAGATTTTTTCGTATGCAAATAATTCAAAGAGATCGTGTTATATAAAAGGTTAAAAAGGAGTTACTTTGATAGAAGCCCGAGGGGACAAATATTATTCGTATGCAAAAGCTTGTTTGGGTGTGTTCTAAATAATTTAATTTGAATAATTCACATAAGATCGCATTATATAAAGAAAAAATTTTAATGAAGGTTAAAAGTAATTATTTTGGGAGGGAGAAAAAGGGTTTTTTAATATGATATAAATCTAAATAATTGTATATTAATATTAAACTATAGGAGTATTTTTTATATAGGCAGGTATGGCATCATCCTTTATAATTTTTAGTATCAACTCCACAATAAATAAAAATGTATTTTTGGGGGGCATAAATAATATCGATTTTTTGGAGTATTTAAGACCAGTCTCGATACTTTCTTCATTCGAAAATTTTCTAGACGCTTTCTGTCGCTTTACAAGCTCTTAAACACTTGTAAGTAATGTTTAGTTTAATTCCTTGCGGTCGCTCTATGATATGGAGGGTGAATAGAAAGCTCTATGACAATCCTGATTTAAAGGATTTTACTTGGGATGATTTATTTAGAGATGTTTGGGATAAAAATACTTTAACGGACGCGCAGAAAAGGAATATTTGGCGTAAAATGACAGGGGCATACAATGCTTCTTTCTTAGTGTTTACGATTCAAGACGTCTATAATCACCATTATAGACCTGACGCGAATTTACTCCACGCTCTCGTTAGAGGTTGTTCCAATTACACGGACCATATGTTTTTTAAAGTCGAAAACGATGGTATCTTTACTAGCTGGTGGTTCAGCCCCAACGCGAACAAATTTTGGTTTTCAAACCCATTTTGCATACAGGAGCGAAAAGAACGCGATAGAATAGAAAGCTACGAAATACAATACGATATGGCAGTTGATTATACCTTCAATGCTCTGGAGGATTTATGCTGGTTGAGACTATTTCGCCAACACAGAATCCTGGAAAAACCCCATGTCCAGTTTGCATTGCGGCTCATTTCTAAACACCTTTTCCAAGCTCGCGTTTTTGTCAGCGTAACCCAATTTTTTACGACTATTAACAACCCCCAAAACAATAGCTCGGTCCGAATAAGTAGATTTACAACGTGGATAGTTCCCCCGCAAACCTTTTCTAAAATAGAGTGTCCGTACGGACCCATACATCACGCTTCGGTGAAATGTACAGCGCGTTATTGGTATTACGGAGGCTATTGTTTTCACGAAGAAGCGTTCTATAGACGTGTCTTAGACATGTGTTTTAAATTATGCTTGCTGCAACTCACGAGGATAAATAGACCGTGCCCTAAAGAAAAGACTCACTTTCGACAGTCCTTAGCTAGATGGTATTTAAAGAAAGCCATGTATATAGCGGGCGTAGCTCGCCTATATTGCAATACCACCTGGTGTTTAACATTATCAGACATTATGCAAGGACTGATAGACAGCGACGCGTTACCCTTTTTAGTAACGTTGATTTAAAATAATTGAATGGTCAAGCGACGGTGAAGATTTAAAACGGCCGGCGGATAAAGACAAACAGTGAGCTCAAGAATTACAATAACAAACTGGTCCTTAGATTTGATAATTACCCGAATTATATGTTTTTTAATATTAAGGCTGTTAATTTATTCTGTAGTATATTAGAATAGGGTTATAATTAACTTTGCGTAGTTATATATAAGTTCCAGTTTAAATAGTACAGAGACTAGTTGCGATAATACAATTGTGGTGAAATTTTTTTTTATTAGAAATTCTAATCCATCTTTAAAGCGCCTTTATTCTCCAAAAAAAAATGTAAGTAATATATTTGATATAAATATATTTGATATAAATATATTTGTATGTATTTCTTTTCAAAACTTTGGTGATAATTTAGGGCCAGCGTCGAGAGCTTTGTGGACGTTATTAAGAAGCAAGGCTATGCCCTCATGCCCCGTAACGGGCATCTTTATTGTCCACATTGCGAAGGGACATTAAAGGATATGCCCGACTATGGCCAATTAAATTACTATTGCACGACGCGCGAATGTAATTATTTTAGAAAATGCGTTTTAGTCCAGTGCAAACAATATATCAGTTTTGCCAAGCGTAGCGACCAGCGGCATTTGCTTAGCACACGGAACTTTTGTTCACTTTGCGGTGAATTTAAGTACCGTGTAAAAGACATATGCCCGTGTTACGAGTGGTCCTGTGATTGACAGGTAATTCTCAATTGGTACTATTATTTGTTTTAAAAAGTGTAAATTTTTGACTGAATGTTACTGTATAAAATTTAGGTTAAGTCTCAACACAAGGATGCTGTTGTTTTTTATTTTTTAATTAATTTTATATTTTTTATGTTAATTATTTTAGTTATTTAAATTCTATTTTTCTATGTTAATTTTTTCAGTTATTGAATATTTTATTTTTCTATGTTAATTTTTTAGTTATTTAATATATTATTTTTGTTAGTGATTAAAATATATTAGTTTTAAAATAAATTATTTATAAAAATATGGTTTTATCATTTTAATTATTGTATTTTGACATGCAAATGTATACATAAAAAAAAAGGTTCATATTGATACAAGACGTATTAATTCTCATCTAAATTACCTTTATAACCTCAAAAAAAATAATCGCACTAAAGTTTACTTTAAAATTAGACAGATCTTAATGTCTGGAAGTTTTAAAAAACCTTTAATAATCTCTGAATAGCGGGAACAGGCAAGAGGTCTTTAAAAAACCTGTTCTCATTTTTTAAAGAAATGTCTGGAAATTAGTTTAGCCTAAAGTGTTTAAGAGAGTAGTAATGCGGTAAAATGTTGTGTCTCGTGTGATGATTTCATAAGCGAATAATATTACAGCCATTTATAAATACTGGACGACATAACACAGCGATGCATCAGCAATTTGACCCATCATATTAGAAGACGTTTAAAAAATCTCCAGTTTAAGCAACAAAATAAGCAATTAAAACAAGCCTAATGATTCTCTTTCGGGGACAAACAACTTGGAACTATTTTCTGTAACGAATTGCCTTCAATAATTTAAGCGAGGTCAACTTGGTCTAGATTATTTCGATGCTGGAAAAATTAAATATTAACATTGGATTTCATTTAGAAAGCTTTTCACGCTTCAAAATTTGAATTTAGTTCACAATTGGTCAGTTATCTAGGGTAAAAGTTAAGTAATACTTCAGGCCTTTTCACGCCAGCGAATGTTTGTAAATTTGTTCTAGTTTAGACCGTGCTGCTGACTTGGGTGTAACAATTTTTTCAAATATATTAGTACTTCTTCCGCCACTTAGATGTACAAAAACAACTAAATTCAATTTGATAAAATACGTTTTATGTTAACGGAACATTTATATTCAACAGGGCTCGTTCGTTAAGGTGTTAAAAATTTAATAATAAATGCATGCATGTTTTAAAAAATTGAAAATAGGCAGAGATTTTGCATGACTTTTTTTCCTTCATTACATTTGCAAGTGTATTTGGAACTATCTTGAGACACAGAACAAAAAATATCCGTACATTCGCAACTAATATCCAGAACACAATGCGCGTTATTTTTGGCTCAAATTTCCTTCCCCTCTCACTCGCAACCATCCTCGCATTTTTCCGTTTTCACTTAAGACCAATCCCGGGTAACACTCGCATTTATAAGTACTGTTATCGGAAGAATTGGGGTTGCAAACGGTTTTGATGTCGGAAAAATTATCATTTCCCTCGATTTCGCATATATCGACGCACTACAAATCGGAATCAGGGATCAAACCAATGGAACATTGGCAATAATACGTGGCGTTATTAGATTCATTAACGTGACATTCTGCATTAAGATTCTGACATTCAATATCCCCTTTTGCTTCGCCAATGTCAACGCAAATGCTAGCCTGACTATCATAGTGACCAGCTGAGCATTCGCAGTAAAATGTAGTATTTTCATGACTCGATACGACGCATTCGGCTTTAAGCTCTGAGCAGGCATTATCTCCCATAGTTTTACAAATATTTTCGCATGTTTGGGTATTATCCTCGAACAGTCCAGCATGACATTCGCAGTAATACGTTGAGTTATTAGTTTCATCAACACGGCATTCGACTTTAAAATCCTGGCATTCACTGTCACCTTTTACTCGGTAGATATCACCTCAAATTAGGTTTTTTTCATCTTCGAATAGCCCGGCGGGACATTCACAGTAATAGGTTGATGTGTCAGTTTGATTAACGGCATTTTGCTCTACGATTTTGCCACTCACTTTCTTTTAAAAACATTAAAAATCCCCAGCGATTTTTAAAATGCATGAATTTTTTAGCGTGACATTCGGTATTAAGATTATGACATTCAAAAGCTGCTAAAAATTTTATAACAAAGGCATGAATTTTTTTAAGAAAAATTTTAAATTTTAAAATTTTTTAAAATTTTAAAAATCACCGGGGATTTTTAAAATTTTTCTTAAAAAAATTCATGCCTTTGTTATAAAATTTTTAGCAGCTTTTGAATGTCATAATCTTAATACCGAATGTCACGCTAAAAAATTCATGCATTTTAAAAATCGCTGGGGATTTTTAATGTTTTTAAAAGAGAGTGAGTGGCAAAATCGTAGAGCAAAATGCCGTTAATCAAACTGACACATCAACCTATTACTGTGAATGTCCCGCCGGGCTATTCGAAGATGAAAAAAACCTAATTTGAGGTGATATCTACCGAGTAAAAGGTGACAGTGAATGCCAGGATTTTAAAGTCGAATGCCGTGTTGATGAAACTAATAACTCAACGTATTACTGCGAATGTCATGCTGGACTGTTCGAGGATAATACCCAAACATGCGAAAATATTTGTAAAACTATGGGAGATAATGCCTGCTCAGAGCTTAAAGCCGAATGCGTCGTATCGAGTCATGAAAATACTACATTTTACTGCGAATGCTCAGCTGGTCACTATGATAGTCAGGCTAGCATTTGCGTTGACATTGGCGAAGCAAAAGGGGATATTGAATGTCAGAATCTTAATGCAGAATGTCACGTTAATGAATCTAATAACGCCACGTATTATTGCCAATGTTCCATTGGTTTGATCCCTGATTCCGATTTGTAGTGCGTCGATATATGCGAAATCGAGGGAAATGATAATTTTTCCGACATCAAAACCGTTTGCAACCCCAATTCTTCCGATAACAGTACTTATAAATGCGAGTGTTACCCGGGATTGGTCTTAAGTGAAAACGGAAAAATGCGAGGATGGTTGCGAGTGAGAGGGGAAGGAAATTTGAGCCAAAAATAACGCGCATTGTGTTCTGGATATTAGTTGCGAATGTACGGATATTTTTTGTTCTGTGTCTCAAGATAGTTCCAAATACACTTGCAAATGTAATGAAGGAAAAAAAAGTCATGCAAAATCTCTGCCTATTTTCAATTTTTTAAAAAATGCATGCATTTATTATTAAATTTTTAACACCTTAACGAACGAGCCCTGTTGAATATAAATGTTCCGTTAACATAAAACGTATTTTATCAAATTGAATTTAGTTGTTTTTGTACATCTAAGTGGCGGAAGAAGTACTAATATATTTGAAAAAATTGTTACACCCAAGTCAGCAGCACGGTCTAAACTAGAACAAATTTACAAACATTCGCTGGCGTGAAAAGGCCTGAAGTATTACTTAACTTTTACCCTAGATAACTGACCAATTGTGAACTAAATTCAAATTTTGAAGCGTGAAAAGCTTTCTAAATGAAATCCAATGTTAATATTTAATTTTTCCAGCATCGAAATAATTTAGACCAAGTTGACCTCGCTTAAATTATTGAAGGCAATTCGTTACAGAAAATAGTTCCAAGTTGTTTGTCCCCGAAAGAGAATCATTAGGCTTGTTTTAATTGCTTATTTTGTTGCTTAAACTGGAGATTTTTTTAAACGTCTTCTAATATGATGGGTCAAATTGCTGATGCATCGCTGTGTTATGTCGTCCAGTATTTATAAATGGCTGTAATATTATTCGCTTATGAAATCATCACACGAGACACAACATTTTACCGCATTACTACTCTCTTAAACACTTTAGGCTAAACTAATTTCCAGACAATTCTTTAAAAAATGAGAACAGGTTTTTTAAAGACCTCTTGCCTGTTCCCGCTATTCAGAGATTATTAAAGGTTTTTTAAAACTTCCAGACATTAAGATCTGTCTAATTTTAAAGTAAACTTTAGTGCGATTATTTTTTTTTGAGGTTATAAAGGTAATTTAGATGAGAATTAATACGTCTTGTATCAATATGAACCTTTTTTTTTATGTATACATTTGCATGTCAAAATACAATAATTAAAATGATAAAACCATATTTTTATAAATAATTTATTTTAAAACTAATATATTTTAATCACTAACAAAAATAATATATTAAATAACTAAAAAATTAACATAGAAAAATAAAATATTCAATAACTGAAAAAATTAACATAGAAAAATAGAATTTAAATAACTAAAATAATTAACATAAAAAATATAAAATTAATTAAAAAATAAAAAACAACAGCATCCTTGTGTTGAGACTTAACCTAAATTTTATACAGTAACATTCAGTCAAAAATTTACACTTTTTAAAACAAATAATAGTACCAATTGAGAATTACCTGTCAATCACAGGACCACTCGTAACACGGGCATATGTCTTTTACACGGTACTTAAATTCACCGCAAAGTGAACAAAAGTTCCGTGTGCTAAGCAAATGCCGCTGGTCGCTACGCTTGGCAAAACTGATATATTGTTTGCACTGGACTAAAACGCATTTTCTAAAATAATTACATTCGCGCGTCGTGCAATAGTAATTTAATTGGCCATAGTCGGGCATATCCTTTAATGTCCCTTCGCAATGTGGACAATAAAGATGCCCGTTACGGGGCATGAGGGCAGAGCCTTGCTTCTTAATAACGTCCACAAAGCTCTCGACGCTGGCCCTAAATTATCACCAAAGTTTTAAAAAGAAATACATACAAATATATTTATATCAAATATATTTATATCAAATATATTACTTACATTTTTTTTGGAGAATAAAGGCGCTTTAAAGATGGATTAGAATTTCTAATAAAAAAAAAATTTCACCACAATTGTATTATCGCAACTAGTCTCTGTACTATTTAAACTGGAACTTATATATAACTACGCAAAGTTAATTATAACCCTATTCTAATATACTACAGAATAAATTAACAGCCTTAATATTAAAAAACATATAATTCGGGTAATTATCAAATCTAAGGACCAGTTTGTTATTGTAATTCTTGAGCTCACTGTTTGTCTTTATCCGCCGGCCGTTTTAAATCTTCACCGTCGCTTGACCATTCAATTATTTTAAATCAACGTTACTAAAAAGGGTAACGCGTCGCTGTCTATCAGTCCTTGCATAATGTCTGATAATGTTAAACACCAGGTGGTATTGCAATATAGGCGAGCTACGCCCGCTATATACATGGCTTTCTTTAAATACCATCTAGCTAAGGACTGTCGAAAGTGAGTCTTTTCTTTAGGGCACGGTCTATTTATCCTCGTGAGTTGCAGCAAGCATAATTTAAAACACATGTCTAAGACACGTCTATAGAACGCTTCTTCGTGAAAACAATAGCCTCCGTAATACCAATAACGCGCTGTACATTTCACCGAAGCGTGATGTATGGGTCCGTACGGACACTCTATTTTAGAAAAGGTTTGCGGGGGAACTATCCACGTTGTAAATCTACTTATTCGGACCGAGCTATTGTTTTGGGGGTTGTTAATAGTCGTAAAAAATTGGGTTACGCTGACAAAAACGCGAGCTTGGAAAAGGTGTTTAGAAATGAGCCGCAATGCAAACTGGACATGGGGTTTTTCCAGGATTCTGTGTTGGCGAAATAGTCTCAACCAGCATAAATCCTCCAGAGCATTGAAGGTATAATCAACTGCCATATCGTATTGTATTTCGTAGCTTTCTATTCTATCGCGTTCTTTTCGCTCCTGTATGCAAAATGGGTTTGAAAACCAAAATTTGTTCGCGTTGGGGCTGAACCACCAGCTAGTAAAGATACCATCGTTTTCGACTTTAAAAAACATATGGTCCGTGTAATTGGAACAACCTCTAACGAGAGCGTGGAGTAAATTCGCGTCAGGTCTATAATGGTGATTATAGACGTCTTGAATCGTAAACACTAAGAAAGAAGCATTGTATGCCCCTGTCATTTTACGCCAAATATTCCTTTTCTGCGCGTCCGTTAAAGTATTTTTATCCCAAACATCTCTAAATAAATCATCCCAAGTAAAATCCTTTAAATCAGGATTGTCATAGAGCTTTCTATTCACCCTCCATATCATAGAGCGACCGCAAGGAATTAAACTAAACATTACTTACAAGTGTTTAAGAGCTTGTAAAGCGACAGAAAGCGTCTAGAAAATTTTCGAATGAAGAAAGTATCGAGACTGGTCTTAAATACTCCAAAAAATCGATATTATTTATGCCCCCCAAAAATACATTTTTATTTATTGTGGAGTTGATACTAAAAATTATAAAGGATGATGCCATACCTGCCTATATAAAAAATACTCCTATAGTTTAATATTAATATACAATTATTTAGATTTATATCATATTAAAAAACCCTTTTTCTCCCTCCCAAAATAATTACTTTTAACCTTCATTAAAATTTTTTCTTTATATAATGCGATCTTATGTGAATTATTCAAATTAAATTATTTAGAACACACCCAAACAAGCTTTTGCATACGAATAATATTTGTCCCCTCGGGCTTCTATCAAAGTAACTCCTTTTTAACCTTTTATATAACACGATCTCTTTGAATTATTTGCATACGAAAAAATCTTAGACCTCGGAGAGATTTCTAATTTTATGCCTAATTAACTTTTTCCTATTTATTGAATTTTAAAATCTTGAAAGTATTGGCTTATTCAAATTTAATTATTCAAAACACGCCCAAACAAGCTTCTGCATACAAAAAACTAGGACCTTGAGCTAAATAGAGATTTCTAACTTTATAAATATATATGTAAAAGTCAATTATGAATTTATTAGCGGAAAGTTTAACATCTACTCCTCCCATTATACAAGGTGTTTTTTCGCTTGCCATAAATCAAAATGTGCGAGTTAATACTCGAAAACCTGAGAAACACACGAAACAGTGTTACAATTAATTTGTCATATAGGACATGTCAAGAATTTTCTCTATTATAGTCGCTTTGTTTTTTTTCACCTTTCAGCCATAAATACATTAGGATTTTTTCTTTTGCGTTACCTTAGAGTTATATTTCAAAGTACATAACTTGTCAAAAATGATTGGCTAGCTTATTTTAATATTTATCTACGCTTCTAGTCATGTTTCTTATTTGTTTGGAAGAGTAACGGTTGCTTATTTCGATATATTTATAAACATAATCTCTAGAAGGACTATAATTAAGTCACAAAAGATTAAATGAATTATCCTATAATATCTATAATATTTTTTACTTAGAGACATGTATACTTATTACAGACTCCAAAGATAGCTCTAGTATAAAAATAGAAAAGGAAACAAATTTATTCAACACGTTAATTTTACAGCTTAAAAAATGAGTTACTAAGCAACAGTTTTTTTAAACCCCCCTCCACTCTCTAAAGTATATTCAATTTAATCACCTCTATGATTGACGTAATTATCATTGGCATCAATTTCAGAGGTTTGCCTCTAGCATAATATCCAACTGGGATTCCTTGTAATAGAAAAAATTGGACAGGTAAGCAATCTATGGGTGATTTTTTTTAAATCGAGACACATCCTTCCCTTATTTTATCCATTTCTTTGACCCACCCAACATGTAACTTTAAACCATTCCTAGGTATTTTGTAGTAAGGTAAACGTTTACGAAAATATTTCACTCCTCCCTTCAGGGTTATTTGCGAGTCTTTCGCCGCTAAAAGAGAAAGTAAATTACTCCGAAAAAAAACTGGCTTTCTGTAGTGGGGAAAAAAAGAAAATCAAGGCGAGTACAAGACTAGACGTAAAAAAGGGTGGGGTAACCTAATTTTTTTGCCGGTATATATACGGGTTTTTTAAATGTTAACAATTTAAACTTTTTGAAACCCTGAATGCGTCTCTCTTTACAATCGGTGAGTAACGGGGTAGAATCTCTTATTTTTTGGCGCGTAAACTATGGAAATATATTTAGGCTTAGCAATATATATTTGTGAGAAAATTTTCTTGAATATTTAAGTTGAATTCGACGGCGGTATCGCGAATCTTGTTGGCGATACTTTAATACCATCGTTAGCCCGTAAAAAGCGATAAAGAGGGGCTCGTCACTTCCAAAATTATGGATTCGCAGCCAAATGTTTTCTATATTAACAGTTTTCAAAAAAACAGGGATTTTTTGATGGCTAAGTTCCGAAGCGTGACTAGGTATGTACAGCCACTTGGTACGTACCAGACTCTAGCTAATTTCTTCTTTTTGTTGCAGCCCGCTTTTTGAGGATTATTAATATTTTGTCGAGATGTGGCTCGGATTTTTTCTCCGGGAATTACGCGGGCCCCCCAATGGGTTATCATTTACCTTTAATCTATGAGTTTCAATAGGCAAGGAAGCGAGTTTCTTGTCACATAATGGGGTTTTTCTGTAAAAGCTTTAGAGGAAATCTTTTTATATGCGACAAAAAACCCGCTTGTTTACTTGTCGAGATTCATAATCCAGGGGGGTCTGATGAGGGTTCTTTGGTGGCTCTCGTAAAGTAAAGTAGTTAAGGAATGCTAAAATAAGGGGGGATCCTGCTCTGCCTTACGCATTCTTGATGCAGATTAAATGTTTTGAGTTTTCGGAATGTGGAGCAGGATCTTCCCTTAAAGATCGTACTAATTGGCTAATATTTGAGGTTTTTTTTTCGCCTGACAAAAGGATGAAAATATTAGTTTTCCCGTCTTATTTGTCGTTGTTAAAGCTAAAAAATGTATAAAGATTTATTCTGTATCTAGTTTAAAACTCTAGTCTCGTTAAAATTGGTAAAACGCTTCCGGAAATATCTCTCACTGAAGACGCGAAGAATGACCTTCTTTTTTTAGAATCTCTTTTTTTTGCCCCTGGCTATATTGAGGCGAATAAAACTCGCGCCACTCCAAATTTCTCTCTCTTAACGGCTAAATGGAAAATTTAGGTATTTAGAAATGAATTCCTTTGTATAAATATATGGACACTTTAAGAACGCAAATAACGCCTTTGTTTGGCTACTCATTTGTTTATTTTGTATTTAATTTTTGTACAAGACGCAAGAGTAAATATCTTTTGTTTTTTTTAAAATGTGTGTCTGTTTTTTCATTAACTTTTGACTTAGAAGGAAACAAAGTTGATTTGTCTCAAAATCAAGTTTTTTTGCCGACGAATAATAAAAGACACTAAATTGATGGCGGGAAAATTTAAACAGCGACGTTGTGTACGTGTTCGAGTCAAGGTAAACCCGGTTAGTTAAGACTGGTTAATTGGGTACCCGTATTAATGGCGTAGTCAGGGTAAATAATCCAATCTAAGTACAATTAATAAAACAGTAACACCCTGAATACGAATTCAGGTTAATCCGGGCTTATTTATTGTTCCACCGGGATTCGAACCCGCTACCTCTTCGTTAATCGCATTAAAAAACCTTGCTTTTTGCCAACTAACCTCTTACAACATTTATTTTCGCTAAGCCAACGAGGTATCCTAGTTAAAACATCATCGTTGGAACATCTACATGGGTAAGTAATCAAACGGTAGCTGAACCATTAGTAATCCACCCATTATTAGTCCAATCAACGGGGGGATAAATCTATACTTGGACGAAACTTGGTTGGCCCAGCCTAGTTTAGGCTAGTTTTAACTTGTCTGGACAAAACTTGGTTGGCCCGGACAAGTTTGGGCGTGTTTTGACTTGTTTGGAAACCCTTAAATTAAAGTACAGTCAAAGGCGTAAAATAGCAAGCTGGCAGGGATTGTTTGTTTTGGTTTTTTTTCGTGGGCAACAACCTCTACATAGGCAAACCTAGACTGATCCGGGCTAGTTTTGATTTGTTCCATGGGTAAATTCCCTTAATAGTTACTAAAAAAGCCCGCTAGAAGGCAGGGCTCGAGGTCATGTATAATTAAGTTTTGGTTTGAGTCATAGTCTGGAGGATGACGTCATAGTCACCCAGGTTGAAAGCACCCTCTCTGACTAGGTCTGGTCCGGCCTTGTTTTAATTGATTCTATGGATGAATTACCTTAATAGTTACTAAAATAGCCCACTAGAAGGCCAATAAATATGGTACCAATAATTTAATATTAGTTGAGAGGATGACATCATAGTTGGCCAGGGAAAAAACATCCTTTACTAGTAGGGATGGTCCCAACTTGTTTATGTCCATTGAACGGGTTACGGCTATTAATGGTTACTAAAATAGTCCGCTAGAAGGCGGGGCTGGAGAGAAGTTTTTTAAATATGGCGCCAATAATTTCATATTAGTTTGAGTTGGAAGGATGACGTCATGGATGTTCAGGTTGAAAGCACCTTTACCGGTAGGGCCGGTAGTCCGAGCTTGTTTGGAGGGTTATTAAATAGGTCATTTACCCTTAATAACACGCTGGAAGGTAGGACTGGAGGTAAGCTTTTTTAAAGTCCGGGCTGGTTTGGGTTTATTAAAGGGGTACCGCCCATTACTAGCACCCTAGCAGGCAGGGTAAGATTGGAGGATGACGCCAAGGTTGAATATAGCTTGTTTTTGTTTTGATTAAGAAGATGACGTCATGGGTGTTGAAAATAACACAAGGTAGGAACTCGTGGTAGTCTGGAGCTATTAAAAGGGGGGTAAAAACCCCCTTAATAGCATGGTGGAAGGCAGGGTAAGTCAGGTAGGATTTTTATGGTTCAATCTTTGGTTGGAGGGTTAATCCGGGCTTGTTTGGGGAAAAATGGGGTAAAACCGACCCCCGTTAATATTCATAGACGGTGACATAGCACGGTGGAAGGCAGGGTATGTCAGGTAAGATTTTCTCATACAATAACGTAATCTTGGGTCTTAAATTTAAACGGGGATCTTGCAAAAAGAACTTCACCCTCCGAGGGTTAGCCGAGCTTGTTTTGGGGGAAAAGTGGGTAAAACCCCTCTAAAGAGTCATAGCATGCTGGAAGGTAGGGTTGATCAGGTAGGAATTTAGCTTAATCTTTGTTTGGAAGTTTGGTTTGAGTCTGGTGGATGGGGAGAGGGCGGCCATCTTGGGGTGGCGGCCATCTTGGATCTCTGCATATCTAGGTAGCTATCACTACTCAGAATACACAGATTCACGTTGTGAACGAAGGAAACTGAGCCCCTTGAGTCTGGCGCCTTAGACCGCTCGGCCATCCTGACATGGATTCTTTCAATTGGGACGTTTTATAAATTAAATCTATTCTAGTTAATTTCATAAAACATATCGTGTCAGAAGTGGGATTCGAACCCACGCTCTCATACGAGGACCAGAATACACAGATACACATCGGGAAGGAATGAAACTAAGCCTTTCGAGTCTGGCGCATTAGACCACTCGGCCATCCTGACATGGTTATATCTAGTTAGGACGTTTTAAATTACATCTCTTCCAGTTATTTTCATAAAACATATCGTGTCAGAAATGGGATTCGAAACCACGCCCTCATACGAGGACCAGAATACACAGATTCACGTTGTGAACGAAGGAAACAGAGCCCCTTGAGTCTGGCGTCTTAGACCGCTCGGCCATCCTGACATGGATTCTTTCAATTGGGACGTTTTATAAATTACATCTATTCTAGTTAATTTCATAAAACATATCGTGTCAGAAGTGGGATTCGAACCCACGCTCTCATACGAGGACCAGAATACACAGATTCACGTTGCGAACGATGGAAACTGAGTCCCTTGAGTCTGGCGACTTAGACCGCTCGGCCACTCCGACTTGTATTCATTCTATTGGGACGTTTTATAAATTACATCTCTTCCAGTTAATTTCATAAAACATATCGTGTCAGAAGCGGGATTCGAACCCAGACCCTCATTCGAGGTCCAGAATACACAGATACACATCGGGAAGGAATGAAACTAAGCCCCTTGAGTCTGGCGCCTTAGACCGCTCGGCCACCCTGACTTGGATTCATTCAATTGGGACGTTTTACAAATTACATCTCTTCCAGTTAATTTCATAAAACTTATCGTGTCAGAAGTGGGATTCGAACCCACGCCCTCATACGAGGACTAGAATACACAGACTCACGTTGTGAAATAAGGAAACTGAGCCCCTTGAGTCTGGCGCCTTAGACCGCCCGGCCACCCTGACTTGGATTCATTCAATTGGGACGTTTTATAAATTACATCTCTTCCAGTTAATTTCATAAAACATATCGTGTCAGAAGTGGGATTCGAACCCACGCTCTAATACGAGGACAAGAATACACAGATTCACGTTGCGAACGATGGAAACTGAGTCCCTTGAGTCTGGCGCCTTAGACCGCTCGGCCACCCCGACTTGGATTCATTCTATTGGGACGTTTTATAAATTACATCTCTTCCAGTTAATTTCATAAAACATATCGTGTCAGAAGTGGGATTCGAACCCAGGCTCTCATTCGAGGACCAGAATACACAGATTCACGTTGTGAACGAAGGAAACTGAGCCCCTTGAGTCTGGCGCCTTAGACCACTCGGCCACCCCGACTTGGATTCGTCCAATTGGGATGTTTTATAAATTACATCTCTTCCAGTTAATTTCATAAAACATATCGTGTCAGAAGTGGGATTCGAACCCACGCCCTCATTCGAGGGCCAGAATACACAGATTCACGTTGTGAACGAAGGAAACTTAGCCCTTTGAGTCTGGCGCCTTAGACCGCTCGGCCACCCTAACTTGGATTCATTCAATTGGGATGTTTTATAAATTACATCTCTTCCAGTTAATTTCATAAAACATATCGTGTCAGAAGTGGGATTCGAACCCACGCCCTCATACGAAGAGCAGAATACACAGATTCACGTTAAGAACGAAGGAAACTGAGCCCCTTGAGTCTGGCGCCGTAGACCGTTCGGCCACCCCGACTTGGATTCGTTCAATTGGGACGTTTTATAAATTATATCTCTTCCAGTTAATTTCATAAAACATATCGTGTCAGAAGTGGGATTCGAACCCAGGCCCTCATACGAGGACCAGTATACACAGATTCACGTTGTGAACGAAGGAAACTTAGCCCCTTGAGTCTGGCGCCTTAGACCACTCGGCCACCCCGACTTGGATTCATTCAACTGGGACGTTTTATACATTACATCTCTTCCAGTTAATTTCATAAAACAAATCGTGTCAGAAGTGGGATTCGAACCCACGCCCTCATACGAGGACCAGAATACACAGATTCACGTTGTGAACGAAGGAAACTGAGCCCCTTGAGTCTGGCGCCTTAGACCGCTCGGCCATCCTGACATGGATTGTTTCAATTGGGACGTTTTATAAATTACATTTATTCTAGTTAATTTCATAAAACATATCGTGTCAGAAGTGGGATTCGAACCCACGCCCTCATACGATGACCAGAATACACAAATTCACATTGCGAACGAAGGAATCTGAGCCCCTTGAGTCTGGCGCCTTAGACCACTCGGCCACCCTAACTTGGATTCGTTCAATTGGGACGTTTTATAAATTACATCTCTTCCAGTTAATTTCATAAAACATATCGTGTCAGAAGTGGGACTCGAACCCACGCCCTCATACGAGGACCAGAATACACAGATTCACGTTGTGAACGAAGGAAACTGAGCCCCTTGAGTCTGGCGCCTTAGACCGCTCGGCCATCCTGACATGGATTCTTTCAATTGGGACGTTTTATAAATTAAATCTATTCTTGTTAATTTCATAAAACATATCGTGTCAGAAGTGGGATTCGAACCCACGCTCTCATACGAGGACCAGAATACACAGATACACATCGGGAAGGAATGAAACTAAGCCTTTCGAGTCTGGCGCATTAGACCACTCGGCCATCCTGACATGGTTATATATAGTTAGGACGTTTTAAATTACATCTCTTCCAGTTATTTTCATAAAACATATCGTGTCAGAAATGGGATTCGAACCCACGCCCTCATACGAGGACCAGAATACACAGACTCACGTTGTGAACGAAGGAAACAGAGCCCCTTGAGTCTGGCGCCTTAGACCGCTCGGCCACCCCGACTTGGATTCATTCAATTGGGACGTTTTATAAATTACATCTATTCTAGTTAATTTCATAAAACATATCCTGTCAGAAGTGGGATTCGAACCCACGCTCTCATACGAGGACCAGAATACACAGATTCACGTTGCGAACGATGGAAATTGAGTCCCTTGAGTCTGGCGACTTAGACCGCTCGGCCACTCCGACTTGGATTCATTCTATTGGGACGTTTTATAAATTACATCTCTTCCAGTTAATTTCATAAAACATATCGTGTCAGAAGCGGGATTCGAACCCAGACCCTCATTCGAGGTCCAGAATACACAGATACACATCGGGAAGGAATGAAACTAAGCCCCTTGAGTCTGGCGCCTTAGACCGCTCGGCCACCCTGACTTGGATTCATTCAATTGGGACGTTTTACAAATTACATCTCTTCCAGTTAATTTCATAAAACTTATCGTGTCAGAAGTGGGATTCGAACCCACGCCCTCATACGAGGACTAGAATACACAGACTCACGTTGTGAACGAAGGAAACTGAGCCCCTTGAGTCTGGCGCCTTAGACCGCCCGGCCACCCTGACTTAGATTCATTCAATTGGGACGTTTTATAAATTACATCTCTTCCAGTTAATTTCATAAAACATATCGTGTCAGAAGTGGGACTCGAACCCACGCCCTCATACGAGGACCAGAATACACAGATTCACGTTGTGAACGAAGGAAACTGAGCCCCTTGAGTCTGGCGCCTTAGACCGCTCGGCCATCCTGACATGGATTCTTTCAATTGGGACGTTTTATAAATTAAATCTATTCTTGTTAATTTCATAAAACATATCGTGTCAGAAGTGGGATTCGAACCCACGCTCTCATACGAGGACCAGAATACACAGATACACATCGGGAAGGAATGAAACTAAGCCTTTCGAGTCTGGCGCATTAGACCACTCGGCCATCCTGACATGGTTATATATAGTTAGGACGTTTTAAATTACATCTCTTCCAGTTATTTTCATAAAACATATCGTGTCAGAAATGGGATTCGAACCCACGCCCTCATACGAGGACCAGAATACACAGACTCACGTTGTGAACGAAGGAAACAGAGCCCCTTGAGTCTGGCGCCTTAGACCGCTCGGCCACCCCGACTTGGATTCATTCAATTGGGACGTTTTATAAATTACATCTATTCTAGTTAATTTCATAAAACATATCCTGTCAGAAGTGGGATTCGAACCCACGCTCTCATACGAGGACCAGAATACACAGATTCACGTTGCGAACGATGGAAATTGAGTCCCTTGAGTCTGGCGACTTAGACCGCTCGGCCACTCCGACTTGGATTCATTCTATTGGGACGTTTTATAAATTACATCTCTTCCAGTTAATTTCATAAAACATATCGTGTCAGAAGCGGGATTCGAACCCAGACCCTCATTCGAGGTCCAGAATACACAGATACACATCGGGAAGGAATGAAACTAAGCCCCTTGAGTCTGGCGCCTTAGACCGCTCGGCCACCCTGACTTGGATTCATTCAATTGGGACGTTTTACAAATTACATCTCTTCCAGTTAATTTCATAAAACTTATCGTGTCAGAAGTGGGATTCGAACCCACGCCCTCATACGAGGACTAGAATACACAGACTCACGTTGTGAACGAAGGAAACTGAGCCCCTTGAGTCTGGCGCCTTAGACCGCCCGGCCACCCTGACTTAGATTCATTCAATTGGGACGTTTTATAAATTACATCTCTTCCAGTTAATTTCATAAAACATATCGTGTCAGAAGTGGGATTCGAACCCATGCTCTAATACGAGGACAAGAATACACAGATTCACGTTGCGAACGATGGAAACTGAGTCCCTTGAGTCTGGCGCCTTAGACCGCTCGGCCACCCCGACTTGGATTCATTCTATTGGGACGTTTTATAAATTACATCTCTTCCAGTTAATTTCATAAAACATATCGTGTCAGAAGTGGGATTCGAACCCAGGCCCTCATTCGAGGGCCAGAATACACAGATTCACGTTGTGAACGAAGGAAACTTAGCCCTTTGAGTCTGGCGCCTTAGACCGCTCGGCCACGCTAACTTGGATTCATTCAATTGGGATGTTTTATAAATTACATTTCTTCCAGTTAATTTCATAAAACATATCGTGTCAGAAGTGGGACTCGAACCCACGCCCTCATACGAGGACCAGAATACACAGATTCACGTTGTGAACGAAGGAAACTGAGCCCCTTGAGTCTGGCGCCTTAGACCGCTCGGCCATCCTGACATGGATTCTTTCAATTGGGACGTTTTATAAATTAAATCTATTCTAGTTAATTTCATAAAACATATCGTGTCAGAAGTGGGATTCGAACCCACGCTCTCATACGAGGACCAGAATACACAGATACACATCGGGAAGGAATGAAACTAAGCCTTTCGAGTCTGGCGCATTAGACCACTCGGCCATCCTGACATGGTTATATCTAGTTAGGACGTTTTAAATTACATCTCTTCCAGTTATTTTCATAAAACATATCGTGTCAGAAATGGGATTCGAAACCACGCCCTCATACGAGGACCAGAATACACAGATTCACGTTGTGAACGAAGGAAACAGAGCCCCTTGAGTCTGGCGTCTTAGACCGCTCGGCCATCCTGACATGGATTCTTTCAATTGGGACGTTTTATAAATTACATCTATTCTAGTTAATTTCATAAAACATATCGTGTAAGAAGTGGGATTCGAACCCACGCTCTCATACGAAGACCAGAATACACAGATTCACGTTGCGAACGATGGAAACTGAGTCCCTTGAGTCTGGCGACTTAGACCGCTCGGCCACTCCGACTTGGATTCATTCTATTGGGACGTTTTATAAATTACATCTCTTCCAGTTAATTTCATAAAACATATCGTGTCAGAAGCGGGATTCGAACCCAGACCCTCATTCGAGGTCCAGAATACACAGATACACATCGGGAAGGAATGAAACTAAGCCCCTTGAGTCTGGCGCCTTAGACCGCTCGGCCATCCTGACATGGATTCTTTCAATTGGGACGTTTTATAAATTAAATCTATTCTAGTTAATTTCATAAAACATATCGTGTCAGAAGTGGGATTCGAACCCACGCTCTCATACGAGGACCAGAATACACAGATACACATCGGGAAGGAATGAAACTAAGCCTTTCGAGTCTGGCGCATTAGACCACTCGGCCATCCTGACATGGTTATATCTAGTTAGGACGTTTTAAATTACATCTCTTCCAGTTATTTTCATAAAACATATCGTGTCAGAAGTGGGATTCGAACCCACGCCCTCATACGAGGACTAGAATACACAGACTCACGTTGTGAACGAAGGAAACTGAGCCCCTTGAGTCTGGCGCCTTAGACCGCCCGGCCACCCTGACTTGGATTCATTCAATTGGGACGTTTTATAAATTACATCTCTTCCAGTTAATTTCATAAAACATATCGTGTCAGAAGTGGGATTCGAACCCACGCTCTAATACGACGACAAGAATACACAGATTCACGTTGCGAACGATGGAAACTGAGTCCCTTGAGTCTGGCGCCTTAGACCGCTCGGCCACCCCGACTTGGATTCATTCTATTGGGACGTTTTATAAATTACATCTCTTCCAGTTAATTTCATAAAACATATCGTGTCAGAAGTGGGATTCGAACCCAGGCCCTCATTCGAGGACCAGAATACACAGATTCACGTTGCGAACGATGGAAACTGTGACCCTTGAGTCTGGCGCCTTAGACCGCTCGGCCATCCCGACTTGGATTCATTCAATTGGGACGTTTTATAAATTACATCTCTTCCAGTTAAAATCATAAAACATATCGTGTCAGAAGTGGGATTCGAACCCACGCCCTCATACGAGGACCAGAATACACAGATTCACGTTGTGAACGAAGGAAACTGAGCCCCTTGAGTCTGGCGCCTTAGACCGCTCGGCCATCCTGACATGGATTGTTTCAATTGGGACGTTTTATAAATTACATTTATTCTAGTTAATTTCATAAAACATATCGTGTCAGAAGTGGGATTCGAACCCACGCCCTCATACGATGACCAGAATACACAAATTCACATTGCGAACGAAGGAATCTGAGCCCCTTGAGTCTGGCGCCTTAGACCACTCGGCCACCCTAACTTGGATTCGTTCAATTGGGACGTTTTATAAATTACATCTCTTCCAGTTAATTTCATAAAACATATCGTGTCAGAAGTGGGACTCGAACCCACGCCCTCATTCGAGGGCCAGAATACACAGATTCACAATGTGAACGATGGAAACTGAGCCCCTTGAGTCTGGCGCCTTAGACCACTCGGCCACCATAACTTGGATTCGTTCAATTGGGATGTTTTATAAATTACATCTCTTCCAGTTAATTTCATAAAACATATCGTGTCAAAAGTGGGACTCGAACCCACGCCCTCATACGAGGACCAGAATACACAGATTCACGTTGTGAACGAAGGAAACTGAGCCCCTTGAGTCTGGCGCCTTAGACCGCTCGGCCATCCTGACATGGATTCTTTCAATTGGGACGTTTTATAAATTAAATCTATTCTTGTTAATTTCATAAAACATATCGTGTCAGAAGTGGGATTCGAACCCACGCTCTCATACGAGGACCAGAATACACAGATACACATCGGGAAGGAATGAAACTAAGCCTTTCGAGTCTGGCGCATTAGACCACTCGGCCATCCTGACATGGTTATATCTAGTTAGGACGTTTTAAATTACATCTCTTCCAGTTATTTTCATAAAACATATCGTGTCAGAAATGGGATTCGAACCCACGCCCTCATACGAGGACCAGAATACACAGATTCACGTTGTGAACGAAGGAAACAGAGCCCCTTGAGTCTGGCGCCTTAGACCGCTCGGCCACCCCGACTTGCATTGATTCAATTGGGACGTTTTATAAATTACATCTATTCTAGTTAATTTCATAAAACATATCCTGTCAGAAGTGGGATTCGAACCTCGCCCTCATACGAGGACTAGAATACACAGACTCACGTTGTGAACGATGGAAACTGAGTCCCTTGAGTCTGGCGCCTTAGACCGCTCGGCCACCCCGACTTGGATTCATTCTATTGGGACGTTTTATAAATTACATCTCTTCCAGTTAATTTCATAAAATATATCGTGTCAGAAGTGGGATTCGAACCCACGCTCTAATACGAGGACAAGAATACACAGATTCACGTTGCGAACGATGGAAACTGAGTCCCTCGAGTCTGGCGCCTTAGACCGCTCGGCCACCCCGACTTGGATTCATTCAATTGGGACGTTTTATAAATTACATCTCTTCCAGTTAATTTCATAAAACATATCGTGTCAGAAGCGGGATTCGAACCCAGACCCTCATTCGAGGTCCAGAATACACAGATACACATCGGGAAGGAATGAAACTAAGCCCCTTGAGTCTGGCGCCTTAGACCGCTCGGCCACCCTGACTTGGATTCATTCAATTGGGACGTTTTACAAATTACATCTCTTCCAGTTAATTTCATAAAACTTATCGTGTCAGAAGTGGGATTCGAACCCACGCCCTCATACGAGGACTAGAATACACAGACTCACGTTGTGAACGAAGGAAACTGAGCCCCTTGAGTCTGGCGCCTTAGACCGCCCGGCCACCCTGACTTGGATTCATTCAATTGGGACGTTTTATAAATTACATCTCTTCCAGTTAATTTCATAAAACATATCGTGTCAGAAGTGGGATTCGAACCCACGCTCTAATACGAGGACAAGAATACACAGATTCACGTTGCGAACGATGGAAACTGAGTCCCTTGAGTCTGGCGCCTTAGACCGCCCGGCCACCCTGACTTGGATTCATTCAATTGGGACGTTTTATAAATTACATCTTTTCCAGTTAATTTCATAAAATATATCGTGTCAGAAGTGGGATTCGAACCCACGCTCTAATACGAGGACAAGAATACACAGATTCACGTTGCGAACGATGGAAACTGAGTCCCTTGAGTCTGGCGCCTTAGACCGCTCGGCCACCCCGACTTGGATTCATTCTATTGGGACGTTTTATAAATTACATCTCTTCCAGTTAATTTCATAAAACATATCTTGTCAGAAGTGGGATTCGAACCCAGGCCCTCATTCGAGGACCAGAATACACAGATTCACGTTGCGAACGATGGAAACTGAGTCCCTTGAGTCTGGCGCCTTAGACCGCTCGGCCACCCCGACTTGGATTCATTCAATTGGGACGTTTTATAAATTACATCTCTTCCAGTTAATTTCATAAAACATATCGTGTCAGAAGCGGGATTCGAACCCAGACCCTCATTCGAGGTCCAGAATACACAGATACACATCGGGAAGGAATGAAACTAAGCCCCTTGAGTCTGGCGCCTTAGACCGCTCGGCCACCCTGACTTGGATTCATTCAATTGGGACGTTTTACAAATTACATCTCTTCCAGTTAATTTCATAAAACTTATCGTGTCAGAAGTGGGATTCGAACCCACGCCCTCATACGAGGACTAGAATACACAGACTCACGTTGTGAACGAAGGAAACTGAGCCCCTTGAGTCTGGCGCCTTAGACCGCCCGGCCACCCTGACTTGGATTCATTCAATTGGGACGTTTTATAAATTACATCTCTTCCAGTTAATTTCATAAAACATATCGTGTCAGAAGTGGGATTCGAACCCACGCTCTAATAGGAGGACAAGAATACACAGATTCACGTTGCGAACGATGGAAACTGAGTCCCTTGAGTCTGGCGCCTTAGACTGCTCGGCCACCCCGACTTGGATTCGTTCTATTGGGACGTTTTATAAATTACATCTCTTCCAGTTAATTTCATAAAACATATCGTGTCAGAAGTGGGATTCGAACCCAGGCCCTCATTCGAGGACCAGAATACACAGATTCACGTTGCGAACGATGGAAACTGAGTCCCTTGAGTCTGGCGCCTTAGACCGCTCGGCCACCCCGACTTGGATTCATTCAATTGGGACGTTTTATAAATTACATCTCTTCCAGTTAATTTCATAAAACATATCGTGTCAGAAGTGGGATTCGAACCCAGGCCCTCATTCGAGGGCCAGAATACACAGATTCACGTTGTGAACGAAGGAAACTTAGCCCTCTGAGTCTGGCGCCTTAGACCGCTCGGCCACCCTAACTTGGATTCATTCAATTGGGATGTTTTATAAATTAGATCTCTTCCAGTTAATTTCATAAAACATATCGTGTCAGAAGTGGGATTCGAACCCACGCCCTCATACGAGGAGCAGAATACACAGATTCACGTTAAGAACGAAGGAAACTGAGCCCCTTGAGTCTGGCGCCGTAGACCGTTCGGCCACCCCGACTTGGATTCGTTCAATTGGGACGTTTTATAAATTACATCTCTTCCAGTTAATTTCATAAAACATATCGTGTCAGAAGTGGGATTCGAACCCAGGCCCTCATACGAGGACCAGAATACACAGATTCACGTTGTGAACGAAGGAAACTGAGCCCCTTGAGTCTGGCGCCTTAGACCACTCGGCCACCCCGACTTGGATTCATTCAATTGGGACGTTTTATAAATTACATCTCTTCCAGTTAATTTCATAAAACAAATCGTGTCAGAAGTGGAATTCGAACCCACGCCCTCATACGAGGACCAGAATACACAGATTCACGTTGTGAACGAAGGAAACTGAGCCCCTTGAGTCTGGCGCCTTAGACCGCTCGGCCATCCTGACATGGATTATTTCAATTGGGACGTTTTATAAATTACATCTATTCTAGTTAATTTCATAAAACATATCGTGTCAGAAGTGGGATTCGAACCCACGCTCTCATACGAGCACCAGAATACACATATTCACGTTGCGAACGATGGAAACTGAGTCCCTTGAGTCTGGCGCCTTAGACCGCTCGGCCACTCCGACTTGGATTCATTCTATTGGGACGTTTTATAAATTACATCTCTTCCAGTTAATTTCATAAAACATATCGTGTCAGAAGCGGGATTGGAACCCACGCCCTCATTCGAGGACCAGAATACTCAGATTCACGTTGTGAACGAAAGAAACTGAGGCCCTTGAGTCTGGCGCCTTAGACCGCTCGGCCACCCCGACTTGGATTCATTCAATTGGGACGTTTTATAAATTACATCTCTTCCAGTTAATTTCATAAAACATATCGTGTCAGAAGTAGGATTCGAACCCAGGCCCTAATACGAGGACCAGAATACACAGATTCACGTTGTGAACGAAGGAAACTGAGCCCCTTGAGTCTGGCGCCTTAGACCGCTCGGCCATCCTGACATGGATTCTTTCAATTGGGACGTTTTATAAATGACATCTATTCTAGTTAATTTCATAAAACATATCGTGTCAGATGTGGGATTCGAACCCACGCCCTCATACGAGGACCAGAAGACACAGATTCACGTTGTGAACGAAGGAAACTGAGCCCCTTGAGTCTGGCGCCTTAGACCGCTCGGCCACCCCGACTTGGATTCATTCAATTGGGACGTTTTATAAATTACATCTCTTCCAGTTAATTTCATAAATCATATCGTGTCAGAAGTGGGATTCGAGCCCAGGCCCTCATTCGAGGGCCAGAATACACAGATACACATCGGGAAGGAATGAAACTAAGCCTTTCGAGTCTGGCGCATTAGACCACTCGGCCATCCTGACATGGTTATATCTAGTTAGGACGTTTTAAATTACATCTCTTCCAGTTATTTTCATAAAACATATCGTGTCAGAAGTGGGATTCGAACCCACGCCCTCATACGAGGAGCAGAATACACAGATTCACGTTAAGAACGAAGGAAACTGAGCCCCTTGAGTCTGGCGCCGTAGACCGTTCGGCCACCCCGACTTGGATTCGTTCAATTGGGACGTTTTATAAATTACATCTCTTCCAGTTAATTTCATAAAACATATCGTGTCAGAAGTGGGATTCGAACCCAGGCCCTCATACGAGGACCAGAATACACAGATTCACGTTGTGAACGAAGGAAACTGAGCCCCTTGAGTCTGGCGCCTTAGACCACTCGGCCACCCCGACTTGGATTCATTCAATTGGGACGTTTTATAAATTACATCTCTTCCAGTTAATTTCATAAAACAAATCCTGTCAGAAGTGGAATTCGAACCCACGCCCTCATACGAGGACCAGAATACACAGATTCACGTTGTGAACGAAGGAAACTGAGCCCCTTGAGTCTGGCGCCTTAGACCGCTCGGCCATCCTGACATGGATTATTTCAATTGGGACGTTTTATAAATTACATCTATTCTAGTTAATTTCATAAAACATATCGTGTCAGAAGTGGGATTCGAACCCACGCTCTCATACGAGCACCAGAATACACATATTCACGTTGCGAACGATGGAAACTGAGTCCCTTGAGTCTGGCGCCTTAGACCGCTCGGCCACTCCGACTTGGATTCATTCTATTGGGACGTTTTATAAATTACATCTCTTCCAGTTAATTTCATAAAACATATCGTGTCAGAAGCGGGATTGGAACCCACGCCCTCATTCGAGGACCAGAATACTCAGATTCACGTTGTGAACGAAAGAAACTGAGGCCCTTGAGTCTGGCGCCTTAGACCGCTCGGCCACCCCGACTTGGATTCATTCAATTGGGACGTTTTATAAATTACATCTCTTCCAGTTAATTTCATAAAACATATCGTGTCAGAAGTAGGATTCGAACCCAGGCCCTAATACGAGGACCAGAATACACAGATTCACGTTGTGAACGAAGGAAACTGAGCCCCTTGAGTCTGGCGCCTTAGACCGCTCGGCCATCCTGACATGGATTCTTTCAATTGGGACGTTTTATAAATGACATCTATTCTAGTTAATTTCATAAAACATATCGTGTCAGATGTGGGATTCGAACCCACGCCCTCATACGAGGACCAGAAGACACAGATTCACGTTGTGAACGAAGGAAACTGAGCCCCTTGAGTCTGGCGCCTTAGACCGCTCGGCCACCCCGACTTGGATTCATTCAATTGGGACGTTTTATAAATTACATCTCTTCCAGTTAATTTCATAAATCATATCGTGTCAGAAGTGGGATTCGAGCCCAGGCCCTCATTCGAGGGCCAGAATACACAGATACACATCGGGAAGGAATGAAACTAAGCCTTTCGAGTCTGGCGCATTAGACCACTCGGCCATCCTGACATGGTTATATCTAGTTAGGACGTTTTAAATTACATCTCTTCCAGTTATTTTCATAAAACATATCGTGTCAGAAGTGGGATTCGAACCCACGCCCTCATACGAGGAGCAGAATACACAGATTCACGTTAAGAACGAAGGAAACTGAGCCCCTTGAGTCTGGCGCCGTAGACCGTTCGGCCACCCCGACTTGGATTCGTTCAATTGGGACGTTTTATAAATTACATCTCTTCCAGTTAATTTCATAAAACATATCGTGTCAGAAGTGGGATTCGAACCCAGGCCCTTATACGAGGACCAGAATACACAGATTCACGTTGTGAACGAAGGAAACTGAGCCCCTTGAGTCTGGCGCCTTAGACCACTCGGCCACCCCGACTTGGATTCATTCAATTGGGACGTTTTATAAATTACATCTCTTCCAGTTAATTTCATAAAACAAATCCTGTCAGAAGTGGAATTCGAACCCACGCCCTCATACGAGGACCAGAATACACAGATTCACGTTGTGAACGAAGGAAACTGAGCCCCTTGAGTCTGGCGCCTTAGACCGCTCGGCCATCCTGACATGGATTATTTCAATTGGGACGTTTTATAAATTACATCTATTCTAGTTAATTTCATAAAACATATCGTGTCAGAAGTGGGATTCGAACCCACGCTCTCATACGAGCACCAGAATACACATATTCACGTTGCGAACGATGGAAACTGAGTCCCTTGAGTCTGGCGCCTTAGACCGCTCGGCCACTCCGACTTGGATTCATTCTATTGGGACGTTTTATAAATTACATCTCTTCCAGTTAATTTCATAAAACATATCGTGTCAGAAGCGGGATTGGAACCCACGCCCTCATTCGAGGACCAGAATACTCAGATTCACGTTGTGAACGAAAGAAACTGAGGCCCTTGAGTCTGGCGCCTTAGACCGCTCGGCCACCCCGACTTGGATTCATTCAATTGGGACGTTTTATAAATTACATCTCTTCCAGTTAATTTCATAAAACATATCGTGTCAGAAGTAGGATTCGAACCCAGGCCCTAATACGAGGACCAGAATACACAGATTCACGTTGTGAACGAAGGAAACTGAGCCCCTTGAGTCTGGCGCCTTAGACCGCTCGGCCATCCTGACATGGATTCTTTCAATTGGGACGTTTTATAAATGACATCTATTCTAGTTAATTTCATAAAACATATCGTGTCAGATGTGGGATTCGAACCCACGCCCTCATACGAGGACCAGAAGACACAGATTCACGTTGTGAACGAAGGAAACTGAGCCCCTTGAGTCTGGCGCCTTAGACCGCTCGGCCACCCCGACTTGGATTCATTCAATTGGGACGTTTTATAAATTACATCTCTTCCAGTTAATTTCATAAATCATATCGTGTCAGAAGTGGGATTCGAGCCCAGGCCCTCATTCGAGGGCCAGAATACACAGATACACATCGGGAAGGAATGAAACTAAGCCTTTCGAGTCTGGCGCATTAGACCACTCGGCCATCCTGACATGGTTATATCTAGTTAGGACGTTTTAAATTACATCTCTTCCAGTTATTTTCATAAAACATATCGTGTCAGAAATGGGATTCGAACCCACGCCCTCATACGAGGACCAGAAAACACAGATTCACGTTGTGAACGAAGGAAACAGAGCCCCTTGAGTCTGGCGCCTTAGACCGCTCGGCCACCCCGACTTGGATTCATTCAATTGGGACGTTTTATAAATTACATCTCTTCCAGTTAATTTCATAAAACATGTCGTGTCAGAAGTGGGATTCGAACCCAGGCCCTCATTCGAGGGCCAGAATACACAGATTCACGTTGTGAACGAAGGAAACTGAGCCCCTTGAGTCTGGCGCCTTAGACCACTCGGCCACCCTAACTTGGATTCATTCAATTGGGACGTTTTATAAATGACATCTATTCTAGTTAATTTCATAAAACATATCGTGTCAGATGTGGGATTCGAACCCACGCCCTCATACGACGACCAGAATACACAGATTCACGTCGTGAACGAAAGAAACTAAGCCCCTTGCATCTTGCGCCTTAGACCGCTCGGCCATCCTGACTTGGATTCATTCAATTGGGACGTTTTATAGATTCCATCTCTTCCAGTTAATTTCATACAAGTTGGGAAAGCCAAAATATTACCTCTCCGAGTGGAGATGACTATCACTACCCCTTAAACAACCTAAATAAATGCATCTATCGCTTTTTTTAATTCTTTGCAAGTGCAGGAATTGAATTTTAAAATAGTCTATTGTTCAAGCCTTTTCAATATCTCTCAATTGCTGTGGAAACTCTACTCTCTCGCTATACCTCAACCGCATTCTTAGTCTACCAGTATGATTTGTAACATTTGTCCATATCAAAGCTGAATCATACCTCGCCACACAAAAAGCAAATGTGCCCAAATCATGGAAGCCACAACCCAATCACACATAAGCTAGGCTCCCACTTAACCAAAATAATTATTAAACAGTTAAATACTCACAAAGGTTGGCAAAATCAATCTCCTTCAGTAATACGTAAGGCTTAATTATATTATTTGCCGAACAAAATTAATCGAGCAAATCTAACACTTAACTTCTTCCTTCGAAATTCTATCAAAGAATGATTCAACTGTTTAAAAAAAGGTTTTTTTCGCAAATTGGGCGCTATCATATCAACCGCAATTCCGTCATATTTAAAAAATATACATTGCCAACACTTTTTTAGACACAATAGTGGAAGTTTTAGTCTCATTTAAAACATGTAAAACAATTATCTCATCTACAAATAGCTTACACATGTCTTTTTTTACCAATATCTAGCCGTTTGGATTTTTCTAAAGCAATCTTACCACCAAAATATTTTTTGATATAGAATAAATGTTCTATGTTCTTCATTTTTGAAAATATATTTTTTAGCGTTTGTAATGATTACTCTCTACACCTACACTAATCTAACAAGGAGTATAAATCCACTAGTGGAAGCGGTGTTTTTATTGAAAACATATTTTTAAGCATTAAATCTAACTGGGAGTAATATGAAAGGAGTAGAAGCTTATCTGTCTTAGGAAATATGAAATTTTATCTTAACAGTTCGTTAAATCATAAGTTTATAACGAAAAAACGCGGAAGGGGAAAACGAGCAGACAACAACGATTTTTGGGGGTAGAAGGTTAAGAGCGCCATCTGTCGTCCGTGCCAAAGTTGAACTTCCACTCGAAAGGCAATGAGAAAGTGGATAAAATAATGCCATCAGCTATTTAACTGCGTCGATATATTTAACGACTTGACCCATGACATGCCCATAACACTGGCTTCTATGAATCCTATTTATTCTTGGATGCTAGGAAACTTGGTAGACGTAACAGTCTGTACCAAGTACCCAAGCATCCTTCAATAAACGCCTGGCAACATTGTGGTACGCATGGTACAACTAAAAAATAGGATGTGTATCTATCTTTCGACTCACTCCAAGCCTTTAAGCCCTCAATACAGAGGATTTGAAACACTATCGTAATTCCTAGTGTCTCGAATCTCTACGTTCCTGTCCATTATGAACAGTGCTGAGAGAATGATACATCAGAAAGAGCCATTCAAATCGAATTGCCGAAAATATTATCCATATTTTCATTTCATATAACTAAGAAAATAAATTATTATGGATACAGAAGGCAATGTAGGAAATATAACGCAATTCACGGGCCTAAATAGATATAGGAGGATATGTAGGAAATATAACGCAATGCACGGGCCTTGATAGATATAGGAGGCAATGATTTATCGACTTCAGTACTTGAGAGGTTTATCTTTAATATTTAAATAAATAAAATTATTTTTAATTATTTTAATCGCCAGTAAATAACTTTTAAAATAGTTACATCGTTTAAAATAAAGTTGTTCCTATTATCTTTCGAAACTTTGCTAATATTGACGTTTAAAGTGAAGGGTACCCCTCTTGCCTGCTTTTTTCAAATTTTGGGGTATATATACCAATTGTTTCCATTATAATAATAGATAAAAACGCATTCGCGTGAACCGATGGTGGAAGCCCTGCCATTGGGAGGCTAGACGTTTCTCGTAACCCTAGCCGCTCGCCGCGTATATCTTAAAACCAAATAAAAACGCATTCGCGTGAACCGATGGTGGAAGCCCTGCCATTGGGAGGCTAGACGTTTCTCGTAACCCTAGCCGATCGCCGCGTATATCTTGAAACCAAACGATGACGGAGGAAAAGAAGCCAGAATGTACTGACTGGCGTCCATGTGGAATGGACAAAAGACCTGAAGATGGTGGTGCATTGAAGCTGGTGTCAATGTGGAATAGACGGAGAACAGAAGATGGTGGTGCATAGAAGCTGGTGTCAATGTGGAATTGACGAAGAACAGAAGATGGTGGTGCATAGAAGCTGGTGTCAAGGTGAAATTGACGAAGAACAGAAGATGGTTGTGCTTGGAAGCTAGAAGTACAGACTAGTGTCCATGTGGAGTGGACGAAAACCAAAGCTGGTGGTGTTGGAACTCAAGTAGAATAGCCAGAGGAGACAAACCCAAATTTCTGTGAACTGTCAATGCAGTCCGGAAATTGGGAACACGTTTGCTCCGATACGCAAACTGCGAACGCGGTCACGTGGGGCGTGACAGACACACACACAGACACACACGCACGTCCGGTGTAATACCTCTCCGTGACATACGTCACTCGGAGAGGTAAAAACATATCGTGTCAGAAGTGGGATTCGAACCCACGCCCTCATACGAGGACCAGAATACACAGATTCACGTTGTGAACGAAGGTAACTGAGCCCCTTGAGTCTGGCGCCTTAGACCGCTCGGCCATCCTGATTTGGATTCATTCAATTGGGTCGTTTTATAAATTACATCTCTTCCAGTTAATTTCATAAAACATATCGTGTCAGAAGTGGGATTCGAACCCACGCTCTCACACGAGGACCAGAATACACAGATTCACGTTGCGAACGATGGAAACTGAGTCCCTTGAGTCTGGCGCCTTAGACCGCTCGGCCACCCCGACTTGGATTCATTCAATTGGGACGTTTTATAAATTACATCTCTTCCAGTTAATTTCATAAAACATATCGTGTCAGAAGTGGGATTCGAACCCAGGCCCTCATTCGAGGGCCAGAATACACAGATTCAAGTTGTGAACGAATGAAACTGAGCCCCTTGAGTCTGGCGCCTTAGACCACTCGGCCACCCCGACTTGGATTCATTCAATTGGGACGTTTTATAAATTACATCTCTTCCAGTTAATTTCATAAAACATATCGTGTCAGAATTGGGATTCAAATTCAGACCCTCATTCGAGGGCCAGAATACACAGATACACATCGGGAAGGAATGAAACTAAGCCTTTCGAGTCTGACGCATAAGACCACTCGGCCATCCTGACATGGTTTTATCTAGTTAGGACGATTTAAATTACATCTCTTCCAGTTTTTTTCATAAAACATATCGTATCAGAAGTGGGATTCGAACCCAGGCCCTCATACGAGGACCAGAATACACAGATTCACGTTGTGAACGAAGGAAACTGAGCCCCTTGAGTCTGGCGCCTTAGACCATTCGGCCACCCTAACTTGGCTTCATTCAATTGGGATGTTTTATAAATTACATCTCTTCCAGGTTATTTCATAAAACATATCGTGTCAGAAGTGGGATTCGAACCCACGCCCTCATACGAGGACCAGAATACACAGATTCACGTTGTGAACGAAGGAAACTGAGCCCCTTGAGTCTGGCGCCTTAGACCGCTCGGCCATCCTGACATGGATTCTTCAATTGGGACGTTTTATAAATTACATCTATTCTAGTTAATTTCATAAAACATATCGTGTCAGAAGTGGGATTCGAACCCACGCCCTCACACGAGGACCAGAATACACAGATTCACGTTGTGAACGAAGGAAACTGAGCCCCTTGAGTCTGGCGCCTTAGACCGCTCGGCCACCCCGACTTGGATTCATTCAATTGGGACGTTTTATAAATTACATCTCTTCCAGTTAATTTCATAAATCATATCGTGTCAGAAGTGGGATTCGAACCCAGGCCCTCATTCGAGGGCCAGAATACACAGATACACATCGGGAAGGAATGAAACTAAGCCTTTCGAGTCTGGCGCATTAGACCACTCGGCCATCCTGACATGGTTATATCTAGTTAGGACGTTTTAAATTACATCTCTTCCAGTTATTTTCATAAAACATATCGTGTCAGAAATGGGATTCGAACCCACGCCCTCATACGAGGACCAGAATACACAGATTCACGTTGTGAACGAAGGAAACAGAGCCCCTTGAGTCTGGCGCCTTAGACCGCTCGGCCACCCCGACTTGGATTCATTCAATTGGGACGTTTTATAAATTACATCTCTTCCAGTTAATTTCATAAAACATATCGTGTCAGAAGTGGGATTCGAACCCAGGCCCTCATTCGAGGGCCAGAATACACAGATTCACGTTGTGAACGAAGGAAACTGAGCTCCTTGAGTCTGGCGCCTTAGACCACTCGGCCACCCTAACTTGGATTCATTCAATTGGGACGTTTTATAAATGACATCTATTCTAGTTAATTTCATAAAACATATCGTGTCAGATGTGGGATTCGAACCCACGCCCTCATACGACGACCAGAACACACAGATTCACGTCGTGAACGAAAGAAACTAAGCCCCTTGCATCTTGCGCCTTAGACCGCTCGGCCATCCTGACTTGGATTCATTCAATTGGGACGTTTTATGGATTCCATCTCTTCCAGTTAATTTCATAAAACATATCGTGTCAGAAGTGGGATTCGAACCCACGCCCTCATACGAGGACCAGAATACACAGATTCACGTTGTGAACGAAGGAAACTGAGCCCCTTGAGTCTGGCGCCTTAGACCGCTCGGCCATCCTGATTTGGATTCATTCAATTGGGTCGTTTTATAAATTACATCTCTTCCAGTTAATTTCATAAAACATATCGTGTCAGAAGTGGGATTCGAACCCACGCTCTCATACGAGGACCAGAATACACAGATTCACGTTGCGAACGATGGAAACTGAGTCCCTTGAGTCTGGCGCCTTAGACCGCTCGGCCACCCCGACTTGGATTCATTCAATTGCGACGTTTTATAAATTACATCTCTTCCAGTTAATTTCATAAAACATATCGTGTCAGAAGTGGGATTCGAACCCAGGCCCTCATTCGAGGGCCAGAATACACAGATTCACGTTGTGAACGAATGAAACTGAGCCCCTTGAGTCTGGCGCCTTAGACCGCTCGGCCCCCCCGACTTGGATTCATTCAATTGGGACGTTTTATAAATTACATCTCTTCCAGTTAATTTCATAAAACATATCGTGTCAGAAGTGGGATTCGAACCCAGGCCCTCATTCGAGGGCCAGAATACACAGATTCACGTTGTGAACGAAGGAAACTGAGCTCCTTGAGTCTGGCGCCTTAGACCACTCGGCCACCCTAACTTGGATTCATTCAATTGGGACGTTTTATAAATGACATCTATTCTAGTTAATTTCATAAAACATATCGTGTCAGATGTGGGATTCGAACCCACGCCCTCATACGACGACCAGAACACACAGATTCACGTCGTGAACGAAAGAAACTAAGCCCCTTGCATCTTGCGCCTTAGACCGCTCGGCCATCCTGACTTGGATTCATTCAATTGGGACGTTTTATGGATTCCATCTCTTCCAGTTAATTTCATAAAACATATCGTGTCAGAAGTGGGATTCGAACCCACGCCCTCATACGAGGACCAGAATACACAGATTCACGTTGTGAACGAAGGAAACTGAGCCCCTTGAGTCTGGCGCCTTAGACCGCTCGGCCATCCTGATTTGGATTCATTCAATTGGGTCGTTTTATAAATTACATCTCTTCCAGTTAATTTCATAAAACATATCGTGTCAGAAGTGGGATTCGAACCCACGCTCTCATACGAGGACCAGAATACACAGATTCACGTTGCGAACGATGGAAACTGAGTCCCTTGAGTCTGGCGCCTTAGACCGCTCGGCCACCCCGACTTGGATTCATTCAATTGCGACGTTTTATAAATTACATCTCTTCCAGTTAATTTCATAAAACATATCGTGTCAGAAGTGGGATTCGAACCCAGGCCCTCATTCGAGGGCCAGAATACACAGATTCACGTTGTGAACGAATGAAACTGAGCCCCTTGAGTCAGGCGCCTTAGACCACTCGGCCACCCCGACTTGGATTCATTCAATTGGGACGTTTTATAAATTACATCTCTTCCAGTTAATTTCATAAAACATATCGTGTCAGAATTGGGATTCGAATTCAGACCCTCATTCGAGGGCCAGAATACATAGATACACATCGGGAAGGAATGAAACTAAGCCTTTCGAGTCTGGCGCATAAGACCACTCGGCCATCCTGACATGGTTTTATCTAGTTAGGACGATTTGAATTACATCTCTTCCAGTTATTTTCATAAAACATATCGTATCAGAAGTGGGATTCAAACCCATGCCCTCATACGAGGACCAGAATACACAGATTCACGTTGTGAACGAAGGAAACAGAGCCCCTTGAGTCTGGCGCCTTAGACCGCTCGGCCACCCCGACTTGGATTCATTCAATTGGGACGTTTTATAAATTACATCTCTTCCAGTTAATTTCATAAAACATATCGTGTCAGAAGTGGGATTCGAACCCAGGCCCTCATTCGAGGGCCAGAATACACAGATTCACGTTGTGAACGAAGGAAACTGAGCCCCTTGAGTCTGGCGCCTTAGACCACTCGGCCACCCTAACTTGGATTCGTTCAATTGGGATGTTTTATAAATTACATCTATTCTAGTTAATTTCATAAAACATATCGTGTCAGAAGTGGGATTCGAACCCACGCCCTCATACGAGGACCAGAATACACAGATTCACATTGCGAACGAAGGAATCTGAGCCCCTTGAGTCTGGCGCCTTAGACCACTCGGCCACCCCGACTTGGATTCATTCAATTGGGACGTTTTATAAATTACATCTCTTCCAGTTAATTTCATAAAACATATCGTGTCAGAATTGGGATTCGAATTCAGACCCTCATTCGAGGGCCAGAATACACAGATACACATCGGGAAGGAATGAAACTAAGCCTTTCGAGTCTGGCGCATAAGACCACTCGGCCATCCTGACATGGTTTTTACCTCTCCGTGTGACGTAGTCCAGGAGAGGTTCTGTAACGGCCGTGTCTGTGTGTGTGTCTGTGTGTCTGTCCGTTGTTACACCCACGTGACCGCGTTCGCAGTTTGCGTATCGGAGCAAACGTGTTCCCAATTTCCGGACCGCATTGACAGGTCACAGAAATTTAGAAAATTGTATTTCTCTCCGTTGGCTACTCTTTACTTGAGTTCTCACACCACCATGTTTAGTCTTCGTCCATCCCACATGGACACCAGTCTTTACATACTGGCTTCTAATCACCACCATCTTTTGGTCTTCGTGCATTCCACTTGGACACCAGACTGTACATACTGGCTTCTAATCACCACCATCTTCTGGTCTTTGTCCATCCCACTTGGACACCAGTCTGTACATACTGGCTTCTAATCACCACCATCTTCTGGTCTTTGTCCATCCCACTTGGACACCAGTCTGTACATACTGGCTCCTAAACACCACCATCCACTGGTCTTCCGTCTACTCCACATAGACACCAATCTGTATCATTGGCTTCTACTCCATTATCATCGTTTGGTTTTAGGATATACGCGGCGATCAGCTAGGGTTACGAGAAACGTCTAGCCTCCCTAAGGTGGGATCGCCACCAAAGGTTTTCGCAATTGCGCTTTTTCCTTACTATTATACTGGAATCGAATCGTATATATACCCCAAAATTTGAAGAAAGCGGGAAGAGGGGTACCCTTCACTTTAAACTTCAATATTAGCAAAGTTTGAGATGATAATAGGTATAACTTTATTTTAAACGATTTAACTATTATTAATGTTAATTATTGAAGATTAAAATAATTAAAAATAATTATATTTATTTAAATATTAAAGATAAACCTCTCGTGCAAAGAGAGAGATTATCATCGCCTCCTATATCTACCTAGGCCCGTGCATGCGATATATTTCCTTCATTGCCTCCAATATCTATCAAGGCCCGTGCATTGTGAAATATTTCATTCATTGCCTCCTATATCCATCAAGGCCCGTGCATTGCGATATATTTTTCAAAACAACAACCAAAATGGGAAGCTCCTCTCAGAAACATAATAATTTCTTTTCTCTGTATATGAAATGAAAATATGGATAATATTGCGTTCCTTCTTTAATGGTATCAAAAGTGGATGAGAGGAAAAGTATGAAAATGGCCAAAAGTCGCGAGTCGTCTGAGTTTCGCCTTAGTTGACCGTTTTATTGGCGTAGCTATACTGGGCCTGTTCACTCCCTTAAAATAGGTCTTGTGTTAATTCGCGGTTACGCGGTTACTGCCGTCTGCTACTGTGTATGCTAGAATTTCCTCGACTTGTGTTAGTAGTCAGGACAGAGTAGCTGGTAATATTTTGAATGGTATTTGAAGGTATAATATGGATTTTAGTAAGGTTAGTGAAGCCCAAAAAAACAAATCTCGGTAATTTAGCTATAGCGCGAGCAGCTTGCGTCGTGATGCGCGTGATCAAGTGGGCTATGGTTAAACCAAGGAGCATTAATGTCTGAACTACTTTCAGTCGCGAGTTTGCAAGTCCATCAGTCACTAGTGGGCTAAATAGTTATTGGCGAAACTTTGATGTCCGCTTTTTTCAACACAGGCTCTATGGCCATTGTCATACTTTCCCTCTCATCCACATTTGATGGTATCAATCCTTGCCTGTCTATTAATATTTTACGTAGGAGTACTACGTTTTTAGCGAAGTCTAGAGAGGATAAACATAAGCGAGATTGTTTCGGAAAAAAAATACTGCTTCCATTAAAGGGTTTATACTCCTTGTTACTGTTAAATAGAGTAATCATGATAAAAGCTTAAAAAATTACGAGAGGACAGACCTTTTTTATCCTCTTTTTTTATTCTTAATAAGACTATAAAACATTTATTTTGTATCAAAAAATATTTTTTGGTGCTAAGATTGCTTTAAAAAAATCCAAATTGGTAAAATAGACAAATGATATTTTTCAAATCTAATGAGATAACGCCCACCTAGTTGAAAATTGCCATTTTTTATACGCGGCTGCCATTCTTATTGAGAATTTCGATGCTAGTAGGTTGTCAATTAAACTACCGGTATATTATTGTTGTTGGAAATTGGATATTAAGTCAAATTAAGTGGTTGTGTTTGCCGCTTCTTTTTGTGAGTATTTGATTTTTGTATGTAAAATGGAGGAAGATTATGTTGAGAGTAAAGATGAAATGCGGAAGCGCAAAGCGCGGGAAAGGATGAGGGCAAAAAGATCAGACCCTGAGTTTAAGAAGAGAGAAAATGAAAGGAGAAGAGTTCTAGCAGCTCAGAAAAAAGCTAAGGTTGAATGTACAGGTTCTAGTACGTCTAGTCCTTGTACTAGTTTGCCCATTACTTCTATTGCGCCGTCAGTTTGCCACGATGGTAGTAAGGTTGAAGGTACGGTTTCTAGTATTTCTAGTCCTAATTTGTTTGTTGGTTCTATTGCGCCGCCAGTTGGCCACAGTAGAATGAAGGTTAATGTATTAGACGGAAGTCGAAGTGAAGTTGCTGAAAACGTAGCGTTAATTACTGCCGACGAAGCGATGAATTTAGTTAGTAATATTTCAGATAGGTCTGTAATGGTAGCGAACGATGAACAAGTACCTTCTACGTCTCATGGTAATGTTTATCCGTTAGAGAGAATGAGAGTTTTGAGGCAGAATGAAGAGTATAGAATGAAGGAGGCGCGATCAATGGCGAAAAAGCGGGAGAATGAGGCTTATCGTGAAAGGGAAAATCAGGTTGGCATACTTACCAAGAGAGTTAAAAGGTTTAATGAGTGGTATAGAGCAAGCGAACGAGTAAAAGACCAGATGAGTAAGGCTAGTAAACGCCAAGATGCAGAGTACGTTGAAGCTGAACGTGTTAGAAATCAGTTGGGTATGGCTAGTAAACGCCAAGATTCAGAGTACGTTGAAGCTGAACACGTTTGAAATCAGTTGAGTAAGGCTAGTAAACGCCAAGATGCAGAGTACGTTGAAGCTGAACGTATTAGAAATCAGTTGGGTATGGCTAGTAAACGCCAAGATGCAGAGTACGTTGAAGCTGAACGTGTTAGAAATCAGTTGGGTATGGCTAGTAAACGCCAAGATGCAGAGTACGTTGAAGCTGAACGTGTTAGAAATCAGTTGGGTAAGGCTAGTAAACGCCAAGATGCAGAGTACGTTGAAGCTGAACGTGTGAGAAATCAGTTGGGTATGGCTAGTAAACGCCAAGATGCAGAGTACGTTGAAGCTGAACGTGTTAGAAATCAGTTGAGTAAGGCTAGTAAACGCCAAGATGCAGAGTACGTTGAAGCTGAACGTGTTAGAAATCAGTTGGGTATGGCTAGTAAATGCCAAGATGCAGAGTACGTTGAAGCTGAACGTGTTAGAAATCAGTTGAGTATGGCTGCCAGTCGTGCAAATGTGGAGTTTAGGAACCCTGAACGTTCTAGGAATAGATTGTCTGTGGCAGAAAGTAGAACAGATCCTGTGTTTATAGAGCAGACGTATTTTGAAAGCATAAAAGAAGGTCCAACGTGGCCATGTGAAGGGTGTTCAAATCTTTTTTTTTAAAGCATCGGGTAGCTTAGTTCAGTCTAGAGTGTTTTTGGCAGTTCCTGGGATTCACGGTCGTGAATTGGGTGACAAAGTATTTTTATGTAGTGCTTGTAATAAAGCTGTCAAGAAGAACGAAATCCCCAAGTTTTCCAGAGAAAATGGATTTGAATTTCCTGAAGTTCCGTCAGAACTAGTTAATTTGTCTAATTTGGAGGAAAGGATGATTTCACCACGAATACCTTTTATGCAAATAAGAAGGTTGGGTTGTGATCAACAAAGGGGGATTAAGGGAAACGTGGTCAACGTTCCTATAAATGTCGAGTCTAAAGTGTCAGTGTTACCACGGTTACCTCGTGAAACAGATACTGTTCAAATTGAGTTTATGAGGAGAATGCAATATAACACACCATATTTGTATGAAACTGTTAGGCCTAAAAAAATGCACGAAGCTCTTAAGGTTTTGGTGAAAACACCGTTGTATATTAAGCATGGAATATCTGTAAGAGTCGATATATTGGATCCAATTCCAGAAGAACTTGAATTTATTGTTGACGAAAATGACCGTCAGTTAAATCAAGATGATATATTAAGGGAAAACCCAGTAGGGTCAGTGAATTTAGCGAACGAAAATGATACCGAGGATATGTGGAATGAAGTCAATGAAGCTAACGAAGTTAATTTATTACCAGTTGGGAATCAAGACACGTTGTTAGTGTCATTGTCCGATTTCCTTCCGACTAACACCATGCATGTTAAGTTTGCTCCTGGTGAAGGTCAAACGCCAATGTCTTTGCTCTATGACGAGGACGCTGAGGAATTGTCATTCCCCAGTATTTATGTCGGTCAGAAGAGAAACCTTAAGGTGAAAGGCAGGTTTGGGGATATTGCCAAGTGGGAGTTTCGTAATGTTGATCGACGTTGTGCCGAGAATGTCTCAAAATTGTTTTACGCTTTTGTTAAGTTGGAAACAATGAAAGTTAGTGAATCTATACAAGTGTGTATGAGAAAAACCAAGAGAAAAGATGGTTCTAATTACACTGCTGGGTTTTTATCGTCTGCTGGTGCACTCGATTCAATTGTTAAGCAGGATGATGGTTTTAGAGTATTAGAAAATTTGCAGTCCTCGCCTTCATATTGGCAGCATAGGCAGAAAGAGTTAATGGCTATGATTAGGCAGCTTGGTACGGCTACCTTTTTTATAACGTTTTCAGCTGCGGAAGGCAAATGGCCTGAGCTTTTGAACATACTGAGAGTGACCTCAGGTCAAGAACGCTTAGCGGATGATGAAATTAGGAATTTAAGTTTTTCGGAAAAGGCCAAGTTGATTCAGAATGATCCTGTTACTTGTGCTAGATATTTTGACCACCGTTTTCGGGCTCTGCTTAAAGCTTTGCAAAAACTAGGTCCCCTTGGTGTTATTGAAGATTATTACTTTAGAGTTGAAATACAGCAAAGGGGGTCTCCCCATCAACATGGGTTGATATGGATTAAAGATGCCCCTAAGCTCAAAGATGATTTGTCGAATGTTAAAGAGGTAGAGGACTTTATTGATAAAGTTATTTCTTGCGCTGGTAAATTGAACGATGATAATGGGGATTTGTTAACGTCTTTGCAAATGCACAAGCATACGACAACGTGTAAGAAAAAGGTAAATAACAGTTCAGTTTGTCGTTTTGGAATTCCATTTCCTCCCATGCCTAGAACTATTGTTTATGATCCGAGTTTAAGAGAACCCGGTACTCTTGACGAAGAACTGAAATGTAAGAGGAATTCTAAAAAATTGAATGAACTTTTGCAATCGAAAGAAAAGGAATTTTGGGTAGATAGTTTCGAGGAGTTGTTGGCAAAGTTGCGAATGAGTGAAGAGGAGTATATTAAGGCAGTTACGTATGTCATAAAAAAGAAAGTTGTTTTATAGAAAAGACACCCTAAAGATACTAGGGTTAATCCGTACAACCCGTGCACTTTGCGCCTTTGGCAAGCGAATATGGACATTCAGTTTGTACTTGATCCTTACGCTCTGGTTATGTATATTGTGTCTTATATAGGAAAATCTCAGCGTGGCATGTCAATGCTTTTGCGTGAAGCTGCTAAACGAGCACAGTCAGATAAATGTACGGTAAAGCAAAAGTTGAAAGTGATAGCAAATCAGTTTTTGAATGCGCACGAGGTAAGCGCGCAAGAAGCAGCATATAGTGTTTTACAAATTCCAGTCTCTAGATGTAGTCGAGCCTGTATTTACGTTAATACAAATTTGCCCGAAAATCGAGTCCATATTCTCAAAAGCAAAAGTGAGCTTGAACAGTTGTCAGAAGATAGTATGGACGTTTTCGCTTCTGGAATGTTGGACCATTATGTTCAAAGGCCAGATGATTTAGAGGCAGTAACGTTAGCTCAATTTGCGACGTGGTACGAGTTTTCCAAAAGTCGTAGAGTTGCGAAAACCCAAAGTCATATTGATGACAGTGAAAACCTCGAAGTTGAATGTGGTAAATGGTTGAAACTGAAAAATGATTCAGGTTTTATTAGAAAACGTGGTCATTCTAAAATTATGCGGTATCGGAGATTCAATTTAGTGAAAGAACCCGAACAGTATTATCGTGAGCAAATAATGTTGTTCTCGCCTTGGCGTGATGAGAGTAGGGACATTTTGACAAAGGATCTGAAATCAGAGTATGAACTTAAACTTGAGATTATAAAGGAATGTAGAAAAGAATTTCATAACGAAATTGACGAAGCGGCCATTGAACAGGCTGTCCGAGATTTCGAAAGTGAAGCTATTGAAGCTGATCTTACTAATATTCAGCCTGAATTGGAACATCGAAATGAAATAGATAGATCTTTAATTGTTGAAGATTCTGAATTTCTAATTAATACGGTTCAGGAGTCTATAGGAAATATTACCCGTGATATTCTTGATGGTAATGCGCAAAGAACTATTGCTCCGTCAGTGACGTTAGTCAATGATTCTGAGTACAATGTACTTGTTAGAATGCTGAATGTGAAACAGAAAGAAATATTTTATGAAGTTCTGCATCATTTAAAATGCAAGGAAACGCCTTTACTGCTATTTGTTACAGGAGGCGCTGGTGTTGGAAAAAGCGTTTTGATAAGTGCCATATTTGAAGCTGTTACTAGATTTTACAATAAGCAGCCAGGGTCTAATCCCTCGGAAGTTAAAGTTTTGCGATGCGCACCTACGGGCAAGGCTGCCTTTAATATAGGTGGCGCTACTTTGCATAGTACCTTTTGTCTACCGGTTAGTCAATTTGCCGGGAATATTTCCAGGCTAGAAAGTGAAACTCTTCACAATTGTAGATTGATGTATGGTCAAGTGAAATTGGTAATTATTGACGAAATATCAATGGTTGGAGCCAAGGTTTTTAACCGAGTTAACGCGAGATTGCAAGAGATAATGGGTTGTCCAGATTATTTCGGTGGTGTATCTGTACTGTTAGTTGGAGATTTTAACCAACTTAGACCAGTGCGCGATCATTTCGCTTTTCAAGGTCAAAGTGATACTGACAATCCCTATGCGGCGTTAATTGGTAACCCAATATGGGAAGAATTCCAGTTTGCAGAGCTTGAAGAATTATGAGGCAAAAAGATGACAAAAGATTTGCGGAAGCTTTGAACAGAATGGCTGTGGGAAGTATGAATCAGGATGATATTGACTTTTTTGTAAGTTTAGAAGTGAATAGAGAGCGTGTACCGCCAAAAGAAGCGATACATCTTTTCCCTACTAACGTTGAAGTGAACCAATTTAACGAAGAGATGCTTTTAAACATGAATACGGAAAAGTCTATTTCCGTTTCAGTAGATGTTGTAAATGGTGATCTTACTAGCGAAGTTAGAAATAACATTCTTTCTCAAGTTCAAACGTTGGCAACGTCTGATACGTATGGTCTGCCTAAAGAATTAACGCTCGCTTGTGGCGCCAGATACATGATGACTAACAATGTTGATACGTCTAACGGACTTACAAATGGGGCAACAGGTTGGTTAAGAAAAATAGAGTACGGCAAAAATAGGCTGGGTGAACAAATTCCGTTTAGGGTATGGATTGAGTTTGCTGATGCTAATGTTGGAAAGTTGTTGAGACAAAAGAGTCATGGGTTGTACGAGCAGAATAACTTTAACAGGATTTGGACTCCTGTCGAGAAAGTTACTAAGGCATTCAGTAGAAAATGGAGGCAAAATAATGTTTCGGTCTCTAGGAAACAGTTTCCTTTGGTCATTTCTGAAGCTATTACGATACACAAGAGTCAAGGTGATACGTATTCGTCTGTACACTGTAAAAAATGAGCGTGCTTTTGGCATTCAAAAATGGTAGCGACCGTTCAATTTTGAACAAGCCTCTATTGACGCATTCAGATTTAACCAGAGATATTCAATTTTGAACGAGGAGTGTTTTACGCGTTCAAAACTAACCATTAGCATTCGTTTTTGAACAAACTACTGTCATATTGATTAGAACTTAACTATAGCATTCATTTTTGAATAACTAATGTATTACCATTCAAAAATTAATCTTTATCCCATTCAATTTTGAATAACCACCTTGCGCTAATGAAGCGTAACGGAAATTTTTTTAATTTGAACGTCTAAAACGCTCTTCTTTTAATACTTATATAACCTATAGAACGCCATAGTTATGGTAGTTATGGCGTTCTATAGGTTATATAAGTATTAAAAGAAGAGCGTTTTAGACGTTCAAATTAAAAATTTTTCCGCATTCAGACGAGGATGTTTATGGCGTTCCAACGAGATTGTTTTTGACGCTCAAATGAGAGCGTTATGGGCGTTCAAACGAGTGTGATATAGGCGTTCAAACGAGAGCGTTATGGGCGTACAAACGAGTGTGATATAGGCGTTCAAACGAGAGCGTTATGGACGTTCAAACGAGTGTGATATAGGCGTTCAAACGAGAGCGTTATGGGCGTTCACACGAGAGTTTTTGGGGTTTAAACGAGTGTTTTTGGCTAGAAAACAACACTATAAGAAAAACAGCGTTCAATGGGTATTCAAAAGTAGGATTGTTCACGAGCTCGAGCCAGCTCGGGTTCGTGACGAACGAGCCGAGTTCGAGCCGAGCCGAGCCGCCACTTTTGCGGCTCTATTAATTAACGAGCGAGCTTTTTTATGGTCGAGCCGAGCCGAGCCGACAGGCATCGAGCCACTACGACTCGCGAGCCGGCTCGCGAGCTTAGTCACTGATATAGTGCTTCCCTTTTAGTCTTTATTCTCTCCACCAATAGCTTTCCGATGTATTTTTACACGAAATATAGCGTGGGAAAAATCTCTCGTCTCTAACCTTGAGCACATTTTGCCGAGCGGGTTTTACTGAACCTCTACATTCCTAAACATGAGATGGCATTTCGTTCTCAAGTTTGACGTTGGTAGTAGCAATTTTTTTAAAAATGTATATATTAATCGAGCCAGCTTGGCTCGACTCGATCATTTTCGAGCCGAGCCGAGCTAGAGCCGAGCCAAGACCCAGCTCGACTCGAGTCGAGCCGAGCCGCCGGTTTTTTGACTCAAGCCGAGCCGCCGGTTTTTTGACTCAAGCCGAGCCGAGCTTTTAAAAAGCTCGCTCAGCTCGGCTCGTGAACAGTCCTATTCAAAAGTAAGCGCAATTGTTCATTATTGAACAGTTTGGAAATGTCAGGCGTTCAATCAGGAAAAATGTGCAGTATCATCCAAGATCTTGGGTATCAAAACAAAACTTTCAATAACAATCCAATAATATCTCAACAATTTACTGTGACTTGCTTATTTACCCTGAATTAAATATATATTTGTCTGTATAAACATCATTATATAATAATATCAAAGTAAAGGTTACGGATTATGGTGTATTTGACCAATCCCTTATATTTACATAGGCCTTCAAATCGGTTGATAATGTAAAACATACTCCTTTATAATTGAGGGGAACTTGATAATGAACACGTCCCTTAAAAGTGGAGTCTCTTCATATAATTGAATTATTATTCAACACAACGATTAATGTATATGTGTTTCAAGTCCACCCGCCCTGAGAAGATGTACTAGCTTTAAACACATTAGATTTCTTCCTTATCAGTGCCTACATTTAATATAGTTTGGCCTACCATAAGGAATACAATAATGAAATTTGAAATCGAACTTCTCTATTCAAAATTGAACGCTACAACTGTTAAGTTTCGATGCTTCATCAAACGCTTGTCCACCATGTATTGTTAAATGGTGAACTGCTCAATTTTGAACGTAAGCAATTGAATATGAACGCTCGATCAAACTATCCGATGTTGCTCAATAATGATTGCAAAAACATACAATATTAAACGTTTAATTTTCAATTTAAATTTGAACGGTTTCGTGCTTAAATTTACACGATATACTAACCTTTTACGCACCGTTCAAATTTGAATGCGTGAGCGGTTTATTTTGAACAATAGTGATCTGTTCAAATTTGAACGCAAAGAAACTATTCAAATTTGAACGCAAAGAAACTATTCAAATTTGAACGCAAAGAAACTATTCAAATTTGAACGTTAAAGCGTACCACCACAGTGTTGGGGCTATGCACGTCTAAGCATTCAAAGATGAATCTCACTTTTTTACAGTGTAGTAGTGCATTGTAATCAAAGAAAGAAATTAGAGAGAGCTCATTTATACGTTGCTTGTAGTAGAGCGAGAAACGCTTCTGGTTTGTATATTGAGGGTAAATTTCAAGTTCCAAATGCGCCTAAAAACAAACAAGTTGAATTGGAACTTAAAAGATTACGAGATACGAAGAGTATTGCGTTACCGTTCTTGAACGAACCGGTTTATATTTATGTTCACAATGTGCAGTCGTTAAACGCACATTTGGAAGATATTTTAGCAGACACCGTAATAAGAAATGCCCAGTTATTATGCTTTGTTGAAACGTGGAAGAAAGATACCGATGATTTTAGTGTGCCATCCTTTAGGGAAGTGGGTGGTATTTATCTGCCAACAACGGCACGTAGAATTGCATTTGGTTCTTCCATTTATTTAAAAGATACACCAGAAAATGTAGTTAACGATTTGAATAATAGGGTTTTACGAACCGATAGACCTTTCAGAAATTCGCATGTGGAACGTTGCTGGTTGGATGTTTCCATTGAAAATGAACCGATGACTGTTGTTTTGTTGTACAAATCGCCTGGAGCGAGTTTGAGATCAGTTTTTGAGGATTTTAATCCTTTATTCGATATTAGATACGATGCCTCTGTTCCGACAGTTGTAGTTGGAGATTTTAATATAAATTTTTTAAAAAGTAAAACGGCCCTGAAAATGTTCTTTGATTCTTTTAACATGTCTCTTCTGCCGGGTATTGAAGAAAAAATTTCAACTGATTATCATTGCCAGTTAGATTTAGCGTTCGGAAACAAACTATTCCGAGACAGATTCGAGGCCTGTTACAGAGAAACTTACTACTCGTATCATAAAGGTATATGTTTTGTTAAAAAGGAATAGGGGTGTCCGTTGTCCTAGCTTTGTTAATTAATAGTTGATGGAATTCCTGGCATTGTTACCTCGTCTCAAGTGAAAATACTCAACAGATTATCATTGCTAATTATATTTATGCTTTGAAAACAGAGCTTTATAGACCGATACTAAGCCTTTTATAGAGAAAACTATTATTCTTATCACAAAGAAATATGTTTTGTCGAAAAAAAAAAGAAGTTTAAAGCTGGCAAATCTTGGTGTCTAAAGATATGTTTATCAACCGGCTATTCATAATAAAACCAGTAGTAGATAAAAGTGGGTGGAGAGGGTGGCTGTATCTACTTGGCTTACCCGGGAGGGTCTTAGCCTGTAATTAATTAATTCGAGCGGTGGCGGTAGGGTAAGATGAAACGTCATACCCTTCTATCTCTTAGTCCGCCTACTGGGCTCTCACAAGAGCGCGACCAAAGGGGAAATACATAGTCTACTCCCCTCTCTACCGCCACTACTCGATTACACGTCATGCCTGTATAAAACTACGTACATGGCTTGCAAAAACGCCCTTTGACTCTGGGGTTCCATTAGCCAACTTGCTAAATGGCACGCAAAAACGCCCTTTGACTCTGGGGTTCCATTAGCCAACTTGCTAAATGGCACGCAAAAACGCCCTTTACCTCTGGGGTTCCATTAGCCAACTTGCTAAATGGCTCGCAAAAACGCCCTTTAACTCTGGGGTTCCATTAGCCAACTTGCTAAATGGCTTGCAAAAAAGCCCTTTAACTCTGGGGTTCCATTAGCCAACTTGCTAAATGGCTCGCAAAAACGCCCTTTAACTCTGGGGTTCCATTAGCCAACTTGCTAAATGGCTTGCAAAAACGCCCTTTAACTCTGGGGTTCCATTAGCCAACTTGCTAAATGGCTTGCAAAAACGCCCTTTAACTCTGGGGTTCCATTAGCCAACTTGCTAAATGGCTTGCGAAAACGCCCTTTAACTCTGCGGTTCCATTAGCCAACTTGCTAAATGGCTTGCAAAAACGCCCTTTAACTCTGGGGTTCCATTAGCCAACTTGCTAAATGGCTTGCAAAAACGCCCTTTAACTCTGGGGTTCCATTAGCCAACTTGCTAAATGGCTTGCAAAAAAGCCCTTTAACTCTGGGGTTCCATTAGCCAACTTGCTAAATGGCTTGCAAAAAAGCCCTTTAACTCTGGGGTTCCATTAGCCAACTTGCTAAATGGCTTGCAAAAAAGCCCTTTAACTCTGGGGTTCCATTAGCCAACTTGCTAAATGGTTTGCAAAAACGCCCTTTAACTCTGGGGTTCCATTAGCCAACTTGCTAAATGGCTTGCAAAAAAGCCCTTTAACTCTGGGGTTCCATTAGCCAACTTGCTAAATGGCTTGCAAAAACGCCCTTTAACTCTGGGGTTCCATTAGCCAACTTGCTAAATGGCTTGCAAAAAAGCCCTTTAACTCTGGGGTTCCATTAGCCAACTTGCTAAATGGCTTGCAAAAACGCCCTTTAACTCTGGGGTTCCATTAGCCAACTTGCTAAATGGCTTGCAAAAACGCCCTTTAACTCTGGGGTTCCATTAGCCAACTTGCTAAATGGCTTGCAAAAACGCCCTTTAACTCTGGGGTTCCATTAGCCAACCTGCTAAATGGCTTGCAAAAACGCCCTTTAACTCTGGGGTTCCATTAGCCAACTTGCTAAATGGCTTGCAAAAACGCCCTTTAACTCTGGGGTTCCATTAGCCAACCTGCTAAATGGCTTGCAAAAACGCCCTTTAACTCTGGGGTTCCATTAGCCGACTTGCTAATTCAAACAAGGACGATCCTTGATTCAAATTGCAATATTCCGGTGTGGAATAAGGAATTCTGTGTTAATTCAAACAAGGACGATCCTTGATTCAAATTGCAATATTCCTGTGTGGAATAAGGTATTCTGTGTTAACTCAAACAAGGACGATCCTTGATTCAAATTGCAATATTCCTGTGTGGAATAAGGAATTCTGTGTTAATTCAAACAAGGACGATCCTTGATTCAAATTGCAATATTCCTGTGTGGAATAAGGTATTCTGTGTTAATTCAAACAAGGACGATCCTTGATTCAAATTGCAATATTCCTGTGTGGAATAAGGAATTCTGTGTTAATTCAAACAAGGACGATCCTTGATTCAAATTGCAATATTCCTGTGGGGAATAAGGAATTCTGTGTTAATTCAAACAAGGACGATCCTTGATTCAAATTGCAATATTCCTGTGTGGAATAAGGAATTCTGTGTTAATTCAAACAAGGACGATCCTTGATTCAAATTGCAATATTCCTGTGTGGAATAAATAGTTTTGGGGCTGTTCACGAATAACGTGTCATGAGAAGGATTGGAGGAGGGGGGGGGGTCCAGGCAATGTTACGTAACAAATCATAATTTGACCTAAAAACCTTTTAGATAGTATATATTTATTATGGAAGACATTTCTTATTAGAATTACCACTAAAATGTCGACTTATTTCTTATGATTTAGAGAGAAATAGACCAGGAAATTTTTTGTCTCAAAATACTACTAAACAGGGGGTTAAAGCAGTTTGTTACGTAATTAAGAGGGTGAACACTCCCGATTGTTACTTTTTGTTGTGGGGGCTGGGGGTGGTTATGTAAAGTTGCTATTCAATTGTTTTCAGGTCTCATTTGGTTTCATGGCGCTCTAGCTACTGGGATTTCTGTATCAATGAACGTTGTTGTTGTCCATCAAGTTCTGTTGTCTAGATGTATGTTAATGTCAGGAATTTGAACTAATTGAGGATTTCTAGGCGACTGATAGTGGATTCAAAATTGATAAATTGCGTTTAATTGAAAATAATTTACTGCTTTAGTCGATGTGCGACAAAAATTACGTTCACAACCATTTCCCAAACGATCCCGTTTAGTAAGTCTTGGTCAAAAACCGAGCTTCGGGCAAAGTCACTGGATGTATGGTATAAAGTGACGTTCACAGCCATTTCCCAAACGATCCCGTTTAGTAAGTCTTGGCCAAAAACCGAGCATCGGGCAAAGTCACTGGATGTATGGTATAAAGTGACGTTCACAGCCATTTCCCAAACGATCCCGTTTAGTAAGTCTTGGCCAAAAATCGAGCATCGGGTGAGTCACTGGATGTGTGGCATAAATTCAAATCTGTTCCAAAAATGACGTTCGCTGCCATTTCCCAAACGATCCCGTTTAGTAAGTCTTGGCCAAAAACCGAGCTTCGGGCAAAGTCACTGGATGTATGGTATAAAGTCACGTTCACAGCCATTTCTCAAAAGATTGTGAGAGAGGAAATTATCTAAACGTAGTAACATTGGTGCGAGTGTAAAATCTAAATGGCATTTTGTCTCCAGGAATGTGTGCCAATTCTGGGATATTTTCATGATAGATGCACTATTGCAGTAAATTACTTGTGACGTCCTTTTACGATATGAAAGTATCTTTATTCAGTTAATATTGGGTTGGAAATCCCTATTTTTTTAAGTACCAACATTCATTCCTCTAGAGAACAGAACTTACAGGAAGCAACAATTATCGCCAGGGCTTCATTATTGGCTTCTTTAACATCTGAAGCCATGATATTAAATTTTGTTGTTGAATGTATTACTTTGTTACTAAATTATTGATGTTGCGCAATTAATGCCATTGTTACTAAATTATTGATGTTGCACAATTAATGAGTTTGTAGTATAATTGATAAGTTCGTTGTACTTGGTTCAGTTTAAATGGTTACGAAAAGAAAATATTAATATAAATAAATATAAATTGAAATATAAACTCATTGTCTTTCTATTGAGCTTTAAATGGTGGTACGAGTGGAATATTACAGCTTAATTTTGTGTGTCGGAAACTTGGTTATATAATCTTCTCGACACGGAGAGGTAATATTTTGGTTTTCCCAACTTGTTTCGCTTGCAACGACCCAGAAATTAATATAATTCTTCGAAATATTTTTTTAGAAAGATCGTATACTATAGTAAAAAAAGTTAATAACTTTTTACGAACACGCTTACATGTTTTTTTACCGAAAAAGACAAGAATATTCTAAAAAGATTATTACATACTTTGGTTTTACTGGATGGGATTCATGCGTATGCATCCCCTGATATTTTTTACCCTAATGACCATGGTTTACAAGTTATAATTGTAGTGTTTTACAAATAACCCCTTAAATTTAAGTAAGAAACCGAAAGACTACTTTAATTAAGGGTTCATCCGTAAAACACTAATCAAAACTTTTTCTTTGTGGCTTTTTAGAGAAAATGTCATGGAATAATATCAAACTCAAATTTGTAAATAGAACCCACTTCACTTCGGTCCTACTACCTTTTGGGGAGCAAGCTTGTAACATATGCATCATTAAATTGTGGGAAAAGGCATATTAGAATGTCTTTATTAAAACCATTAAAACACCAAATTAGTCTTTGTCCTAATAGGAACGAGAAGCGTAACTTCAATATTCTTAATTTCTCTTTGTACTCAGTTTAGGAGGGATTCCTCCGTCCTTAGATCCCGAAGAACTTTGTGTCCAATTTCGGCTAGAAATATTCTGCAAGTGTGGGATTTTTTCTATGTCCATTTGGGGGTAAATATTCTGCAAGTATGGGATTTTGTCTTGCCGTAGATTTGTCTATCAAAATATCGGCTGGAAATCTGCTTCTCAAATCCAGTAGATTAAGTGTATATCATCAATAATTCTATTTAAGGATCTGATTTATATCATTCAGATGTGTATTTAATTTTCGGCTCACTCTTAAGCTTGATTTCCACTAGAGCGCGTAACGACGCGCAAATGCCTACGCGCGACAAAAAGCGTCATATTTTCACGCGCTACGACACGCTAAAGTCGTTTACGCGCCGAGACATTCAATTTCTAAATTTTGCGCGACGCAACTTTAACGCAAAACTTTCGACCAGTCAAAAAGAAGGATCTTGCCCTCTGTTGGCGGCGGAGAGACGATGCCGTCGTCAAGTCGACTACAAATGAACAAAATGGCAGCATCAAAGACGAGTAGAAAAAGTATAAACAAATACATTGATAGCGAAACTTTTATAGAAGAAATCAGGCCGTATAAATTCATCTATGATAATTCGGATCGTCATTTTAAAGACTGCCGTAAGAAAGAAAACGCTTGGGGAGAAATTGGAAGAAAGTTTGGACTATCTCATAAGTACTAGTACTGCCTACGCTAACCCTTGGTCAATCCTGTCAATTTCAATAGAGTAATATCGGTAGAGAGGGGGAGTGAACTGTGTATCCCCTTCGTTGGAGGCAACTTTGTATTAGAGAATACTATTTGCCTTCGGAAGGGGGGATATCACTAAGGTAAGAGATAGAGGGTTATGACGTTGCCATATATGTGAAAGATATTACTCTATTGATTTTAGCTTTTACTAGCAATTGATATTTTAGGAAATGGAATTTAGAATATGATATGAAAATTCTATAATTCACGAATGGCTTAAAGCGCTCCTGTTTTTAGGGTAGAAAGAAACTATAATAACAATATTGTGGAAAAGATAGCTGTAATCAATGTTATTAGCAATAGTTTGGAATAGGTAGGAATATTTAGGGGTAAAAACATACCCAATTTAGTACTATTTTAGAAAAGGGGATAATTTATTTAGTTGAAAAAACTTGAACATTTAGCCGCTCATTACAATTTTGAATATACGAACTTCTGGAATTTGAGAAGTTAAATCTAGTTAAATCAAACTTCTTTTTTATTTCTGTTCATAAATCTAAACAAGAGCTGATATTAAAGTATTTTCCATTTTCTGTTATTATATTAGAAAATGAAGCTGCTACTAAATGGAAAGGTCTCAAAGACCGTTTTATTCGTTAACGAAAAGCATATAAACTCAGTTTAAAAAGTGGAGCTGGCAGTCGTGAAGTGGCTCCACCCAGATGGAAACTTTACGACATACTTAAAAATCTATTGGAGATTCACGTTTCTCATCGACAGTTAGTCAATACTTAAAAAAATCGGTTTATATAAAAAATTTAAAATAGTTTTTTTCTATCATCTATCACACAGAACTACAAGCAATGTATCTCATGATGACGCTGAATATACGGAGGAAAGAGGAAGACGAAATTAATGATGAAAAAACCAGAGATTTGGAGGCCACAAAACTTTTCCAAGAAATAACAAACCCTCGTCCTGATCTCGATGGAAATGCAGATACTGAGTAAATGACTGAGTTTAATTTTCACTTGGAATCTATACCCGACAGTTTCCTTCATTTAGGCACATTGACGAACCTAATAGTAGTAATGGTGGTGATGGACCTAGTCAATTAAACGAGGAGTCGGATTATCAATATAAACCCAAGCCCAAATGAAGCAAGTTTGACGCTACAGACATCAAATTAATGAAGTTGGTGGAAAAGGCCACTGACAGTGTGAAAGACTTCAATCCCATTCTCCTGGCTAAAACCATGAGGAGTGCATTTATGGAAAATAAACCAAAAGAGGAGACAGAAAAGCAAGATGAACTCTTTCACTACTTCAAGAGTGTTGAAGAAAGAGTGAGAAAGTTGTCTCCAGATAGCCAGGCAGAAGTCAGGTTTAACATTGAGAAACTACTTTTTGAGACTCAGAGAATTGAAAAGTACATACGTTAAGAGCTCTTCTCAAGCTATCTTTTCTCTGTAAAACAATGTACAAACAGAAATTGTACCAAGTCTAGTTTAAATATGGCCTGAGAACCATCCCGAGCATTAAGGCTCAATTTCATAGAAGCTAGAAAATTCGAAAACGCTCACGCTTCGCAAGTTTAAAGACGAGCGGGTGAAATAAAAAACGCGCTCTCGAAAGATGTCGCGCAAGCGTTGTCTTTCCTCTTTAGCCTATTTATTTTCATAGAAGCGTGAAATTGTTTTTGTCGGCTTTGTCTCTCCCGCCTCCACGGATTTGTTTATAAACAAACATGGCGAAGTCGAGAAGGGATCTTCTTTTGAGGAAGAAATTTATTTTGAACTGGCGGTATTTGAGAAATAAAAGAAAATACACATACAGAAAAAAAGATGGTGGGTTCACCCAATCTTGGTGAATAGAAAAAAAGACGGATACTTCGAAACATTGGTAAGAATTCACCATGATATGTTAATACACAAATAAAGGACCAGTATTAAATAAAATTATTATTTTAACCTTATAGATGGTTTGCATGAAGAAATATGGCCCTTTAAAGTTTGGAAATTTTTCAAGCATGTCACCAGAAAAATTTTAATAGTTTCTAAGCTTAGTTTCAAACTGTTTGCAAAAGTACACATTAGCGAGGCCAGCTCTATCCACAGCTCATCGCTTAGCTGTCACATTGAGGTACTTATGTTTTAACATGATATTTGTGTTTTTTATCAATTATCTATGATTTTGCTAAAGGTTTCTCGCAACTGGTGAGAGTTTGCAAAGCATTGCCTATGGATTTCACCTAGGCGTCACTACGTGTCACATTATTGTCAAGGAAACATGTCAAGTTTTGTGGTATGTCCTTCAGCCAATTTACATGCCTACACCCACAGTTGAGAAGTGGAAAGAGGTTGCTCGGAGTTTTGAGTCCTCTTGGAACTTTCCCATGTGCTGCGGGGCAGTCGATGGAAAACATGTTGCTGTTCAACAACCGGCAAAAAGTGGCAAACTTTATCGCTACTATAAGGTAATGTTTAGTTTTGATATAATTTAATTAGATTTGTGGTTAGGCATATTTATTATTTTATAGGGCTTTAACTCTATCGTCTTAATGGCTGCGGTGGATGCCAACTATCGGTTTTTAACTGTGGATGTAGGGGCTTACGGGTCGCATTCCGATGAGGGAATTTTTAACACCTCAAAATTTGGTCAAGATGTTCAAATTGGAAAAGTGGACTTTACAGAAGACCGCTACCTTCCAAACAGCGATACTAAAGTTCCTCACGTTTTGCTTGGTGATGAAGCATTTCAATTGCTACCAAATTTTATGATGCCGTTCCCAGGGCAAGGGCTTGACACTAAACGAAGGGTTTTTAACTATCGACTGAGTAGAGCAAGGTATATCTATTCTCAACTTACAAATCGCAAAATACTAAGTTCGAATAATTTAAAGGCGTTGTAGCGAGAATGCGTTTGGAATTTTGGCGTCGAGATGGAGGGTGTACCGGACCTTTACTTTTTAAGCCAGAAAATGTTGACATAATACAAATAATTTCACAAATATATCAATAGATTTAAGTAGAATTTAGTCTTTCTCTTCTTTCGCTTCAAGAACGAGAGAAATGATTTTAAATTATAGTTTTGTTCTTTTTTGGGGTGGAACTTCGTCGAGTATATCTGCTATATAGTCTGCGAAATTTGTGATTTTGATCGAGTTCCAAGCTCCCTAAAAAAACTTTATTTTATCTCTCAATGTTAATTTTTAACATTGAGCTGTACAAAGGTTTAGTTTTTGTTTCCAACAAATCACAATAAAGAATGGCTCGAGTATGAGGAGCCTTTCTGAATTAATATGTTAACTTAATTTGTAAGACTTAACTGCGCCAATGTACACCATAATGCGAGAATGAGCTGGGGCTGTAAAGCAAATCCTGAGAGCTCATTGTTCCTTGAATTCCATATCACTTGAGATATGACTCGAACCTCGTCAAAGATTAAGACACCTTCGCCAAGGGGTCTTTTCAGTCTTTTTTTTAACTTGTTCTTCTTGAATTTTTCTGTAAGCTTCTCTTTGATCAGCTAAATACTCATGGTTTACTCCAGGTTTCTGAATCCTTGCTCGAGTAAAATCTTTAAGGGACGATTCACTTGGTAATTTCAAAATTTTGAAGCTCTTTAGGGCTTTGAAGGCGGAAGGGCACCGTACATATATAGCTAGTGCTATTCGATATGTTACCATTGACCATGAATTTGCATGGCTGCCGGTTTCTGAGAAACAAGATAAACTTTTTATTTTACAATTTGTATTTTTGGTGCGAAGTTCCCTCATTTTAACATGTTTATATGAACCTCTATATCAATTTAAACATAACATTTTTCAATTGATCTTTGAAGAAGTCGGCCTTGTGGCGTTCGTGAATTTTCATCCTATCAGCCTTCCAAATATCTCTTAGCCTTTTAGAAGTTTTCTCATTCTGACACTCATTAATTGCTTCATCGAGTTTCTCGGGAGTATCTCGACTAATTGTTTCTACAAGTGTAGCTAATTCATCACTTTGTGATTTCTTTAAAGGAATAGTTAGTTTTTGGAGTTTCATCACCAGGACTTTATTTCTTTGGATAAGCCACTTCCGTTGTTTTCGTAAATTTGACAGTCTCCTCTTTGAACTCCGAGGTGTAAAAATCGATATCTTAGTTTTTGATGAAACATCAACTTTAGTCTTCTTAGCAGAAACATCTAGTGAAGCTGTATCATTTTTTTTCTTTTCAAGTATCTTCTTAAGTTTCCTAACCATTTTAAACATTCCTGACAGTTTTGACTTGACAGATTTTGGTTAGGCTTAATGAAAGTACATTTTGGAGACTCGTTGCGTAAAAATGGTGTTGTTCGTACAACTAAAGATGAGCTGTTCACCTTATTCCCAACATTCAAAATTAAAGAGGCTGGATCAATGCCTTCACAAATTTGATAATTTCCATTTGACGAAACGTAAGTCAATAATGTCAGCAAGTCCTTCGAAACTAGCCACATACATGTGTCCCGATTCCAAACAATAACACGGTCAGGGTGACCACAACAAAGCCTTGAAAAAAATATAGGAAAATAGGAAATTTACAATTGTTTTATAGGAAATTATAGGAGATGTTTCATTAAAAAAATAGGAAAATATAGAATATTTGCCATTAAAAAAATAGGAAAATATAGGTTTCAAATGATTTGGAATTAGTAAGACATGATTTTCAACACAAACTGAAACAGTATTAAACAGTTCAATTTAAAAAGATTAAATAAAATTCGATAGCCAGATACCTCATGGAAATGACGGAATACTAAACTCAGGGCCAGATTAAGCAATTTTGCACACGGGGGCCGAGATAATTTGCGCCCTTTAAGTCGAAAAAAAAGGAACAGCAAATGTTGCTAAGGGGGAATAGTTAAGCTCAATGCGCCCGCCACAAGCCTTGCGCCCGGGGCTAGCACTCACTCGCCCCCCTTTAATCCGGCCCTGACTATAACATACTCAAAGGGCATCTCCCTATCTCTGGAACAACCAGAGTTACGAGCCTCCAAAATAGTGTAATGCTATTCCTATGGAGGGGGCATGTTAGTGAACACTTTCCTCAATAACTTGGCTCCTGTTTACTCGATGCCCAAGTTTTTTGTATGGCATTGGTTGGATGGGGGGGGGGCAAATAGGACTATAACATAATCAATGGACATCCCCGTATCTCTAGTAGAACCAGAGTTATGAGCCTCCAAATTTTTGGTGCAATGCTATTCCTATGGATGGTATGTTTTGGCCATTGTTCTCAATTACTCGGCCCCTTTATACTCGATCCCCAAGTTTTTAGTATGGTTAGATGGGGAACTCAATGCGCCCCCAACAAGCCTTGTGCCCCCACCCACGGTATCCCCTTTAATCCGACCCTGACTAAACTAAAACTAAAAACACGATCTGAAGCAAACGACAAGTTTCTTAATTCTATTTTTTGCCGTTTCCTCATAACATTTTCCATGGAGTAATTTTATCGGAGTGAGAATCATGTTCCTTAAAAGTGCCTTACATTGCAGCTAAGTCTCCTAAATTATTGCTCCATGGTGGCAGGCTAGCAGCATTAAACAAGCTAAACGTTAGCTTGTATCATTAATCCTTGGTGACAGAAATGTAAAACTGCATTCATGTCTGTCACACTTCAAACAGTGAGGGCGCGCAAAATATGAGAAAATTTCGAAAAATAGGAAAATATAGGAAAATTGTCTAAATTATAGGAACTAATAGGAAGGTATCGAAAAAATAGGAAAAATTATAAAATATAGGAATTGTGGTCACTCTGCACGGTCTACAAAAATCTTTTCCACTCCAAACACTTGAAAACTTCCTCTTAAAGTTGATCCCGATATTACTATACGAAAGGGACTAGAAATGATGTTCACTTCACAACGCTCATTATGTTTCAATGCTGCGCATCGTGAGTAGCAATGATCCAGATTAATAACGTCGGCTGGACCTAATTAAAAATATATTTAGGCCTATTATCAATTTGGGTAGGGACAGATAAAAATAATGTGGATTTTATATTAAAATATGGCTAATTACCTGAAGTTTCAAACGTAAGCCTTGGTTGTTCCGGGACTTTAGGAAAATAATGATGGCCTTTCCTTGTTATAATAATAGAATAACTATGTTCTAATTCACTATTTACTATTCGGTCTATGTTTAAATCGCCATAGCCAGCACTATCAACTGTTGCTTTTATAAACATTTCAACAATTTCTGGAGTCAGCTCCCCTAAAATATCGTCTTGTACCGCCATTTTCACATCGAGATCGAAAACGTAAATTTCGAGTTTTTTCGGTGTTGGTGTATTGAAAAAATGACGGGATTTTATTTTAGGGAGGGGCCTAGGTAGTACTTGATGGAAGCACAGTTAAAGGTAAACTCGAACGTTCTCTCTTTACGTGAATGAGATCTTGCCAGCACCCATTTCGCCTGCCACCGGATCGCCAGCACCCATTTCGCCTGCCACCGGATCGCCAAGAACCCCTACAGTTACCGGACCGCCAGCATATAAAATCTCTCGAATTTCGGGACTATTAAAGCCTAAAATTAAACACCTGGGGAAAGGAGCGTGCGTGGACTACGTTCCAAACTTTGTGTTGCGCTTTAAATTTGAGGATCTAAAAATTGAGTTTTCAGGTCTTTATGACAGTTTAAAACTGTCAAGGAGGGCGTTTTATATATGCACAGGAAAGTATTACTTCATTATCTTTTATAGGGACAAGTGAGTTCCAATTGAGACCCAATAGAGAAGAGTCTTCTCAAAAATATATTTATTTGAGCCATGGACCCTTGCTTAAATGAGAGGAACCTGCCAACAAACTTGGCAACACTACGTGCCAAGAGTGGTAGGCCCGGGCAATTCGAAGGAAAGGTTAATATTACTTTCCGTAACATGGGGGATATACGACAAAATTGAACTGTCAGAAATCCCAGATTGTAGAAAGTTGCACTGTCAGAAGTCCCAGATGTGGCAAAATTAATAGAAAAATTCATTAATTGCTACATCCTTGGAATAAACAGTCATTTATATATTATTTTTTTATTATTACTTTCGGTACAATAATAACAATATATTTCGTAACAACCTTGTTATTGATTTTCTTAGCTAAAATAAAAGAATATTGGAAGTGTACGATTTATGACCTATTTTTATAGCACTTGCCGCAAGTAGTTTAAAATTATGAAATCTTTAAAATAAAATAGTGACATTCAAGAATATTTCCGAATGTAAAAATTTACTTAATTTTCCCGCTCAAATAAGAGAATAGATTAGGTTATAAAATTGGGTGTACCTCATATGAGCAGTTTCCTGTAGAGCGGTTCTCGAAATAGCAACCGCGATTCCAAAAAAACAGCGGAGTTTTTCAAAACTGCTGTTTTAGAAATAGCGGCTGCTATTTTGGGAAATAGCAGTGTTTGTCTTGAGTTTCGAGCATTTCTTAACAATACAGTTATGTTCGTTGGTTTCAAATACTACATTTTCAGTGATCATTTAATCAGGAATGTGACCTAATAAAACATCATGTTTTAGAATTTTTTACTTTAAAAAAAGCTACATTAAGGCCTCGGTATTAGCATTAAGTTTTGTGTAAAAGCTTGATTAAATTTGGATAACAATGCAGTTAAGTTTTCTGTGATCATTTAATCAGTAATGTGGCCTACTAACGGGTCGTGTTTTTGAAGTACACTTAAATATTGTACTTTTCTTCAGATTATTCTCATACCAGGATAGAAAAATAATTCGGGAAAGGTTATTTTATTTCGGAAGTAGATAATTGTAAATAGTATTTTTTTGGAAAAGGCGTTTCGAAAATAATACTAACCTAAGTCTAACCAAACGAAACCAAACCAAACCTAACCTGACCTAATACTATTTAGTTCAAATAATCAACTTTAACCTAACCAAATTATCCATATCTGACCTAGTTCTTTTTGAGTTCATATAACCCGGATGGGCCAGCTAACACCATAATAAAAAAACTATCGTTTTTCGCATATCTGTTTTTCCGCTCATTAGAGAACTGCTGTAACGGTACGCCGCGTTTACGAGAACCGCTGTATCGGTAATTGCTGTAATGGGTAAACTGCCATTTCGGGAACCGCTATTTAGAGAACTATTGTTATGAGGACCGCTATTATGAAATCCGCTCATAAGGGAACTGCTCATGTGAAGGCTTCCCATAAAATTAAGAGTAAATTTTACTAGTAAAGTCAAACCAATCTCAACAGCTGGAAACGAAATGAGATCTAAACAAGATGACGTAAGGGCTGGGCTCATAATAGTAGCCACATCCTACCGTTTTAACAGGTATAGAAAAAAATTTATGTGAATAGCGCCTCGATACACTTCCTTTAACTGCACTGAAATGGTTACATGTAATTCCAAATTCAATTGATTTACTTATGTCATAATTATTTTAGTGCGTCACAATCGGAAAACTTGAGTGAGTAGCCCTTGATTCAATACCTTAACTGCACTGAAATGGTTACTCTTAATCGAAATTTCAATTAATTTACTTATGTTATAATTATTTTAGCTTAGTCTTTATCAATGGTAAAACGATTACCCGTAGCGCATAGAAGTGCTTAAATGATTACCTCTACAGAAAATATTAGTCATAGAACCTTGATTTCCTACCCTACAAAAATGATTACCCGTAATCCTTAGTTCAAAAAATTTACTTAAGCTATAATTGTAATTTCCCTGGGCAAAAGCTACTAGACTCATTTTTCGGGGTTTAAAATTACCCACGATATCTTTAAATCTTTGAATAGGGGAGCGGTATTGAAAGCAAAGAGGAGAGAAAACGCGGGAGGACTGCACTTTAGCTAACTAACTCAACTAATAGCGGTTTCTGACTAATTCGACCACGAGAGTTCGGAAAAAATAGTAAAAAAATTCTAAACCCGACGCAAGTTGGTCAAAGAATGTTTTTAAAATTTTAAAATTGCATGTATTTACCATTTCCCCCGAGAATTCCAAAAAAACCTAACTCCGTCGTCTGCAGCCGAGCTCGATCTTACCAAATGGACTCGCGACGAAAATAGTGTTATAGCTTATTCTAGATCTTACTAAGAAAAGGTAAATCTACAAAAATTATGAGATTTATGCTAATAGTATTTGAAAAGGTGGATTGTAATTGAGAAAAAAAATTAGGACAAGGTCTCATTTTATTTGAGTTGTAAAAGAAGTAAGAATCAAAATTTAGCATTGGGTTGTAAATGAAGTAATCATTAAGTTTTTGCAAGAGGCTTCAAATAATTTGGGAAGCAAATGAAAGTAAAGGCCAAATTATGAAAAAATATGCGAATTATTTGGAAACAAATGGTAATATTTGGAAGAGGCGTCATATTTTACAGCAATATTTTGGAAAAGGCGTCATATTTTACAGAAATATTTTGGAAAAGGAGTCATATTTTACAGCCATATTTTGGAAAAGGAGTCATATTTTACAGCAATATTTTGGAAAAGGAGTCATATTTTACAGCAATATTTTGGAAAAGGAGTCATATTTTACAGCAATATTTTGGAAAAGGAGTCATATTTTACAGCAATATTTTGGAAAAGGAGTCATATTTTACAGTAATATTTTGGAAAAGGAGTCATATTTTACAGTAATATTTTGGAAAAGGAGTCATATTTTACAGCAATATTTTGGAAACGGAGTCATATTTTACAGCAATATTTTGCAAAAGGCGTGTTGTTGTTTTTTAATAATAATATCTAAACACAAACAGCGATACTTTGGAAAGGGTTTCAAATTACCAGGGAAGAACTAAATACAATTAGAAATTCCAAATATATTTATGGTTATATAGTAATGCGTGGCACTTAGCGTCACCCGAGAAACACCACTTGGAGGTGGCCACACTTCGTTTCTCATGGAGAGTTTATTATGGCAAGTCCCCTTGCCTACTTGTCTTCAATCGTTCCTGATTTCTCGTCATATAGTCATGCAAACTCGTCGAAAAGTAATGGAAAGTCTTCAATCGTTCCTGGGACCCTATTATCTAAGGTCCTTTTGGAGGAATTTCGATCCGAATCTTTTCATTCGGAGTCAATTTCTCCGAATGAAACTAAAACGTATTCTGTAAGCACCGTATCCTAATCATACGGTGATAACCTCTCTGAATCATTCGGCGGCCGTAATGGGCCGTCCACACTGAGCTATTTCGCGTCGCTTTGCGTTGCTTTGCTCGGTTTTGTGTTCGTAACGTTATCCACACTGGCAGCAAAAACATTTTTCTTCTCGTTGCACGTCGAACGCTACAGGGTGCGAAGGAATAGACTAGTAGCGAAAAACTTTCGCGTCGCGATTAGCAAGCACCAAGTGAAAACCAATCAGAGGAAAGGAAAGCCAACCTGTAGACTAGTTCAGGCATTTGAAATGTCGAACTGTCCTGAGACTTCTGATTTTGAAGGATATTTAATTACTCTGGAAAGAGACAATCCAAAGCTCTCTGAAATTTGAGGCGCACTTTTCAAGAAGAGGAGTAACCAATGGCAAAAACTCGAATTGAATTGGATACAGGCGCATATATTTCAGGAATAGAGTATCATGTTTGATTTCTTACGCCAAGAGCACTTTTGGGATCCAATTATGAAAATCTCCATCAACAAATCTATCCTGAAAACATCTCAAACCCAAATACTTCGTTTATGTTTCCTACGTCGTCTCCTTATGTTTCCTACGTCGTCTCCTAGTTAAAATTAGAGATGAACCGGTACCGACACCATATCGGTATCGGCACCGATACTCGGGGTTTCCCGATAGTATCGGATCGGTTGGTTCGATACCGATACTCGTTTAAAATGCGTTATATGGCGCTACATGACATTTTTAGGTCTTTTAGTAAAGTAATGATGGTGATAATATCTCATTTCTATGAATTTCAATCGTGACGAGTCCTCATTTATATAAAAAGTACCTGAATTCAGTTTATCTAACAACTAATAAGCGAAAATCTTGCTTAGTACGCGCTTACTACTCTAGGGATGAACCGATACTATATCGGTATCGGTTGAAGTATCGGGTTTTGGATCATAGTGAGTAAATATCGGTATCGATCGGTATCGGTTCATGTTAGTACCGGTATCGATCGGTATCGGGTTAAGCCTGGTATCGGCCATCTCTAGTTAAAATTAATGCTCCACTAGGCAATTTTACCAACCTACATGCCTTATTATCCGCCATGTTTGCTATGACGTCACAATTGCGCTTAGTATTGGGTTGCATTCAGTCGGAACAGCGAAGCAAATTGTTCGCGTTGCACTGAATCGCGGCGCGCTTGTCAAAAGCAACGCGAAGGGGCGCGTGGTAAAGCGAAGCTCAGTGTGGACGGACCTTAAGAGACGGCCGAATCGAGCATTCGGATATTTTACCGCCTCTCTTCCCTCCATCAATCTTTCGCCGGAGTTTTCTAGTATTTTTCCCCGTACTTTGGCTGCGGTTCATATTTTTATTTATAGCGATTTCCACTGACTGCACTAGAGCACTCTAAGTGCACTCTCGGCGCGTTTTCGTCCGCCACTGGGAACACGAGTGCAACACTCGCCCAGAATCGAGTTTTCCACTGACCCCAAAAACTGCCCGAGAATTGCTCTTTCGTGCTCTGAAAAATTCGACGGAGCGACGGTGCTCGAGTATGAAGTAATAAAATTAAAATGGCGGACCACCCGGTATCTCATAGAAGACAGGCTCTCGGTAATGCTTATTTATCTTCTGAAAGTTCTGAAGATGAAGAATACGAGGTTTTATCATTACGCCTCATCCTAAAACCAATAATTATATCAGAGACGTTGTCGATCATTACTCAAAATAGATTTTTTGTAAATTAATTGAAATGTTAAGTCTATTAATTGGTTTCAGCCCATTTGCGTCAAGATATACACACTTTATTACAATTTTGTCTCCGGCGCCAACTTTGATTATTCAGAGCGCGCTCGGACTTCTCGATCTTGTTCCACTGACGAAACTATTCTCTCCAAAACTCGCTGAGGGCAGTTACGTCATCCTAACCCTGTGAGCACTCTTTGGAGCAGTTAGTGGAAATCGCTATTAGTATGGCTGCATTGTTTTTTCAACTCAAGCTTCGTTTGCGATTTGAACATGGTAATCGCATTGCCCGTCGCGATTTACGAGTTCAAAGGGTTTTTCGAGACTTAAAATCAAGCGTGGGCAAAATTTTGAGTTAAAGCGGGAAATGGCCTTGGCGGGCCTTGGCGAAATCTACAAGGTAGATCGACGGCTTTTTGGTAGATTTAAAGGTAAAAAAACGTCGTTGAATTTATCCTACATTTAAGGGATAATTTCGCGAGATCCAATTACTTAACACAGATTTAATTGTTTATTTTAATATTTTTTCTACCGGGGCTTGTAAGTTAGAGCCACCTATTTTTGACCAATTGCATCAATTATTAATAATTGCTAGATTAAATTTGGTTATTTCGTTTAGCATCTATTTAAATTATTAAATTATGGTAGGTGTGTAAACATTGATAGAGGGCTAATGATCTACAATAATGAATTTATCATAATCTCACGAGATCCACACAATTGGATTATAATTTGCGATTAATTAACGTTGTTATTCTAGGTTCTCATTGCCTCATATTTAACCCTACAAAAACTTGCGCTAAGTTTCATTCAAAATTCGACGTATATTAACTGTTTTTTAGCGTGTTCTTTAATACCCATTTTAAAAGAATATTATGAAGCAATTTAAGAATAAATAATTTTTTTAATCAAAAATAAATAAATAAATAAATAAGAAAAAAAAGCACTTATTTCTATCTTAAGAAAAGAAATCGAAAAAGAGAAAATTTGCTTTGTATTGAATGTGTTCCCAATACAAAGACCACTTCCCAAAATTTCCACTCCTTGGGAAAAACCAAAGTTTCCATCCCTTCAATTTGAAAGCGCGCCAAATAAAATTGTCCAATAAAGAAAAAGTGGGCGTCAAAAAGTACCACTGGCTTAAGAGGATGTGACGTCCATTTGGATTGAGAGAAAATTTTCGAAGTATCCGAATGACGATAAGGATTGGGGTTAGAGAATACGGTTTGTTCGGTCCACTCCGAATGAGCCCGATCAGAATCATAAGGATTCGGAGTGATCCGAATGATTTTCGATTTTTAGAGAATAGCCTCCCAGAGAACACTTCTTTCATTTACATGCTGTAACTGGATGTGGTTATGGTAAGGCGGGGTTTAATGTAATGACAGATAATCAACATCTTACAAATATGTTGAGAGTTTTTAATGAAAATATTAAGTCAACAATAGCTAGGAAACGATTTAATCCAAAACAGTGGGGATGGGTTCGCTATCGCTATTTCGGACAAAGACACATTCACACCACTCTTGAGTCCTGCATCAGATATAGCTTCAGTGACTATTTTTAAAGATGGGGTCGATAACTTAGACTTGGAAATAGTTATTTTTATGTTGTTTAATACGTTCATAAAAATAATCTACTCAGTAAAGACTAAAGAAATATCAAAAAAAATTATATATCGGTGATATATTAGGCATTTCACGCAGTCATTTTCCAAGATGGCGCCCAAACTATCAGCACTTCTTCAATATTCAAGTATGATATGTAGACGGTCTTCAACAATAAATTTACCACTTATCATAATTTTTGAAAAGTATACTGTATCTAAATGACATTTCCAACATGGCGGCCAAACTATCTCATGAATGGCTTCAATATTTTACTATGAGGCTCACACAGCTTTCATTATAATATCTATAAATTTTCATAATTTTCCAACAACATTGTGAAATAAACCGTACCTAGCATTCACGGCGGCCATTTTCCAGTATGGCGACCAAACTATCAAACACAGAGCTGTGAAATTTTACTATGATGTTCATGTGGTTACATTCATAATATGCACCAATTTTCGTAATTTTTGAAGAATGTGGAATGCATTATAGCTGGCATTCCCGGCGGCCATTTTCCAAGATGGCGGCGAAAGCTCGCGCTCTACAGCAAGGGACTTTTAGTATATTTTTTGTTGGGTCAAAAACAACACATATACCAATTTTCATCTTTATGTTCAAATGTTCTAGGTCAAGCCCTTTTTTAGCCTATCTGTCCTGGCCTATTAAATATCATAAGATACTCGTCTTGTTTATGAAGTCATTTAAAGCGTCATAAGGGAAGGTGTCAGGTTTAAGCCATTTTTTTTCTCCCTCCTGCTTCTGCTGGAATAGGATCGTTGATGCAACGTTTGTGGAGGGTAAAACTTGGAAATGAATGGACATTAGTGACATGATTAATAACAGATTTCCACATTTCAAGTAAAACATCTGGGTTTCCATTGCAATTTTCAGCAGCGAACCAAACGTGGCGGCTAAGAGATCCTTATTGTCCTTTTTTGACTTATGGCAGAAATTATTTTGGCCACACTCTTAGCAAAATGCCATACGTCGAATTGATGGTCAATATTGGCATAACTATCCCTTAAAAAGGCTCGAATCTGAATGTGTCGATCAGTTGTGATTCTAAACACATAAAAGTCCGCATTTCTCCAATTTTGTCAGAAACCTTTTCTGTCCTTCCAATTCCATATTACTGGACTTGTATTGTACCTCAATTTTGTTTACGAGCTCAAAATGGACACATTTGTTTCTCTTGACCAAGGAAAGTGTACCCACAATATTTTGCAGAATGTCCTGGTGAATCATAACGCCCGTCAGAGGAAATGGTAACTTGGCTAGAACTTTCAATTTCTGCATAATATCATTTTGTTCATTTTTCCATGCAACCCGAATTTCTGGAATCACATAGTTTTTCTGAATAGTAATATGAAATTGAGAGAATGAGATAACGGGGGTTTGGGTTCCGTTTACCGAGACCCCAAATTGGCTACCGGCGTGTCAGTGGTCTTTTTACGGCGATACTCTCGAACCCCAAACAATTCACCGGAAAATCAAAAATTTCAACACCGTGATAATTCTTCGCAAATACCGATAACACTTTGTCAACTAAATACATAAAATCATCCCCTTGGGTTTCCCGCGAGTCGAAGGACTAAGCACTTGCGGGGATGTATTGACTTCCGTCGCATTTCGATAGACCGGGTGAACGGGGTGTAGAAATCCCGTAGAAATAACATGAGGTTATCACCCTGACGGCAGATTTCTACCGTCGATTTCAAGTGAACAGTTAACATGAGGATCAATGGAAGAACTTCGAAATTTCGTATTAATTCTTAGCAACAAGAGGTATAAAAGGAGTGTAAATTTTCGGGTTATATTCATTCTCTCGTGGTCTTTAAACGGATTCCAAATATGTAAGTATAGGGGAATTTCTTTGTAAGGATGGAACTTGCCCTAATTTTATTTCATTTAGGCTCGCCACCAAAATATTCCCGATTTCCTCCCGAAGATAACGGGGGTCTGGGGCTCGTTTACCGAGGCCCCAAAATGGCTACCGGCGTGTCAGTGGTCTTTTTACGGCGATACTCTCGAACCCCAAACCGTGCTTTTAGTCAAAACATGAACTCTTAAAAACTTCACCGGGGAGTCAAAAAAATTTCAACGCCGTGATTGTTCTTAACAAATACCGATAACACTTTTTCAGCCAAATACATAAAATAAAACCCCTTGGGTTTCCCGCGAGTCGGAGGCCTAAGCACGGGCGGAAATGTATTGACTTCCGTCGTATTTCGGTTGATGGGGTAGTTCATATTGTCCCGGTTTTGCGAACGCGAATACGTTGGTTGGAGTTTCCACCGTCGATTTCTAGTGGTGAGTTAACACGGGGTTCTATGGGAGTATAATAACGCGACGGGAGATTTTAGTGGTACTTTAAATTGGTGGGGATAGGAAAAGCAAGCAAGGCCGTGCGCTTCCAAATGCTTATCTCTCAAATATAACGTATATTTGCATGCTCAATTCCCACGATATTCTGAACGGGAAGGCTTTTTTCAAGATAAACCCATTAATAATTTAACGTTTAATATCTACAAATGAATTGAGGTGTTGGAAAAGATGAAACATTTTGTATAGGCCTACCCTATATGTATAATTTATATAAGTGGGCGAGCGGTACACCTATTTAAGCCAATGGTGTTCAAAACATAACTCTATTTTCACATTATTTGAACACCTTTTATTTGGGCCTTGCGAAGGTGTTATTTTATATCGTTTAGGAATCATTTGTGCGCCTTTTCATGAATGAGACTTTTTCAACCCTACACCGTTTAATTAAGAGATTGGTGTTTAAAAAATATCGCATTAATTCTATGCCATTAGACCACCTTTTAATGGGGTATTCGATGGGGTTATTTTATATAATTAAGGTATCATTTGGGCACCTTTAAAGAATTTTGTTTTATAAACACATTTCTACACCATTCGTTTAAGCTAATGGTGTTTTTAAAATATCGAACTAATTTGGTACTATTTCAGCACCTTGTTAAGGTGTACAAATAGTGCACATTGTTTTAACACCATTATGACACTATTTAGACAACACAATTTTTTACAGTGCAGGACTTTCTATAGAACCCTAAAATCAATCCATATTTGAATCCTCGATCGATTCCGAGGTATGCACTAACCGTAATATTTAGTCCGCCTCTCCTTTACCCTTAGATCGTCGAAACTAAAAACAAGCCCCATTTTCCCTTTTTCAGAAAAATTATAAACCCTGTAGTCAATGTTGTATGTACAATCGCTATGGAGAATTTATAATTCACACTCTTTTATACTAATTACTTTAAGCACACTGAAAACGTTCTCTCTATCAGAAGGGAAATTTGAGAACTCGTCGTTCTGTCTCGACACCAGACTCCCGTAATACGTCAGGGAAAGCACCGATGATTAGGCAGATAATTGTCGTACAATTAATTCGGTCTCACCCCGTACTCTGAAACGCCAACAATCCAATCCCCTCGTCGATTTGTGTAGGGACCCTCCGTACTACCTTTGACGGCCTCTGCCGTGCTATGAAACCCAAAATTTGAAAACAATCCCTATTTCCCCTTATCCAGAACTCTTATATACTATTGATACAAAATTTGCATTTTCAAATCTTGAATGTTATTAAGTTATTCCAGTTCTTGAAGATTAAATTGTACCAAAGTCTAAATTGTATAAATAAAAACTACCATCATTATTTTGCCAAATCAATATAAAGTTAGAAGCACACATTCGTTACCAACAGATGTCAGAAATTCCCAGGTTCTACCTTTACGATAACTGCAGAAAAGCGACGAAGCATTAGGCTGTTTCCAGCCTTAGAAGAAATAAAATTAGTTTAGAAAATCTGTTCGTATCTATATTTATCTCTACTCCTTCTAGCGTTGTAATAGCCTTTAGTTACTATACAAAAAGTTATATACCTTATTGATCATATTGTCTGGTTGCAAGTAAACATATGACATGAATTTACTTCTACATTGAGTGTAGCCACATTTCTCCAAATAGCATATCTTGATACATAATCCAGCAGACGCTTTTTAATGTTCGGAAAGAGAATGGTTAAGGGCAAACGCAGTTAGCAGGTTGTTAATGACGGATTACCCAAATTTGGAATATTACTTATGAAGAAATACACGATTCCTGCCTTCAAAAGCAAGTACAATTCTAACAGTTCTCTTCGATTATTATAGCTTAACTTCCAAGCTTGTTTATGTTTCTCTTTCCCTTATGGAATAAAATTCCCTAATTTTGCATAAGCTTCAATTTTCACACAGGATGGGTTCATAACTATTTGTTACATAATAGACCTTTTCGATATAAACTAAAACGTAGGCAACCCTCAGTATCGGGGCGTAATAGAGGGTTGATACATGGCCATCTGTCTATGCGCACCCTCATGATACCTCGCCGTCTATGTGCACTCCCATGATACAAAATGACTACAGCGAAGGCCCCAAAAAGCGAGATGAAAGGAAAAGTCTTACCCCTTTGTATTTCCCTCTTGGGGTCATAGAACCATGACTTGATTTTGCACAATTCTTCACTCACAGAAGCTAGTCAAGCCTTGGGTACTCAGTACTTTCCGGCAGACACACTTTGCGTGGCTGTTATTTGAGTTTCAAAACAAAAACAGTGAGGATTTATTTTTATTGATATTAGAACTTAGACAGTCAGAGGATTCTTATTTCAATATAGCAAGAACGGACAACAACTTCAGTTTTAACAACGCTTTTACCATATGTTCATAAGATATTTTCCATGAGTTTGTCACTGGTTATTGAGAGCTTGTTATGAAGTGACTTAGGTCATAGATTCTCGTAAAGCGACGCATGGTGAGACGCTGTCAAGGCTTAGTACAGACTAAATAGGAAGATGAACTATCGCATCGATCTCGAACTAGCTCTCAGTAAGTCTCTACCATTACAAAATAAAGGAATCAAATAAACATATGCTTTTACTTACAGGGTTGGCAAGTTTTAAACAAATTGTTTTAAACTTTGGTTTAAAATTTGTTTTAAACAGCCATGAAAAAAAAACATTAATTTGTTTAAATCGTTTTAAACAAACAGTTTAAAACATGTTTTCTATGGAGAGGAATTTCGAATATTTTTAACTCGTTTTATTTGAAAATGAGCGAAAATATTAAATAATAGAAATAATAAGCTTCAGTCAAAACCTTGCAATAATTTGACTGTTTCATATGAGTGTTTCATTGTTTGGAAACCCTTCCAGTTGATTTATCCGTTACCAATCTGTATTGAAGACTGATATTCAATAACTTGATTTGGAATGATATTCAATAACTTGATTTGGAATAACTTATTTTGTCGTCTACCTAAGGTAAAGGAACAACGTTTTTCTACACTGTTGGTACATTTTACTGTTCTAAAGTGAGTACGCGTAATATTTAAAGCCAGGCCCTTGACAGTTCTAAAATTAATACGCTTAATCCGTAAATGGAAAACATGAAGCGCCTACAAAGTAGAAAGCGGTGGTGAAGTTTCAAATGTATGAATTCTGACCATGAAACTCTGCAGTATGGAAGCGAAAATTCCTTAATAGTGGCCACAAAAGAAATCAAGCATTTGGACATTTGGGGTTAAATGAACAATTTTACCCATCACCCTCATTTTGTATCCGCTATTAAAAATTACATTTTCGTTTTGAAAAGATCTCTTGCTCTTTTTAAACAGTCAGTAGAACATTTCAAATATTCAAAATAGATCCCTCAACACTTACCCCTTTTAAATAATTAATTTCATGATAAAATGTTTCCGGAAAATCTAATTTTAAATCGTGTTTTAAACAATAAAAACACAACTTTTTTTACCACATTTTTGCCAACCCTGGCAAGGACCCTTTCTTACACCTTCAAATTCTAAATTTTAGGAGCTCTTGATTTCGTCTTTTCGTGTTTTTTTTCTCAATACGTTTTCGTGGTCTGTTGGTCAAGCTGTATGATACTCGCTTTGGGTTCAAGTGGTCCCTGGTTCTAATTCCACACGGACAATTTCTTACACCTTGAAATTCTAAATTTAAGGAGCTCTTGCTCTTTTTAAACAGTCAGTAGAATATTTCACATATTCTGTATTGGTCGCTTAACACGCACTCCCTTCAAAATAATTAATATCACAAAATAATTTCGGAAAATCTAATTTGTTCTTGAAAAAGCTCAAATATGTTTTTTTTTCAATTAATTTGGAGGGAATAAATCGATTAACAATTAAATAAGTTGATTGAATTAAATTGTGATTAAGGAATAAATTAATATAAATAAAGAAAAATCGCAATGTCGGATCTTCAGTCAATTGACAAACGTCACTCTCATCGTTTGTTTTTTCTGTCTTGGTCCAAACCAAGACCATTTTGTTTAATCAAGCAGGCTGTGAAAATAAGCGCCTTGCGCTAGCGGGAGTAGTGGCTTAAATGGAGAGCCGCGATGTATAATATATTTGACTATTAGATCTGCAAGAGTGATTTTAAACATGTTTAAAACTAGGTTTTTTTTGTGTTTTTTACTGTTTTTTTCTACTTGTTTAAAAAACAGTTTAAAACAACAAATCGTGTTTTAAACAATAAAAAACACAACTTTTGTTTTTTTTTTAAAAAACTCAATTTTTGCCAACCCTGCCTCTCAAGTAGGCCACTACTGACGCCTAGTTGAGAGGCCAGTGTAATAGTTCATGGTTCCATTTTGTTTGTTTATTCTCTACTGGCCTCTCAAGTAGGCCACTACTGACGCCTAGTTGAGCGGCCAGTGTAATAATCTATGGTTCCATTTTGCTTGTTTCTCTCTACTGGCCTCTCAAGTAGGCCACTACTGACGCCTAGTTGAGCGGCCAGTGTAATAGTCTATGGTTCCATTCTGCTTGTTTATTCTCTACTGGCCTCTCAAGTAGGCCACTACTGACGCCTAGTTGAGCGGCCAGTGTAATAGTCCATCGTTCCATATTGTTTGTTTATTCTCTACTGGCCTCTCAAGTAGGCCTACTGACGCCTAGTTGAGCGGTCAGTGTAATAATCTATGGTTCCATTTTGCTTGTTTATTATCTACTGGCCTCTCAAGTAGGCCACTACTGACGCCTAGTTGAGAGGCCAGTGTAATAGTCCATGGTTCCATTTTGTTTGTTTATTCTCTACTGGCCTCTCAAGTAGGTCACTACTGACGCCTAGTTGAGAGGCCAGTGTAATAGTTCATGGTTCCATTTCGTTTGTTTATTCTCTACTGGCTTCTCAAGTAGGCCACTACTGACGCCTAGTTGAGCGGCCAGTGTAATAATCTATGGTTCCATTTTGCTTGTTTCTCTCTACTGGCCTCTCAAGTAGGCCACTACAGACGCCTAGTTGAGCGGCCAGTGTAATAGTCTATGGTTCCATTCTGCTTGTTTATTCTCTACTGGCCTCTCAAGTAGGCCACTACTGACGCCTAGTTAAGCGGCCAGTGTAATAGTCCATGGTTCCATTTTGCTTGTTTATTCTCTACTGGCCCCTCAAGTAGGCCACTACTGACGCCAAGATGAGCGGCCCGACACCTAACCTAACCAAACCCTAACCTAGTTTGAACGATAGGACATATCTGTACTGGCCTCGCAATTAGGCCACTTAGGACACCTAGTTTAAAGGCCAATGTGATACTTCTATTTCGTTTTTAATATTTATTCACGAACGGCAAAGTAGCCGACGATAAAAACATAGATAAGAGACCCATGCATTGTCCCTAGTTTAATTTTGTGTGTTTATTCTCTACTGGCCTCTCAAGTAGGCCACTACAAACGCTTAGTTCAGAGGCCCGTGTAATTGTCCACGGTTCCGTTTGCATGTTTATTTTCTAATGGCCTCTCAAGTAGGCCACTACCAACGCCTACTTGAGAGGCCCGACATGAAATTTCACCCGCCTCGCCTAAACCAAACCTAACCTAACCTGGTCTAATCTCGTTTGAACCTAAGGGCATATCTGTATTGGCCTCGCAATTAGGTCTCTTAGGACCCCTAGTTATTGTTATTGTTGAAGGGGGTGGCGCGTCGCCGCGCCGAGCACCGATACCAAGGGTATATTGTGCGCCCCGAGCTTGTTAGACTACGAAGAGTCCTGTCGCCTCGATGAATCGGAGAATCCGATTGGCCGAGACAGTAGAGAACTGGTGAGGTTCCATAGTATGCATGTCGAAATGCTCGAACCTCATGGCCGCGAGGTAGTCGCAGCTACAGAGGATATGGGAGGAGGTTTCCTCTACCTCCCGGCAGAACCTACAGAGTGGGTCATCAACGATGCCCAATAAGTGCAGGTGTCTATTCAGCCGGCAGTGTCCAGTGAGGAGACTGGTGACCAGCCTAATTTTGTTTTTGGTGAGGGCAAGCAGTTCCTTTGCCCTAGTGATAGAAGGACCCGGGACAAACTCCTTGGCCTGTCTCTGTCCATCCATGTCAAGCCAGAGCTGCAGTTGAAGTGCAGACATCCGGCAGTGAATCCTATGGCGAATGATGCCATGGGGGATGGGAACCGCAGGCTCTGGTCCGAAGAACTTCGCCTCAGCCCCCCTTTTGGCATACATATCAGCCCTCTCATTGCCCAGGTATCCGCAGTGCCCTGGCACCCACAGCAATTGAACCTTGTTGCGGGCAGCCAAAGAACCCAGCAGATCCAGACAACTGAGCACCAGTCTGGAATCGACAAGGCACTGATTTAGCGCCTTGAGGGCGGCCTGACTATCCGAATAGATCTGAATCGTCCGTCCGCGATAGTTTTTCTTGTTGCAGATATCCGCGCATAAACAAATGGCCATGATTTCCGCCTGGAAAACGCTGGCATAGTTGCCAAGGCTCTCGTAAAAACCAAACTTCTTGGTCAAGCAGTAGACCCCGGCACCAACTCCAGAGTCCGTCTTAGAGCCGTCCGTGAACCAGACGGACTCCCCCCCAGTCCCGAGGACTGGGGTCGTCTCCCAATCAGCGCGACTGGGAAAGTGCACGCTGAAGGGCTTGTCGAAGTGGTATGATATAACAGACTTATCTGAGACCATCACGAGTGATGGCTCAGTACTGCTGTACTCACTGAAAAGCTTGGTGTGACTGAAGTCCCAATGCTTGGGCTTCCACCAGCCGAGGTTGTTGAGCCTACAGGCTCCCATAATAGCTTCCTCCTCAATAAAAAGGTGGAGAGGAAGCATATTGAGAAGGATTTCCAGAGAAGCTGTGGGGGCTGTCCTCATGGACCCCGTGATACCGATGCACGCCAGCCTTTGAAGCTTGCGTAGTTCATCTTGGGCTGTTTTAAGGCGAACCCTGGGCCACCAGACAAGAGCTCCATAGGAGACCACTGGCCTGATGATCCTAGTATAAATCCAGTTTACACTAGGGCTTAAGCCCCAGGACTTGCTGACTGAACTTCTTAAACGCCAAAATAAAATTTTGGCCTTCTTGATACTCAGATCAAGGTGGGACTTCCCAGTAAGCTTGGCATCGAAAGTCACGCCAAGGTATTTGACCTCGGAGGACTTCTTTAAAACCTGTCCAAAGAAGGAAATATCGTTGAATAGTTCATTAGTCCTTTTCCGAGTAAACGGTATAAGGACAGTCTTGTTGGGATTGACGGTTAGGTTAACAGCCCTACACCAATCCTCAACATCATGCAAGACAGATTTCATCAGTGCAGCGATAGTTGTAGGGAACCTCCCTGTAACAATCACTGCGATGTCATCCGCATAGCCAAAACAGTGGCAACCCCTCTCCCCGAGTCGACCCAGCAGCTCATCCACCACCAGGCACCAAAGAAGAGGGGAAAGAACCCCTCCCTGAGGACAGCCACGGTCGGTGGAGATCTCCAAGGTTTCCCCGAGAAGAGACGCCGTCACCCTGCGATACGTGAGCATGGATTTTATCCAACGACACAAAGTGTCGTCAATACCAAACCGCTCCGCAGCGCGAAGGATGACTTCACTAGAGACCCTATCAAAGGCACCCTCAATATCAAGGAAGATGGCCAAAGACATCTCCTTGAACTCAATGGCCCTGTCAAGGCAGTTCAAAATGCCATGAAGCGCCGTCTCTGTGGATTTGCCTTTCTGATAGGCAAACTGAAAAGTGGACAGGGGTGTGTGGGAAAGAACACCATCCCGCAGATACCTGTCCACCAATTTCTCTAAAGTCTTTAGGAAGAAAGAGGTAAGACAGATAGGTCTAAATGCCTTAGCCTCAAGATAGCTCGTCTTCCCAGGTTTGGGAATAAAGATAACCTTCGAGCGCTTCCAGACATCTGGAATATGCGCCAGAGCAATGCAGGCTCTAAATATCCTGCACAGATAGGGGCCAATGGCGTCTATGCCTTCCTGGAGGAGGGCGGGAAAGACGCCATCTGGGACCCCTAGTTAAAAGGCCAATGTATTATTCCAACATTTCGTTTTGCATGTTCATTCTGTACTGGCGTCGCAATTAGAACACTTAAAACGCAATGTTAAAAGGCCAGTGCATTACCCCATTTCATTTTTCCTGTTTATTCACGAAAGGCTAAGTATGCGCCTCTTTACACGGAAAAAGACAGTATTATAGCAATATTTTGGAAAAGGCGGCAATTTATGGTTAGTCGGCACAGTGTAGCAATTCATAATATTTTCTCCATCATAGGTTTTGCTTTTCCAAGTAGGGGGAATACTACTATTTTTACTACCTTCCTACTAAAAAATTTACCACTATGGAAAACGGCCTCTAAAATAGGAATGACCCTTCGTATGTATATTTTTTATTTAATTAATGTATATTGAGCATCAATATAAAACGCTAAAGTGTTAAACTCGGTTATGGGTAATGTAAATAGTTAAGTTAAACGTTTTATTGACAAGACCGAAGGGACCGTCCATTAGGGACGTCACACCAGAGTGTCTAATTCTCTCCCCATTCCCATTATCACTCTTAGTATGGATTTCAGACCTCAATCTTAAAAATTACGTTTCAGTAAATTAACGTACTATCCCGAAGCACTAACCTTTGTCTTTAGAGATTATATTTTAAATTGATTTATTGCAAATGTTATTTATTATAAAATTTGAGGCTTCACCTACTCGTAGGGGGGATTCCTTAATATTTCAATACAAACAATTTAAACGATGACCAAATATAATCCTTGCGGATGGCTAGGCTTTGCAAACACTTGTGAATATAAGGAAATTTAAGTCACGCGTACAATTACTCGTTCATCCCCACGGATCGACAGAAATTCAAACCTTTCCCCAGAGTCTGCCGTACTTTGATGCCGTTCCCCAATACTTTTAAAATCCAGATAAAGGGACTGTTTGAGCCGAAGGAACAACGACGATCTTCCTCATAGCGGGTGGGTAAAAAGGAGAGAGAGTTGGATAGCCCCTTAAAAAGTACCTAAAAGGGAGGGCGAAAATGAAAATCTAGTTTTTTTTATCGATTCTTCTACTAATTACAAGACCTGCTCGCTATCGTGGCTCGAGATATAGAGCGTGCTACGGTAATTTTTTAACAAGAACGCAGTGCGTTACGCAATTGGTCGAAGGTGCCATTTTTCTAATTAACTATGAAATCTCAAAGCAATTTGAATTGTGAAATCATTCGTATGTGTATCCTGGATGTTTCACTATGCAGATTGGTCTTATAATTCGTACAAGAATCAATTAAAAATTACTTGATTTTCCTTTTCACCCTACCCCACCCTCCACCGTAACGTTTTGGTGTTTTAAATTGCTGAAAACATTAAAAATACCCACAATTTTCTTCATTTAAATATTTTAAATTTATAAGAGTTTTAGATGGATTGCGGAAAGGCTTCGTTTTCAGCTAAGTACAATCCATGGAATATTGTACAGCGGTTAGCTGGTGACTTTGCTAGTGGTTGGCCACTAAATATTTCGAGGCTTTTTTTTAAGAAAACTATAATTTATCCACAACAATTAACCATGATTGGTGGCTTCGGCTATTTAAATGGCATTCCGGCCCAAATTTTGGTTGATGCCTTATCGCATAACAAAGTAGACCACATTTACGAAAACCCATTGAAAGGGGTAACCCTTTTATACAATTTGTGGGATACATGCACGGACATAAAAATGTCGATTGGCAGCTATTCCGTAGCGAAAAGGGCTTATTGCTATTTGGACGGAAGCAGGTAATTAGTATTATATTTTCAAGTATTGTGCTAAATTAAAAATGCTTTTCAAAATAATTAGAATTCCACAAGATGTTTTGGATCAAAAAGGAAATTTATTAGGAATTTTTGTAGAAGACAATTGGTATTTATGACAAAAATATCTTAATTTTACCTTCGTATAACATAAGTTATTAAGATATGTTCCATAAGTTTGTCACTGGTTACAAACTGGAGCTTGTCATGAAATGACATAGGTCATAGATTCTCGTAAAGCGACGCCTGGTTCTGGCGCTGTCAAAGGCTTAGTACAGACTAAATAGGAAGATGGATTGCAAAATTAACCGAGTGTAGTCAATTCTCGCTTGTCGTTCTCGAACTAGCTCGAGCTGTGCGTCTCTAGCATTACGAAGTATAGAGTGCTGTCAGTTGTGACGTCAGATCCAAGGTTAAACGTCACGAGTCTGCCTTTAGCAATGAGCGGCCATGACAGTTACCGTTTTTTCTTTATGGGAAAACAGCATGGGTGACGTCACACCGGCGCTTCTGACAGCACTCTATAGGTAGTGTCATACTTATGGAAAATACCTTATAATCTTATGGAAAATACCTTATAATCTTATGGAAAATACCTTATAATCTTATGGAAAATACCTTATAATCTTATGGAAAATACCTTATAATCTTATGATATAATTACTTATATGGTAATGTGTGCGATAATCATTTTAAACAAATTGTAATAATCATGGTTGCCCGTTTCTATACCACTTGAACTCGTAGCACACCCCAAAGACGGTTAAAGAAGCTGTTGAGTTTTTCAAATCTGTTGAACGACAAGAATGCAAGGAATTGTAGTCCTTCAACGAGTAGAAAACTCAACCAGCTGGTTACACCAAAGAGGTTATTAAGAAGAGGAGTAAAAGGCTTGGTTCAGTGTTCTTGGAAAGTTGCTTTGGTCCCATTGAACCGAATTCCCATTCGACAGAAGGGGTTTTTTTGGGGGGTCCCATTCGACCGAACGTAGCCAAAGGTGCGATTTTATTATAGTCCCATTGGACCGAAATTCTATTGAACTGGAAGAAGACATACTGTGTGGTTTTGCATTAAATATATTTTTAATTTCACAACTTATTATTGTTAAAATAAATGTGATTTGAAAATGTATTACTGCACTTATTTTAACTACGTTTTAATTACGGCGAACCTCACCTAACCTAGCCTAACCTAACCAAACGTAACCAAACGTAACCTAACCTAACCTAACCTAACCTAACCCAACCTTGATTGGAGGTAAAAAGATTATTTATATGAGTATTAAAAGCCCGCCTCTTACCACGAACAATTTATTAGCAATAATAGCAATATTTTGGAAAAGATGTCAGATAATTAATTGGAGAATATTTTGGAAAAGGTGGCAGCTAATTAATAGGAGAATATTTTGGAAAAGGTGGCAGCTAATTAATAGGAAAATCTTTTGGAAAAGGTGGCAGCTAATTAATAGGAGAATATTTTAGAAAAGGTGGTAGCTAATTAAAAGGAGAATATTTTGGAAAATGTGGCAGCTAATTAGTAGGAGAATGTTTTGGAAAAGGTTGCAGCTAATTAATAGGAGAATATTTTGAAAAAGGTGGCAGCTAATTAATAGGAAAATCTTTTGGAAAAGGTGGCATCTAATTAATAGGAGAATGCTTTGGAAAAGGTGGAAGCTATTTAAAGGGACAATATTTTGGAAAAGGTGGTAGCTATTTAAAGGGAGAATATTTTGGAAAAGGTGGTAGCTAATTAAAAGGACCATATTTTGGAAAAGGTGTCAACGAATTATTGGAACCAAACCAAACCAAACCTAAACTAACCTAAGCTAACCTAAGCTAACCTAACCTAACGTAACCTATGCTAACCTAACCTAACCTATGCTAACCTAACCTATGCTAACCCTACCTATGCTAACCTAACCTATGCTAACCCTACCTATGCTAACCCTAACCTAACCTAACCTAACCGAACCTAACCTAACCGAACCTAACCTAACCCACCCGAAACCAAAATATTAAAATTTTAATTTAAAATTTAAAGACATTGATGGAACTACCATTAAGACTGTATTTCATTTTAAGCACAATTTGTTTATTAATTCTATATATCTCTTGCCTTGAAAGGAATGAAAGTGAGCGTTTTAATTAGTATCACGAAACATTTACTTTTAATATTATTAACATACCTTTCGGAGATTCGAACCAACAACCTATCGCTTCGCAGTCCAACATCGTATCCACTACACTACCGAATCGCTGACGGCTACAGTGTTTCAAGTTATATTCATGTATTTTTTAGGGGCATATTCGGACGATTGGGATTTCGGTCCATCGGGAATATAGCCATTGGGCTGGAAATCTAAAATCATTGCGGGATATTCGGTCGAATGGGATTTCGGTCCATTGGGAATTCGGTTGAAAGGAACGATACCGGAAAGTTTACCTCTAAACTTCCGGTGTGTGCGCAAATCCTTTTCTAACCTCTTATTGGTTGAAATGCGGTGAACCGGCTATTAGGATAAAAAATATATCAAGTGAATAAAAAAGAAAAGCGAGAACACCAAACTGCCTTGTTTAGCGTTAGCTTCAACTCCCCCTCTTTATACTCTCTTTGGTTACACGTATAATTTCCTTCTATAGCCCACTGGTCCAATGCACTTTAAACGTTAGCTACACTGTCTAGTAAGGTCCGGCTTAATTTACACAGTGAGCACGATTAAAACAAACTTTTTCCCCTCTCCACTGCGCCGATTGGACATGTGCTGCACCCTAGCACTGGTACCGATTTCGAAAGTGGGGGGGGGGGGCTGACGGAGAATTTGATCAATCTGAATCTCCTTATTCGTGCTCACTAATCTACACCCTTATGAGTAGTTATAAAATGTTTTCAGTGTTTGTAGGTATGATAATGTTTTTATTAAACAAAAAGGTCTTTTAGCAGGGTTTCGTCACCGCCAGTGGTCAACTTAGAGTCTTCGGTTATAGATGGTGCTGAGGAAAAAGAGCTATCGCAGTTCTTTGAAAAGTACGTAATAATCTCCATAATGAGTTTTTGTCAACTTTTTGACGATAATATGGATTTCTGATCGTATGGGTAACATTTTGCTTGTTTGACTCAAAAGGAATCAGAATTACTGTATTTCTGAAATATACCTTACATTTTTAAGAGTGGAATAGCTTTAATGGAGATCACATCAAATTTTCAAACCCTTTTTAAACATTTCACCTGTTTGAAGTGTTAAAAAATAGAATTAATGTTTCTCAATATTCTTACTTAGTTATTCAGATACATCGAAAGTTCTCGGTGGAGATGAAAAAACTCGGGATGAAGATAAGGTTTCAACGAACCTGGTTGAGCAGCCCGCTAATGTCGAAGTCGGAGGAGAGAAAGCAAATGCTGACGATCATGAGAAAGCAAATGCTGACGATCATGAGAAAGCAAATGCTGACGATCATGAGCTAAATAAAAATAATTCTATCCAATTAGAAGCAGAAGAATTAGAAGAAGAAAACGAGGAAGAAGTTTTTTAAGTGCTGAATAATAAAAAATAAAAAAGCGGATTTAAAATTTTGTGGTCATGTTTATTTTCATCTTCAAAAAATCGGTGAGACGTATAAGAGAATCAAACACCAGAGGGGAGAGACCGCCATCGGAGCTTATTTCCCTCACGCCCTTGTATAAGTATTTAATATTATGGTCTAAAAAGCAGTTAACCCTGGACATGAATTCGCGTATTTAAAATATAGGAGCAATGATTACCAATTTTTCATTAGTCATATAAACAGTATTGTACACCGAAAGGAAAATTTTATTGTTATTTTGCGCGAATAACGTATTTATCGATTTCTTCATTTTTTCTGCAGTATGCCTCAGAGGCATAAAGCAGGCAAATTAAGCAAAACAGTGAATTGCTTGAGGTAGACCAATTAATGAATTTTTCTTGCAACCTTTGATCTTATGGATATTGATGCCTCATAATATTTATTTCCGGAAATAAATTGAAGATGACTCTAACTTACGTTAGTTTTCTAGGATAGTGTTATTACCTCTCCTAGTGACAATGACGTCACGGAAAGGTATTGCACTGAACGTATGTGTGTCTGTAACCGCGTTCGCAGTTGGCAAAATAGTATCAATTCTATTTATTTATTTATTTAAGGAAAACGTCTTAATAATAATAATAATAATAATAATAATAATAATAATAATAATAATAATAATATTTACTCTGCAAAAATAATTCGCTGGCAACCACAGAGGCAAGCCTATATGTGGTGATTGATTGCGTCTCGACTCGGAGAGGTTTATTTTGGTTTCCCAACTTGTTATGAAATTTCTTTAGCAGGTGAACTTAACGGCTCGAAGGATAATGGTTCAAATAGAATGCTTAAAACTTTTAACGAATGTAAGTATTGTATTTTAAAGTACACCCTTATTCACCAAATATTGGCTTTGGTGTTCGTAACACATTTTCAGATTTTATATCACTTCTATAGCATCGTGCCGTAACGTTAACAGAAATCAGGAAATCAGTAAATCAAATCAAAGGCATATGCTGGAGATTTTGTAAAGCATTCTAAAGAGCGTGCACAGTAGCAACCAGTCAGTTACCGTATCTGTGGAAGAATCTAATGAGATTCAAGAGATGTTTGGGTTTCCTTTAACGACTGAAGGGGAATTGAATTTATTGGAAGACGCCCTAAGCTCAGTTGAGAATGTTACTAAATTAGTAGGTTGATCTTTTATATATAGTTTTTTAACTATCTTAATTAAGTTATTGATTTAGCATGCAGTATACGTTAACACCAATTAGTTTTTAATTGTTTTGTATTGAAGAGAGGATACTTAAAACAATTGGGTGGTGTTACTCTTTACGACTGTGTAAAACGAATTTTTGGTCACGTTTTCATCGAAGATTTTGCAAAGGAATACAGCTGGGCGGAAGAAAAGGAAAACGCGTTTTGATGAATTTACATCTAATCAAAATAATAATTGGTGAGACAATTTAACCTAATTTCCTTTGGCTAATATTCAGAGAATTAATTATTTGTTTCTTTTACAGAAACGATTCGAAGTTTGAAAAATTTCAGAGAATCAACCCTATCTGAAATAGAAAAGAATGTCAAGTCCTGGTTTGCGCACGCTGCGGACAGAGTGAAATCGAAAGCTGAAACAGCTTCCAAAAGAAATAGACCGCAATAATTGAAAATTCATGTGTTCGCTCAATTTAATGAAGGCACTTTTTAAATTGCGCTAGACGTTATTCAACTGTTTTATTCTGAATAAAATTAATTCTTTACTTGTGAATTCCCGTGAATTAAATTTTTGCATGAACAAATTAAGCTTTCCATCAAAGCTTCTTAGAGTATGACGTCATAATTGCGCAAATTTCAAATACGCTTATAATATCTTGAGGATTTTTAATGATATTCCCAGTAAATTCCAAAAAACTTTATAATTATTCTTTCTTCAAACTGATGTTAATAGTACCTCCCTGAAATATACAAGAATATGAATGGATTTTCCTAGAATATACCCAGTGTCTAATTGGGACTTAATTTAAGCCCATGCAACATACGTGGAATATCCATTCAATATTGCGATTGATCGATCTGGAATGTCTTGAGGGCATGGAAAATGAAGACATTTGGCTACCCTTGGAATGTTCCACATTAATCATATTGGGTTTTTGGCGTATTATATCTGAAAATTATAAATCTCCAAGACCTAGATTCTGGGAATGTTCTGGGAATCATTTGTGTTTGCTGGGTGCAAAGAAGTCTGAACATAGAATGAGTACCCAAAAATAATTTCCTAAGGTAATATAGTGCCTATAAAAAGAAGATTAGGAAATATTTTATTTTTAAACGCGGCCGGCGATAGAAAGTTAATCAGTTAGTTAAGCAAGTAATTTTGTTTAGCTATATTCTCCATTTTCTAGTAATTTTTCGTAATTTGTGTCTGTGTATGCTTGTGTTCCTGGAAAAATTCAAAGTCCGAGCCTAATTTCGGAAACAGAAAATCGACTAAAGAATTATAACAGAAAAGAAAAAATTGCCAAATTTTTGTGCTTTTGAACATCAACATTTAATAAAAAAATTATATGTTAAATTATAATTTTAAAATTTTGATTTAACAAGTACATTAACGTCGTGATTAAATAGCAGGTTAACCTGGTTTAAACTTTTGTAAATAATACATCCAAAAACCTCCCGTGTGTACGCCAAGAAACCCTCCTGTGAACGCCCAAAAACTGAACTAATTTTATCCCTTCGATGGTTGGAAAAACCTAAAGCTTGGTCGCTTTTTTGCAATTATCGTAAAGGTAGAACGTGGGAATTTTTGACATCTGTAAGTATCGCATGTGTACTTCTAGACGTTATATTGATTTGGCAAAATAATAGAGGTAGGTTTTTATTTTTACAATTTAGACTCTAGTAAAATTTCTTCTCCAAGATTTTGAATAGATTTAATAGTATATTACATTTGAAAACGCAAATATTGTTTGTATCTATCGTTACCAAGAAATTAAAATTCTGTTTGTGTCATTTTACAAGTTTAAAGCGGTAACTACAACGTAATTTTGCCGTACGAGTCAAAAACCTTTATTAAGTTCTTTGATTAAAAGAAAACCACCACAATATCATTGAAAATTTTAATTAGATCAATCCAATTAATTTAGTCTTATTTCGAATGCTAATTAAGTTCACAATATAGTTAAAATGTTTGACATCATAAGTGCACTACTAACGTCTATAAGTTTGGGTGGATTATAAGTAATGTAGCACGTGTATTACTATTTGATGTTCAAAATATATTTTTTGCTATGTCGCAAAATTCAATTTCGTATGATTCATTGCTAGATTTTGCTTCTTTAAGCAAAGAGGTTGAAGATTATTTCGGTGGTGACAGCGGCTACTGTTCCTGACATTAGTATGAAAAGAAAGTAGAGAGGAACCGCGACGCTTCTCAGGTTCAAATCAGCCGTGCTTTTTGACGGTTTCTTCCACTTGACTTGTTCAATTAAATGATGCCTTTCAAAATCCAGATAATTCAATGCTTGCGTTTCAAACATCGGTTCAACTCTGTAATGAAAACATTCGTCTAGCCCCTTAATCAGATTAATATAAAACCAGAATCGACCTCAATTGGAGGTTTTCTTGTAATTGCGGACTGCTTCTTAAGGCTTGTCCAGACTATATGATTTTCTTCGCTTTGCTCGTTACGTAACGCTCGCGCGCGTGGTACGCCTTTGGCGAACATCGTTCACACATCAAAACGTTGCTTTGCTCCTTCGCTTATTACGCAGCATATCAACCAATAGAGAGCTCCGGGTCATTTTCGTCAATATCCGGTAATTCCGCTGTCTGCAAAAGAAAATGGCTCGTGTTTGCAGTACTTTACGAAGGCGCTTACAAATAAATAATTTAGCAATATTCTCGCTGTTATTACTTAATCACCGAAAACGATTGAAAAGGAAAAGAAGGATTTGGGTCAGGGAAGTATTCTTGGAGAGAGAAAACGTCGGAGATTATCATAACTTAATTCCCAAACTTAGACTTTATTATGAACTTTATGCGGACCCTCTCTATGTTCAATATTGCCGACTGGTTCCAGCACAATTTGATTATTTGTTGAGTTTGCTAAAGGTACATCTCACAAAACAAGAAACGCATTTACGAAAAAGTATATCAGCTGAAGAAAGGCTGTACTTAACCTTAAGGTAAAATAACTACTTAAATGAAATAGGCATTATTTAATCCGCTAATTTACACATTTGGAATTGTAGATATTTAGCGACTGGTGATAATTATCGATCTCTCTCTTTGGCGTTTCGTATGGGAAAGTCAACTGTCGCCGAAATCATTCCAGAAACTTGCAGGGTCATATGGGATGTCCTCCAGCCAACATATTTACCACCAATGACGAAAGAATCAATGCTAAACACAGCCCTAGATTTTTTTAAAAAGTGGAACTTTCCCAATTGTGTTGGTGCCATTGATGGCAAACACGTGCAATTAGTAGCTCCTCGTAATGCCGGATCACAATACTTTAACTATAAAAGGCACCACAGTATTGTTTTAATGGCTTCATGTGATGCAAATTATAAATTCAATTACGTTGATATTGGAAATTTTGGACGGATAAGTGATGGTGGAGTATTTGCTGCTTGTGATTTGGGAAAAGCTATTCTAGACGACGAGTTTTTCCCGAGCCCAAGGAAAGTGGAGAAAGATGGAATTGATCTTCCTTTCTGTTTTGTGGGGGATGAAGCTGTCCCACTCCAAACCCATTTAATGCGACCCTATCCTGGAAGATATCTCCCTGATGATGAGGATATATTCAATTATAGGCTATCTCGGGCAAGACGCTGCATTGAGAATGCGTTTGGTATTTCAAGTGTTCGGTTTAGGGTTTTAAGAAACTCAATTGGCCTAGATCCTGAAAATTGTTGCGAAATAGTTAAAGCTATTGTCTGCTTGCATATTTTTTTAATGCAGAACGACAACGAATTAAGTGTGAAAACCTACTGTCCGCATAAATTCTCAGATTACATCGATGAAAACGGAAAACTGCAAGAAGGAGATTGGAGGAAAGACCTAGTCAATGATAGTTTAACCAAGCTTTCACGTCAGGGAACTAGAGGACACAAACAAATAAATAGAGTAATTAGAGATTATCTTAAAACCTATTTTAACGGAACTGGGAAAGTCTCCTGGCAAAGTCGGCTCAGAGATTAATCTGGATAAAGTTATTGTTATGTCTAAACTGAAACTAAAAAGTACTAATAGTTTAATTCATTAAATGCTTGTGTAATTAAACATTCCAGTATGTTTGTAATATTGTTTATTTTGACAACAAACGACGAATAGGTTTATGAACAAGGGTTTATTGGTATCCATTAAAAGTAAAACATACTAATTATTCAATCATTTAAATCTCTAGCCCTCTTTTCTTCTTCTTGCTCAGTAATTAAATCATCAAGTAATTTTAAAATGCCTTGTTTCGCTTTTCTTTGATACTTGGGCTCTAAAGATTTTAAGTCATCTTCCAAGCTCAAAAGGAATAATTCTTCTGATGACTTAACTTTGTTCTCACAATCATTGCTCAAAATCTTTGTGTTTTCTTTCCATATTTTGAGTAAAGTTTGTTCGTATGGGTCACTTTTGCTTATTCTTGGCTTTTTGCGGGAATGAACCGCAGTGTCATTTAAATTGTTATTACTATTCTTGGATGCAGGTTTTTCTTCATTGATGTTTTCATTTGCGAAGACAGAGGTACTTGAGCTTGTTGAAGGTCTCGATAGGTTGTCTGACACACTGGTTTTCCTAGATACACTTTCTAATTCTTCCTCGTCCTCCGATTCTCGAATTTGATTAATAACAAAATCTCCCACGTTGGTTTCTATCACCAATTCGGGTTCGACTTCAGTCGACTTGCCATTTTCACATATTTGTACACTATTCTTTTTTGGATTAGTCATGCTACTTGTTGTTCTAAAACAAAAATAGAGTTCCTTTAAATCAAACGGCAAATGTAGAAACAATCAGTTTTACATACTTTCTGGGTTTGATGGTATCCTTCAGAAATTCCATTAACTCAAACAGTTCCCATTTGTCCCTTGTTGATATTCCACTTCCACTTAACTGTGAAGCGGTTATAGACTTTTTCTCTCTAACATATTTATCTCTAAGCTGCTTCCATTTTGCCTTCAATTCCTCAACTAAAAAGACGAAAATAATACTTAGATTATAGTTCAAACAACAAATTTGTATATAAGCCTTGGTCATACTTACTAGGATATTTCATCCTTTCCGAAATTCTAATCCATGCAGCGTCTTTGTTTCTAGTATTTTTGTAGATCTGCAGTTTAGTATCCCACAGCTCGGGAAAACTTCTCACTTCATTAATTATTTCTTCCTCGTTGATTGCTAAATTATCACGGCAACTCATTTTCTCGCCCGGAATTTTCCAAAAGTTCTACGATTTTTTAGAAGAGAGATCGCAGACCGGAAGCCGGATATAGTGAGGTGCGCGAAAACTGCGCGGAAGCTCTTCAATTGGTCGCGCGGGCGCGATCTGTGCGAAAATCTTTGACACGCCAAAGATTTTTGCTTCGTTCGCAGAGATCTACGCTTTCAGCTTAGAGGCGTATTTTTGATGTGTGAACGATATTCGCCAAAGGCGTACCACGCGCGCGAGCGTTACGTAACGAGCAAAGCGAAGAAAATCATATAGTCTGGACAAGCCTTTAGCCAAGAGTTGTTGAAGACGAAGTGTAAATACTCGAAGCTAATTTCGTGCTCCGAAAAGTAGAATCCTTCATTGTCTGAAAAGAACTTTTTACTCTCGGGATCTAATTTGAGGAGTTCTCCCGCTATCCAAGTCAGATAGATGTCCTCTAGGATGATAGCATTCTTCCCAAAAAGAATAGGCAGATATCCATCACGAGTCAGGTAATCCAAAACACTAGTGACCATTTTCTCCTGATCGAGTGCGTAGAGCCATTTCTTAACATCTCGGTCCTGGGCAGCCTGTAGATACGAAACCAGTAAAGTCAGAAAAATAGTGGAACTTATCATTTAACGCCTATTCACCAAATATTTCAGATTGTCGAAAGCTCCGCCATTTTTCACAATTATAATTGGAATTTCCGATTTGATCAAGTCCGAGAGGGTGTCGATGCGATTGTAGCTTTCCGTCGTGAACTCCGTCCGTAAGAAACAACCCAAGAAAAACAGAATGAAAGTCACTCCGATCAGCCAGGACGCAGAGAGCAACCGACATGTAATGTGTGGCAAAACACAGGGAATCGCTGTAGGGAACATAATTATGTCTGATTATTTAAATTTAAGCGAGCTCTTAATCGCGTACGTTCAGCGCAGAAGAGCGACGCGTTTTCCCAGGCATTTTCTAGGGTTTCTCCGGCCATTTTCTTGAAAACATTCTTGGTGGGCATCGATTTGTATTTGTTGGTTACGATGGAGTGAGCGACGAGCAAAGGTGACAGAAGGACCAAAGTGAACACAATAAAAATCAACACCTAATTGAATCGAGAATTGAAATTAATGAATTGGGCGGTGAGCGAAATGTTTATGGTGCGAAAAATACTAGAGTTTCCATATTTAAGAAAGACAAGGAAGTTGACAAGACTCTCTTCGGGGCGCCGGTCACGATAATCGTCCTGGCAGTATCGAACACCGGAGACGGACTGAAATATTCATGTCGGCCACCGAATAATGCACGTGGCATGGGAAACAGAATAAAAGGAGCATTCTAACAAATATTAAGGATTATGAGAAATTATTTTATGAGTAGAGCTAAATTTTGGTCTCATTTCTCTTTCACGCACTATGAAAACATCAGCCGCAGTAATTAATTTGGAAAAGTCGTCAAAGTTCAATTTATTCCCTTCGTAAATTACCCTAAACACGATTGCAAAAATTATATTAAAGTAAGATATAAACATGATATTATTGAATGAATTTGGTTTTATCTGGAAATATAAGATCCTCATTCGAAAACGGATTTACTTAATCGAGTATTTAAAAGAAAACCAAAACTCATCGATTAAGGATTAGAAATTTCGAATAATCGCCGGTTTTTAACGTTCAAATTAAACGAGTCGAAACTGGCGAATAATATTAAAATTCTCGAATATTCCCACACTCGACCCACAACCATGAAGCTGCAAGTTAAAACACAAGCACTTCCGTTTGACCCAACCCAATTACTCGAATCTTATTTCAAGGAATACAAAAAATACTTTATGTTAAGGGATCTTTTGAAATAATCCGCTATGGCATTGTATAGTAATACTTGGTTCTCCATCACCCACGACTCCTGATAAGAAATATTTAAAGTTCAATTGCCAAAAAGAAAATAACACTCAGTGACACACCACCGAACGTTTCAAAATTCACCTCCAGTGTCGTCACGTTTACGAGAGTCTCTTGGGTGTACCTACAATTTAGATATTTCAAATGGGCAATTACATTAAACATTTTAAAATGCAATTAGTACCTGTATTTAAAATATCGATTATTTCCCATAAATTCCAGTTCGTTCAGTGCCATTATTGGAGTTACCAGAAAATCCTAGCTTACACTAACCGAAACCTTTAAAGGCTGTAAAGAGTCGCTGATAGATTTCTCGTTTTTCATAAGTAAACAGGGTTGGCAAAAATTGAGTTTTTTTAAAAAAAAACAAAAGTTGTGTTTTTTATTGTTTAAAACACGATTTGTTGTTTTAAACTGTTTTTTAAACAAGTAGAAAAAAACAGTAAAAAACACAAAAAAAACCTAGTTTTAAACATGTTTAAAATCACTCTTGCAGATCTAATAGTCAAATATATTATACATCGCGGCTCTCCATTTAAGCCACTACTCCCGCTAGCGCAAGGCGCTTATTTTCACAGCCTGCTTGATTAAACAAAATGGTCTTGGTTTGGACCAAGACAGAAAAAACAAACGATGAGAGTGACGTTTGTCAATTGACTGAAGATCCGACATTGCGATTTTTCTTTATTTATATTAATTTATTCCTTAATCACAATTTAATTCAATCAACTTATTTAATTGTTAATCGATTTATTCCCTCCAAATTAATTGAAAAAAAAACATATTTGAGCTTTTTCAAGAACAAATTAGATTTTCCGAAATTATTTTGTGATATTAATTATTTTGAAGGGAGTGCGTGTTAAGCGACCAATACAGAATATGTGAAATATTCTACTGACTGTTTAAAAAGAGCAAGAGCTCCTTAAATTTAGAATTTCAAGGTGTAAGAAATTGTCCGTGTGGAATTAGAACCAGGGACCACTTGAACCCAAAGCGAGTATCATACAGCTTGACCAACAGACCACGAAAACGTATTGAGAAAAAAAACACGAAAAGACGAAATCAAGAGCTCCTAAAATTTAGAATTTGAAGGTGTAAGAAAGGGTCCTTGCCAGGGTTGGCAAAAATGTGGTAAAAAAAGTTGTGTTTTTATTGTTTAAAACACGATTTAAAATTAGATTTTCCGGAAACATTTTATCATGAAATTAATTATTTAAAAGGGGTAAGTGTTGAGGGATCTATTTTGAATATTTGAAATGTTCTACTGACTGTTTAAAAAGAGCAAGAGATCTTTTCAAAACGAAAATGTAATTTTTAATAGCGGATACAAAATGAGGGTGATGGGTAAAATTGTTCATTTAACCCCAAATGTCCAAATGCTTGATTTCTTTTGTGGCCACTATTAAGGAATTTTCGCTTCCATACTGCAGAGTTTCATGGTCAGAATTCATACATTTGAAACTTCACCACCGCTTTCTACTTTGTAGGCGCTTCATGTTTTCCATTTACGGATTAAGCGTATTAATTTTAGAACTGTCAAGGGCCTGGCTTTAAATATTACGCGTACTCACTTTAGAACAGTAAAATGTACCAACAGTGTAGAAAAACGTTGTTCCTTTACCTTAGGTAGACGACAAAATAAGTTATTCCAAATCAAGTTATTGAATATCATTCCAAATCAAGTTATTGAATATCAGTCTTCAATACAGATTGGTAACGGATAAATCAACTGGAAGGGTTTCCAAACAATGAAACACTCATATGAAACAGTCAAATTATTGCAAGGTTTTGACTGAAGCTTATTATTTCTATTATTTAATATTTTCGCTCATTTTCAAATAAAACGAGTTAAAAATATTCGAAATTCCTCTCCATAGAAAACATGTTTTAAACTGTTTGTTTAAAACGATTTAAACAAATTAATGTTTTTTTTTCATGGCTGTTTAAAACAAATTTTAAACCAAAGTTTAAAACAATTTGTTTAAAACTTGCCAACCCTGTTAAGAGTCCTGTTGAACCGCTCGACTACCGTAGCTTTTTGCTCGGAATCAGGGGCGAAGAACTCTATCCCTCTTCTTTTTAGTTCTGAATGTGCTTGCAAATAGACTCATTTCCATGACCACTTTGCACCCTCTTAGGTGACCGACCAGACTCTAAAACAGCCTTTAAAGCTATAAGGATGGTTGGCCCTTTCTTGTCCTTGGTCGCTACCACAAAGGCGTACTTACTGAAAACGTCTATGCAACAGAGAAGGTGACGAAAACCAAAACTATGACGACTTACGCTTTTCAAATCCGCCAAATCAATCTGCCACTGTTGGTCGATTCCATACACAATTGTTCTATTTCTTGGAAAACTTTTCCTAGCACTCCTGTGTATCTTGAGTTTTCAGTAAATCTCTTTCAACGAAACATTTAACCCCCGCTCTTTAGCCGCTCTATATAAACCCTGCACGCTACCGTAGGAACCCGGGACGGACACATTAGAATAAATCTCTTTTAAGTTCTCCATTAAAGGTGCAATTCAGGGAATTTTGATAATGTCAGAAGAGAAAATCACTAACTTCTATAATTATTATAATAAAAACTATTAATATAACGCTTAAGACTTTAGGGTATTTAAAAATGACTCGGGAAACTAGTTAATAGGCTGAAAGCAGCCACCTGGCTATCACAACCTTCCATGGCTTAATACTATAATTGAATGAAACAAAAATCATAAATGAAACATATTTTATTCTGTATGACATAAATTTTACAAACAAATCCAATTTCTGAAACCTTCACCATCCATGTACAGTCCCGGACAAAAGTTTCTGGACATTTTCATTTGGCTGCCATTTTGTTCCTATTTGAGCTAGAGTAACAAAATAGGACTTTCTAAATAGGTTTACTTCTCAAATGTATTTTAAAGTTACAAATGACACTGTGGCGCTAATAGGGCGTTAGCCATAGCGGAAATAGTAAAGCCCCCCGATAATTACGTTACGAAATAATGCTTCAAATGGATCATCAATGCTATCATTGCACGCGTCTTGCCACGTAGAATCAGAAACTGTTTTCAAATTGTAAATCGGTTCAGACAATCAAAAGTTATGACAAAAAACATGACGATCAAAACATTGGCAAATAAGCCTAACGATTATTTATTTTAACTGTATATCAATATTTTAGCGGGTCGGAAAATATATATTTTTCAGTCAATCCTATGAGGATTTTTAATTTAATAACTATTATTGTGCTTATTTACCATGTATTCTATGTAACCCGTATTTTCTGATGTTTTTTTAGTAATATATCGCATTTTAACTCAAGTAATTGTACTTATTCTCCAAATTCGTATTAAAGCTAATGTGAATCAAATTTTATTTATGATGTTTTAGCAGTAATGCTTTATTTTAACTTCTAATCAACTACCAAACTGTGCAAAAACTGCCGTAATACCACGTTTATGGTATTAAAATGTACTCTTGTTCTAACCATGTAACTCGCTTAATAACCAATACACAAAAGGAGTACACCTAGAACCGCGTCGTAGCTTAATTTGTAAATGTATTTTGCAATGTAGACCTTATCTCAATTAAAACTGGTTCTTAAGTATAAGAGAAACATAAACATACATGGAGAGACCTTAAAATCGTACAAAGAACAACATTACGGGAAGGGTGTGTGTAGAAAGGGCCTACTGAACCTATATAGAATTACCAATAAATCATATCCTAAATGTACACAATATCCTAAAGATACACCTAATAATAACAATACAAAACATGAGTACACCTAGAACCGCGTCGTAGCTTAATTGGTACCTTTTGCAATGTAAACCATATCTCAATTAAAACATGTTCTTTAGTATGACATAAGCATACATGGCGACCTCAAAATCATACAGAGAATAGCATTACAGGATGGGTGGGGTAGAAAGGGTCTACTGAACCTATAGAATTACCTATAAATCATCCCCTAAATGTACACAATATCCTACAATACCACTAGAGTTAAGTGACACTGAATACCTTCAACACCAATAAATTACGTGACGTCATACCAATACACGAAAAAAATCCCCTATAAATTCAAATTTCCCGCCAACAACATCACGTGATACGTGACGTCATCAAACCCCCCAACCATATTTTCCCCCTTCAGGCACGGTACCATCCAGAGAGAAGAATGAAAAGGGGGAAGTAATGAAACCCCCTCCGCAGGCCACAGGGAGTACGCCTTTATACGACAGTGAAACTGGCGTCTTACTCTTTAATAGCTCCTCGACCTCATGCTCAAATCGAAAAGTGTAGCTATTCTTCAATATATCGGAAAGGCGAAAGGGAACTGTAAAAGAAGGACGGACGCTGATCTCAATTATAGAGTGCTGTCAGAAGACTCAGTGTGACGTCACCCATGCTATTTACCCATAGAAAAAGCGGTACCAAACATGGCCGTCCACTGTCAAATTCAAGCCCGTGACGTTTTACCTTGGCACTGACGTGACAAATGAGATAGCTTTATTAAGATAAAACTTTACATGTCTTAGCCGCCCATTACCAATTTTTTTGCGCTTAATGCAAAAAATAGGTAACTGGTATTATAGAGAGCTTTTAGTTGGAGGAGGAGCTGAGTCTCGTGACATAATTTACGCTGCCATTTTGGTGGGTTTAAAGCAGAAATGAATCGGAGACCACCCAATATGGCTACCAGAAGAGCGGTAAGACTTAGGAGGGTGTGGCGTACTACTATCTCATCTGAAAGCTCTCTATAGGTCAAAAAATCCTAAATTATAGCGTATTAAGAGGTCCAAAATATGATCTATTTATAAGTTCAGACTTATGTTAGTTTTATGTTTAAAATTTTTACAGAAAGTATATTCCTCGTGGTTTTTAACCAACATATAAAAAATAAAGTTATTTATACGATAAATTTAAAAATTATAGGTATTTATAGGATAAATTTAAAAATTATAGGTATTTATAGGATAAATTTAAAAATTATAGGTATTTATAGGATAAATTTAAAAATTATAGGTATTTATTGGATAAATTTAAAAATTTGTATCTCCCTTAGATAAGACGTGATATCGCCTTTAATGTATAAGGTAGGTTTATGCAAATGTCTTCCTATGGTTAACTCACCTGTTTTGTTGAAATAGTTGAAATAATTCATGTGTTGTTTTTCCTTTGAGGCTGCGTGAAATAACAACGTCAGTTGGAACTCGTAGTTGGAGAGCGAATAATGGCACTATGCCACTCCCGGATCGTGATAAATGGGGGAGGAAAGTTTCAACTACAAAATGTTCAATATAGAGACACTGCGCAACTTTGACGTGCAAGGTGAGGAGTGTGTAGTAGTTTGTGTCACGATTTCCAGTGGGCAAGATCACGTGATACGATTTTAGCGTTTTTATATTCTTTGGTGAAAGAGGGCGGAGCCTCCGAGATATCTAGGCCCATGCATGTAGCGAAGCGAGAATATTTTTTTACTAATTTAGTTCGCCGTGATTTCCCGCTTGGTGGCGCTTTCAGCACCGTAAAATAAACAAGTTCAGCCTCATGACCCCGTCGACTGCTACAATATTAGGGCAAGGTATAGACGTAGAGCGGTTAAACCGAGGTTGCGGATAGTTAAAAAATGTTTTTGAAAATTTCCGAGGACCTTTATTAAACAATCATTCCAAAGAAGAAAAGGATAAAAATGTTTAGGTTAAAAAATGAAAGATTTTGAAGGGGTAAAAAATCCTCTAATGGTATATGAAAACTGTGAATTAGCAACTTCAAGAAGTTTTATTTTACTAAAAAAACAACGATGTTAAAATCTCATAATTACTTTTTTTCCATACAATTTAAGCAAAAGATTGAATAACAAGTCGGGAAAACCAAAATATTACCTCTCCGTGTCGAGAAGATTATATAACCTTAAGTATCCAATGAAAACGTCGACCTTTTGCCCTCATCCTTTCCCGCGCTTTGCGCTTCCGCATTTCATCCTTACTCTCAACATTATCTTCCTCCATTTTACATATAAAAATCAAATACTCACAAAAAGAAGTGGCAAAAACCTGCTGGCTCTTTACAACCACTTAATTTGACTTAATATCCAATTTCCAACAACAATAATATACCGGTAGTTTAATTGACAACCTACTAGCATCGAAATTCTCATAAGGAATGGCTCCCGCGGATAAAAAACGGCAATTTTCAACTAGGTGGGCGTTATCTCATAAGATTTGAAAAATATCATTTGTCTTTTTTACCAATGCCTAACCGTTTGGATTTTTTAAAGCAGTCTTAGCACCAAAAAATATTTTTGAATGAGGATAAAAAAGGTCTGTCCTCTCGTAATTTTTTAAGCTTTTATCATGATTACTCTATACAACAGTAACAAGGAGTATAAACGCATTAGTGGAAGCAGTATTTTTTTCCCAAAACAATCTCGCTTATGTTTATGCAATGAATGAAATATATCACAATGCACGGGCCTTGATAGATATAGGAGGCAATGAAGGAAATATATCGCATGCACGGGCCTTGGTAGATATAGGAGGCAATGATAATCTCTCTCTTTGCACGAGAGGTTTATCTTTAATATTTAATTAAATATAATTATTTTTAATTATTTTAATCTTCAATAATTAACATTAATAATAGTTAAATCGTTTAAAATAAAGTTATACTTATTATCTTCTCAAACTTTGCTAATATTGACGTTTAAAGTGAAGGGTACCCCTCTTCCCGCTTTCTTCAAATTTTGGGGTATATATACGATTCGTTTCCATTATAATAGTAAGGAAAAACCGCAAATGCGAAAACCTTTGGTAGCGATCCTACCTTAGGGAGGCTAGACGTTTCTCGTAACCCTAGCTGATCGCCGCGTATATCCTAAAACCAAACGATGATAATGGAGTAGAAGCCAATGATACAGATTGGTGTCTATGTGGAATAGACGGAAGACCAGTGGGTGGTGGTGTTAGAAGGCAGTGTAAGTGCAGACGGGTGTCAATGTGGGATTGACAAAGAACAGAAGATGGTGGTGATTAGAAGCCAGTATGTACAGACTGGTGTCCACGTGGAATGGACGAAGACCAGAAGATGGTGGTGATTAGCAGCCAGTAAGAACAGACTAGTGTCCACGTGGAATGGACGAAGACCAGAAGATGGTGGTGATTAGCAGCCAGTAAGAACAGACTAGTGTCCGTGTGGTATGGACAAAGACCAGAAGATTGGTGGTGTGAGAACTCAAGTAGAGGAGCCATTTCCGTGACTGTGAAAGCAGTTCGGAAATGGCGAACACGTTTGCTCCGATACGCAAACTGCGAACGCGGTCACGTGGGTGTAACAACGGACAGACAGACACACACACAGACAGACAGACACACAGACAGACACGGACGTTACAGAACCTCTCCTGGACTACGTCACACGGAGAGGTAAAAAGTGAATAGCCCCTAAAAAATTACGTTAATTTAAAGGTGAAACCTTTCTCTTTCATAAAAGTTCTATCCTATGAAAAACATTAACATGTACAAAAACGGGCCAAGCCTCGCTCGTGCCCTCGTAAAACGTTCTGAGATCCCATGTAGAGCCAAGTCTGCCTTTTGTTCTCATTCAATCGCCAATTGAACAATTATGTTATAAATTAAGTCCTTTTCCTAATTAATAACCAATATATTGAAAAGCCTCGGCCTTTTACGGGCGTAACGGTATTGCCAGTTAGTTATCATTTATTTATTATCTGATATTTAAAGTAATTTTGTGAAAGTAATCTTAATACGAATTACAGTTCTGGTGCCAAAAATGCAGAAAAATAGAGCCTTGTTTTATCTAAAGGAAACTGGACTAAACAAATGAAATACTTTCCTAAGAAATTTACCGAAATGCGCATCCAAAAACATTTTCACCGCTACATGGCAAAGAAACATTTTCAAAATGGCTATAGAATGTTTAAAGCCGGGAAAGTTTCCAAAGTACAACTCAGTATCGGTGCCACTTTCAATGATGTACCACTGAACGTACCTTATTGCCTATTCTTGAAGAGTAAAGTTCAAGCATCATTTACTCTAGCAACCGCATATAATGTAGCAGCTAAACCAAAAGGGTGTACAGGAGCCGTGGAAAAAGGAAAGTGGAATTGTAAAGCTGGTAAAGGAGGAGTGTACATTCACTTGTCAGCTCTCCTATGGCACATGCTTGATTGCTTACGAGTAGGTAAAACATTCATTCCTGATGACCAAGCATGTACCTAGAAAGAGAGACAGTGGGTTGCCCCAAATTTTAAAGGCGCATTAACCACAAAGCATTTTGAAAACATACAGTTTGTACAACACACCCAGCTAAATCGAGTGAACTTCTAAATCAAAAGAGTGAAAAGTTAAAGAAATATGGCTCACTTAGAGATAAAGGAAAATTGGAGGACGATCAGAAACTCCAACATAGAACATCTAAACTGTCCACAAAATTACAAGGATCTTCTAAAAGTATATTCTTTGCCAAAATATTAGAAGAAAACCATTTTTTCCCCCCATTAAGGTGCAGTTAAAAAACTGATATAATGGATGTAGTTACGATAGAGAACACTAACGTTACAATACCACTGCCTTTAAAAATATTTGATATTAGTTTGTGCAATGAAAATTCATGTCTCACCATTGAGAATGCTATTGGCAAGACATCGCCAGTTCTAAAACTAACTCTTGAAGCTGCTCAAAGATTAAAATCTGACACCAAAGCCCAATCTAACTGTGATATGTGGAAAGCCGAGCGATTACAACGACTCACAGCTACCAAATTTGGAGCTATTTGCAAGAGAGAGAAAGAGGTGACTGCGTGTTTCATAAATGGCCTCATCACCAGTACGGATCTGTCAAAAAGCTAATTTGTCCGAGAAGGGTTAGACAATGAAAATGCGGTAACCAAAAATAAAGAGAACTGAGAGGAAATGTAGAAACATTTTCATTTGGTTTTTGCGTTAATCCCTCTTTGCCAGTGTTAGGCGCAACTCCTGACAGATTAGTTTTAGACAAAACTACCGGAGAATATGGTTTGTTGGAAATGAAAACGTTATCAAAATGTAAGTTTTAAAATATTTCTGTCAGGAACGCTGTTGGTAAAAGGGAACCGACTGCCAAATTCCTTAAAATCGTTCTTTATACTGTGATAAAAACCATAATCATTAAATCCAAATACAAGGTCAGTAGGGTATTAGTGGCCTACCATGGTGTGATTTAACAGTTGACTGTGGTGACGATGCACCATTTTTAGAAAGGATTGTTTTTAACGAGGAGTTATTTAAAAATAAAATGTTACCAAAATTAACTTACTTTTATGCTAGTCATGTGATACACTTTTTAAAAAAGCAGCCGGAAACCATGCCAATGTTTTAAAAGAGATATTTATGTGATATTAACAAAAGTTCCTACATTAAATTTTTTGTATTAAAGTTCACTATTTTCAATTTTGACCAATGCAAATAGGCACATATTTTCCACACTTTTTCTAGTTGCGTATACATACTGTTAGGGAAAACTGTGTTAAGTATATGATATTTTTTCCTCTCCGTGTGACGTAGTCCAGGAGAGGTACTGTAACGGCCGTGTCTGTGTGTGTGTGTCTGTCTGTCTGTCCGTTGTTACACCGCGTTCGCAGTTTGCGTATCGGAGTAAACGTGTTCCCAATTTCCGGACCGCATTGACAGTTCACAGAAATTTGGAAAATTGTATTTTTTTCCGTTGGCTACTCTATACTTAAGTTCTCAGACCACCATGTTTGGTCTTCGTCAATCCCATATTAACACCTGTCTGTTCTTCTTGGCTTCTAATCACCACCATCTTCTGTTCTTTGTCAATCCCACATTGACACCAGTCGGCACTTACACTGGCTTCTAACACCACCATCCACACTGGTCTTCCGTCTATTCCACATAGACACCAATCTGTATCATTGGCTTCTACTCCATTATCATCGTTTTGTTTTGGGATATACGCGGCGATCAGCTAGGGTTACGAGAAACGTCTAGCCTCCCTAAGGTGGGATCTCCACCAAAGGTTTTCGCAATTGCGCTTTTTCCTTACTATTATAAGGGAAACGATTTCCATATATATACCAAAATTTTAAAAGAATCGGGTAAGAGGGGTACGCTTTAATTTAAACGTCAATATTAGCAAAGTTTGAGAAGATAATAGGTATAACTTTATTTTAAACGATTTAACTCTTATTAATGTTAGTTATTGAAGATTAAAATAATTAAAAATAATTATATTTATTTAAATATTAAAGATAAACCTCTCGTGCAAAGAGAGAGATTATTATTGCCTCCTATATCTACCAAGGCCCGTGCATGCGATATATTTCCTTCATTGCCTCCTATATCTATCAAGGCCCGTATATTGTGATATATTTCATTCATTGCCTCCTATATCTATTAAGGCCCGTGCATTGTGATATGTTTCATTCATTGCCTCCTATATTTATCAAGGCCCGTGCATTGCGATATATGTTTCACAACAACAACAAAAATGGGAAGCTCCTCTCAGAAGCATAATAATTTCTTTTCTCTGTATATGAAATGAAAATATGGATAATATTGCGCTTCTTCTTTAATGGTATGAATCCTTGCCTGTCTATTAATATTTTACGTAGGAGTAATACGTTTTTAGCGAAGTCTAGAGAGGATAAACACAAGCGAGATTGTTTCGGAGAAAAATACTGCTTCCACTAATGGGTTTATACTTTATACTCCTTGTTGCTGTTGTATAGAGTAATCATGATAAAAGCTTAAAAAATTACGAGAGGACAGACCTTTTTTATCCTCTTGTTTTATTCTTAATAAGAATATAAAACATTTATTTTGCATCAAAAAAATTTTTTGGTGCTGAGATTGCTTTAGAGAAATCCAAACGGTTAGGCATTGGTAAAAAAGACATGTGTAAGCTATTTGCAGAGATGATAATTGTTTTACATGTTTTTAATAAGACTGAAGCTTCCACTATTGTGTTTATGCTCCTTGTTTGTTTAACTGAAAACCATCTAGGTGTAGATAACAGTCAGACCAAAAATTTCAAAAATACAGTGTGGAAGAGATCAGAGCAACACCTACCTTTGTGGAAAACCCCCAAAACCCCTGACGGACTACTTCACTGCAGTAGATTTTCGAGCTCGTATACAGGGTGTGACATGTGCCATTGTATGCAAATGAGAACGTGCAACAAGTATCATAGTGAATATCGTTTAATGATACGCACTTTGAAACGTTAAAGACCTACGATTAAGCTTAGGAACTAAGGCATCACACTACAAATTAAAGGGCTGTTTGGTAAACCCATCAGCGTAAATGTTCGATGTGCCTACCGTCGTGGTGTAGGCACTCTTCAAGACGATTTACATGCCTTGTATTACGTTTTCTAGCATTTGAGGAGTGATTCGTTCAATTGTACTTTGAATTCTGGCCTTCAAGTCGTCTACATTTAAAGGTTCTGTTGCAAACACCATCCCCTTAACATATCCCCATAAGAAGAAATCAAGTGGGGTTAGGTCATTGGATCTTGCTTGCCATGGAATTGGTCCACCTCTACCGATCCAACGGTTTGGAAAGTGCTCAGTTAGCCATTGGCGAACATTGACCGCCCGATGTGGTGGCGCACCATCCTGCTGGAACCACAGGTCCAGCATCACTGCTAATGGTAATGCGTCTATCGCATCACTAAACTCGTGGCTTTGGCCTACTTAGATAAGGAATCCATACGAGGTTACGAAGGTCAGAATTTTCCGCGGCACTGAGAATTCGGCACATTAATCAATCAAACGTACGCGTCGTTACTAACAGCTTAGTTCGTATAAACCTTGTAAGTCCTGTTTCGTAGACGAATGGCAGCCTACTCCAACCGAGAAAAATTGGACATGACGTTTATTTTGGGTGAATGTCGCGGTAACGTTCAACAAGCGGCATTGCTTTATGCCGAACGCTTCCCAAACCGACGAAGGCCGGTTCGAAGAACCTTCACGAACATTAGAGACAACCTACGAGATTTCGGGAGTTTCGTCGTGCAAGACCGTCAACGTAGAAGAGACCGTCAACGTAGAAGGGACCGTATAATTGGTAATCATGATAGGGAAGTCGACATTCTAGCACGTTTTGAAGCCAATCCTCATACTAGTAGTAGAGCGGTCGGAGAAGAGGTTGGTCTAAACCATTCAACCGTTCTTGCCATTTTACATCGGCATCACTACCGGCCCTATCATATCCACCTCCATCAAGCCTTAACGGACGATGACTACCTAAGACGTCAAGGCTTCTGTCTTGCCATGCGCGAGCTAATTGAAGCCGATCCATTGTTCTTAAGAAAGGTTCTTTTTTCTGATGAGGCGACATTTCACAGGGATGGTACGGTAAACCGACGAAATCCATACCGGTTACGGAAACATTACCATAAAATTCGATGGAAGATAAATGTTTGGTGTGGCATTCTGGGGAACAGAATCATCGGACCTTTCTTCTTCGAGGACAACATTACTGGTGACAGGTATTTGCACTTCCTGCGCCACGAGTTTAGTGATGCGATAGACGCATTACCATTAGATGTGATGCGGGACAGGATGGTGCGCCACCACATTGGGCGGTCAATGTTCGCCAATGGCTAACTGAGCACTTTCCAAACCGTTGGATCGGTAGAGGTGGACCAATTCCGTGGCCAGCAAGATCCCCTGACCTAACCCCACTTGATTTCTTCTTATGGGGATAGTTAAGGGGAAGGTGTTTGCAACAGAACCTTTAAATGTAGACGACTTGAAGGCCAGAATTCGAAGCGCAATTGAACGAATCACTCCTCAAATGCTAGAAAACGTAATACAAGGCATGTAAATCGTCTTGAAGAGTGCCTACACCACGACGGTAGGCACATCGAACATTTACGCTGATGGGTTTACCAAACAGCCCTTTAATTTGTAGTGTGATGCCTTAGTTCCTAAGCTTAATCGTAGGTCTTTAACGTTTCAAAGTGCGTATCATTAAACGATATTCACTATGATACTTGTTGCACGTTCTCATTTGCATACAATGACACATGTCACACCCTGTATACGAGCTCGAAAATCTACTGCAGTGAAGTAGTCCGTCAGGGGTTTTGGGGGTTTTCCACAAAGGTAGGTGTTGCTCTGATCTCTTCCACACTGTATATATTTTAAATCTAATCAGATACGCCCACCCAGTTGAAAATAGACCTATTAAATTTGCCGGAGCCATTCTTGAGAATTTTTCTTTGCTTGTAGGTTGTTAATTTATCTACCAGAAAATATTTGTGTTTGGAAGTTGGATATTAAGTCAAATTAAGTGGTTGTAACGAGCCAGCAGGTTTTTGCCGCTTCTTTCAGTGAGTATTCGATTTCTGTATGTAAAATGGAGGAAGATAATGTTGAGAGTAAGGATGAAATTCGGAAGCGCAAAGCGCGGGAAAGGATGAGGGCAAAAAGGTCGACGTTTTCATTGGATACTTAAGTTTATATAATCATCTCGACACGGAGAGGTAATATTTTGGTTTTCCCAACTTGTTAATTTTACTATCTGTTACACGTTTTGAAAACTTTGTGTACTCCTACGTAATAGACTCTAATCGGTAAGAGTACAAGCAAACTTTCCATCCCCTCGCGCGATAAAGGGGGGAAACTAGCTCTCATACACATTGTGTCCATCATAATCAGGCCTTGAGATCCACACTCACACACTCTACAAAACCATGATCAGAATAGGTAGTTTTGTGTTTTACAAAACCACAGGTACTATAAAAGGAGAATTTTTATTATAGGTACGTCAAAGAGACTCCAAAAATTTCAGTCATTGAAATTTTCAATTAAAAGCTGAGATTAAATTTAATTGAAGGAACTTAAAGCATTGAATAACCCCGGAAACCATATTTTAATTAAACTAACTCCATTAGCAGAATAATTAGTTTAACCAGTTAAAAATTTTCATATGGAAGTTGAGAAATAAAATTTTATTGCACACAATTAAATAACTATATAGAACCCGGAACTATATTATTATCTCACTCCATTTGCAGAATAATTACTTTAGATTTAACCAATTTCAAGTTAAAAAATTGTATATGAAAGTTGAGAAATTAAATTTTATTGCAGACAATTAAAGAATAGAATAGAACCCGGAACTTTATTATTATCTAACTGACTCCATTACCAGAATAATTTTCTAAACTAACTAATTTTTCTGTAAATCCGATTGAACGCTAGGACCTTTAAAAGGAAAGAAATTTCAGACTTTTCATTGTTTAACTTTTCAATTTAAAACTTTCCTATAGTTGGTTTAGTTATATCACTTGATAAAATTACTAAACGATCTGGGTATAATTTGTTAAACAGTTGGTAATTATAAAACTCCAATTTACTTATATAGCATGCCAAAAAGCTTAAAAATTTCTTCTAATTGACTCGTTATATTTTTAGACACGCCAGTTTAAAAAAGCCGAGAGTCGTTAATAAAAAGCCCAGCATTGTTTCTGGTGACGCGCATTACCGAAACGCTGCGTAGATAGAACACGAGTCTAGAAGATATACCCGATGCCATAACCCTACTGAAAGGCAAGCACAAATTTAAATTACAATTCTGTTAATTATTATCTCCAATTTATTTGAGAGATTTAAAGAATACCAGCCCTGTTACTTTAGTCTTTACCTTATCCTTCAGGCTATTGTCACTTGTCAAATAAAGAGCGTCGATAGCGCATTCTAGCTTAAAATCGCCATCTTCAAGTTGATTCCAGAACCCGTTTTCGTCTTAATAAATACAATCATTTTACAGAGTAGCAGTAGGATTCGGATATTAAACTAAAAGCTAAGCAGAACAATAAAAGGTTATTTACAAATAATTATGTCCGAGTTTAGACAGTGCGAGATATTCTTGATTAAAAGCAATCGCTATTAACTAGTGTCGTCTTAAGCTGACCGAACACGTATCAACCATTTTGGCTAATCACATTGGTAGTTGACGTTGATAAGAAGCGCGAAAACACAGTCCTCAACGTTATCAATATTAATGCTGTTTGTTGAGATGGCCATACGATAATCTTAGGCTTTACATGTCATGCATACTATAAAGATAAGTTAAATCATTTGTGGTACCTGTATACGCCTGGTCCTAGCCATCTAGCCCTAGCAATTTAACAAAGTTTTTTAACGTTGTCTTTTTTAAAACTATTAAAATGACCTTCATACTTTCGATCCCAAAGTGGCATGTGATGACATCTTGCCATTAATAATTTTACAATGCCAAACACAGCAGCATATAGATAGGGCCCAAGTGGATGATCCGTCTGAAATCTTCTCAAAAAGGGTTCCAATTCACAAGCAATTGTTTTAAAAAAAGCAAGCTTAGCCAGCATGAAAACATCATCTACGCCTTTCTTAACATTTGTTATAGAAGTTGTAGAAGGTAATTTTTTGGATGAAGAAATGTAAGTTTTAATTTTTGGATATAATTGTAAGGCTCTCTCAGCGCAACTAGCATTCTCAACCCAACGGATGGAACAGAACTTTTTTGGAAAAACATTTGATCCTATAAGTTCTATGAAATCTGCTCTTCTAGCTGGGGAATCTTTAAAAAGAAAGTATATGCCACGTAGAAAAGCAGTAACATGGAATTCGGCGACATTGTGACCAGTTTATAACGCTCCATTTAGTACGTGAAGTCCACATAATCCGAGATCTCATATTTTGGGTTTCTGTTTCAACCTCTGTCTCTTCTTTAAAAAGTCGAACGAATTTCCAATTTACATTGGGCCCATCCATACTGATTTGAAGTATGTTATTTGTATTCAATGGAAAAATTCCTTCTTTAAATTTTAAAAGTATATTCTCAGCAGATGCATGACCAAGGAAAACCGAGTTAAGTTTCCTTGTAGACACTCGTTGCTCGACTTCATTCCAAAACCTGATGTGAAGATCCATTTGACCTTTTTGCGATACTTTATTTAAAGCTTCATCAAAGCAAATAACGAAATTCTCTATGCCTTTTAAACTTTCCATTAGTTTGTCTCTGAAGTACGGTGCCAAGCCATAGCAAATGAGATAACGCACTTTATTTTCTTTCTTGGCAAAACCTTGCGCTATCTGGCTGTCAGGAAACATTTTTTTATATATGATGTTGTCCGAGGGGGAAACCACTAAGAAAATTTTGTACACCTGATTTCAGATTTCAAATGACTTCAATTGAACTATCATCGACTTCATTTGACTTCAAAGACTTCACTAACTGTATTTGATTTCAAATGACTTCGTAAAATTAAAAAAGACTTCAAGTGACTTCGATATAATTTATAAAGACTTCAGGTGACTTCAATACAATTTTTAAAGACTTCAAGTGACTTCAATATAATTTATAGACTTCATTATGACTTCAACATAATTTATAGACTTCAATGTGACTTCAATTTAGTTTGTAATGATTTCAACTTACTTCAACATAATTTATAGACTTCAATGTGACTTCAACATAATTTATAGACTTCAATGTGACTTCAACATAATTTATAGACTTCAATGTGACTTCAACATAATTTATAGACTTCAATGTGACTTCAACATAATTTATAGACTTCAATGTGACTTCAACATAATTTATAGACTTCAATGTGACTTCAACATAATTTATAGACTTCAATGTGACTTCAATTTAGTTTGTAATGATTTCAAGTGACTTCAACATAATTTAAAGACTTCAAGTGACTTCAATATAATATGTGAAGACTTCTAGTGACTTCAATAGAATTTATAGACTAGAGCCGATTTCTATTTTTTCTCAAGACTTCATTAAATTGCAATAATTGAAAAGTATCTATGTACTTTGCTATTAAGTACTAAGGTGCAGAGCAACCAAAAGCAAGTATCGATGCCGAATTATATGGCGCAGATACAGCCCGAATAGTTTTGGTCCTTTTGATCGCCGCTTGTGTCTCACTCGCAAGAATTCTGCGGCGGGAAAAATATGATCACGTGATCGGTCGCCATTTACGGAAAGATTTTTTATGGCATAGCTAACTCGATCACGTTCGTGAGCGCGTGGGCTGTGTTTTTGAAAGTGATTATCGTCTGATTCATACTCGGATTCATGGCTCAGAGAACTAGATGGCGCAATTTTTAAATAGGCAGCTTTTATGTCGTATTCTCTGACTTTTTATTATTTTCTTACACATTTCGAAATTAAGGTTCCCAATTTAGTTAAATAATAGTTTATTAAGCCAATAGGTGATTATATAAAGTATTTGGTCTTGCTGAACTTGTTAAAAATAAGAAATCGTCATCACGCCGTGATTTTTTACGTGACTTGACACGTGATTTATAGTTAAGCCGTGGATAAAGAATGCGCGACAGGAAATTTGTTTTCAAACTATCCTACAACATGAAAACAAATTTCCTCATGCGCTTTTTTTATCCATGATCTTATGATTCTGAGCGCGATCGCCATTTCTCCAGACTAGATACGTCACTCGATAGTGACGATTTATTATATTTTTCAATTAACTAATCCTTCTTTATGTATTTACCTATAAAACTTAGTAACAAATAAAAATATATCGTTTCGTGTTCGTACGAAATTTTTGTATTAAAAATCCCTGACTTTTCCAGGTTATCCCTGACCAAATTTTGCCAATATCCCTGACCATTTTAAGGTGCTTACCAGAGCCCACTTCATCACACCTGGCTCATATTTAGCATTGCTCGAAGCTTGGTTTGATATACCAAACGAAATCCCTGACATATCCCTGACTTTTTAGGAAAACCTTTAAAATCCCTGACTTTTTCCCCTTATTTTCATATCCCTGACTTTTTCCCCTTATTTTTATATCCCTGACTTATCCAGGTTTTCCAGGTTATCCAGGTTCCGTACGAACCCTGCGGTATGATTAGCCGCCGACAATAAGTCCAAAAAGGCAAAAAAATACTGGGGGAAAGTGTCTGGCACGAGGGTCTGGTTGCATTGCACCCCCAAAAACGGCCGAAAATTGAGTGACCTCTGTAGAGGAGGCGTTACTCCAAAACGGACCAAGACTCTTGAAAATAATAGTTGTAGAAGAGGAAATTTCCATATACGATTTTTAAAATAAAAAAAAACCCGCAAACCTTAAACAATACTTTCGTATTCTTTGACTAACATAAGCTGTGTAGCTTGACCGTAAACATTAGAAGTGAAGTGCTAAAGAACCTTAAAATTTCGCAAAGTAAGCTTATCACTGGTGTATGTATTGTGCCAATCAGGTGGAATATTGCTCCATTCCAAACCTAGTGACCCAATCTTTAAGAAACGAAATGAGAGAAAAAAATTCATATGCAAGGAACTTCATGAGACTTGAATAGATTTGAAACGGAATTTCAATAGACTTCAAGACAATTTTAACGGATTTCCTTGAACTTCAAGAGATTTTTCAAGAACTTCATATGTCTTCAAGAGATTTCCAACGGACTTCATCAACTTCGAGAGATTTCAGGGAGACTTCGTATGACTTCAAGCGATTTCCAAGGGATTTCCGAGAGACTTCGAGAGATTTCCAAGAGACTTCGCATGACTTCAAGCGATTTCCAAGGGATTTCGCATGACTTCAAGGGATTTTCTAGGGACTTCCTAAGACTTCCGAGATTTCAACCAAATTTTGCGATTTATAGAGACTTCAAAACTAATTTATGGACTTCAATCGTGATTTCAAAAATTTTGTACACCTGATTTCACAAGTGGTTTCCCACTCGCCGTAAACCATTTTAGGAACGAACAAATTTTATCTTATTTTTAGGAACTAACAATTTTAACTAAAAATTAAAATTGATAAATTATTCAAGTAAAAAAACTGACTATTACTTTGGTTTTATGTTAAGACAAGCTTTACTTATTTAGTTTTCCAGTTTAAAAAAAGACTAAGAAAAATTAAGTTTCGAACTTTAAACCTAAGTTTTTAACTGAGAAACAATTTAAAAAAAGAAATATGAATTATTTGTTTTAGTTTTTAAGACTTAGCTCACTTAATAATTTTTCTTAACTTTGAATGAATCATCTGAACTTCGACAAAAACAATTTACTTTTTTTTGAAACTTAAGTTTTTAAATAAGCTTGTAGCATGGTTGAATTCTGCACATGTTCTGGAAGAAGTCTCGCTTTTTTGTCTATTACTTTATTTCCACGAGTAGAAAGTAGCCGTTCATTTGATACTGATGACGCTTGAATAACCAAATAATGTTTGTCCAACTTAGCAAGATGAGGAATCTCAAGATATTTCTTCTTCCAGTAGTCAAATATTTTAGATTCAGATAGTTGAATTGGTTCATCTAGACACCTGTTGGTTCATCTAGTTACTTGTTAACTTCTTTGCTTAGTGAGAGCTCAGCAGCGCTTTATTTAGCTCATTTTGGTTGACTCTTTCATCACCTTTGAAAATAAAATGTTAATATTAGATTTTTTTAACCCCTTTGAAAAACCTTATAATACCTCTTAAGGCTTCTATGATTTTTTTGGATGTTTGAGGTTGGCACTTCCACCAAATTCTCAGATGTATTTATAATCGATCAACTCTCCGTTTTAAAAGTTGAGAAGAAAACCATTTTTCCTGTTGTTTCAGCGAAACATCTTTGCGTCCAGTATCGTTCCAATAAGATATAGTTCTTCATTACGGAAATCAGGGAACCTGGACGTTAAATTTTTGAGAAACACTTGAGAAATCTCAACTTCCTAACAGCATGAGACAAAACTCGATTTTTTTAAGTTCTTTCTCCAAGAATTGAACTGCAGGGTACACTAGATTTATTGTTGGGTGACTATCACCCTCAAGATCTTTCGATGATATTTCAAATGGTTCCAAGACATTGATTAAAGTTTATATAATGTCCCATTCGTTATGTTTCTAATTGAAAACAGAGCTTTTGTCGGCGGTAGTCTTAGTTCATACAATCGTTGTTACATAAAAAAATTTGCTATTCCAGCGCGTCTTGACTTCTTGAACCATTTTTTTGGTGTTGTTTTTGGATAACCCAAACAAGTTAACTTGATCATCACTAAGTAACTTACCCGCTTGAGCACTCGTTTTGAAATGACCAAGGCCCGAGCCTTTGTCAAAATATCGCTCTTAAATTCAGCTTTTATAATGTAATATACAAAACGAATGAGGATAACGAGTAAGAGAAAAACACTTGAAGATTCATTCGATACACCGGGAGAAGGTAGCATTAAATAATAATAATAATCTGAGCTTTGTCTATGAAGGATTTCCACACTAAGCCTGTGGCTTGTTTAGAGGTGGGTCCCTTTGCATTGCATAGAGGGTTGGCGGCTAGCCCCTATGCCACAGCTAGCCTACAGCGCCCTATACTAACTATTACCGTCAACCTCTGCAAGTTTTGATGGAAAGGAGAAACCGTGTTATACCACAAGTGGGGAGAGAACTTGCAAACTCAACGCAGAAGGATTTGTTCTCTGATTTTCACCCGGTGCCACAGTCCGGGATCGAACCCGGGATCCTCTTGCTGCGAGGAGAAAGCGCTAACCGCTACGGCACCCCACTAAAAAAAGCTAAAAACTCCAAGGAATGTGACGTAACCTACCTGGTTGAACGAAAAGAAGACGAAGATCTTAGAAGAATCGAAAACTATCATCTACATAATATACCCTCCGGACATTACAAATCACTGAATCACATTGTAGAAACTATCAATACTTCCAAAGTATGTGAAAAAAACTGTTTCTTTATTTCATATTAATGAGACGACGGGGCATGTGAAACTAGAAAACTGTGCCTCTAGAGATACCAAAATTATCTTAAAGACACTTGAATCACTCGCCCCGATTTTGGGTCACAAATACCCTCTCAATATAAAAGGGTTAACTACCACGTACCATCTCAATTATATATTTATCGCGACCTGGTCGAAGGGAAAATTGTCGGTAACATCCACGCCCCCCTCTCACGTATCATACCTATCGAAGACAAGAAACACGGGGATACCGTGCGCCATATGTTTGTCTCACCCCATTACGTCACTTTGTCAAAACATTATATTGGAAAATTATCTTAAAACATGGATATCTACGGAGTTGAAAAACTTAAGTCTGGTAAGTGGTAGGGCTCCATTTTAAAAGCGGACTTTAGCGTTGTTTGGCTTCGTACGAAATACTTTTATCACCCGTAACCCACCGTGACACGTCCCCTCAGTGAGTCTCTCACACAGTGGGACCGCGGGCGCTTTCCTTTTCTCTTAAACCCATTGACAAGAGTCTCCTTTCTAGCTTTGAGGCATATTAAAGTAAGGCAGTAGGCATATTGGCAGGCACAACTAATAACAGAATGGACTCTAGTGTTAGTATTTCTTGATTCGTGAAGTTCGTGGTCTTGTCCTTCAAAATAGCATTTGCGAAGCGAATCAGTCCGATTTTAATTAAATTTACGAAACTAAGCGTAAAATATGACTCAACGACAACGCGTAGCGCCTTTTTCCCCCAAATCTTAAGTTTTAATGTCTAGAAGAATTTTATGAGTAAATATTATTTCTTATTTGAAAATCGTAATTTATAAGCACTCGTGATATCAATCTCAGGTCAAATTTGAAAGAAAACTAATGAGCTACACGTTTTACTTGAACTTTCTATTTTTCCAATTCTAAAGAGTAAAGAAATCTTCCAAAGACTAGAAACTAGAAAGGTTTTAATGGACTTAGTTAGAAGGAGTTTAAGAAATTTTAATTTTCAGGGAAGGAGTTGGGAGGAGTTTAAGAAATTTTAATTTTCATGGAAGGAATTGGGAGGAGTTTGAGAAATTTTATTTTTCATGGAAGGAGTTGGGAGGAGTTTTACATTTCGCTTGGCGGAGTTCTGCGGAGTTGAAACTTTTGATTATGGCATTGGGAGGAATTGGAGTCATTGTTGCGTATTGCCTTGGAGTTGGAAGGAGTTGCAGTTTAATATTTTCATTTTGCAGCTCTCTAAATTATCGCTTACAGGAAATAAGGGTTTTGTTAAACGACAGAAACTCACAGCATTATCCGAGGAAGATGAAATATATTCCAGCCTTTATGTAGACATGTTTAATATCACTCGATACCTGATAAACTGCGTTTCTATGAAATTAAAATTACACAGAAGCAAAGCTTGATTTTGTCTTATGGGTAAACTTCCCGCGTCGGGCAACGTTTAAGCCGTATTATACGTCTCAAAGCTTCAATTAGCTCCTAAAATTCTATTTGCTCAGGACCAAGCTTTAAGCATTAAAGCCGCCCAATATAGTTACACTAGAACGGAAACTAAAATATTCACAATATCTTAAACACATCAATCGTACACCAAGTCAATAAATAACAAAATTAAGACCGAGGAAAAAACACCTTATCTTGAAAGATTAGTTTTGGAACTCTACGCGAGAATACAACTTAACGCTTTGTTTATCAAAGAACAACTTAATGCCTTGAGTAAGATTTAAAAATAACATTAAAATTTATCGTCTTCCATACGAAGATAGAAGAAATTATTTTAGAATAAATCAAATGCATTTTAAAATGAAAATTAAAAAAATATCTTTAATCTTAGAACCTATATTTTTTAAAGAAAATAAATAACTTTTTACTCTATGTTATGGGCTTCATTTATTAGCCTACAAATTGAAAACTTATCTTTAATATTAGAACATTATCTTTTAAAGAGAATAATTTTTTACTTTATATTATGGTCTTTATAAATAGTAAGCATACAAAATCAAATATTGACAGGGGTTCCTACAAAAAAGAAGAGAGAAAACGCAAAAACTAGGCTCCCCCGCCTTAACAGTGGCCGCCATCTTTGTGGCCCGTACTGGCGTACTACTCTCTGTCATCCAACACTTATTATATCCATGTTTTTTCAAAACTGCATATCGCACAACCAAAGCTAGTTTTATTTTGCTAAGCTTGCTTCTATACTTGGGATCAAAAGTACTAATAGAGTAATAAACAAAAGTCACTTTTTGTTTACCCCTCTTGGCGCCTAAAGGATTGTTAAGTTCCACTTCGTCAAGGTACAATTGAATCCTCAAAGATAGAGGGTTTTGACCATAAAGGGGATGATTTTGACACATTAAGCCATCGTTGTAATCAATCATATATTTATCATTAGCCGCTTTTGGTTTCGTATATTCGTCCCAAATATCATTATGAGAGAAGATGTGCTTAAGCACTTCAATTATCGGAACAAAGCTCATTGTCTCTTTGAACCTTTTCTTGTTCACAGTTTTTGTTCCCAATAAAAAATCTATAGGCTCTACAAGATTTAAATTTTCTTCGCAAAATGTTTTAAGACCATAATCCGTTTTCATAACAGAAGTGAGGTCTCTGGTTAGTTTTCGAATTTCAGCATTGTTTCCGTTATTGTCTATTCCTCTAACTTGTTTGACCACGACCTCTATCGAGCCCTCCAAAACCTTAGCCACATTTTCAGATATAATACGTGCCACACTATTAGAAAGTCTGAATTTTTCGCGCATTTCTAACATTGTAAGAGCTGCTCGCCTTTCGAGGCTATGAATATCTTGATTCTTTTAATCGATTGTGTAAATATTCAATTCTTCCCTAATTTCTTCCTCTTCCATATGGTCATTTACTAAACCGTTAGGCCTATATTCGAATGTAGTTTCAATGCAGTGTGCTACACCTTTTGTCATGTGTGTGCGGTAAACATGTGTTTTCAGTGACTCATATTTTTCAAGTGCTTTTGAACAAGGCAGAAAAGCACTTTATATCTATTTGGTTAATGTATGTGCAGAGTTCTTAAATTATTAAGCCACAATAACGGTGTGTATCTTTTTAAGCCACATATAGAGTAAACGTAAACTACCAGATGCATACACTTTCTGAATGCTTCGATCTAAAGGTTTTCAATGCAATTCCTTGAAATTTTTAAAAATAAAATTTCATTAACGTAATATTTCATGGATTTGTCGTAAGTGTATATTTCGAATAACACTCCCATTTCCAACTGTTACAGAATATTATATATACTAAAGGGGCTAGAGTAAAATTCAACCCCCTTCCTGACTCTGAACGTTATGTAATTTGTCAGCCGTCCCATGTATTTCTAGATCAACATTTATTGCGCGTTTTGAAACTTTGGGAATTTTAAATGAAATATATTATTTATTTAGACATTTCTTGGCAATACCCCGGGTTTAATTTGTCCCTCTTTATTTAATTTTCCCCCACGTTTCTCACTGTGCCTTATCGATTAAAATATAATGTTACCCTTGACTTGATTAAACAGGAAAAGATTCAGCTTTAGCATTTCTGTTGGCTTCGCATTAATTATTTGAAGTAAAATAAAATATACTTACAGATATATAATAATAATAATAAACAAGTTGGGAAAACCAAAATATTACCTCTCCGAGTCGGGGAAAAGACTAGTGTACGACTCAATATCGAAATACTAGAGCAACATTTTTTCGCTTTGTTTTGTCTAACGAGGCTTAAGTCATTGAATAGTTTTCTCTACATTGTCAAAATATATAATCATCCGCTAATCCTAAGTTTCAAATCATTCTTTACAAAGAATATATAAGTTCTATGTTATATTTTATTCTCTGATGCATACCATTAACCCGATAACGATTAGCCCTTTCACTGATATAATTGCTACCATGATGCTTTCTTCTATTATAAAACCTAAATCTGATTAATTAAACGTGTATTTAACTTTCGGCTCACTCTGAACCGTTAATGTCCCTTCATTACAGACACGATAATCAAAACCCAAAGTTTACTCCACCTCAGGTCTCAATTATTTACTCTTTGGTTCACTAAGCCTATTGCGGATCCCGACAGAATCCAGGCCTTAGCTTTCTTCTTCAAATAACTAAACCAAGGATTATTCTATATACAGTAATTTATATATTAAGAAATATATAAACAGCCATTTCAAATAATAATATCAAAAAACATCCTTGGAATATCAAAATGAAACAGAGCTTTAAAGCTACAAAAGTACTAAATGCATCGTAATTACGAAAAAGATTTCCACATACTCACTTTATATTATGGAAAAAGTGAATATTAAGGTTCTGTAGGATTTCTTAGCACATCAAAACAAAGCGAACTGCTAACTCGGCGCACTAGAGTAACAACGGACGGACACTTAAGACAAAAACATGGGCAGCTTTTTAACTCTTTCCGTATTAATTTTGAATTGAGAAAAGAGATTATCTTAAATATTAAATAAATATAATTAATATTTAATATTTTCTTCGTTAGTTGTTCGCCTTAGTGAGCGTTACATCGTTTTAAAAAAGAATAATTAAACAACCTTGAGAGACTTGACTAATATTGACGTTAGAATTGAAGGATATGACTGTTGTTTCACCTTACTCAAATAGGTAGTATATAAAGGATTCGAATCGCAGCTGAAGGTAAGAACATAGCAATTGCGTGAACCTTGGAGGAAGACCCCTCCATTGGAAGGCTAAACGTTTCTCGTAACCCTAGCCGATCGCCGCGTATGTCTTAACCTTAAGGATGATAGTGGTGTTAGAAGCCAGGTGTACAGACTGGTGTCCATGTGGGATGGACAAAAACAAAGACCAGAAGATGGTGGTGTTAGAAGTCAGGTGTACAGACTGGTGTCCATGTGGGATGGACAAAAACAAAGACCGGAAGATAGTGGTGTTAGAAGCCAGGTGTACAGACTGGTGTCCATGTGGGATGGACAAAAACAAAGACCAGAAGATGGTGGTGTTAGAAACCAGGTGTACAGACTGGTGTCCATGTGGAATGGACAAAGACGAGAAGGTGGTGGTGTTTAGAAGCCAGTAAGTACAGACTGGTGACCATGTGGAATGGGCGAAGGACTAGAAGATGGTGGTGTTTAGAAGCCAGTGTGTACAGACTGGTGTCTATGTGGGATGGACAAAGATCAAAGGCTGGTGGTGTTAGACAGGCAATGGAGTAATAGCCTGTAAGTGGAATACAATTTCCGGGAACTGCAAATGCGGTCCGGAAATTGAAAATACGTTTGCTCCGATTTGCAAACTGCGAACGCGGTCACGTGGGTGTAACAACAGACAGACACGTCGAAATTAGAACCTCTCCGTGACATAGGTCACTCAGAGAGGTAAAAAGCTTTTTATTGGATCACTCCATAAGTGTACGCTTGTTTTCGTAGAGGTCCGATTTAAATTACAATTAGTTAATATACATGATTATATTGTTCTGAGTCTAGATACTTTATTACTGCTAATTTAAAGGCAGAGAGCTGTTGTATGTTTTTTACGTTATTCGGTAGGCTGTTCCATACTTTTATGCCGTTTTATTTGGTGCTTCGGTGGCGGTATTTATTATTAAAAGGTTCTTGAGACACGTTATATTTTTGGCCTCTGGTGTTGTTAGATTGTTGGTGCTGTGGGTACCAGTCCTGTATGTAATCCGGATGTGTGTTGTATTTAGCTTTGTGTGTGAAGATTAGTAGATTGAGTAGGTAGTTATGGTGCAGGGTTTTTATGTTCGCTGTCTTTCTTGCCGCGGTTGCGGAGCAACGTTTGCTGGTTTTGGTTATTAATTTTGCGCTAACATTTAATTGGGTGTTTAATTTAGAGAGTGCTGTTTTTTTGCGCGTTGTGGTAAAAGGTATTTCCGTAATCTGTTAGTGGTTTTATAAGGGCATTATATAGTATTCGTAGAGTTCCCATATCCAGATGTTTTTGTAATGGCTTTAGAAGCCATATACGCGATTTCACTCTTTTGATAGTGTTATCGATGTGCGTTGTCCATGTTAATTGTTCGTCAATCCATATTCCGATGTATTTGTAGTGCGTGACTCTTTTTACCGCGCCGGAGCATATGCTGTTTACACTAGCTGCTTCCCTTCTCATTTCTTTGTTGGTACTAAATATCATGAAGTTGGTTTTATCCCTATTTAGGATTAGTCCCTTAGAGAGCAGCTTGTCTTCTAGAGAATTCAGGTCTGTTTGAGCATCATCAATTAGTTGGTGGAGGTTTTTGTTTGCAGCTATGATGGCATTGTCATCCGCATTTTCGTTTGCGCTGGAATTGTGTAAAGCTTTGTGGGTGTCTGCTGTATATATGTTGAAAAGTAGTGGGCCGAGTACGCTGCCTTGGGGTACTCCATGCTGGACTGCCATGGGTGTGGAGTAATGCTTATTGTAGTAAGTGGATTGTTTGCGATTGCTGATGTAAGATGTGATCCATTTCAGCGCCATTCCCTTAACGTTCATGTTCTTCATGGGGTCAATTAATATATTGTGTTGCACCGTGTCAAAGGCTTTGGACATGTCCACGAATATGACTATAACAAAGTGAATAACAATTATTTCACATTAACTATACTGGATTGATTGGATTTTGACAAATTTAAAGACGTGCCAGCATAGTGTAATATCATGGCAATCATGTAAATAACTATTGTTTAAACCAAGTCTTGGCTCCTGTGGTGCCCAAAACATGCTGGTTCATCTACACACAAATTTTGCCTTGCCAAAGACACGAAATAATCAGAACTTGGCAACGAGGGCGGAGCTAAAACTTGCCTTTGCTAAGCTTGGCGGGCCCGGTAACTCCACCCCTCGACTATGGGAGCATCTAGTGGTGTTTTTAAACTACATCACAGCTGAGACTTGCTTTAAAAATGTGTGTTGCATACTGACATCGCACTTTCTATGGATTTTTTTCAAGTTTTGTCAACTGGCCATAAGTGTCTATGGTTGTTTTTCCCCTAGCGGCCATAGTTTGTGCAGTACCCGTGGTCAAAGTTGTACTAAATGCAGAATTTGCATTAGATACTATTTTATTACCTTTTTATTCATGAGATTTTAATAATAGTATTTTCGCTTAACTTATAGCGGTTTGGCTAATGCGTTAGCTTTTTGAATATTGGATCTTCATTGATTTCCGAGCCAGACATTTTTTAACGTCTGATTATTATCTAATATTTCTTAATTGGTAATTGATAGTATGATTCGAGACTATATTTTTTACAAGTTTCGAAAGTTTTAACTTTCCATTTCTACCTCATTTATTGTAAAAAGAGCACGTTTAAGAACAATGTCACAAAGATGATAATAGTGTGAATAAGTGGGGCTTTTCGTTCAGTCAAATAATAATTCAATTCTATAGTATCAAAAACATCTTGTAGTGGTCGGTAATCGAACCAAGGTACAGAAATAAAAAGGATAATGCTTTAGCTACTCACCAACTATAATGCTATTAAAACCTTATAAATAGAAACGCTATAAAATCGTATGTAACCCAAAATTCTACTAGGTTTCGTCCAACTTTGATTACGAATACTGGAAATACTATGATGGCTAGGGAAAAACGGCCTGGGACAATTTTGATCAGTTGACCAAGATTGAAAACATTAATATAAAAAATCCAAATGGTCTTTGATAATGAAACAACCGTCCACTCTTGGTATAAATAGTAAAGTCGAGATACAATAGTACATGAAACCCTAATCCCTTACGTGAAAGAAGATGTGGGATTAGTGTTCTCTCTTGGCATTAGTATGTTTACTTGGAATGGACGCCTTGCCTTGGCCTAAGGTCATGTTTCACTTGATATATAATTCAAATTAGTCTATCAATATATGATTTTTGGTAAATTTTCATATTCATTTTGACATTCCGTTAATATATATAGTCTAAAATACTTCTCTGTTTAATTTTAGAAAAAAGAATACTTTCCAAAATCAGTATAAATTAGTGAAATACTTCAAAGTTTGGTTTATAGTATCTTTGTGAAAATTATATGAAACAATTAAGCATTGTTAATATAGTATATTTCGCCCTAATTTTCACTTGATGCGGCAGACTTGGAACCAATATTAATGAAGCGTATTCTTTTCATTATTAAAGGGAGTAGAAAGCTTGGATTCGGAGGTAGATTGTTACAGTTCATGTTTCTTTCATCTCTCCCAAATGTTGGGTGCGATTTCGCCTACAAAAATCTAAATGACTTTGTACCGCCTTTTATGTGGTCTTGAACAGGAAGATTTATTTTTTAGCCTAAATATTTTATACTAACATTTATTATTTATAGATGCAAAAGGAACATCATCAGGCCACCATTCTGGTTTTTCGTCTTCACGAAAGAAACGTGATGATCCTAGTATGAAGATATATATTGAATTAGAATCCTGAAATAAATCTAAAACCATGAAAGGTGGTATATTTCTGCAGTCGCAAGCCTATACACACTGGCGTGGATATATCGTTACCCAAACTTTGGACTTCCACCAATGAAATGTAGTAGCCCTTTATACAATTACCGTTCAATCTAAAATCTGGTTTTAATACCCTCGCACCACGTGACATATTTGAAGCTGCAGTAGCATTCAAATTGTTTGTGGCACTAGAAGCTACATTAGTAGAGACTAAGTCGGTTAATTCCATAAGCTTGGCACTTAACGTGGCATATGCTGGATCTGGTGCCGGAACAGGCAAAAATGGATTAATAGGGGTGGAATTTAAAGGTCCATAGGAAACTACAGAACCGCGACCCGCTACTGGTAAAGTTCCTTGAGGAACAAAGTGTGAAGGACCAGAAGCAGTAGGTTGGCCTAACACTGATGAAATGTTTGAAATTGGTAGTATATTAGCAAATGGATTAGTGGAAGGATAACTACTTGTGGTAACCACAGTCTGTTGTCCTAACACTGAAGTAGAAACGGACATAGGCCTAGTGTTAACAGCCACATAAGAGCTAGGCACACCAACATTGGCATGCGTATTAGTGGTAAGCCTCGGTTGTGAAGGCGCAACAGAAAAGGGGCTAACACCTGTCTGTATAGTACTAAACCTAATTGGCGTTACACTAGGATTAATATTAGAAAATGGATAACCAGTTTGACTTACTGTAACGGGCGGATTACTCATAGCTTGTGGTTGAGAAGTAGTAATGGGAACAATAGTATCAGAGGGGCGCAACTGGCTAAAACATGCGGCTAGATCACGATCACTTTGTGCAGGGCTCTGTTCTACCAAAGCGCGTCTCGCGGCGAGACAGTGAAGATCACGTGCTCTCATTCCTATTCTCTCTCTGATTGGCTAACCTATTTGAGCGACAAGCTCCCGCAGCCAACACGGGGGAAGCGTCCGATTCGCTGTCCGTATCCGGGGCTGCATTGTTCCTACTACGCCACATTTTCTAACTAGTTCAAACTGGTTTATCGGAGGGGAAAAAGTCCTCACTACCCGATAAGCCTAAAAGTTTGAGACTACGGCTCTAAGCCTAGGCTATCCAATATATTAAATTTAAATTTAAATTAAATCTAACCTAACACACGAAATATTCGTGGTAATGGCAAGCTCGCCAATTATTTCTCCCCTGTAACCGATTCGCGTAAAAAGTTCAGGTTCGCAGGGTAAGAAATAATGAGACAATTAGGTGGCATAAATTCTATCTCTTTATTGACCAGGTTCTGTTTAGGTTAGTATTGTGGTAGTAAATAATCATTATTTTAGGGGTTAGTTAACTTTAGTAATATGATAATGAATATTTACAATGTAGAGTACTTAAATTGAGAAGCGCCAGTAGGGAATGTCCGTTACAAAAATTATACACTTACAGAGATATTAAGAGCCATGTGAACTAGTGTTTTGTGCTTATTTAAACGGTACGCGAATAGAGTGAGAAGCGCGGAATTCACTAATTCGAACTTAAACCGTTAAATTAAAAAAATGTTCATGAAAACTCTGAACTTGAAAATCTTTTTCTGGAAGCTTGTGATAAATTGTTTCCAAATCAGAAGAGGGAGGACAAACTGACCTTCCATAAAGAGTGGGAAAGGAATTCTCAATAATGAGGTTGCAGGCTTTTAAATAAGCATACGTTTCCATAGTTTCCTTGGAATCTTCTGGTATGTCGCCATTATCGGGATTCGCGTGTTCATACAACTCTGCCATTACATCATCTTGCTATTTAAAGTTTTAGACGTTCCTAAGTATCTATGAAATATCAAAGAGCAAATTTAATTTTACCTGCATTATTTTAGCAGGCTTGACATTTAGTTTTGTCCAAGAATCCCGGATGATGTAAGATTCCAGCAATTTGGGTACATATCGGGGGATATTTTTATCTCTCCTCTTAACCTCCCTTTTCTTCATATTTACAATGGTATCCCAACCGAAATTAGTGTCATTCTTTTTAAAATACCTGCTTCCTCCTTCTTTCGATGCGAAAAGTGCATTTATCAAATTTCTGAGCTGTAACGAAGCAAAATGTTTCTGAAAAACCTCAAAAAACCATATTTTTCATCCTGAAAAACATTCATTACCTCGTTTGATGGGCACATGATCCAAAATATTTCAGCACCATATGCTCCAGAGTAATTTTGGGTTAATTTCATTAGACTGAGATTTGAACTAGCACCATCACATAAAACGGCAGAAACTTTAATACCAACTATGCTAAGTGCACTAAGTACATCGAATAAACAAGCCGATATAAAATGGCTGTTTGTTGAACCTTCTGATGAGAAAAAAGGGCAATAATGTCAAAGTCCGTGGTTAAGTCTCGCCATAAAAATTGCAGCATAACCCGCCTTTGGGAGTGATTCCTCAGTAGTCATTTGATTGTAAATATCATCCAGAGTTAATAGGTCCTGAGTTGACATAGCCAACCCAATTAGTTTGTGGTTCTTATTGTTCCACGCGACCTTAGGAGCAACATTAACATCATCAAAATCAGTATTCCATCTCCCATTGGCTTTTTTAGACTTTTCGCTATTTGCTCATTCACATAGTCATCCTATCATTTTTTGGCGCCTTAAACGGTCCATGTTCACCCCAGGTTCTTCCGAGTTAGATTGGACGCTTCTCCAACTTGGGAGTTTTAGGATATCAAAGTGTTTAAGCGCTAAATATGCAGCTTTACTTCTGCATGCAATCGCCTGAGCAATCCGATACGTAATGGCGCTCTAGCGTTCACTTTTACTTCCAGCAGCTGCTTTAAATAATGCTGGGATGCAATGCAGATTTAGCATTTCTCTTACAATTACGATTTTAGTCTCCCTGGAAATCCCCTTTATCCTTTTCATGTTGCTCGCGACTATCATTCATCCAAACTTCTTTGAAAGTCTTGTATTTCCGAATCATTTTCCGTTTCAGAGGGTAATTCAGAAATAACATTGTCCACTTGTGCCTTGAAATCCTTGTTAATTATTTCAGTTATTTTGATCATCTGCTTATTCTTCTTATCATTGAAGAAAAGCTCAAATCTCTGACATTTCTTCATTAATTTTTCATTAGTCCTAAAGAATCGAAATCTTCTGGCCCTTGCTTTTCTGTTGCGGACTCTCAAAGAAACTGGCGACAAATATTTCAGCTTATAAGTTGATGTTGGAGATCTTTTATTTTAGAATTAGGTGATAAGGTCCTTTGTATCTTTTATTTTTTAGCGCTATTTTTTAGTTTTGCAATAACGGGACACTTGGCTACAATTAAAGCAATAATAGTTCCCAGACTTCAATTCAGCAAAAGGGGCATTGCTGCTTCGTGGTTTAAACCAAACTAAACAATCCGAAGCAGAATAATGTTCAACTGCATAAGAAAAAATTTGCACTTTTTTTGGTTTAAATGCAAAAGTGCTCAAACAGGAAAAAGCGTCTTCTCTTAGTCCAGGGCAAATCACAAAACAGTCGTCCCAAATCCCTTGAAAAATTTCTGTGGCTTCTCTTTCAGAAAAAACACCGTCTTGGAATAGTTCTTTCTTTGCAACAATGCCTTTAAAAACGAGGAAGACTAAAGCTACTCCTGTTTCGTCCACTAAAACCTTTATCGGTTCCGTTCCCAACTTCGTTAAAAAGATTCCGTTTTTTGTGACTTCCAAATACATCTATGAACAAAAACTTTTAAACCGATTGTACTGACAAAAATGTAAATAGTTTTTATACCTTCGATGTCTGAAGATCTCTTTTTTCTAACATAGACTTTCTGTACAATTAACGGCTATTTTTTCACTTACCTGTTCCAAAATTGTAATTTCAACATATTTACTTCAAAAAATGAGCCAAGGCTTAAATTTACTTGTGTTTCGTTCTCCAGTTTTAGCCTTTTTCTCGATTTGAAATTTTCCACATTTGGGCTCTGAACACATCCGTGGCTTCTTTTATTGTTCCTTTGCAATTTCAAAATAGTTTGGACCGATTTTGAACTTGTATCTTTTAAATAAAAGTTAACTTGAAAAGAGAAGCCGGCTTTGCGCTGCACGAAGGACGCCATTTTTCTAGAGATCGGGTTACCGGAAGCTGTAATGCGACGCGTCTGAGTCTGGTCTTGGTGCTGTTTTGCTTCAGGATAATTGCCCCATAGCATACGCGTCGAAAGCCTTAACATCGAGCGAAGCCAATTATGCACAGATCGAGAAAGAATGTCTCGCCATCGTATTCGCATGTGGCAGATTTGAACATTATATCGGCGGAAGTCAAGAAGTTCTTGTGGAAACAGACCACAAACCGCTCATACCTATATTTTCTAAGCCTCTCCGCCTTGCACCAAAACGGCTGCAGCGAATGCTGTTGCGGTTACAGTCCTACAACCAACGCGTGCAATATAAACCAGGACCAACACTGCATATCGCTGGCATGCTTAGCCGAAGCTACTTACGAAACACAACCCCGTCCCTGCAATCAGGTACAGAAGTGTACCATTTAGAAGAAAGGAGGTTGGAAGAAATTTCAGCGATCGAGCCGACCCGATATTTATCAGTTAGTTCGGCAACTTTAGAGTTCATACGCGAGGCCACAAAGGGAGATCAGACACAACAGAGGTTAAAGACCATAGTATTGAAGGGATGGCCACTTGCGCAAAAGGACTTACCGGCCGAATTGAAGGGGTTGTGGCACACAAGGGATGAATATACTACGCATCAAGATCTTGTATTTAAAGGCCAACGGGTTATGATTCCAGAACCAATACGACAAGATATATTGGTACGACTACACTACAGTCATGTCGGAGCAGCGGCAACAATCCGGAAGGCCCGGGAGACAGTTTATTGGCCTGGAATCGAGAAAGATATTCAACGATATGTCGATGACTGCCAGGCATGTCAGGCATTCGTAAATAAACAGTATCGGGAGCCATTAAAACCATTTGAAGTACCAACGCTGCCATGGCAAATGGTTGCGCAAGATGTGTTCACCTTAAAGAATCAGAACTACCTTGTCACGGTTGATTACTATTGTGGATATTGGGAAGTGGACCAGCTCAGGACCATGACAGCTGCCACACTAATAAGCCACACGAAAGCACACTTTGCGAGACATGGAATACCCCAAGTATTGATAACAGACAATGGCACAAATTTCGTCAGCAAGGAATATGCAGATTTCTCCACGGAATGGGGGTTCCTGCATGTCACGACGTCGCCTTACCACAGTAGATGTAATGGTAAAGCGGAATCGACAGTGAAAATTGTAAAGAACCTGTTGAAAAAGGTTGAATATGCCAGTCAAGATGTCATGTTAGCAGTGTTAGAGTGGCGAAACACACCGCAGAAAGATGGGAAAACACCAGCGCAGAAGCTGTTCTCCAGGCAAACGAGGTCAACACTGCCAGTGGTCCCAGAAAGGTTGAAACCGCGAACAGTGCCTGGGGTACCACAGATAATAGCCGAACGACAAAGAGCAATGAAGCACTGGTACGACAGGGGGACGCGAGAATTAAGTCCAATACAAGAAGGACAACGGGTCAAGCTCGATCCAAGGCGGAAACATACACCATGGATAGATGCTACGTGTAAAGCTGTAGTGGGTCCCACCTAGTGCAAACTGACCAAGGCAGCATTTTTAAACGGCATCTTCAGGACCTTCGCTGCCGTGGCGAATGGAATCAGCCACAGGGGCCGACGGTAGTTTAACTTACTAATGCAGTCCAACGCATGAAGCCAATTATCCAACCGAGCAATGCATTACCCAATTCCAACCATAACAATCTGGCTCCCCGTATTCTGGACCCTAGTAACAGTCTCCTGGCACCACACACACCTCTCCTAGGTACAGAAACTCAAACCGACGGTCCCACGCAACCAACTAACCTAGAGAGGGAAGCCACAAGCCGCGACAGCGGTAGGGATAACACCATTCAGAAAGACAGGACCGGGGTTAGCACCATTCAATCAAAGTCTAGTCTGCCGAGCCAGCACCCGACGGGACAAGAACATAGACTACGGCCTAGAGAGAAATTAACAAGACCATCTATGCGAACCTAGAATAAGTCAGATGCATGTGTAGAGAGATAAATAGTTAAGAGTTGAACAAATTAGTTAAGAGTTGAACAAGTTATTTGATCTAAAAGACATTTGCTAATTGAAGATATGTATTTATGAATGTATAGACGTTTAAATAATTTTATGATGTATTAATGACAATGGAGATTCCTACTAAAATTTAATGTGTTTTGAAAATAAGTGAGATGTTGGGATATTAGATAGAACCGAACTGAACTGAGTCAATGCGAATCGATTCGGGGTTTTCTCCAGTAAGCTAGACAGTTCGTGTTCAGGTATGAGATAAGCATGTATACCTTAGAAATCAATGTATTAAATAAACTACCCTTTTATAACTTAACCCGCTACGTTTATTAACGATTACAAACACCAACATTTTCTCTAACATTTTCTCCAACAATTCACTTGAGTGACGTCACACTAGACCACCGCGGCTCTGCTTGGTATAGGAATCAGGGCGCACGCTTTAAAATTTTGAAACTAACTGCCCCTTAATTTCCAAAATTTGAAAAGCCCGACCCGGCCCGTCCCGATAAATTTTTCGACTCTGGAGACTTTACCTTTTCCCAAAATGGCTCCGAAGTAAAGAAAGATTTTTTGAGCAGCGATGGATATCGTTGATCCTGGAATTCTTTTCACTCGCTTGTGAATGATATCAATCATTGTTAAGACTCCTATGACGCAAAGTAACCCGCTCCAAATCTGGAAAAGTGTTTTCAGAGAAGCAACGTTTAAGAATTACTTTGCAAATAAATAGATGGCTCTCAAGCAAAGGGCTTAACCTTAACATCACCGGCACTAACAGCAGAGTTTTTGAATACGCTTCACATACTTAAATATATACACGAAGACCCAATTCTACATATTTTATATACACTCCATTCTACACCATTATTTTGAAAGGAAGATTTTACACGAACTGCAGATAATTTTGATTTGAAGGAAAATGTTTTCCCTGAATTGAAACTCGTTCCTCGACTACTAAATCTGATTGGTTGGAATAGTTTGACATTTCGTAACTCTTATTGTTACGTTACGTTTGGTCATAGCATACATGTAGGGAACGATTTCAAAATCGCGGTGTAATCATGTTGGTTACACCACCCTATTCTATGAGAGCGGTAGCTCACTTAGATAAGACTGACTTTAATGTATAAGGAAGAGTTTTTGATTGGATATAACTTTTTTTGTATTGTTTGAACTGTTTTGAAAAAAAATCCACAGAACTACAATTCGGGCCCTCATTTTATGGTTAAAATTTCAAAGAGATCCATTTAATAGTTCATTTTGTATAAAAAAAAAGGTGGTTTTCACTTCAATAAATATAAACGAAAAACTCGAAATTTTTCCATAGAAATAACATGGGAAAATATTTTACAATTAACCTTTTTGAGGAAGCCGTAATGCAATAACTACTCGTTTGTTTGACTTGAATACAGTTTTAAACGAAAGCCTGGTATTTAGATTTTCCGCTTTCCAATTTTCATTGATTAAATTTTAGTTTAAGCATGTTTAATTACAAATTTTCCAAACCATTCCAATCTGCAATATTTTAGCATGGATAAGAATCAGTTTATGATGTTAGCACGGTTATGGCTGTTTGGTACAATGTTCGTGGTAGTTAAAAAACAAGGGGACCTAAGCTTGTGTTCTCTAACTAGTTAAGTTGGAAAAGGGCCCCACATATGTGTATTAAGTTACCAACTGCCTTAGAGAATTAAGCTAGATTACCTACGACTGGTAATTAAGCTAGATTACCTACGAGTGGTAATTAAGCTTGATTACCGACGACTGGTAATTAAGCTAGATTACCGACGACTGGTAATTAAGCTAGATTACCGACGACTGGTAATTAAGCTAGATTACCGACGACTGGTAATTAAGCTAGAATACGGACGACGGGTAATTAAGCTAGATTACCGACGACGGGTAATTAAGCTAGATTACCGACGACGGGTAATTAGCTAGATTACCGACGACTGGTAAATAAGCCAGACTACCGACGACTGGTAAATAAGCCAGACTACCGACGACTGGTAAATAAGCCAGACTACCGACGACTGGTAAATAAGCCAGACTACCGACGACTGTTAATTAAGCCAGACTACCGACGACTGGTAATTAAGCTAGATTACCGACGACTGGTAATTAAGCTAGTTTAACGACGACTGGTAATTAAGCTAGTTTACCGACGACTGGTAATTAAGACAGACTACTGACGACTGGTAATTAAGCTAATTTACCGACGACTGGTAATTAAGCTAGTTTAACGACGACTGGTAATTAAGCCATATTACCGACGACTGGTAATTAAGACAGACTACTGACGACTGGTAATAAAGCCAGACTACCGACGACTGGTAATAAAGCCAGACTACCGACGACTGGTAATAAAGCCAGACTACCGACGACTGGTAATTAAGCCAGACTACCGACGTATGCACAATGCCCCAATACCTTTACTCTCCTAAGGTTTCTGAACAATTTGAATTAATACTAAGACTGAAGTAACTAATATTAATAAAAACTGTCATTGTAGACAAAGACGGGAAAGTTTGAAAGATAAGTGTACAAAATGAATTGCCTGAAGTAACAGATATTTAAATTTTCACTTTTGAAGACATGAGCATAAAACATCGATTAATTAAAAAAATTCTTATCTTAGTTTTTTTCACCAAAATTACTTCAGTCAAAATATTTTGTCATGAAACATGTGCATCATTTCAATACCAGTACGTGTGTACATTTTATTTTATGTCAAAAATTTACAACGAGTTTTGAGTATTCGGTCCTATAAGGAGAAAGTGCTGTGCGAGTACTCGATAAGAGATTTTCTGAGACCCGAAAAAGTTGCGAGTATCAAACCAAGGCTCGATAAATACTCGAACCTGCTTTTGGATAGCCTTCAACTCTGAAAATAGGATGTAATAGCTATAAAATTCCACAAGGAAGTCACGCTTATTGGTTAACAGACGCACATTAGTGCTCATTGGGTAGTTAAGATCATAATGCCTGTGCAATGTAGTAGGGTAGTAGCTCCTAGCTGGTAAAACAGTGGAAGTAAAAGTAATGAAAGGCAGTTAAAGGCGCGTTTACTATTATTATTTTATTAATTAATTTTTTTTTACGTTTAGGCTAGTAATTTTCGTTTGGAACTTTGCGCGAAGTATAACAATGGCTAAATTTAAAGAGAAGAAGACTAATACCGTCTGGGAATTGATGGAAGTAGTTGTCGATGATCAAAATTACACCAAATGTCTATTATGAGAGCAAGAAATTTACAGAAAGTGTGAAAACACTAGAAAATCAATTCCCGATTACTCGATAAATACTCGAAACAAATTTTCCAACTACTCGATACTCGATTCGAGTACTCGAGACTCGGCTCGATACTCGATAAGGGAAAATTTCAATACTCGAGACTCGACTCGAAACCAAAAATTCAAGTCTCGCACAGCCCTAAGGAGAATAAAATAGTCAGAAAATGGTTTAAAAACTATGAAAACTTGGCAAATCGTAGTCGTTATTTTAAAAATTTTAAAAATATCAAAATTAACGTGATGTATAGCTCCCAAAATATCACTATCAATCTAAAGATCTTTTCGACACTAATAACTACATCACAGTCAAACGGCCTTTGTAATTTTCTGCTTGGCAATATTTACAATTTTAAAATATAAAAATTGGAGTATTAGTCAAAAGTAAAACCTAGTATCAAACCAGTATCCCTTTAAAAAACTTGAAGATACCATAGAGCAAAATACTTGTGTAAATAATGTTGAAAAATATTTTGAGCTTAATGAAAATTTGGTGAATAAAAATAAGATAAGAATTTTTTAAAATAATCGATGTTTTATGATCATGTCTTCAAAAGTAAAAATTTTAGTATCTGTCACTTCAAGGCAATTCATTTTGTACACCTATCTTTTACACTTTCCAGTCTTTGTCTACAATGACAGTTTTTATTAATTATTAACTTGTGATTGCGGACTTCATTTGAAGCAAAGACTATCTCGGAACGTTCAACGGGGTCCTCATCTAAAAGCTAACCCACCTGTTAAATTTTTGGTACTTAATTTTATCCTTCAGAATATGAACTAGGCCTACTCATATTTTGGTTCAAAATGTTAACTTCGTTAATTTAATGGGAAAGTGACAGAACATTAATTAGAAAGTTGAAATAGGATGAGGAATTTGTGGAATGGAAATTGCGTATAAAACTGCGAAAGAAATTTAAATGAAAGTACTTTAAATTAAGACAGTATTTTTTTAATGAAAGAATTAAGCAACACAAGTAGTTTCGCGTCAGGAAATATGCGTCGACGTTTCATTTTTGGAAAAATAATTTTAATGTGTTAATTAAAGTAGCTTAATTAAACTATAATCTTGTTTAACCGCATGAATGGTTACTGGCGTAGATTAATGGACAGTAACGCGATGACAAACGTGTAGCTTGTTTACGTTAATATTTAAATCACGAATCGGTAATATTCTAGCACGCCTCGTGCTGCCATCTTTAAAAAGAAAAATCCAACTTGTAATTATAGAGAATTCATTTGCCTCATAACTAGGGTTCGAAAATTAGGGTAATTTTGGAAAATGGAAAATTACGCCGTAAGTTACCGCGTTACGAAAAGTTCAAAAATTAATTATATTGATCGTTTATAAGCTAAATAATGAAAAAATCACTTGAACACAGCTATACTTTTGATAGAACAGTATTTTACACTATTTAAACCCCGAGTTTTGATGTTTGCAGCTCAAAAAACTTTTGAATAGCAATATCTACTTTCTTCTTCTTAAGGCCTTTTCAGACGATCCAACTTTTTGACTCAGCTTGATGGGTCAACTCGAGTTGATCCAACTAGTTGGATCGTGTGAATAAAAGCTGGATGAGTTGAGTCACCAAAAAAGTTGGCTTGGAAAAATTGGATCTGTGATCCAATTTTTGCTGACTCAACTTTTTGATTTCATGTCTTCAGCCAATCAAAATGCATTACAGAAAAAGTCTTTTTCGCGGGTTATTTCGTAAGTGCCAAGGTAGAGGGCGCTTAAAAAGTTCCATTTGGCGGTAAAAGTTTAGTCGTGTGAAATGGAAGTATTTACTACACTTTTCCCTTCAAAGGTTGGGCAAGTTGATACAACTTTTTGACCCATCGAGCTGAGTCAAAAAGTTGGATCGTCTGAAAGAGCCTTTACTCATTTTGAGAAGATGGATCTTTTAGACCCTTTTGCAAGAGAAATAAATAAGAATTTGGTGGTAAATTACCACGGTATGACCAGGGTAATTACCGTTTTCGTAATTTACCTGAGAAAATCGTAAATTACAGTTACCCTGGTAAATTACCATGTAAATTACTGTGTAAATTACCATGGTAATTTACTCATAACCAAAAATATCCTGTAGGGCGGTTTGTTATAATTCATTTTATTTAAAGTAAGATCTATGTTTCTTTAAGAGAGTGTCTATTCACTTTCTTGACAACTTTGAGAAGAAAAACGCGACGGACGTAAACATCAAAAGGCAACAGCCATTATTAAAGAGAGTACCAAGTAAATCGATGAACAATTTCTTAAGACAACGAGTCACTTCAATATTGGCTTGTAAGAATGGTTGGGCTAAACTTACCAATCTAACATGTGAATTTGTGACATCAGAATTCTGGTGAAATAATTAAGAGATGGTTTAAAGTTGTGATAACCTGACTTCTCTTTTAACCTCTCTGTGACGATGACGTCACGGAGAGGTATTACACTGGACGTGTCTGTCAGTGTGTCTGTCACCGCGTTCGCAGTAGGGAAATCGGAGCAAACGTGTTCGCAGAAAGCAATTTTTGGCTTCTACTCCTTTCGTTAGGATTAACAAGTTGGGAAACCAAATTAAACCTCTCCGAGTCGAGACGTTTATCTTAAATAATTGATTAAATATAACTAATTTTAATTATTTTTTCGCCAGTAATTTACCTAAATATTAGTTAAGACGTTTTAAGAAACGTGTTTCCTAAAATCATTTTAAATAAAGTTATTATTGATGTTTGAATTCTAGCGTATGCCTCTTTAACAACTTTTGTAAAAGGGTATATAAAGCGATTGGTTCACAGCAGCGTTGCCAGATGTACCATAATTATGGTACAGTACCATATTTTCACCTCGAAATTCACAGTGTACCATAATTTCTACTATGTACCATTATGGTACGCAGAAACACAATAATTTTGATATTTGGTACCATAAATTCAATAATTTTTTAAATAGTACCATAAATTCAATAATTTTACTATTAGTACCATATTTTCAATAATTTTACTATTAGTACCATATTTTCAATAATTTTTCAAGGTGTACCGTAAATACTATTCCTAGAAATTTATTGTATACTACTTCTTGGAAGTTGCAGACGAAAGTCACGAAACCCAATAGAGGTGGCAGTTGGGCACTCCTCCTTAGATAGATTTTTTTCCTATCAAACTATCATAGATGGCGAAACTATCAATTCTTCTGGCTATATTTTAGAGTGGAACTCCTTTTTAGATAGATATTTTTCCTCTCAAACTATCATAGATAGCGAAACTATCAACTTCTCTGACTATATTTTAGACTGACACTGCTGGTTAGATAGATATTTTTCCTCTCAAACTATCATATTTGGCGAAACTATCAATTCTTCTAGCTATATTTTAGACTGGCATTATTTGTTAGATAGATTTTTCCCTCTCAACAAATCATAGATGGTGAAACTATCAAGTCTTCCTTCAATATGTTAGATTGGCTCTCACTGTTAGATAGATTTTTTTCCTATCAAATCAAATTGAAATCTTTAGGAACGACTAAATTAATCGATTATTTAATTTCCGGACTTTAAATTTGATGGTTTTCGATCAAACTGATTTGGTCTCTACCTAATTTTACTCTGTTTAATCGATTCCTGATATTTCCTGATTTTGTAGAATTTCTAATATTTTCATATATTCATATAATTTCCATAATCTCATTTCTCGAGTTTGACTTTTAACTGTCTATAGTTCAAAAGCTACTATCCAAAATTTCTCAAATTATTCGCCCTTGATTTAATCTAATTCATCTACTATAAACGGTTAACTAATAATATTTAAAGGCAAAAATTGCAATTAAAAACTGTGGGTAATAAAAATCAGAAAATCTACACTTTAATTTTTCTACTTCTACGTTTGGATGATTTCGTGGAATCGTTCTTCCTCCTCGAGTAGTCGTTCACATCAGTGACAGCACGGAGCTTCTATATACAAGAAGCTCCGTCTTCACAGTTTGAACTGTTGAACCATCGTTTATTTTATTTTTATTTATTTGTTTGAGAGGGTTATAACGACCACCAAGTACAGAATCTTCTTATAGAATAAACCTACACTTCCTAACGTTCAAATATATTAAAAACTTCGATATCATTCAAAAAACAACTTATCTTTCCAGAAATTTTCATAACTATCAAAATTGCCTATCAAAGATTAGCTCATAACTTTTTTAAAATGAAATCAGAAAACAGATGTCGCCAAATAAAATCACTCAAAAAATCAATATATTTCTCAAGGAATAATGCCTATCATTTTTTATGATTTCTAAAAGATGGGGTTAGTAGCCAGATCACGTTGAGAATCGATATTTTTCTCTAGAAGATTTCAACGAATCAATGAATCATATCAACTTCGAGTGCACTTTCTAAGCTATCAAACTCAATCGATCATTATAATTCAAGTTTTTCTCGAAAATAACTATCAAAATTGATACTTTGATTGGGGCAGATTTAGTTTTCTATCGTATCAAGTGGTAAAACGCGGTGACAGACGGACAATACCACTCCGTGACGTCATAGTCACTCGGAGAGGTATCAATCAGGGTTCGAGTAATTGAGCAAACGGAATGACTCGAAAGTGTTTGATGCTCCCTTTAGTAGGAGACATCGGGGCGTGATTAACTTTGCGGATATACTATCTGTGTGTGAAATGATCGAGCTGTCAAAGCAGGTGCGAAGAAATTTCAAAACAAACCCTAGAGTGAAATACCTAGACAAAGCGATGAGGCCGACAAAAGATGCAAGATCTTCATAAGCTATATCGAATTTCGCGATTAGAGCTCGGAATTTATATAACTTTTGTTGCTTAGGTACGATCTCTTGAATATCAATCAGATCTATCCATTCAAATAATTTAAGCCTATCTATATTTTTCGAAAAGCTTATTCGAAACCAAAACCATAAATGTGTAATTTTATCTGTTCATGATTACGTAGCGTAATTTTGGATTCGTAAAGGAGTTGACATAATCTTTTGTGTACGTTTTAAGAACATTATTTAACAGATAAATAATTAAAAAATAATTTTTAACGTCAATTAAATACGTTTCTTTATTTACAAATAATATTGTTACCGGATAGTTTAATCTGCAATTATAGTAGGTGTATATAATTTGATAAAAAACCAACAACCTTATCTAATCCGATTTTGCAATTCTATTTCTTACTCAGAGTTAAGTTAATGCTTTGTAGTTATCCATTTTTAACCGTTTCTTAATCCGTTATCTGTAAGCTGATGCATTAACACCGATTTTCAACTGTCAGTTTATAATGATCTGGCGGGTACCTCGGGTGGTCGTGGACGGTGGTACTAGTGTTTCGGAATATTAGTGCATGTAGACCTTGGTTTATGGCTACAGGCTGTTCTTCAGTACTCGGTTTACCCGAATCGTCGCAACCTGACGTTACACAAACGTGAAGTGACTGTTGGTGGCATTTCAACATCTCATTTCGAGAGTCTCACCATGGAAAAACAATTTGCAAAATGACTGTACTGTGATAAGTAAGTACAAACATCTTATTTGTTGTATACTATGCGCAAAAATAGTAACTATTTCTTACGAAAGTGCGTCGTATACCCAAGGATCCAAGACCAAGTTAAGCACAGGGAACTTAAAATACCACGTTGAGAAGAAACATCTCAAATATTATACTGATCGCGATTATCAATGGTGAGTTGCAATAGCTAATACCAATAGATGAATAGAAATCGTACTTTTATATACAGGAGAAGTCCATGTCCATGTGCAAAAACAGGTTTTAAAAAAAGACGTCAGACTTCAAATATGCCAGTTTTTTTCAACAGCCCGCATATTATCTTCACCTGTTTTTCCGTTTCCGTGGTATCCGTTTTGAGGGTTGTTTTGTTTGTACCCAACGCGTTTCTGCAAAAGCGCCTTCAATGTCGCTGTTTATCAGGATCTCATATCTCTTGATCATGCTTCTTGAGCTAATTTTAAGGTGTGTTCTTTCCCTAGTAGCATTTTCTATCCGTTTTGTAGTCGGTTTATTGTCGGTACAGGTGGTTAGTTGTCCGAATCGGTTAATTGTCGGTAAACGTCTTCAAACCACCTTAAGTCGGATACACGACTCAAAACACACCTTTCCTACTAAATCGGTCGGACATCAAGTATTGTAGACCGACAGTCCGATAATTCTTTCGGGCCGATTGATCAGGTTTGGTGTCGGCCCGACTAGTTTTCTACTGGGTTCGGTCAAACTGAGAGAAAAATGTCCTAGAACCAGGCGCCTACAATATTTAATTACAAATATACGGGCACCCAAACATATGCCCCTTAAACAAGAAGAAAAAGTTTCAAACTTGCAGTAATAACAGGAATGTATGGAGGGGTTGGAATGGCTAAGGTCAAATCCTAATCGGCGTGAAATGATCTTGGAAAAAACTGGCATGGCTTAATTTACGCTAGTGACGTCATAGCCTGACGTAAAAATCGTATTTACCACTCATATTATTTTCATTGGTATACTCCTATTGGATGGAATCCCGTTGGACCGAATTCAGATTTCTAAAATTCTAGCCAAATTTAAAACAATTTATAGCCCAAGGAGCGATTTTCTGCTGAATGGGAATATTTATATGGAAGAGCTTTCGACTGAATGGGATGGGTTTACACATATAAAATCATAGCGTTTTCTTGAGTTGCCGAGCTCCAGTAGCGCAATGGATAAAATGATTTTTTTTATTAATTTTAATCCCAGTGTTTACAAATTGTTATTTAGCAATAAACGACAAGTTTAAAGGGCTTTAAACCACCCACATAAGAAAAACTTGTGCGTGGGTGGTTGCACGAATTTTATGCCAATTAGTTGAGGCTTTCGAGTAGTCTCAAAATATTTGTACATATATTTATAGAAATCATAACTAATGCAGGAAATAAGAGGAGGAAGTTGATTTCTTTATAAGTAATAATCCTGATCTAATTTTTCAGTTATAGTATATCATCAAAGTTCGTTTTAAGAATCCAATATTTCACTATTTTCTTAAACAGATTGATATTATTTATGATTTTCAAATTATTCTCTAGATTATTATATATCCTAGGACCAATGTATAGAGCGTGTCTTTGGCCTAGATCGGTTTTCATTTTTGGGTTGCGAACATTTCTATTCGATATTAATCGCGTAGTTACTTCATGGCTAATTATATCTGTAAATCTATTATTTTTATATCCTTCAACTAGCACGCTGCCAACATACAATTGTTTTATAGATAATACCTCAAATTCCTTAAATAATAGCTCTGTTGAATAGCCATATGGTTTATGAAGACATGCTCGTAAAATTCTATTTTGCAATGTTTTAAGAGGGGTTAGTACTGATTGATACGTGTTACCCCATGTACTGATCCCATATGTCAATAGTGATTGTACTATTGCAAAGTAAACCATTCGAATTAGTTTCTTATTGAGGAATTTACTAAGCAGGTATATACTATAGGATATGTATCGTAGTGTTTTTACTAGGTAGTTTATATGTTGATCCCATTTTAGGTGGGCGTCTATGTATACTCCAAGATATTTTATGTACTGAATTCTTTCTATACCAGGGCAGTTGCATCTTTTATATCCGTGAGATTGGCAATTATGTATTTGTATATTTAGTGTATTTGGTTGGTCTATTTTTCTTAGATCGAAGAAGTTAAGCAGCATCGAGCGCCGTCAGTACTTGGGAGGGAGATCTCTTCCGTTAGGTAAGGTTAGGTTAGGTTAGGTTAGGGTTAGACAATTTCAAAAATGATAGGTATTTATTGAAATTTATTGAAGAACGTTATTGGTGAACATACATATTATTTGCTTCAATATCAAGAAGTATAATAATAATATTAATTTTATTTTTTGGTCTGGTCAGGTTAGGTTTGTTTAGGTTAGGTTACGTTAGGTTAGGTTAGGTTTGGTTAGGTTAGGTTAGGTTTGGTTAGGTTAGGTTAGGTTTGGTAAGGTTAGGTTAGGTTAGGTTTGGTTAGGTTTGGTAAGGTTAGGTTAGGTTTGGTTAGGTTAGGTTAGGTTAGTTTAGGTTTGGTTTGGTAAGGTTAGGTTAGGTTTGGTTAGGTTTGGTTAGGTTAGGCTAGGTTTGGTTAGGTTAGGTTTGGTTAATTTTGGTTAGGTTAGGTTAGGTTTGGTTTGGTTAATTTTGGTTAGGTTAGGTTAGGTTTAGTTAGGTTTGGTAAGGTTAGGTTAGGTTAGGTTAGACAATTTCCAACAATGAAAATTAATTACTAAAATTTATTGAAGAATGTTATTGGTGAACATAAATATTATTTGCTGCAATATCAAGACGTTTAATTACAAAATCAATTGAAAAATAGGAATGAAAGGAAAATTCATGATTGGAAAACCGCCCAAATTGCGGTATTCGGTCTAATGGGATTCGGTCGAACAAAACATTCGATCCATTGGGATTCGACCCAATGGTAGACAATCTTTTCATTCATTGGCTGCCAAAACAACCTGTTTGCTATACTTCTCCACCCTCTACCCTAGGTCCTCTGCCTAGGCTGAGAGAATCGAATATATGAACGCGAACGGCGGCGAATCAGCACATTTAACTTTAAAAAATCTAAAGGTCACTTCTGCCATGGCTTTTTTTAACGAGTCATGACATTTTTAACCTTCGGGAGACAGCTAAACAGACTTAGGGAGAGGAGCTACACTTCTAAAAAAAAGGACTCACCTTATGTTTCCACCATCAAGGGTACAACGAAAGCCCCCTTAGCCATTCCAGCCCCTCCATACATTTTTGGTACTAGCCTGCCCATCTTCCTTAGAAGAGATGGAAGTCTTTGGAAGATGTTAAAACACTGCAACACTTTCATTTAGCTTCATTTTACCTACTCAAGTACACTGCAACACATTCATTTAGCTTCATTTTACCTACTCAAGCACACTGAAATCCATTTATTTCTACAAGGTAAAGGTTCAATAACATTGTAGCGAGAGGAGAAAAACGTGACGCTGCTCTTCATAACTACTAGCAAAGCCGCGGTTATAACAAAGACAAGTTTGCAGTGGCCCGCTGTAGCGCAAAAGGTAATATCGAAGTGCTGTATTTCTTCTAAATCAGATGGCCAGGATGATGTCTTGCTTCACGTGTAGGACTATTTCCTTATTTTAAGGGTCATTGTTTGGGAGCCCATATATACGTAACTAAATAGTGAAGAAGGATGACACTCTGAGATACTCCTTGATAAGCTTCCTCTTCATCTCTTCGTTGAGGAGGATGCCGTCATGGGGGCCTACAGGCTCTACAATAATAGCTGTTGGGTACCCAGACTTTGGGATCTAAGCCATACCAAGCTCTTTTAGGAGCATGCCGCACTTGAACCGTCGCTTAAGACTAATTCTGGCGCTGGTGCCGGACTGCCGGTTACTACTGCCAAACCACAAAGGTCGGTTTTTCTGAGAGTCTGGGCACCTATGCAAGTGTGTTTCAGGCGGAGATTGCCATGTTCTGTTATTGCGCGGACTATTGCGTCAATAAAGGTTATACCGGACGGACTGTAAGAATTTTTTCTGACAGTCAGGCCCCCCTTGGAAGCGCTGAACCAGTGTCAGATCACTTCTCAACTGGTGTGCAGTTGCCTTGATCTGCTTGCGCGACTGGCAGCCCGCAACAGGGTTCAGCTGTACTGAGTGTCGGTCACAGCGGTTATCATGGCCGATAGGTTTGCTAAAAGGGCGCAGAGGCCAAGTTTAATGGGACAGGCGCAGTTCGTCCACATCCCGTACGAGTACGCTAGACGGAGTCTGCATGACAGGTTGACCGTCATTAAGAATCAGCTATAGCATAATATGGAGGGCCCGAGTCAGACTAAACTGTGGGTCTCCGGCTAGAAACCTTATTGAGCTCAGCAAAGGGGAAATTAGGCTGGCCACCTGTCTCTTAAGTTAAGAAATTCAAAATTTCATACTCTGAACGATTTTAACGAATACTATGATTGCAGTGAAGAGTCGGCAATGGATATTCACGGAGCTTTCGCTGGCATTGACGACTTGTATAGCGTTCATCCGAAAGATCTCGAAGGATAATCAAAGGTTCAGTGCTTCTCAAGTACTACAAGCATGAACAGCTTCCTTCTCACACCGACAAACTCGAATGGTGGAAGGTATAGACCTGGTTAAGGTTAGTATTGTCGTGGAATAATATCATATCAAGCTGTACCCTTACAGGGCAATAAAGAAGTTTACCCAACGGTTAGCAAAATGGCAAGCGAATTTGTTTCACTAAAGGGTCGTCAGTTGCTTTTGAGGGACATTTTTCTGGTGGCTTTTATCGAATTCCAGAGACGCGTTTCACTATGACACCTGACAGAATTCTGGTATATAATAGTGGTGGAAACGGAGTATTTTTATTAACACATTACTAATGTGAACAACCAACAATGTTTTTTCAAAATAAATATGTATAAATTCACTGGATGTTTGCGCAATTACATTGTTAATTAGCAATGAAAAGCAACCAGAAAAGGAACAAACGAGGCATTGTCTGCACAATTGTGACTTCGAGGGACATATACAAGTATCTTAAGATTGTAATTGAGAATAGTACTTTACTCGTCCTTTATAACTTCAGATTCTAACCATGAACAAGGACACAAATTTCAAATATCATAAAGTTCTGACTGTACTGTATACTTATTTTAACATAAGATGTTGCAACCAGGTTCATAATTGTTTAATAGGCAAACAGACTTATCTCAATTATATTATTACTTTGCAGTGTTTTAGTTTAAACGAACGCTATACATTAACTAGTTTTGATGTTGAGTTAAGAAAAATTACCCTATTATGTAATATGTAAGCTTATCTATACGTAATGTAACTTACTCAACGTTTATCCGAATGGATACAGTTGCTTGATATGGACTTGCAAACCGTACATTTTTTCAACCTACAACCGCATAGGCCAACCTATAAAATAGAAGCTACTATATTTTATATCTGGGTAAATTAACCGCGAATAATTTGTAGACATAAACGTGAATAACAAACGATAATGGATATCCGATTCCGACCTCTATTCGTGATTACCAACAGAAACCCGGCTAATCTATAATGTTAAACCCCGGGCTAACACGATTACACATTTAATTTCACATTTTTATCCAGACGATTTATTTTTGTCGATAAAAAAACTCCAGTTTTTTCTAAAACAAAAGAAAAAGGCGAGTGATAAGCTAGTCTAAGATCCTAATGAACGACAAATAAGAAATATTACCAATCAAATAAAAATAATATAGGTAAATATAATTATTTATTTTCCAACAAGTACGTTTAGGAATTAATTATTTTCCCACAAATACATTTAGTAATTATTTATTTTCTCACAAATCCTACAGGGCCGGTAGGCCCTTGTAGATATGACTTGATACTCTTTTGTAACGTTAAAGCAAAATTCACATGCTTTTACCTATTTTCCTATGGAGATTAACATGGGGTTTTTCGTAATATTTAACCACCTCTAACTGAAAAACTAGAGCGAAGTTACTTTTCGGAATACTCTTAATTTAACAATTAAGTATTCAGGGTGTGCTTTCTGCTAGTGTAATCAGAAAAAATTTAGTCTAAGTATGTTAATTACGGAAGTACGGCTCTTTAGTTAAACGTCAGGTTAACCTATTAGCGCGCTGATACCCATTTCTTCATTTTTCAAGCAGATTGAGAACAAGGGAGGGCTTAGCTTTGTGCCTAATAACAAGTTAAGTTGACATTTTCAGTTTGCTTCATTCTGTGGAAGTTGAACCATGGAGCCTGAATCTTAAGAAGATACAGGCTCCATGGTTGAACTTGTTTTTGAGCAGTCGACGCTTGTTTAGTGTTTTACCGAGCTTGAACAACTTTATCTGGATTTTCTTACTAACTATAACACCCATAGAAACAAATACTTTGTTATCAGGTCGAATTTTCGTCTAAAAAAGTAATTCAGGTAAATAATTACAGTTAATAGAGGTTTTTAAATCGTTTGAAATAAGTTTTTCGACGTTCTTTAAGCTTACCGAAAACGTATCAATTTTCGCTAAAATTGACGGTTTTTTCGTTCATTTTAGTTGATATCAACTAAATTGAGGATCAATATTGATGGTTGACCGCAGTAGACTCAAGTCTACTGCGGTCGACATCAACTTCGATTGATGAGGCAACTAGCCAATTAGGAAACGTCTAATCACGTGCTTAGATGCTGAGGCAGCAATATGGCGAACTCTTTATGCGCAATAACTCGTAGTTTTGTTTGATATTAGTATAAAAATATGGGGAAAAATGAAAAAGGTATAACCAAGAAGTCCAAGAATGAGTGGAAGGAGCACGAGAAGATAGTTGTAGATTTTTATATGAGTTCATAAATATTGTAGATAAAAAATATAGCGCGTGTTGGATGCCAGCAAGACTTGGCTATTGGATAGTTAGATCTTGTGCTCTATATACATATTTTTCAGTACATATCCAAATGCTTGTAAATAATATCACAATATTTAGATCATATGCCACTTTGGGATCGAAAGTATGAAGGTCATTTTAATAGTTTTAAAACAGACTACTTTAGGAAACTTAGTTCAATTGCTAGGGCTAGATGGCTAGGACCAGGCATATCTATGACGCGCAGGTCTTCGGTTGTTAGAGCTTTTTCCTCTCCCGTGACGAGATCCAGAAGAATGGGGAGAGTTATAGTCGTAAACCTCGAAGGTGTTGACTGACGAAAAGCTGGTCGCGAAGACGTACCGGTGCTTATGGCATGGACTGTAGGAGTGGAAACCGAACCGTGCAGTTCAATGGTATCTTTAGCCACCGTGTTCATTGAGACTGCAATATCTACCGCTTGTTGAAAAGTAAGAGTTCGTTCTGACAAAAGTCTCTTCAAGATGCTATCGTTAGCGAGACCCGAGATGAACTGATCGCGTAAAACATCATCTAAATTGGCAACAATGTCAGAACGAACCGATAAGTGTTTTAGTTCTGCGACGAAAGCCGAAATTGGTTGCGACGAGGACTGCCGACCGCGGTGAAACCGAAATCTTTCAGCCACTAACAAAGGCTTAGGGCACAAGTGGTCGCCTAAAATCGTCTTGAGCTCAGCAAAAGTCTTCGTAGAAGGAGCTACCGGAGCCCTAACGAATAGGTTTTAGGGCCTAACAAGGTTAAAAACGTGGCCACCTTTTGGCGTCAGCGATATCTTGGGCGATGAAAAAAAGTTCGACGCGCTCGACGTACGTGGGCCAATCACTTGAAGATGAGTCGAAAGGTTCTACAACCGAGAGGGAAGAAGCCGCCATTTTGAGACGCCGGAACAGGGTGTGGACCGTGGGGAAAATCAGTAATCTCCGTCGCCAGTTATTATGATTGTTGTAGGCTTGTAAAGCTACTTATCACAAGTGAGCCTATTAAACGAACTTACGTAAATGTATTCTCATTTATTGAAGCTATTCTTTAGTTAATAAGGCTAACAATTTATATTCTTATTTCAGATCGAGCGTGGTGTTTCCTTATTCCGACACTGAGCGCTTCCCGGGGGCGACTGATTCTCTATAATGATAGTGTAACGAGGGAATAACTAACCTCTCTAAGAGGTAGCACTATGGCCATCTAGGTGTAGATATTAGAACTAGTATAGAAACACAACACAAATACATCTTATATTGATGTATTTAATTTCGTTGGTACGGTGGCCAATTAATCCTAACCATTGAACGAACCAATTTTGACCCTTAATTCTAGTACTCAACTCTTTTTTAAGCCCTAAACGTCTCGTTTCAATTTATTTGCGTTGTATCTAAAATTTTTCTTGGTCTTGGTCTTGTTGAATTGTGTCTTTTTTATCTTTCTACTCCCGTTGCTTGTTAAAGTGTACAGCCTCAACGCTTCCTATGACATAGGGTTTTACAACTTTTGTAGCAACGAATAATTGAAGACGGCAAAATATGCAGGGTTCTTACGAGCCTGGAAAAACTCTGGAAATTTCGAATTTGTAGTAAAATGAAGAGAAATCAGTGGTGAAATGTGTTGACAGGGTTGAGTACGTTTGCTCTGAAGGGGTTGCTTCAACTATAGAAAACCACTGACGTTGTACGTGAAGAAAAAACCCTGGAAAACTCGGGCGAAATAGATTTTCGAAAGTTGTACGAACAATGTATCGTTTCCAAATAAGACTTAGTCAAACGATCTATGGTCGAATATGGATGTATCTGCAATATAGTGCTTATCTCACCCGCTTTACAACCGGAAGTCTCGGCTTCTGCCATTTTTTGTACGCTTGTTAGTTTAAATTCACAACTAAATTAGCTCAAAAAGCGTTCAAGAGCGCGCAGTGTCTAATTACTCGGCTACTGTTTACTCGAACCCCAAGTTTTTAGTTTGGTTGGATGAAGAAAACAATAGACTATAACATACTCAAAGGCCATCCCCGTATCTCTAGTAGAACCAGAGTTACGAGCCTCCAAAGTTTAGCGCAAAGTAACTTTCTAACTATAAGTGAGACGCTACCCCAAGTTGAGCATTTTCCTTAACTACTCGGCCCCTGTTTACTCGATCACCAAAAATAACATATCTGTCAGGACTTGACATTGCTACGCATGCTGCTACAAACATTTAAATAGTTACCTCGTTGAACATTACTCTGTGCTTTTCGTTTTGAGATGACATACTTCGTTTGAAAAATGTAAATACACTTAAGAATTTACTCAACTTTAAACCATACAAACTAGAATCAAGAAGCGATATCTAGTTTACTAGGGAGAAGTTATAAGATGTCTAAGTATTGGCGCGCCATAGTCCTGAGTCCCCTTTCGAAATACAAGGGGGGAGCGTAAAAGAAGGCCGGGCTATTTCGCCTCTCCTTAGTCGGAAAATATCACTGTCATTTTCGTCATTCGCGTCGCGCTGACGTGAGAACCAATGAGATGCAGCAGGTTTTAATGTAGAGGCGGCGGGGTTACGGGGATTAACTCCGGACCTTTTTTATTAAAATATTCAATTCAAATCTCACTCTTATATTCACCATTTTATATTGAAATTAAGGTCACATAATTTTTCAAAAACCTTTCGGGCCTACTTTTTGTCTTAATAAACAGTGGTGAGGCGCTGTCAAAGGCTTAGGCCTAGTACTTGCGGGACTAAATAGGGAGACGGAAGATATTTTAGTTAAAAATTAATTACTAGGCCTATTTGAAAATAGGAAAAAATATTTCAGTGAAAAACATATTTCGTTTTGAAAATAGGCCTTAAACCCTCGGTTTTAAATAGACAATAATACCTTTCTATTACCCCATGCTAGAGCACTTTACTTCTAGTTTACTACTTGCTTAAATATTAATTGATTGATTTGTTTATTGTTAACTAGCTGTTACCCGCGGCGTCGCTCGCGTGTAATAAGAACTTCCATCAAAATGATATAAAGAGTGGGTAGATTTTACTGATGACTACCCCTGCAACAAAAATCAAGTGCGGGGACAGTACCAATTTTAAGTCGCGGGACGTCTTTTTGGATTACCTGATATGTGTCCTTAGACCCTACCCTACAGTGCGAAATGTCCGCCCAGATAAGTGTCCTGTTATCCCATTATATACGTCAATTTAAAATGGTTGAAATTAAAATGCACTTAATCCGGACGGCCGATACCTCTCCGAGGTAACATATAATCAAAAGCGCATAGATCAGAAAGTGAAGAACATTAAACCTTTCCAGCCTTTAGCAACGGTATTCGTGTAAAATGAGAAGCAAGGGGGACACAAATGGGTGGTTGGTGAGCCTCGTTTTCAACTACCAATCGAATCAGAGATATATTAGGTCATCGTTAATGTCACGTGACAAGCGGAAAGTAGTTCGCGATGGTAGCGGCTCCTAGGGATAGTGGGGAATACTATTGAGAAATCGGCTGCTTAACTAGGCTTAACGGTTGTTCTTTAGCGCTCTTTCGGTTCAATCGTCGTGGAATTTTCAAGTTTCGTTAAGTTGAATTTTGATATTGTTTTTCATGCATTCTATTGCACCTTTACGTTTTCCGTCTTTATCAATCAGGAAAAAAGTCATCCTTTTCGTAGCTTTCTAAAATGTTTGCTAAATTCAAATCTGTCATTTTGACAAATGTGCCGATTCCCGACTACCTAAATGACTAGATTATATTAAGCCTTGGAATTAAACTATAGCAGACGACATGAAAATAAAGAAAGAAGTGAACTATACTTTCGAGCCAACTTACGCATGTACCTTGTGTAAAACTACGCGAAAGTAAATCTCCGCCGCGGCATAAGACAAACTCTTCCCGTCGCTCTGTAAGGGGACGGAAATCTTGAATCGACTATGGGGGAACTCATTTTTCACGTTGCGGTTTAGGCTTCTCGTTCTTCACTTTCTGGTTATCTATGCTCTTTTGGTATAATTTACCCAACAAAATTTAAATAGTTATCCTCCTGAAAGACAAATTGGAGTCACTCGGGAATAAAATCGGCCAGCGAATAGACGAAAAATATGCGTGTTAAAATCCATAATATGTGCTGGCATATGGATACAAAACAGGCAAACGAGTGGATACAATATAGGCAGGCGAGTGGATATGAAATACGCAGGTTAATGGAGATAAAATCGTCAGGTTGATAGACACGAAATCAGCAGGTTAAAATACATGAAATCAGCAGGTTAAAATACACGATATCGGCAGCCTAACGGACGCAAAATCGACAGGTTAAAAAACATGAAATCGTCAGGTTAAAAGACACGAAGGAGGCAGGTTAAAAGTCACGAAATCGGCAGGTCAAAAGACACTTAATCTGCAGCCTAACGGACACGAAATGGGAAGGTTAAAAGACACGAATTTGGCAGCCTAACGGAGACGACATTGGCAGGTTAAAAGACACGAAATCGGCAGGCGAACGGAGACAAAATAAACAGGCGAACGGACACGAAATAAGCAGGCGAACGGAGACGACATCGACCGGTTAAAAGACACGAAATCGGCTGGCGAACGGAGACGACATCGACAGGTTAAAAGACACGAAATCAGCTGGCGAACGGAGACGACATCGACAGGTTAAAAGACACGAAATCGGCAGGTTAAAAGACACGAAATCGGCAGGCGAACGGAGACGACATCGACAGGTTAAAGGACACGAAATCGGCAGGTTAAAAGACACGAAATCGGCAGGCGAACGGAGACAAAATAAGCAGGCGAACGGACACGACATCGACAGGTTAAAGGACACGAAATCGGCTGGCGAACGGAGACGACATCGACAGCTTAAAAGACACGAAATCGGCAGGTTAAAAGACACGAAATCGACAGGCGAACGGAGACAAAATTGGCAGGGTAAAAGACACGAAATCGGCAGGCGAACGGAGACAAAATCGGCAGGCGAACGGAGACAAAATCGGCAGGCGAACGGAGACAAAATAAGCAGGCGAACGGAGACGACATCGACAGCTTAAAAGACACGAAATCGGCAGGTTAAAAGACACGAAATCGACAGGCGAACGGAGACAAAATAAGCAGGCGAACGGACACGAAATAGGCAGGCGAACGGGGACGACATCGACAGCTTAAAAGACACGAAATCGGCAGGTTAAAAGACACGAAATCGACCGTCGATCGGAGACAAAATAAGCAGGCGAACGGAGACAAAATAAGCAGGCGAACGGAGACAAAATAAGCAGGCGAACGGAGACAAAATTGGCAGGGTAAAAGACACGAAATCGGCAGGCGAACGGAGACAAAATCGGCAGGCGAACGGAGACAAAATCGGCAGGCGAACGGACTAGCGGGTAACCAATGAAGCCGAGACTTTCGAATACTATAGAAATGCAATAGAAGTGGCAAAATTATGGGTGTTCCCTAATCCACCCAAAATCATAAAACATTGCTAAGTATTTGAAATGGCAACGTATGAATGCAACCCATTGCAGGTTATGCGGATTCTACATGGCCTCTTTACTATTTCACTAACTCTGCATCTTTCAAGTTATATGTTCTCGAAATTATATCATTTTATTATTTTTTTGTTAACAAAGTCGCTTTAGGAAAATACTTTAATGAAAAATTGACAATAGCGATTATGATCCTTTATGGAATGAAACATATGTTTTTTCAAATTCTATAGAATTTAGGAACTATTATAGCTTTTGTTAAATGTTAACAATACATTTCGAAATTTTTTAATATCAATTTATTTCGAAAATCTTGAGCATTGTTTACTCGGAATCTTCAGAGTCATCAACGATACGTCGTCTTTTTTCTAGCCCATGACGGGATTTCTGTTCGTGACGCACTAATCTTGTTTGCTCTTGATACCTCGCTCCTTCTCCTTTATGAAGAGCTTGTGTCTCGTAACGCCCTTGCGCAGTTTGCTTTTGATGACTTGACCCTTGACTTCTTTGTTCATGACGCCCTCGATTCTTTGCCACTCTTAGGCCATGATAACTTTCATCAAGTTCTTGACGTTTATCCAAGTCCTGCAGAGATGGTTCCCTAACTTCATGACTTCGTTTTGGCATTCGTGATGCTACTTTCCCTGAGGAGCGTCTTGTCGGTACAGGTGGTGCTCTTACTTCATTTAGTTCATTTTTTTACTGCCCACTCTCTCTCCAGAATGTCTTAACCAACTCTGTATTTGCTGTTCTATATCAAACTCTCCAGCAAATTTTGTCCTTGGATTTGCTCTTACAGCTTCTAAATATTCACATACATATGAAAGATATGATATAATTTCAGAAAATTATGCAAGTACAAAATTCGAAAATATTTCTTGTTAATACCAATAATAATACGTCGTAAGTGTAGAGTTTTCATAGAAATTTTACCGTTGGCTCCATTCCAATTCATACCAACAGCAAGTTCGGTCGATATAGTATTCACCAAAATTCGTCTGGTCGTATCGTTAATTTTTCGTCCACCCCAACTAGACAAAACTATCACCTGGAACGTTAAACTACAGTTAGATACCCATACGAAATACCATTGTGGAATATAAAATTACGGCTTTGCTTCTATTTTCAGGAGAATTTTCAATGTACTGTTCAAATTCCTCCAAACTGTCTTCACAGTTTAAGGGTAGAGTTGGGAAGTCTTGCACACTGACCTCAAAAGGGCAATCATATTTTTGAGATATTGTTTTTTGGAGCAGTTCCACTTTAGTATTCAAATCAGAAAGCATATGAAGTACAGCTTTCTTAAACGTGTCATCTGTGTTAAAATTTTAAATATAATTCAATTTTAAAATTAATAAAATGGAGAACAATTTTCATGCTTGATTCGATTCCACAAGCAAAACCGAATACCTGAGTATAGTGTTAAGTGGATGGGTTGAGTGAAGCTTTAAAGGGAAAATGAAAAGGTTTGACAACTTGAAGTAATTTTTACAATATTCCTCTATTACTTATTATTAGTGAGAGATTCCAGTATTATACGATACGTGGAAGTGGTTCGAGACGAACAGCGTGACTGGGAAGTTAGATTAAATGCAAGGCAGGGGCGTGATGGGGGGTTACATTTCAATGCGATTATCGATGAGAATCTAGCCTATTTTGACATGAAATTATCCATAAAGATCCTCAATGTTTTTATATTAATTAATAGAGGAATCGATTAAAAATCATTGGATATTTCCTTTCCACCCTTCCCTTAAGTTTAATTAGTTATGTTTGTTAGTGCAGAATATAGAAGGGTTATGAATTTTAAATGTTCCATTAAACATTAATGTACCTAGAAGAGCATTGGTCTTTTTAGGAATTTCAGTTTGAGTCGCAATTGAGGACATTCTTATTTCGATTGAATGAGGTAAATCTTCGTCTGAACTGTAAATATAAAATTTATTTGCAAAAAATAAAACCAGAATTACGTTTTTATATATACCTGATAATGTTGTTTCATCGCTAGATTTTTTTCTCATTGAAACATTTGGCATCAGAAATTTCATTAATTTTTTCTAAAATGAACTTCTGAGTAAATTTTTGGTAATGAATATAGTAGTTCCAACTGAATTACCAGCTGGTTTCTGCTGAATTTGCCCGAGGGATTTAACTATATTGTTTTCATTGTTCACTATGGGCAGGGTGTGGCTAACAGCGTTGCTTAATTCTTTATAATAATTTCGAAATAAATTTGAATTAGGAATGCAGTTTTAGGAAAAGCATAATTACTCTGAATGGCAGCTGCATTTTCGAAAGTTTCCGATTCTATAGACAGAAGACTAGGTGACTCTGGACTAGGCGACACGGAAATAGGCGACTTTTCCCTTTCTGATGAAACATTTCGACAGGAAATGTCGCTATTGTCTATCCCTTTTGATTTAGGATCGGGCTCCATATAAATATATAAAAATTTATTTCAATTGGTAAATTTTTAAATTCACATACGTATGAATGATTCGTTTCCTGGAAACTGTGGAGGTTGTGGCAGCGTAATTTTGGACTTCGGTTTCAATTTTTGTTTTTCGACATCTATGCAAAAAAACTTACATTTTAATGAAATCTTCCTATTTTTTACAATTTCAATCAAGACCTAGATTTTGGGAAGTTTTTCGAATTTTAAATGGATTCGGTTTAACGTATTGGCTATCATTTTCCTCAATGTCTTCACTGCAAGTACTGCTACCAGAAGGATATTTCCGTCTAATCCTTTTTCCTCTTCCAAGTTCATCAATTTCGTTGAGATCTGAAGTAAATTGTGCTTTTGTACACAGTTCTCGAGCTCGAGAAAATGTCACTATAATAAATAATGAAACGACGACTTGTTAAAATAGCTATTCAATTGAATATTCGATTTATCAAAGATATGGTCTGTTAAAGGATTTGAAATCATTGAACAGAACATAAGTTAATAATAATATACAATTAATTGAAAGTGAAACATTCGACCTTACATCCTTTCTGGTACGTTTTAATTTCATATTTTTGCCAATCGGCCTTTGGAGGTTCGAAATGCTTGAGAATTCTTCCTACTGCTGAAGTTTTCGGAGGCCATTGACATACTTTGTCAGTTTCACACCAACTATCCGGGATGACTTCGACAGTGCCATCATCGATAAATTTTACCACCGAAAACATCACTAACGTTGATTATGAGCTCAAGGGACTATTAACCGTTTTATGCACAAATCATTGGTAACAATAATAACAAGACAAAATAGATGTAGGTTAACGAATTACTAGAACAGCACCAAATGCATGTGAGTTTGTTATTAAAATTTAATGAATTATTTCTATTAAAAATCTATGGCATATTTTTCACAGCGTTTCTGAAGCTCCAATTTTTATAGTAGTAAAGGTCATATGCCTTTAAAGTTGAAGTAATAGAGTTAACCATAGAAAAACCAGTTTTCTACTATAATTAATTTTTCCTTCCATGGTTGAGGGTTTTTAAATTTCACCAGCATGAAAGACGAATTAATTAAGAAGTGAAAAAGAAATAGGGCTTTGTTACATATAAATTAATTTCTTTGTTGCACTTAAGGACATAATAAAATTACGAATCATGTAACAATGGTATAATGACCACAGTATTCCTCTTATGCGGTAGAAGTAAGCATTTCTGAGAAAGAGATGTATACGGATATATTTTTGTTTCATCATCTGTTTTTCCTATGAACATTCCTAGTTTGGAAGATTGTACAGGATATTCAAAGAAATCCTTTTCAAACTTGCAAATACTTCCGCAGACATAAATTTCATTATTTGTATTTTGGAAAATTGTTTTAACCACGATTACCGCTTCTGAAATCAACCTAAAGCAGTTATCACCCTTGCGTATTGATATTACAAATTTAGTCTGTAACGTTTTGTAGGTTCTAACATTTTCTGGTAACAATGCTTCATTGCAATGGAATGGTAATTTTAGAGTAAGTTCTGGTGCAGCCATTTTGTGATAAAAACGTTCACATTCACCCATTCTTTTTAGAACTTGCTGCGTCTGTATACGATTGACATGTGGGGATTCTGACAATCTTTTCACCCACATAGTGGGGACCCGACTTACATGTGGGGACATTTTAAAGTCCTCACATGTAAGTAATTAGATAAATGATATAATTAGACTAATTAGAGCCCAAATTAATTTTTTTAAAAAAGTCCCCACTTGTAAGGTACTTGGTCTTTTCACATTACAAGTGGGGACCATGGAAATTAACACATATCCGAGAGATGTCGCCAGAGGTTTTCACACACCCGGGTACCCAGTTGTACGAAATGAGGACCATATGGTCTCTTCGGCGTACATGTGGGGGCTCAAAAATGGGTTTTCATTAAAATAAGCACAGATAGATGTCGCTACTTTAGAAATACAAAATATACATTATTCAGCGATAACAATATAAAATCTTGTATCTCACAGACCGAACGGTGATTTTTTCATAATTTAATTACACTTGACGTACGAAAACTACTTTTCCTAATTCTTTAGGCGTCATTAAATTAACTTCGTTTAAAACATTAACTCGATTTAAAAAACTGTATGTCCCCAGATGTACATTAAAAAGATGGCCAAGTTCCCCACATTTTAAAATGGGACTAACGTTACATATAATGTAAATTTCATCATAATTATCAATATTTTAATTAAAAAAAGTGAATTAAAATGAATTTTGAAAACATGTATATTAACGACCCCACTTGTCCGTTGAAATGACAGCGAAGGTCCCCACTTGTAAAATTATCTAGTTTAAAAAAATATCTTCAAATATTTGAAGGAACCGTAAAAATCCTATTTCTAAAATTTCATCATAATAATCTACATTTTAATTACAAAAGTATAATATACATGTATTTAGAAAATGTGTGTATAAAAGACCCCACTTGTCTGTTGAAATGACAGCCAAGGTCCCCACTTGTAAATTTATCGAGTGTGAAAAATTATCTTGAAATACTTGATGTAACCATATAGGCTTTGACAATAATTCAAAATCTAAAAATTTATACACAAATGTCCCCAGATATATGGTAGGAAGATGGTTTAGGTCCCCACTTGTAAACCTGAAATTGGCTCAAAACTTAAAAGTTAAGCTAGAAATAGGACTGATTACATAAATTTCAATCTGATAATCAATATTTTAACTATAAAATTATAATATACATGAAATTTGAAAATGTGTGTTTAAAAGACCCCACTTGTCAGTTGAAATGACAGTGAAGGTCCCCACTTGTAAATGTATCGGGTGTGAAAAATGAAATACTTGATGGAATCATATAGGCTTTGAAACTAATTCAAAATCTCTTAATTTATACACAAATGTCCCCAGATATAAGGTAGGAAGACGGTTTAGGTCCCCACTTGTAAACCTGAAATTAGCTCAAAACTTAAGTGTTAAGCTAGAAATAGGACTGATTACTTAAATTTCATTCTGATAATCAATATTTAAACTATAAAATTAAAATATACATGAAATTAGAAAATGTGTGTTTAAAAGACCCCACTTGTCTGTTGAAATGACTGTGAAGGTCCCCACTTGTAAATTTATCGAGTGTGAAAAATGAAATTGAAATACCTGATGGAAATATATAGGCTTTGACACTAATTTAAAACCTAATAATTTATACACAAATGTCCCCAGATATAAGGTTGGAAGACGGTTTAGGTCCCCACTTGTAAACCTGAAATCAGCTCAAAACTTAAGTGTTAAGCCTTTCAAAGGTCCGATTACCTAAATTTCATTATAATAATCAATATTTAAACTATAAAATTAAAATATACATGAAATTAGAAAATGTGTGTTTAAAAGACCCCACTTGTCTGTTGAAATGACGGTGAAGGTCCCCACTTGTAAATTTATCGAGTGTGAAAAATGAAATTGAAATACCTGATGGAACCATATAGGCTTCGACACTAGTACAAAATCTAATAATTTATACACAAATGTCCCCAGATATAAGGTTGGAAGACTGTTTAGGTCCCCACTTGTAATCCTGAAATTAGCTCAAAACTTGAGTGTTAAGTTAGAAATAGGACTGATTACTTAAATTTCATTCTGATAATCAATATTTAAACTATAAAATTAAAATATACATGAAATTAGAAAATGTGTGTTTAAAAGACCCCACTTGTCTGTTGAAATGACGGTGAAGGTCCCCACTCGTAAATTTATCGAGTGTGAAAAATGAAATTGAAATACCTGATGGAACCATATAGGCTTTGAAACTAATTCAAAATCTAATAGTTTATACACAAATGTCCCCAGATATAAGGTAGGAAGACGGTTTAGGTCCCCACTTGTAAACCTGAAATTAGCTCAAAACTTAAGTGTTAAGCTAGAAATAGGACTGATTACTTAAATTTCATTCTAATAATCAATATTTTAACTATAACAGAAAAAGTTTCTTGTATTAGAGTGAGTTATTAAAGTCTTTGTGAGAGGAGGATTTATTTTGTTGTTTTTTTCCTGTGGATTTATAGACTTATATACTTTGTTCCAGTATTGGTTATCAGCAGTGGCTTTCAGCACAAGCAAAAATAGGTCTCTATATAACGACGAACAAATATTTTGTTTCATTATACAGAATATCGCGTTTTAAAATCCTAAATATCAGTATTGCTTTCTTCTGTTGGCAGTACGCAAAAACCTACCTCCCATAGAGACCTAGCATTGCTCGAACTGACCACCGAATTTGGAACAGTGTATATATCGCGTCAGCTGCCGTCGGAGGTAAGGAGTAGAGCGAGGGGTTGGATATTTTGGATAAAATGTAGGGGATTTCGAAATCCAACTTGATTTCTTCGTGTATCGTTTGATTTCGTCGGATTTTGATTCATTTCAAGATTCGATAAATTCCCACGGATTTCGTCGGATTATATTTCCACGGATTTTGAGGTATTTCCTGTGATTTCCTCGTATTTTCAGATTTTTCTGTTGATTTCGTTGGATTCTGAGATTTTTTCTTGGATTTTGTGATTGTTTTAATGAATTTCGCGATGTCTTTACTGATTTTGTGATTTTTTTAAAGATTTTTTTATTTTGTTTTTTCTTTACTGATTTTCTGATTTCGTTATTTCGTTACTGATTTCGGATTTTTGTAAAATTTCGAAATCAGCGAAATAAGTTTGATTTCATTCCGGATTTCTGATATTGTTATTGATTTCTTATTTCTTAAGTTGGATTTCGTGAATGACCGACCCCTCGGAGTCGCCTATCCTATAGCGAGAAAAAAATTTCCTCGCGCGTTTATGATTTCACAACAAAACGAGAGGAGAGGAGAATCTCGTCTGGTTGCCATCCATTATGAGAGTGCAGAGAATGTAGGGGAGAATGATACACCTTCTGTTTTGTTCTGCCAACTACTGTTGGTTCTTTACATGTACATGAAAGAAACAGATGAAAATCGGGTTCGGGGTAGGAGTGTTGTTCAAAGACTGGTAAAAAGGAGACAGAAGTAGATTACCGTGGCGCGAAAAGTTTATTTTTGAATTTTGCCTCTGATTTCCAGAAATCTTATGGTTGAAATGTATTTATTATTATCTGGGAGAGTTTCTAATTGTGTTTGATAAGGCTAAATATGTTTAAAATTATATTAACGGCTTGTTGAAAATAAAATTTAACATAGAGTTGTAGCTTGAAGTTCATTTACTTCTGACAAGAAAATCTACGTGACGAATTGTAGGCGGATTTATATATAATGATAATGCATGAAAGGGATAAAATAGATCGGATAACAGAGACAGATAGCATCACTTGACGTGGGGCCTTTGGGACTTGGGCTAAATATATTTTTAAAAGTGGACAAGAAAATTTCACTCTTCGTTTCTCTTTGGGTACATTATGGGTTACTATACCGAAGGTTTACGAATAACTAAAAACGTGGACGTGGTCATGTGGTACACTGCAGGCTTGTGTTATGTGACTTAAGAGTCGCGTACAAGTGTCTTCATCGTTATCGGCGTTAATCTCTGTTGAAAAGGAGAATTAATTGTTGCAACTAATTGGAAGAATAGGAACTTGGCAATTCGGGCTTAACTCCGCCCCCAGCGCCATTATGGTATGTTTTTTAACAGAATGAAAGCTATATAAGCCCCTCCTCCTGGTAGGTTTTTTAGCACTACTGAAGGTAGACTGACGTTGCATGATGTAGTACTGCCAAGTCCCTATTATGGGTTTGATATAGCTTCTGGAAGGCTTCTGGTTTGTTCGCATTTATTTTGCAATTCCCTCACAACATGTTAATTTTGGACTAATTACACAAATTTAAAATAATCCTAATTAAAGTGTCGTTTAAATGGAAACTGGTTCCAAGCGTAATTTGAATTATCGCAAGACATTTGTGAGATATCAAGGTTAGATTAATTACTTTTAGATGAAAACAGTGGGGAAGTTATTTTGTCTCGGTTATGACAGCTAATCCACCTTAATCCCAATCGTCTTAAGTTGGGGCTATCTCGGGATTCTTGGAGGGGATTAACTGGAAGAAAATTAAGAAATTCGTCTGTGGTATGTTACAGTAGCAGCCGACAGACGAATTTCTTCCCGTGCCTCTCCTCCACGAATCACAAGATAAGCCTATTTTCTGGCGATAGGGAATAAGGTGGATCATAAGTTAATAAGTTATTTTCCGTAAGTATGAAACTTATGCTAGAGACTTACTGAGAGCTATCGAGATGGACGCTAGAATTGAGTACACTCGGTTTTCCAGTCCATCTTTCTATTTAGTCTGTGTTAAGCCTTTGTCAACGTCACTTCAACACAAGCTCTCAGTAACCAGTGACAAACTTATGGAACATATCTTATGACCTTATGGTGGATTGAAAATATTAATTAGTAATAATTCGTATTCATAATAAATTAGGAAAATTGAAGCGTTTAAATAGTTTTTAAAGCCATAATTAATTACTTGAGACTCAATCGCAATCAGTGCCTACAGATGGAAAGTTCAAACAGAGAGCTTCGAACGGTATGAGTCGTAGGATTTAAAAGTATTGTAATAAATGCCGGCGCGATTTATCTATTATGAATAATTGAGGATCCTACCTTTATTTTCTACTATATTTTCACTCTGGAAAATCTAGATGTATGAATAGACAAAAAGGGTAGAAACACTTTGTTTCAATCGTATTTAGAAACTGTGGGTTAAATATTTAATAGGCTTCTTTTTAAGTAATTGTTCAAATTACAAGGGAGGTAAATTAAAAGAACTAAGGCAATTTTAAAGCAAAATATTTAGTGGTTACAAATAATTTTCTATTCAAGCCATTTTTTATTTTGAAATGTCGATAAATTTGGGAATGAAAACACCGTTATAAAGAAATTTGTTATAAATAAGTAACACAACGTTATTAAAATACAATGCCGAACCAATTCTTCTCGAATTTCTTGGCAATATCATTCGTATTTAGCTTCTTTAAAATCTCTAGTCTTAATTTGATCTGTTCTAGCATCACAGAATTAATAAAGATTTCTTTTATTGGGCTGTAATAACAAAACGCTTCAATAGTAGGAAGATTTTTAGGGTAATCGCGCTAGTGAAAATTGTTTGTATCTTTCAAAATCTAAAAAAAAACATGAATACCTTTAATATGTTAATTTCTTGCCTAGCTATGCTATTAAGCTGGCAACTAAATAATTACAATTAGCAGTTAGAAAAATGTTTTAAACTAATTAATTAGCCAATTAGTAATTTGACATATAAACTAATTCAATTCAATAAGAAATTAGTCATTTATTTTTAAATTAATTAATTTCAATTACAAATTTCTAATTAATTACCTGTATAATTAAGGTCAAAAAATTAACCGTAAGTAAAAAATAACACCATGAAAGTGCCCATGGACTTCCTACTCCGCCTTTGGTTATGCATTTATTGTTTTCAATAAAGGGGTATGAAAGCCTAACATGTATTATTCTCGAGAAATGAGAAAAGCCTCGAAACTTCCATCATGCTAAATTTAGTTTCATTTCATAATTTTTCTTGCCACTGTTCCTAAAACGGACTCCGGAGTTTTAAAGCCATGCGCACTGCTATTAACTCAAGAGGGAAAAATCATGATCGAAATACGGGAGTTACGATTTACGAAAGAGTCAGTTTTCACTGTGAAACGGAGAGAGAGGAAACAGTGGGTGGGTTAACAATTTTGTTCCCCCCTCACTACTGGTAGTGGGACGCATTCTCTCCCGTTTAGATGAAACTCGATTTTTTACTACAAATCGGCGAAAGAGATTAATTGAAAATCCAATTGGCTAATAAGCCAAAACTAAATCTAATTAATTTTAAAATAGATAAATGCCTTTCCGATGCACACTTAGTTATTATAATTATTTCCCAATTAGCTGTAAATTAATTAAAATTCAATTACCATTTTCAATTAGTGAAAAATGCCAATTAATTAGATTTTTAAATAGCTAACTAACTAATTAGCACGGCTCGGATTTCTTGTATCTCTTTCCCCCGAGTAAAATCTTTGTTTAGCAACTATACTCAGAGTTTGAGCGAAATCTCAAGAAATCTCGGTTTGGAAATTATCAATATATTTTTGAAATTAACGTAACCAACGATTCATCATTTTCTGATTTAGGGTAAAAACTGACATACATTTCTCACGTAATTACCTTGATATTTCGGGTTCACGGGTAGTTGACCGGTTTTCAAAAGAGCGTTTTGGAATAAAGCAATGCCCAAAACAGCGGTTTGCAAAACCGCGTTGAAGCAAAACCGCAGTTGCTGTTTCCGCGTTTCTCAATATAGCGCTATTTTCCCAACCAGCGGTTTAGCGCTACAGCATTTCATAACCGTTTGTGATCCTCAGGTTATGGACTGGTTCGCGGAATATATTCTGGAAAAGGTGGCAGCAAATTAATATGAGTATATTTTCGAAAAGGTGGCAGCTAATTAATAGGAAAATATTTTGGAAAAGGTGGCAGCTAACTATTAGGAGGATATTTTGGAAAAGGTGGCAGCTAATAGGAGAATATTTTGGAAAAGGTGGCAGCTAATTAATAGGAGGATATTTTGGATAAGGTGGAAGGTAATTTATAGGAGTTCAAATAATCCATCCCAACCAAACATTAAAACGCATTAACAAACTAGACCACGAAATTGTTTGTTTGACAACCATTAAAATTCAAACCTAAAGCTGAAATCAATACTAATTAGAGCTCGGCATTATCCATCCGTTATCCGTAAATTAGTGAATAATCGATTATTTATAGGTAAATGTTGTAGACATAATTCGATTTAATATACAACTTCTGTTGATAATTATGGATTATGGATAAAATAACGTGGATAATGGATTGATAATGCCGAGCTCTAATACTTATACCTTCTACAATACGAAACAACGCTCAAGAGGTAAACGCTGTAATCAAAATGCGCTGAAACGAGAAATGGCTATAATGGCAAACGCGTTTATGAAAAAGCCGTTTTGGACAATGCTGTTTTGATAACACGCCTAATCGATAACAAACCGATATTTCGGTGCTTCAGGAAAGTTGTGAGAGTCAATTAATAGAATAAATGGAAAATTTTCTTAAGTATTTTTAACACTCAAAAAACTTACAAGTGGGGCCTTCACTGTCATTTCAACAGATACGTGGGGTCTTTTAAACAAAATTTTCATATTTCATGTATATTATAATTTTATAGCTGAAATATTGATTATCAGAATGAAATTTAAGTAATCATGCCTACTTATAGCTTAAGTAATCATTCCTACTTATAGCTTAACACATAAGTTTTGACGTAATTTCTGGTTTACAAGTGGGGACCTAAACAGTCTTCCAACCTTATATCTGGGGACATTTGTGTATCAATTATTAGATTTTGAATTAGTGTCAAAGCCTATATGTTTCCATCAAGTATTTCAATTTCATTTTCACACTCGATAAATTTACAAGTGGGGACTTTCACCGTCATTTCAACAGACAAGTGGGGTCTTTTAAACACACATTTTCTAATTTCATGTATATTTTAATTTTATAGTTTAAATATTGATTATTATAATGAATTTTAGGTAATCGGACCTTTTAAAGGCTTAACACTTAAGTTTTGAGCTAATTTCTGGTTTACAAGTGGGGACCTAAACAGTCTTCCAACCTTATATCTGGGGACATTTGTGTATAAATTATTAGATTTTGAATTAGTGTCAAAGCCTATATGGTTCCATCAAGTATTTCAATTTCATTTTTCACACTCGATAAATTTACAATAGGGGACCTTCACCGTCATTTCAACAGACAAGTGGGGTCTTTTAAACACACATTTTCTAATTTCATGTATATTTTAATTTTATAGTTTAAATATTGATTATTATAATGAAATTTGGGTAATCGGACCTTTTAAAAGCTTAACACTTAAGTTTTGAGCTAATTTCAGATTTACAAGTGGGGACCTAAACAGTCTCCCAACCTTATATCTGGGGACATTTGTGTATAAATTTTTAGATTTTGAATTAGTGTCAAAGCCTATATGGTTCCATCAAGTATTTCAATTTCATTTTTCACACTCGATAAATTTACAAGTGGGGACCTTCACCGTCATTTCAACAGACAAGTGGGGTCTTTTAAACACACATTTTCTCTTTTCATGTATACTTTATATTTATAGTTTAAATATTGATTATTATAATGAAATTTGGGTAATCGGACCTTTTAAAAGCTTAACACTTAAGTTTTGAGCTGATTTCTGGTTTACAAGTGGGGACCTAAACAGTCTTCCAACCTTATATCTGGGGACATTTGTGTATAAATTATTAGATTTTGTATTATTGTCGAAGCCTATATGGTTCCATCAGGTATTTCAATTTCTTTTTTCACACTCGATAAATTTACAAGTGGGGACCTTCACCGTCATTTCAACAGACAAGTGGGGTCTTTTAAACACAATTTTCTAATTTCAGGTATATTTTAATTTTATACTTTTAATATTGATTATTATAATGAAATTTAGGTAATAAGACCTTTTAAAGGCTTAACACTTAAGTTTTGAGCTGATTTCAGGTTTACAAGTGGGGACCTAAACAGTCTTCCAACCTTATATCTGGGGACATTTGTGTATAAATTATTATGTTTTAAATTAGTGTCAAAGCCTATATGGTTCAATCAAGTATTTCAATTTCATTTTTCACACTCGATAAATTTACAAGTGGGGACCTTCACCGTCATTTCAACAGACAAGTGGGGTCTTTTAAACACACATTTTCTAATTTCATGTATATTTTAATTTTATAGTTTAAATATTGATTATCAGAATGAAATTTAAGTAATCAGTCCTATTTCTAGCTTAACACTTAAGTTTTGAGCTAATTTCAGGTTTACAAGTGGGGATCTAAACCGTCTTCCTACCTTATATCTGGGGACATTTGTGTATAAGTTATTAGATTTTGAATTAGTGTCAAAGCCTATATGGTTCCATCAAGTATTTCAATTTCATTTTTCACACTCGATAAATTTACAAGTGGGGACCTTCACCGTCATTTCAACAGACAAGTGGGGTCTTTTAAACACACATTTTCTAATTTCATGTTTATTTTAATTTTATAGTTTAAATATTGATTATCAGAATGAAATTTATAGTTTAAATATTGATTATCAGAATGAAATTTAAGTAATCAGTCCTATTTCTAGCTTAACACTTAAGTTTTGAGCTAATTTCAGGTTTACAAGTGGGGACCTAAACAGTCTTCCAACCTTATATCTGGGGACATTTGTGTATGAACTATTAGATTTTGAATTAGTGTCAAAGCCTATATGGTTCCATCAAGTATTTCAATTTCATTTTTCACACTCGATAAATTTACAAGTGGGGACCTAAACCGTCTTCCTACCTTATATCTGGGGACATTTGTGTATAAATTAAGAGATTTTTAATTAGTTTCAAAGCCTATATGATTCCATCAAGTATTTCATTTTTCACACTCGATAAATTTACAAGTGGGGACCTTCACAGTCATTTCAACAGACAAGTGGGGTCTTTTAAACACACATTTTCTAATTTCATGTATATTTTAATTTTATAGTTTAAATATTGATTATCAGAATGAAATTTAAGTAATCAGTCCTATTTCTAGCTTAACACTTAAGTTTTGAGATAATTTCAGGTTTACAAGTGGGGACCTAAACAGTCTTCCAACCTTATATCTGGGGACATTTGTGTATAAATTATTAGGTTTTAAATTAGTGTCAAAGCCTATATGGTTCAATGAAGTATTTCAATTTCATTTTTCACACTCGATAAATTTACAAGTGGGGACCTTCACCGTCATTTCAACAGACAAGTGGGGTCTTTTAAACACACATTTTCTAATTTCATGTATATTTTAATTTTATAGTTTAAATATTGATTATCAGAATGAAATTTAAGTAATCAGTCCTATTTCTAGCTTAACACTTAAGTTTTGAGATAATTTCAGGTTTACAAGTGGGGACCTAAACAGTCTTCCAACCTTATATCTGGGGACATTTGTGTATAAATTATTAGATTTTGTACTAGTGTCGAAGCCTATATGGTTCCATCAGGTATTTCAATTTCATTTTTCACACTCGATAAATTTACAAGTGGGGACCTTCACCGTCATTTCAACAGACAAGTGGGGTCTTTTAAACACACATTTTCTAATTTCAGGTATATTTTAATTTTATAGTTTTAATATTGATTATTATAATGAAATTTAGGTAATCGGACCTTTTAAAGGCTTAACACTTAAGTTTTGAGCTGATTTCAGGTTTACAAGTGGGGACCTAAACAGTCTTCCAACCTTATATCTGGGGACATTTGTGTATAAATTATTAGATTTTGAATAGTGTCAAAGCCTATATGGTTCCATCAAGTATTTCAATTTCATTTTTCACACTCGATAAATTTACAAGTGGGGACCTTCACCGTCATTTCAACAGACAAGTGGGGTCTTTTAAACACACATTTTCTCTTTTCATGTATACTTTATATTTATAGTTTAAATATTGATTATTATAATGAAATTTGGGTAATCGGACCTTTTAAAAGCTTAACACTTAAGTTTTGAGCTGATTTCTGGTTTACAAGTGGGGACCTAAACAGTCTTCCAACCTTATATCTGGGGACATTTGTGTATAAATTATTAGATTTTGTATTATTGTCGAAGCCTATATGGTTCCATCAGGTATTTCAATTTCTTTTTTCACACTCGATAAATTTACAAGTGGGGACCTTCACCGTCATTTCAACAGACAAGTGGGGTCTTTTAAACACAATTTTCTAATTTCAGGTATATTTTAATTTTATAGTTTTAATATTGATTATTATAATGAAATTTAAGTAATCAGTCCTATTTCTAGCTTAACACTTAAGTTTTGAGATAATTTCAGGTTTACAAGTGGGGACCTAAACAGTCTTCCAACCTTATATCTGGGGACATTTGTGTATAAATTATTAGATTTTGTACTAGTGTCGAAGCCTATATGGTTCCATCAGGTATTTCAATTTCATTTTTCACACTCGATAAATTTACAAGTGGGGACCTTCACCGTCATTTCAACAGACAAGTGGGGTCTTTTAAACACACATTTTCTAATTTCAGGTATATTTTAATTTTATAGTTTTAATATTGATTATTATAATGAAATTTAGGTAATCGGACCTTTTAAAGGCTTAACACTTAAGTTTTGAGCTGATTTCAGGTTTACAAGTGGGGACCTAAACAGTCTTCCAACCTTATATCTGGGGACATTTGTGTATAAATTATTAGGTTTTAAATTAGTGTCAAAGCCTATATGGTTCAATCTAGTATTTCAATTTCATTTTTCACACTCGATAAATTTACAAGTGGGGACCTTCACCGTCATTTCAACAGACAAGTGGGGTCTTTTAAACACACATTTTCTAATTTCAGGTATATTTTAATTTTATAGTTTTAATATTGATTATTATAATGAAATTTAGGTAATCGGACCTTTTAAAGGCTTAACACTTAAGTTTTGAGCTGATTTCAGGTTTACAAGTGGGGACCTAAACAGTCTTCCAACCTTATATCTGGGGACATTTGTGTATAAATTATTAGGTTTTAAATTAGTGTCAAAGCCTATATGGTTCCATCAGGTATTTCAATTTCATTTTTCACACTCGATAAATTTACAAGTGGGGACCTTCACCGTCATTTCAACAGACAAGTGGGGTCTTTTAAACACACATTTTCTAATTTCAGGTATATTTTAATTTTATAGTTTTAATATTGATTATTATAATGAAATTTAGGTAATCGGACCTTTTAAAGGCTTAACACTTAAGTTTTGAGCTGATTTCAGGTTTACAAGTGGGGACCTAAACAGTCTTCCAACCTTATATCTGGGGACATTTGTGTATAAATTATTAGATTTTGAATAGTGTCAAAGCCTATATGGTTCCATCAAGTATTTCAATTTCATTTTTCACACTCGATAAATTTACAAGTGGGGACCTTCACCGTCATTTCAACAGACAAGTGGGGTCTTTTAAACACACATTTTCTCTTTTCATGTATACTTTATATTTATAGTTTAAATATTGATTATTATAATGAAATTTGGGTAATCGGACCTTTTAAAAGCTTAACACTTAAGTTTTGAGCTGATTTCTGGTTTACAAGTGGGGACCTAAACAGTCTTCCAACCTTATATCTGGGGACATTTGTGTATAAATTATTAGATTTTGTATTATTGTCGAAGCCTATATGGTTCCATCAGGTATTTCAATTTCTTTTTTCACACTCGATAAATTTACAAGTGGGGACCTTCACCGTCATTTCAACAGACAAGTGGGGTCTTTTAAACACAATTTTCTAATTTCAGGTATATTTTAATTTTATAGTTTTAATATTGATTATTATAATGAAATTTAAGTAATCAGTCCTATTTCTAGCTTAACACTTAAGTTTTGAGATAATTTCAGGTTTACAAGTGGGGACCTAAACAGTCTTCCAACCTTATATCTGGGGACATTTGTGTATAAATTATTAGATTTTGTACTAGTGTCGAAGCCTATATGGTTCCATCAGGTATTTCAATTTCATTTTTCACACTCGATAAATTTACAAGTGGGGACCTTCACCGTCATTTCAACAGACAAGTGGGGTCTTTTAAACACACATTTTCTAATTTCAGGTATATTTTAATTTTATAGTTTTAATATTGATTATTATAATGAAATTTAGGTAATCGGACCTTTTAAAGGCTTAACACTTAAGTTTTGAGCTGATATCAGGTTTACAAGTGGGGACCTAAACAGTCTTCCAACCTTATATCTGGGGACATTTGTGTATAAATTATTAGGTTTTAAATTAGTGTCAAAGCCTATATGGTTCAATCTAGTATTTCAATTTCATTTTTCACACTCGATAAATTTACAAGTGGGGACCTTCACCGTCATTTCAACAGACAAGTGGGGTCTTTTAAACACACATTTTCTAATTTCAGGTATATTTTAATTTTATAGTTTTAATATTGATTATTATAATGAAATTTAGGTAATCGGACCTTTTAAAGGCTTAACACTTAAGTTTTGAGCTGATTTCAGGTTTACAAGTGGGGACCTAAACAGTCTTCCAACCTTATATCTGGGGACATTTGTGTATAAATTATTAGGTTTTAAATTAGTGTCAAAGCCTATATATTTCCATCAGGTATTTCAATTTCATTTTTCACACTCGATAAATTTACAAGTGGGGACCTTCACCGTCATTTCAACAGACAAGTGGGGTCTTTTAAACACCCATTTTCTAATTTCATGTATATTTTAATTTTATAGTTTAAATATTGATTATCAGAATGAAATTTAAGTAATCAGTCCTATTTCTAGCTTAACACTTAAGTTTTGAGATAATTTCAGGTTTACAAGTGGGGACCTAAACAGTCTTCCAACCTTATATCTGGGGACATTTGTGTATAAATTATTAGGTTTTAAATTAGTGTCAAAGCCTATATGGTTCAATGAAGTATTTCAATTTCATTTTTCACACTCGATAAATTTACAAGTGGGGACCTTCACCGTCATTTCAACAGACAAGTGGGGTCTTTTAAACACACATTTTCTAATTTCATGTATATTTTAATTTTATAGTTTAAATATTGATTATCAGAATGAAATTTAAGTAATCAGTCCTATTTCTAGCTTAACACTTAAGTTTTGAGATAATTTCAGGTTTACAAGTGGGGACCTAAACAGTCTTCCAACCTTATATCTGGGGACATTTGTGTATAAATTATTAGATTTTGTACTAGTGTCGAAGCCTATATGGTTCCATCAGGTATTTCAATTTCATTTTTCACACTCGATAAATTTACAAGTGGGGACCTTCACCGTCATTTCAACAGACAAGTGGGGTCTTTTAAACACACATTTTCTAATTTCAGGTATATTTTAATTTTATAGTTTTAATATTGATTATTATAATGAAATTTAGGTAATCGGACCTTTTAAAGGCTTAACACTTAAGTTTTGAGCTGATTTCAGGTTTACAAGTGGGGACCTAAACAGTCTTCCAACCTTATATCTGGGGACATTTGTGTATAAATTATTAGATTTTGAATAGTGTCAAAGCCTATATGGTTCCATCAAGTATTTCAATTTCATTTTTCACACTCGATAAATTTACAAGTGGGGACCTTCACCGTCATTTCAACAGACAAGTGGGGTCTTTTAAACACACATTTTCTCTTTTCATGTATACTTTATATTTATAGTTTAAATATTGATTATTATAATGAAATTTGGGTAATCGGACCTTTTAAAAGCTTAACACTTAAGTTTTGAGCTGATTTCTGGTTTACAAGTGGGGACCTAAACAGTCTTCCAACCTTATATCTGGGGACATTTGTGTATAAATTATTAGATTTTGTATTATTGTCGAAGCCTATATGGTTCCATCAGGTATTTCAATTTCTTTTTTCACACTCGATAAATTTACAAGTGGGGACCTTCACCGTCATTTCAACAGACAAGTGGGGTCTTTTAAACACAATTTTCTAATTTCAGGTATATTTTAATTTTATAGTTTTAATATTGATTATTATAATGAAATTTAAGTAATCAGTCCTATTTCTAGCTTAACACTTAAGTTTTGAGATAATTTCAGGTTTACAAGTGGGGACCTAAACAGTCTTCCAACCTTATATCTGGGGACATTTGTGTATAAATTATTAGATTTTGTACTAGTGTCGAAGCCTATATGGTTCCATCAGGTATTTCAATTTCATTTTTCACACTCGATAAATTTACAAGTGGGGACCTTCACCGTCATTTCAACAGACAAGTGGGGTCTTTTAAACACACATTTTCTAATTTCAGGTATATTTTAATTTTATAGTTTTAATATTGATTATTATAATGAAATTTAGGTAATCGGACCTTTTAAAGGCTTAACACTTAAGTTTTGAGCTGATTTCAGGTTTACAAGTGGGGACCTAAACAGTCTTCCAACCTTATATCTGGGGACATTTGTGTATAAATTATTAGGTTTTAAATTAGTGTCAAAGCCTATATGGTTCAATCTAGTATTTCAATTTCATTTTTCACACTCGATAAATTTACAAGTGGGGACCTTCACCGTCATTTCAACAGACAAGTGGGGTCTTTTAAACACACATTTTCTAATTTCAGGTATATTTTAATTTTATAGTTTTAATATTGATTATTATAATGAAATTTAGGTAATCGGACCTTTTAAAGGCTTAACACTTAAGTTTTGAGCTGATTTCAGGTTTACAAGTGGGGACCTAAACAGTCTTCCAACCTTATATCTGGGGACATTTGTGTATAAATTATTAGGTTTTAAATTAGTGTCAAAGCCTATATATTTCCATCAGGTATTTCAATTTCATTTTTCACACTCGATAAATTTACAAGTGGGGACCTTCACCGTCATTTCAACAGACAAGTGGGGTCTTTTAAACACACATTTTCTAATTTCATGTATATTTTAATTTTATAGTTTAAATATTGATTATCAGAATGAAATTTAAGTAATCAGTCCTATTTCTAGCTTAACACTTAAGTTTTGAGATAATTTCAGGTTTACAAGTGGGGACCTAAACAGTCTTCCAACCTTATATCTGGGGACATTTGTGTATAAATTATTAGGTTTTAAATTAGTGTCAAAGCCTATATGGTTCAATCAAGTATTTCAATTTCATTTTTCACACTCGATAAATTATAAGTGGGGACCTTCACCGTCATTTCAACAGACAAGTGGGGTCTTTTAAACACACATTTTCTAATTTCAGGTATATTTTAATTTTATAGATTTAATATTGATTATTATAATGAAATTTAGGTAATCGGACCTTTTAAAGGCTTAACACTTAAGTTTTGATCTGATTTCAGGTTTACAAGTGGGGACCTAAACAGTCTTCCAACCTTATATCTGGGGACATTTGTGTATAAATTATTAGGTTTTAAATTAGTGTCAAAGCCTATATATTTCCATCAGGTATTTCAATTTCATTTTTCACACTCGATAAATTTACAAGTGGGGACCTTCACCGTCATTTCAACAGACAAGTGGGGTCTTTTAAACACACATTTTCTAATTTCATGTATATTTTAATTTTATAGTTTAAATATTGATTATCAGAATGAAATTTAAGTAATCAGTCCTATTTCTAGCTTAACACTTAAGTTTTGAGCTAATTTCAGGTTTACAAGTGGGGACCTAAACAGTCTTCCAACCTTATATCTGGGGACATTTGTGTATAAATTATTAGGTTTTAAATTAGTGTCAAAGCCTATATGGTTCAATCAAGTATTTCAATTTCATTTTTCACACTCGATAAATTTACAAGTGGGGACCTTCACCGTCATTTCAACAGACAAGTGGGGTCTTTTAAACACACATTTTCTAATTTCATGTATATTTTATTTTTATAGTTTAAATATTGATTATCAGAATGAAATTTAAGTAATCAGTCCTATTTCTAGCTTAACACTTAAGTTTTGAGCTAATTTCAGGTTTACAAGTGGGGACCTAAACAGTCTTCCAACCTTATATCTGGGGACATTTGTGTATAAATTATTAGATTTTGTACTAGTGTCGAAGCCTATATGGTTCCATCAGGTATTTCAATTTCATTTTTCACACTCGATAAATTTACAAGTGGGGACCTTCACCGTCATTTCAACAGACAAGTGGGGTCTTTTAAACACACATTTTCTAATTTCAGGTATATTTTAATTTTATAGTTTTAATATTGATTATTATAATGAAATTTAGGTAATCGGACCTTTTAAAGGCTTAACACTTAAGTTTTGAGCTGATTTCAGGTTTACAAGTGGGGACCTAAACAGTCTTCCAACCTTATATCTGGGGACATTTGTGTATAAATTATTAGGTTTTAAATTAGTGTCAAAGCCTATATGGTTCAATCAAGTATTTCAATTTCATTTTTCACACTCGATAAATTTACAAGTGGGGACCTTCACCGTCATTTCAACAGACAAGTGGGGTCTATTAAACACACCGTTTCTAATTTCATATATATTTTAATTTTATATTTTAAATATTGATTATTATAATGAAATTTAGGTAATCGGACCTTTTAAAGGCTTAACACTTAAGTTTTGATCTGATTTCAGGTTTACAAGTGGGGACCTAAACAGTCTTCCAACCTTATATCTGGGGACATTTGTGTATAATTTATTAGATTTTGTACTAGTGTCGAAGCCTATATGGTTCAATCAAGTATTTCAATTTCATTTTTCACACTCGATAAATTTACAAGTGGGGACCTTCACCGTCATTTCAACAGACAAGTGGGGTCTTTTAAACACACATTTTCTAATTTCAGGTATATTTTAATTTTATAGTTTTAATATTGATTATTATAATGAAATTTAGGTAATCGGACCTTTTAAAGGCTTAACACTTAAGTTTTGAGCTGATTTCAGGTTTACAAGTGGGGACCTAAACAGTCTTCCAACCTTATATCTGGGGACATTTGTGTATAAATTATTAGGTTTTAAATTAGTGTCAAAGCCTATATATTTCCATCAGGTATTTCAATTTCATTTTTCACACTCGATAAATTTACAAGTGGGGACCTTCACCGTCATTTCAACAGACAAGTGGGGTCTTTTAAACACACATTTTCTAATTTCATGTATATTTTAATTTTATAGTTTAAATATTGATTATCAGAATGAAATTTAAGTAATCAGTCCTATTTCTAGCTTAACACTTAAGTTTTGAGATAATTTCAGGTTTACAAGTGGGGACCTAAACAGTCTTCCAACCTTATATCTGGGGACATTTGTGTATAAATTATTAGGTTTTAAATTAGTGTCAAAGCCTATATGGTTCAATCAAGTATTTCAATTTCATTTTTCACACTCGATAAATTATAAGTGGGGACCTTCACCGTCATTTCAACAGACAAGTGGGGTCTTTTAAACACACATTTTCTAATTTCAGGTATATTTTAATTTTATAGATTTAATATTGATTATTATAATGAAATTTAGGTAATCGGACCTTTTAAAGGCTTAACACTTAAGTTTTGATCTGATTTCAGGTTTACAAGTGGGGACCTAAACAGTCTTCCAACCTTATATCTGGGGACATTTGTGTATAAATTATTAGGTTTTAAATTAGTGTCAAAGCCTATATATTTCCATCAGGTATTTCAATTTCATTTTTCACACTCGATAAATTTACAAGTGGGGACCTTCACCGTCATTTCAACAGACAAGTGGGGTCTTTTAAACACACATTTTCTAATTTCATGTATATTTTAATTTTATAGTTTAAATATTGATTATCAGAATGAAATTTAAGTAATCAGTCCTATTTCTAGCTTAACACTTAAGTTTTGAGCTAATTTCAGGTTTACAAGTGGGGACCTAAACAGTCTTCCAACCTTATATCTGGGGACATTTGTGTATAAATTATTAGGTTTTAAATTAGTGTCAAAGCCTATATGGTTCAATCAAGTATTTCAATTTCATTTTTCACACTCGATAAATTTACAAGTGGGGACCTTCACCGTCATTTCAACAGACAAGTGGGGTCTTTTAAACACACATTTTCTAATTTCATGTATATTTTATTTTTATAGTTTAAATATTGATTATCAGAATGAAATTTAATTAATCAGTCCTATTTCTAGCTTAACACTTAAGTTTTGAGCTAATTTCAGGTTTACAAGTGGGGACCTAAACAGTCTTCCAACCTTATATCTGGGGACATTTGTGTATAAATTATTAGATTTTGTACTAGTGTCGAAGCCTATATGGTTCCATCAGGTATTTCAATTTCATTTTTCACACTCGATAAATTTACAAGTGGGGACCTTCACCGTCATTTCAACAGACAAGTGGGGTCTTTTAAACACACATTTTCTAATTTCAGGTATATTTTAATTTTATAGTTTTAATATTGATTATTATAATGAAATTTAGGTAATCGGACCTTTTAAAGGCTTAACACTTAAGTTTTGAGCTGATTTCAGGTTTACAAGTGGGGACCTAAACAGTCTTCCAACCTTATATCTGGGGACATTTGTGTATAAATTATTAGGTTTTAAATTAGTGTCAAAGCCTATATGGTTCAATCAAGTATTTCAATTTCATTTTTCACACTCGATAAATTTACAAGTGGGGACCTTCACCGTCATTTCAACAGACAAGTGGGGTCTATTAAACACACCGTTTCTAATTTCATATATATTTTAATTTTATATTTTAAATATTGATTATTATAATGAAATTTAGGTAATCGGACCTTTTAAAGGCTTAACACTTAAGTTTTGATCTGATTTCAGGTTTACAAGTGGGGACCTAAACAGTCTTCCAACCTTATATCTGGGGACATTTGTGTATAATTTATTAGATTTTGTACTAGTGTCGAAGCCTATATGGTTCAATCAAGTATTTCAATTTCATTTTTCACACTCGATAAATTTACAAGTGGGGACCTTCACCGTCATTTCAACAGACAAGTGGGGTCTTTTAAACACACATTTTCTAATTTCATGTATTTTTTAATTTTATAGTTTAAATATTGATTATCAGAATGAAATTTAAGTAATCAGCCCTATTTCTAGCTTAACACTTAAGTTTTGAGCTAATTTCAGGTTTACAAGTGGGGATCTAAACCGTCTTCCTACCTTATATCTGGGGACATTTGTGTATAAGTTATTAGATTTTGAATTAGTGTCAAAGCCTATATGGTTCCATCAAGTATTTCAATTTCATTTTTCACACTCGATAAATTTACAAGTGGGGACCTTCACCGTCATTTCAACAGACAAGTGGGGTCTTTTAAACACACATTTTCTAATTTCATGTATATTTTAATTTTATAGTTTAAATATTGATTATTATAATGAAATTTAGGAAATCGGACCATTTAATGGCTTAACACTTAAGTTTTGAGCTGATTTCTGGTTTACAAGTGGGGACCTAAACAGTCTCCCAACCTTATATCTGGGGACATTTGTGTATAAATTATTAGATTTTGAATAGTGTCAATGCCTATATGGTTCCATCAAGTATTTCAATTTCATTTTTCACACTCGATAAATTTACAAGTGGGGACCTTCACCGTCATTTCAACAGACAAGTGGGGTCTTTTAAACACACATTTTCTAATTTCATGTATATTTTAATTTTATAGTTTAAATATTGATTATCAGAATGAAATTTAAGTAATCAGTCCTATTTCTAGCTTAACACTTAAGTTTTGAGATAATTTCAGGTTTACAAGTGGGGACCTAAACAGTCTTCCAACCTTATATCTGGGGACATTTGTGTATAAATTATTAGGTTTTAAATTAGTGTCAAAGCCTATATGGTTCAATCAAGTATTTCAATTTCATTTTTCACACTCGATAAATTATAAGTGGGGACCTTCACCGTCATTTCAACAGACAAGTGGGGTCTTTTAAACACACATTTTCTAATTTCAGGTATATTTTAATTTTATAGATTTAATATTGATTATTATAATGAAATTTAGGTAATCGGACCTTTTAAAGGCTTAACACTTAAGTTTTGATCTGATTTCAGGTTTACAAGTGGGGACCTAAACAGTCTTCCAACCTTATATCTGGGGACATTTGTGTATAAATTATTAGGTTTTAAATTAGTGTCAAAGCCTATATATTTCCATCAGGTATTTCAATTTCATTTTTCACACTCGATAAATTTACAAGTGGGGACCTTCACCGTCATTTCAACAGACAAGTGGGGTCTTTTAAACACACATTTTCTAATTTCATGTATATTTTAATTTTATAGTTTAAATATTGATTATCAGAATGAAATTTAAGTAATCAGTCCTATTTCTAGCTTAACACTTAAGTTTTGAGCTAATTTCAGGTTTACAAGTGGGGACCTAAACAGTCTTCCAACCTTATATCTGGGGACATTTGTGTATAAATTATTAGGTTTTAAATTAGTGTCAAAGCCTATATGGTTCAATCAAGTATTTCAATTTCATTTTTCACACTCGATAAATTTACAAGTGGGGACCTTCACCGTCATTTCAACAGACAAGTGGGGTCTTTTAAACACACATTTTCTAATTTCATGTATATTTTATTTTTATAGTTTAAATATTGATTATCAGAATGAAATTTAAGTAATCAGTCCTATTTCTAGCTTAACACTTAAGTTTTGAGCTAATTTCAGGTTTACAAGTGGGGACCTAAACAGTCTTCCAACCTTATATCTGGGGACATTTGTGTATAAATTATTAGATTTTGTACTAGTGTCGAAGCCTATATGGTTCCATCAGGTATTTCAATTTCATTTTTCACACTCGATAAATTTACAAGTGGGGACCTTCACCGTCATTTCAACAGACAAGTGGGGTCTTTTAAACACACATTTTCTAATTTCAGGTATATTTTAATTTTATAGTTTTAATATTGATTATTATAATGAAATTTAGGTAATCGGACCTTTTAAAGGCTTAACACTTAAGTTTTGAGCTGATTTCAGGTTTACAAGTGGGGACCTAAACAGTCTTCCAACCTTATATCTGGGGACATTTGTGTATAAATTATTAGGTTTTAAATTAGTGTCAAAGCCTATATGGTTCAATCAAGTATTTCAATTTCATTTTTCACACTCGATAAATTTACAAGTGGGGACCTTCACCGTCATTTCAACAGACAAGTGGGGTCTATTAAACACACCGTTTCTAATTTCATATATATTTTAATTTTATATTTTAAATATTGATTATTATAATGAAATTTAGGTAATCGGACCTTTTAAAGGCTTAACACTTAAGTTTTGATCTGATTTCAGGTTTACAAGTGGGGACCTAAACAGTCTTCCAACCTTATATCTGGGGACATTTGTGTATAATTTATTAGATTTTGTACTAGTGTCGAAGCCTATATGGTTCAATCAAGTATTTCAATTTCATTTTTCACACTCGATAAATTTACAAGTGGGGACCTTCACCGTCATTTCAACAGACAAGTGGGGTCTTTTAAACACACATTTTCTAATTTCATGTATTTTTTAATTTTATAGTTTAAATATTGATTATCAGAATGAAATTTAAGTAATCAGCCCTATTTCTAGCTTAACACTTAAGTTTTGAGCTAATTTCAGGTTTACAAGTGGGGATCTAAACCGTCTTCCTACCTTATATCTGGGGACATTTGTGTATAAGTTATTAGATTTTGAATTAGTGTCAAAGCCTATATGGTTCCATCAAGTATTTCAATTTCATTTTTCACACTCGATAAATTTACAAGTGGGGACCTTCACCGTCATTTCAACAGACAAGTGGGGTCTTTTAAACACACATTTTCTAATTTCATGTATATTTTAATTTTATAGTTTAAATATTGATTATTATAATGAAATTTAGGAAATCGGACCATTTAATGGCTTAACACTTAAGTTTTGAGCTGATTTCTGGTTTACAAGTGGGGACCTAAACAGTCTCCCAACCTTATATCTGGGGACATTTGTGTATAAATTATTAGATTTTGAATAGTGTCAATGCCTATATGGTTCCATCAAGTATTTCAATTTCATTTTTCACACTCGATAAATTTACAAGTGGGGACCTTCACCGTCATTTCAACAGACAAGTGGGGTCTTTTAAACACACATTTTCTCTTTTCATGTATACTTTATATTTATAGTTTAAATATTGATTATTATAATGAAATTTGGGTAATCGGACCTTTTAAAAGCTTAACACTTAAGTTTTGAGCTGATTTCTGGTTTACAAGTGGGGACCTAAACAGTCTTCCAACCTTATATCTGGGGACATTTGTGTATAAATTATTAGATTTTGTATTATTGTCGAAGCCTATATGGTTCCATCAGGTATTTCAATTTCTTTTTTCACACTCGATAAATTTACAAGTGGGGACCTTCACCGTCATTTCAACAGACAAGTGGGGTCTTTTAAACACAATTTTCTAATTTCAGGTATATTTTAATTTTATACTTTTAATATTGATTATTATAATGAAATTTAGGTAATAAGACCTTTTAAAGGCTTAACACTTAAGTTTTGAGCTGATTTCAGGTTTACAAGTGGGGACCTAAACAGTCTTCCAACCTTATATCTGGGGACATTTGTGTATAAATTATTATGTTTTAAATTAGTGTCAAAGCCTATATGGTTCAATCAAGTATTTCAATTTCATTTTTCACACTCGATAAATTTACAAGTGGGGACCTTCACCGTCATTTCAACAGACAAGTGGGGTCTTTTAAACACACATTTTCTAATTTCATGTATATTTTAATTTTATAGTTTAAATATTGATTATCAGAATGAAATTTAAGTAATCAGTCCTATTTCTAGCTTAACACTTAAGTTTTGAGCTAATTTCAGGTTTACAAGTGGGGATCTAAACCGTCTTCCTACCTTATATCTGGGGACATTTGTGTATAAGTTATTAGATTTTGAATTAGTGTCAAAGCCTATATGGTTCCATCAAGTATTTCAATTTCATTTTTCACACTCGATAAATTTACAAGTGGGGACCTTCACCGTCATTTCAACAGACAAGTGGGGTCTTTTAAACACACATTTTCTAATTTCATGTTTATTTTAATTTTATAGTTTAAATATTGATTATCAGAATGAAATTTAAGTAATCAGTCCTATTTCTAGCTTAACACTTAAGTTTTGAGCTAATTTCAGGTTTACAAGTGGGGACCTAAACAGTCTTCCAACCTTATATCTGGGGACATTTGTGTATGAACTATTAGATTTTGAATTAGTGTCAAAGCCTATATGGTTCCATCAAGTATTTCAATTTCATTTTTCACACTCGATAAATTTACAAGTGGGGACCTAAACCGTCTTCCTACCTTATATCTGGGGACATTTGTGTATAAATTAAGAGATTTTTAATTAGTTTCAAAGCCTATATGATTCCATCAAGTATTTCATTTTTCACACTCGATAAATTTACAAGTGGGGACCTTCACAGTCATTTCAACAGACAAGTGGGGTCTTTTAAACACACATTTTCTAATTTCATGTATATTTTAATTTTATAGTTTAAATATTGATTATCAGAATGAAATTTAAGTAATCAGTCCTATTTCTAGCTTAACACTTAAGTTTTGAGATAATTTCAGGTTTACAAGTGGGGACCTAAACAGTCTTCCAACCTTATATCTGGGGACATTTGTGTATAAATTATTAGGTTTTAAATTAGTGTCAAAGCCTATATGGTTCAATGAAGTATTTCAATTTCATTTTTCACACTCGATAAATTTACAAGTGGGGACCTTCACCGTCATTTCAACAGACAAGTGGGGTCTTTTAAACACACATTTTCTAATTTCATGTTTATTTTAATTTTATAGTTTAAATATTGATTATCAGAATGAAATTTAAGTAATCAGTCCTATTTCTAGCTTAACACTTAAGTTTTGAGCTAATTTCAGGTTTACAAGTGGGGACCTAAACAGTCTTCCAACCTTATATCTGGGGACATTTGTGTATGAACTATTAGATTTTGAATTAGTGTCAAAGCCTATATGGTTCCATCAAGTATTTCAATTTCATTTTTCACACTCGATAAATTTACAAGTGGGGACCTAAACCGTCTTCCTACCTTATATCTGGGGACATTTGTGTATAAATTAAGAGATTTTTAATTAGTTTCAAAGCCTATATGATTCCATCAAGTATTTCATTTTTCACACTCGATAAATTTACAAGTGGGGACCTTCACAGTCATTTCAACAGACAAGTGGGGTCTTTTAAACACACATTTTCTAATTTCATGTATATTTTAATTTTATAGTTTAAATATTGATTATCAGAATGAAATTTAAGTAATCAGTCCTATTTCTAGCTTAACACTTAAGTTTTGAGATAATTTCAGGTTTACAAGTGGGGACCTAAACAGTCTTCCAACCTTATATCTGGGGACATTTGTGTATAAATTATTAGGTTTTAAATTAGTGTCAAAGCCTATATGGTTCAATGAAGTATTTCAATTTCATTTTTCACACTCGATAAATTTACAAGTGGGGACCTTCACCGTCATTTCAACAGACAAGTGGGGTCTTTTAAACACACATTTTCTAATTTCATGTATATTTTAATTTTATAGTTTAAATATTGATTATCAGAATGAAATTTAAGTAATCAGTCCTATTTCTAGCTTAACACTTAAGTTTTGAGATAATTTCAGGTTTACAAGTGGGGACCTAAACAGTCTTCCAACCTTATATCTGGGGACATTTGTGTATAAATTATTAGATTTTGTACTAGTGTCGAAGCCTATATGGTTCCATCAGGTATTTCAATTTCATTTTTCACACTCGATAAATTTACAAGTGGGGACCTTCACCGTCATTTCAACAGACAAGTGGGGTCTTTTAAACACACATTTTCTAATTTCAGGTATATTTTAATTTTATAGTTTAAATATTGATTATTATAATGAAATTTAGGTAATCGGACCTTTTAAAGGCTTAACACTTAAGTTTTGAGCTGATTTCAGGTTTACAAGTGGGGACCTAAACAGTCTTCCAACCTTATATCTGGGGACATTTGTGTATAAATTATTAGATTTTGAATAGTGTCAAAGCCTATATGGTTCCATCAAGTATTTCAATTTCATTTTTCACACTCGATAAATTTACAAGTGGGGACCTTCACCGTCATTTCAACAGACAAGTGGGGTCTTTCAAACACACATTTTCTCTTTTCATGTATACTTTATATTTATAGTTTAAATATTGATTATTATAATGAAATTTGGGTAATCGGACCTTTTAAAAGCTTAACACTTAAGTTTTGAGCTGATTTCTGGTTTACAAGTGGGGACCTAAACAGTCTTCCAACCTTATATCTGGGGACATTTGTGTATAAATTATTAGATTTTGTATTATTGTCGAAGCCTATATGGTTCCATCAGGTATTTCAATTTCTTTTTTCACACTCGATAAATTTACAAGTGGGGACCTTCACCGTCATTTCAACAGACAAGTGGGGTCTTTTAAACACAATTTTCTAATTTCAGGTATATTTTAATTTTATAGTTTTAATATTGATTATTATAATGAAATTTAAGTAATCAGTCCTATTTCTAGCTTAACACTTAAGTTTTGAGATAATTTCAGGTTTACAAGTGGGGACCTAAACAGTCTTCCAACCTTATATCTGGGGACATTTGTGTATAAATTATTAGATTTTGTACTAGTGTCGCAGCCTATATGGTTCCATCAGGTATTTCAATTTCATTTTTCACACTCGATAAATTTACAAGTGGGGACCTTCACCGTCATTTCAACAGACAAGTGGGGTCTTTTAAACACACATTTTCTAATTTCAGGTATATTTTAATTTTATAGTTTTAATATTGATTATTATAATGAAATTTAGGTAATCGGACCTTTTAAAGGCTTAACACTTAAGTTTTGAGCTGATTTCAGGTTTACAAGTGGGGACCTAAACAGTCTTCCAACCTTATATCTGGGGACATTTGTGTATAAATTATTAGGTTTTAAATTAGTGTCAAAGCCTATATGGTTCAATCTAGTATTTCAATTTCATTTTTCACACTCGATAAATTTACAAGTGGGGACCTTCACCGTCATTTCAACAGACAAGTGGGGTCTTTTAAACACACATTTTCTAATTTCAGGTATATTTTAATTTTATAGTTTTAATATTGATTATTATAATGAAATTTAGGTAATCGGACCTTTTAAAGGCTTAACACTTAAGTTTTGAGCTGATTTCAGGTTTACAAGTGGGGACCTAAACAGTCTTCCAACCTTATATCTGGGGACATTTGTGTATAAATTATTAGGTTTTAAATTAGTGTCAAAGCCTATATATTTCCATCAGGTATTTCAATTTCATTTTTCACACTCGATAAATTTACAAGTGGGGACCTTCACCGTCATTTCAACAGACAAGTGGGGTCTTTTAAACACACATTTTCTAATTTCATGTATATTTTAATTTTATAGTTTAAATATTGATTATCAGAATGAAATTTAAGTAATCAGTCCTATTTCTAGCTTAACACTTAAGTTTTGAGATAATTTCAGGTTTACAAGTGGGGACCTAAACAGTCTTCCAACCTTATATCTGGGGACATTTGTGTATAAATTATTAGGTTTTAAATTAGTGTCAAAGCCTATATGGTTCAATCAAGTATTTCAATTTCATTTTTCACACTCGATAAATTATAAGTGGGGACCTTCACCGTCATTTCAACAGACAAGTGGGGTCTTTTAAACACACATTTTCTAATTTCAGGTATATTTTAATTTTATAGATTTAATATTGATTATTATAATGAAATTTAGGTAATCGGACCTTTTAAAGGCTTAACACTTAAGTTTTGATCTGATTTCAGGTTTACAAGTGGGGACCTAAACAGTCTTCCAACCTTATATCTGGGGACATTTGTGTATAAATTATTAGGTTTTAAATTAGTGTCAAAGCCTATATATTTCCATCAGGTATTTCAATTTCATTTTTCACACTCGATAAATTTACAAGTGGGGACCTTCACCGTCATTTCAACAGACAAGTGGGGTCTTTTAAACACACATTTTCTAATTTCATGTATATTTTAATTTTATAGTTTAAATATTGATTATCAGAATGAAATTTAAGTAATCAGTCCTATTTCTAGCTTAACACTTAAGTTTTGAGCTAATTTCAGGTTTACAAGTGGGGACCTAAACAGTCTTCCAACCTTATATCTGGGGACATTTGTGTATAAATTATTAGGTTTTAAATTAGTGTCAAAGCCTATATGGTTCAATCAAGTATTTCAATTTCATTTTTCACACTCGATAAATTTACAAGTGGGGACCTTCACCGTCATTTCAACAGACAAGTGGGGTCTTTTAAACACACATTTTCTAATTTCATGTATATTTTATTTTTATAGTTTAAATATTGATTATCAGAATGAAATTTAAGTAATCAGTCCTATTTCTAGCTTAACACTTAAGTTTTGAGCTAATTTCAGGTTTACAAGTGGGGACCTAAACAGTCTTCCAACCTTATATCTGGGGACATTTGTGTATAAATTATTAGATTTTGTACTAGTGTCGAAGCCTATATGGTTCCATCAGGTATTTCAATTTCATTTTTCACACTCGATAAATTTACAAGTGGGGACCTTCACCGTCATTTCAACAGACAAGTGGGGTCTTTTAAACACACATTTTCTAATTTCAGGTATATTTTAATTTTATAGTTTTAATATTGATTATTATAATGAAATTTAGGTAATCGGACCTTTTAAAGGCTTAACACTTAAGTTTTGAGCTGATTTCAGGTTTACAAGTGGGGACCTAAACAGTCTTCCAACCTTATATCTGGGGACATTTGTGTATAAATTATTAGGTTTTAAATTAGTGTCAAAGCCTATATGGTTCAATCAAGTATTTCAATTTCATTTTTCACACTCGATAAATTTACAAGTGGGGACCTTCACCGTCATTTCAACAGACAAGTGGGGTCTATTAAACACACCGTTTCTAATTTCATATATATTTTAATTTTATATTTTAAATATTGATTATTATAATGAAATTTAGGTAATCGGACCTTTTAAAGGCTTAACACTTAAGTTTTGATCTGATTTCAGGTTTACAAGTGGGGACCTAAACAGTCTTCCAACCTTATATCTGGGGACATTTGTGTATAATTTATTAGATTTTGTACTAGTGTCGAAGCCTATATGGTTCAATCAAGTATTTCAATTTCATTTTTCACACTCGATAAATTTACAAGTGGGGACCTTCACCGTCATTTCAACAGACAAGTGGGGTCTTTTAAACACACATTTTCTAATTTCATGTATTTTTTAATTTTATAGTTTAAATATTGATTATCAGAATGAAATTTAAGTAATCAGCCCTATTTCTAGCTTAACACTTAAGTTTTGAGCTAATTTCAGGTTTACAAGTGGGGATCTAAACCGTCTTCCTACCTTATATCTGGGGACATTTGTGTATAAGTTATTAGATTTTGAATTAGTGTCAAAGCCTATATGGTTCCATCAAGTATTTCAATTTCATTTTTCACACTCGATAAATTTACAAGTGGGGACCTTCACCGTCATTTCAACAGACAAGTGGGGTCTTTTAAACACACATTTTCTAATTTCATGTATATTTTAATTTTATAGTTTAAATATTGATTATTATAATGAAATTTAGGAAATCGGACCATTTAATGGCTTAACACTTAAGTTTTGAGCTGATTTCTGGTTTACAAGTGGGGACCTAAACAGTCTCCCAACCTTATATCTGGGGACATTTGTGTATAAATTATTAGATTTTGAATAGTGTCAATGCCTATATGGTTCCATCAAGTATTTCAATTTCATTTTTCACACTCGATAAATTTACAAGTGGGGACCTTCACCGTCATTTCAACAGACAAGTGGGGTCTTTTAAACACACATTTTCTAATTTCATGTATATTTTAATTTTATAGTTTAAATATTGATTATCAGAATGAAATTTAAGTAATCAGTCCTATTTCTAGCTTAACACTTAAGTTTTGAGATAATTTCAGGTTTACAAGTGGGGACCTAAACAGTCTTCCAACCTTATATCTGGGGACATTTGTGTATAAATTATTAGGTTTTAAATTAGTGTCAAAGCCTATATGGTTCAATCAAGTATTTCAATTTCATTTTTCACACTCGATAAATTATAAGTGGGGACCTTCACCGTCATTTCAACAGACAAGTGGGGTCTTTTAAACACACATTTTCTAATTTCAGGTATATTTTAATTTTATAGATTTAATATTGATTATTATAATGAAATTTAGGTAATCGGACCTTTTAAAGGCTTAACACTTAAGTTTTGATCTGATTTCAGGTTTACAAGTGGGGACCTAAACAGTCTTCCAACCTTATATCTGGGGACATTTGTGTATAAATTATTAGGTTTTAAATTAGTGTCAAAGCCTATATATTTCCATCAGGTATTTCAATTTCATTTTTCACACTCGATAAATTTACAAGTGGGGACCTTCACCGTCATTTCAACAGACAAGTGGGGTCTTTTAAACACACATTTTCTAATTTCATGTATATTTTAATTTTATAGTTTAAATATTGATTATCAGAATGAAATTTAAGTAATCAGTCCTATTTCTAGCTTAACACTTAAGTTTTGAGCTAATTTCAGGTTTACAAGTGGGGACCTAAACAGTCTTCCAACCTTATATCTGGGGACATTTGTGTATAAATTATTAGGTTTTAAATTAGTGTCAAAGCCTATATGGTTCAATCAAGTATTTCAATTTCATTTTTCACACTCGATAAATTTACAAGTGGGGACCTTCACCGTCATTTCAACAGACAAGTGGGGTCTTTTAAACACACATTTTCTAATTTCATGTATATTTTATTTTTATAGTTTAAATATTGATTATCAGAATGAAATTTAAGTAATCAGTCCTATTTCTAGCTTAACACTTAAGTTTTGAGCTAATTTCAGGTTTACAAGTGGGGACCTAAACAGTCTTCCAACCTTATATCTGGGGACATTTGTGTATAAATTATTAGATTTTGTACTAGTGTCGAAGCCTATATGGTTCCATCAGGTATTTCAATTTCATTTTTCACACTCGATAAATTTACAAGTGGGGACCTTCACCGTCATTTCAACAGACAAGTGGGGTCTTTTAAACACACATTTTCTAATTTCAGGTATATTTTAATTTTATAGTTTTAATATTGATTATTATAATGAAATTTAGGTAATCGGACCTTTTAAAGGCTTAACACTTAAGTTTTGAGCTGATTTCAGGTTTACAAGTGGGGACCTAAACAGTCTTCCAACCTTATATCTGGGGACATTTGTGTATAAATTATTAGGTTTTAAATTAGTGTCAAAGCCTATATGGTTCAATCAAGTATTTCAATTTCATTTTTCACACTCGATAAATTTACAAGTGGGGACCTTCACCGTCATTTCAACAGACAAGTGGGGTCTATTAAACACACCGTTTCTAATTTCATATATATTTTAATTTTATATTTTAAATATTGATTATTATAATGAAATTTAGGTAATCGGACCTTTTAAAGGCTTAACACTTAAGTTTTGATCTGATTTCAGGTTTACAAGTGGGGACCTAAACAGTCTTCCAACCTTATATCTGGGGACATTTGTGTATAATTTATTAGATTTTGTACTAGTGTCGAAGCCTATATGGTTCAATCAAGTATTTCAATTTCATTTTTCACACTCGATAAATTTACAAGTGGGGACCTTCACCGTCATTTCAACAGACAAGTGGGGTCTTTTAAACACACATTTTCTAATTTCATGTATTTTTTAATTTTATAGTTTAAATATTGATTATCAGAATGAAATTTAAGTAATCAGCCCTATTTCTAGCTTAACACTTAAGTTTTGAGCTAATTTCAGGTTTACAAGTGGGGATCTAAACCGTCTTCCTACCTTATATCTGGGGACATTTGTGTATAAGTTATTAGATTTTGAATTAGTGTCAAAGCCTATATGGTTCCATCAAGTATTTCAATTTCATTTTTCACACTCGATAAATTTACAAGTGGGGACCTTCACCGTCATTTCAACAGACAAGTGGGGTCTTTTAAACACACATTTTCTAATTTCATGTATATTTTAATTTTATAGTTTAAATATTGATTATTATAATGAAATTTAGGAAATCGGACCATTTAATGGCTTAACACTTAAGTTTTGAGCTGATTTCTGGTTTACAAGTGGGGACCTAAACAGTCTCCCAACCTTATATCTGGGGACATTTGTGTATAAATTATTAGATTTTGAATAGTGTCAATGCCTATATGGTTCCATCAAGTATTTCAATTTCATTTTTCACACTCGATAAATTTACAAGTGGGGACCTTCACCGTCATTTCAACAGACAAGTGGGGTCTTTTAAACACACATTTTCTCTTTTCATGTATACTTTATATTTATAGTTTAAATATTGATTATTATAATGAAATTTGGGTAATCGGACCTTTTAAAAGCTTAACACTTAAGTTTTGAGCTGATTTCTGGTTTACAAGTGGGGACCTAAACAGTCTTCCAACCTTATATCTGGGGACATTTGTGTATAAATTATTAGATTTTGTATTATTGTCGAAGCCTATATGGTTCCATCAGGTATTTCAATTTCTTTTTTCACACTCGATAAATTTACAAGTGGGGACCTTCACCGTCATTTCAACAGACAAGTGGGGTCTTTTAAACACAATTTTCTAATTTCAGGTATATTTTAATTTTATACTTTTAATATTGATTATTATAATGAAATTTAGGTAATAAGACCTTTTAAAGGCTTAACACTTAAGTTTTGAGCTGATTTCAGGTTTACAAGTGGGGACCTAAACAGTCTTCCAACCTTATATCTGGGGACATTTGTGTATAAATTATTATGTTTTAAATTAGTGTCAAAGCCTATATGGTTCAATCAAGTATTTCAATTTCATTTTTCACACTCGATAAATTTACAAGTGGGGACCTTCACCGTCATTTCAACAGACAAGTGGGGTCTTTTAAACACACATTTTCTAATTTCATGTATATTTTAATTTTATAGTTTAAATATTGATTATCAGAATGAAATTTAAGTAATCAGTCCTATTTCTAGCTTAACACTTAAGTTTTGAGCTAATTTCAGGTTTACAAGTGGGGATCTAAACCGTCTTCCTACCTTATATCTGGGGACATTTGTGTATAAGTTATTAGATTTTGAATTAGTGTCAAAGCCTATATGGTTCCATCAAGTATTTCAATTTCATTTTTCACACTCGATAAATTTACAAGTGGGGACCTTCACCGTCATTTCAACAGACAAGTGGGGTCTTTTAAACACACATTTTCTAATTTCATGTTTATTTTAATTTTATAGTTTAAATATTGATTATCAGAATGAAATTTAAGTAATCAGTCCTATTTCTAGCTTAACACTTAAGTTTTGAGCTAATTTCAGGTTTACAAGTGGGGACCTAAACAGTCTTCCAACCTTATATCTGGGGACATTTGTGTATGAACTATTAGATTTTGAATTAGTGTCAAAGCCTATATGGTTCCATCAAGTATTTCAATTTCATTTTTCACACTCGATAAATTTACAAGTGGGGACCTAAACCGTCTTCCTACCTTATATCTGGGGACATTTGTGTATAAATTAAGAGATTTTTAATTAGTTTCAAAGCCTATATGATTCCATCAAGTATTTCATTTTTCACACTCGATAAATTTACAAGTGGGGACCTTCACAGTCATTTCAACAGACAAGTGGGGTCTTTTAAACACACATTTTCTAATTTCATGTATATTTTAATTTTATAGTTTAAATATTGATTATCAGAATGAAATTTAAGTAATCAGTCCTATTTCTAGCTTAACACTTAAGTTTTGAGATAATTTCAGGTTTACAAGTGGGGACCTAAACAGTCTTCCAACCTTATATCTGGGGACATTTGTGTATAAATTATTAGGTTTTAAATTAGTGTCAAAGCCTATATGGTTCAATGAAGTATTTCAATTTCATTTTTCACACTCGATAAATTTACAAGTGGGGACCTTCACCGTCATTTCAACAGACAAGTGGGGTCTTTTAAACACACATTTTCTAATTTCATGTTTATTTTAATTTTATAGTTTAAATATTGATTATCAGAATGAAATTTAAGTAATCAGTCCTATTTCTAGCTTAACACTTAAGTTTTGAGCTAATTTCAGGTTTACAAGTGGGGACCTAAACAGTCTTCCAACCTTATATCTGGGGACATTTGTGTATGAACTATTAGATTTTGAATTAGTGTCAAAGCCTATATGGTTCCATCAAGTATTTCAATTTCATTTTTCACACTCGATAAATTTACAAGTGGGGACCTAAACCGTCTTCCTACCTTATATCTGGGGACATTTGTGTATAAATTAAGAGATTTTTAATTAGTTTCAAAGCCTATATGATTCCATCAAGTATTTCATTTTTCACACTCGATAAATTTACAAGTGGGGACCTTCACAGTCATTTCAACAGACAAGTGGGGTCTTTTAAACACACATTTTCTAATTTCATGTATATTTTAATTTTATAGTTTAAATATTGATTATCAGAATGAAATTTAAGTAATCAGTCCTATTTCTAGCTTAACACTTAAGTTTTGAGATAATTTCAGGTTTACAAGTGGGGACCTAAACAGTCTTCCAACCTTATATCTGGGGACATTTGTGTATAAATTATTAGGTTTTAAATTAGTGTCAAAGCCTATATGGTTCAATGAAGTATTTCAATTTCATTTTTCACACTCGATAAATTTACAAGTGGGGACCTTCACCGTCATTTCAACAGACAAGTGGGGTCTTTTAAACACACATTTTCTAATTTCATGTATATTTTAATTTTATAGTTTAAATATTGATTATCAGAATGAAATTTAAGTAATCAGTCCTATTTCTAGCTTAACACTTAAGTTTTGAGATAATTTCAGGTTTACAAGTGGGGACCTAAACAGTCTTCCAACCTTATATCTGGGGACATTTGTGTATAAATTATTAGATTTTGTACTAGTGTCGAAGCCTATATGGTTCCATCAGGTATTTCAATTTCATTTTTCACACTCGATAAATTTACAAGTGGGGACCTTCACCGTCATTTCAACAGACAAGTGGGGTCTTTTAAACACACATTTTCTAATTTCAGGTATATTTTAATTTTATAGTTTAAATATTGATTATTATAATGAAATTTAGGTAATCGGACCTTTTAAAGGCTTAACACTTAAGTTTTGAGCTGATTTCAGGTTTACAAGTGGGGACCTAAACAGTCTTCCAACCTTATATCTGGGGACATTTGTGTATAAATTATTAGATTTTGAATAGTGTCAAAGCCTATATGGTTCCATCAAGTATTTCAATTTCATTTTTCACACTCGATAAATTTACAAGTGGGGACCTTCACCGTCATTTCAACAGACAAGTGGGGTCTTTCAAACACACATTTTCTCTTTTCATGTATACTTTATATTTATAGTTTAAATATTGATTATTATAATGAAATTTGGGTAATCGGACCTTTTAAAAGCTTAACACTTAAGTTTTGAGCTGATTTCTGGTTTACAAGTGGGGACCTAAACAGTCTTCCAACCTTATATCTGGGGACATTTGTGTATAAATTATTAGATTTTGTATTATTGTCGAAGCCTATATGGTTCCATCAGGTATTTCAATTTCTTTTTTCACACTCGATAAATTTACAAGTGGGGACCTTCACCGTCATTTCAACAGACAAGTGGGGTCTTTTAAACACAATTTTCTAATTTCAGGTATATTTTAATTTTATAGTTTTAATATTGATTATTATAATGAAATTTAAGTAATCAGTCCTATTTCTAGCTTAACACTTAAGTTTTGAGATAATTTCAGGTTTACAAGTGGGGACCTAAACAGTCTTCCAACCTTATATCTGGGGACATTTGTGTATAAATTATTAGATTTTGTACTAGTGTCGAAGCCTATATGGTTCCATCAGGTATTTCAATTTCATTTTTCACACTCGATAAATTTACAAGTGGGGACCTTCACCGTCATTTCAACAGACAAGTGGGGTCTTTTAAACACACATTTTCTAATTTCAGGTATATTTTAATTTTATAGTTTTAATATTGATTATTATAATGAAATTTAGGTAATCGGACCTTTTAAAGGCTTAACACTTAAGTTTTGAGCTGATTTCAGGTTTACAAGTGGGGACCTAAACAGTCTTCCAACCTTATATCTGGGGACATTTGTGTATAAATTATTAGGTTTTAAATTAGTGTCAAAGCCTATATGGTTCAATCTAGTATTTCAATTTCATTTTTCACACTCGATAAATTTACAAGTGGGGACCTTCACCGTCATTTCAACAGACAAGTGGGGTCTTTTAAACACACATTTTCTAATTTCAGGTATATTTTAATTTTATAGTTTTAATATTGATTATTATAATGAAATTTAGGTAATCGGACCTTTTAAAGGCTTAACACTTAAGTTTTGAGCTGATTTCAGGTTTACAAGTGGGGACCTAAACAGTCTTCCAACCTTATATCTGGGGACATTTGTGTATAAATTATTAGGTTTTAAATTAGTGTCAAAGCCTATATATTTCCATCAGGTATTTCAATTTCATTTTTCACACTCGATAAATTTACAAGTGGGGACCTTCACCGTCATTTCAACAGACAAGTGGGGTCTTTTAAACACACATTTTCTAATTTCATGTATATTTTAATTTTATAGTTTAAATATTGATTATCAGAATGAAATTTAAGTAATCAGTCCTATTTCTAGCTTAACACTTAAGTTTTGAGATAATTTCAGGTTTACAAGTGGGGACCTAAACAGTCTTCCAACCTTATATCTGGGGACATTTGTGTATAAATTATTAGGTTTTAAATTAGTGTCAAAGCCTATATGGTTCAATCAAGTATTTCAATTTCATTTTTCACACTCGATAAATTATAAGTGGGGACCTTCACCGTCATTTCAACAGACAAGTGGGGTCTTTTAAACACACATTTTCTAATTTCAGGTATATTTTAATTTTATAGATTTAATATTGATTATTATAATGAAATTTAGGTAATCGGACCTTTTAAAGGCTTAACACTTAAGTTTTGATCTGATTTCAGGTTTACAAGTGGGGACCTAAACAGTCTTCCAACCTTATATCTGGGGACATTTGTGTATAAATTATTAGGTTTTAAATTAGTGTCAAAGCCTATATATTTCCATCAGGTATTTCAATTTCATTTTTCACACTCGATAAATTTACAAGTGGGGACCTTCACCGTCATTTCAACAGACAAGTGGGGTCTTTTAAACACACATTTTCTAATTTCATGTATATTTTAATTTTATAGTTTAAATATTGATTATCAGAATGAAATTTAAGTAATCAGTCCTATTTCTAGCTTAACACTTAAGTTTTGAGCTAATTTCAGGTTTACAAGTGGGGACCTAAACAGTCTTCCAACCTTATATCTGGGGACATTTGTGTATAAATTATTAGGTTTTAAATTAGTGTCAAAGCCTATATGGTTCAATCAAGTATTTCAATTTCATTTTTCACACTCGATAAATTTACAAGTGGGGACCTTCACCGTCATTTCAACAGACAAGTGGGGTCTTTTAAACACACATTTTCTAATTTCATGTATATTTTATTTTTATAGTTTAAATATTGATTATCAGAATGAAATTTAAGTAATCAGTCCTATTTCTAGCTTAACACTTAAGTTTTGAGCTAATTTCAGGTTTACAAGTGGGGACCTAAACAGTCTTCCAACCTTATATCTGGGGACATTTGTGTATAAATTATTAGATTTTGTACTAGTGTCGAAGCCTATATGGTTCCATCAGGTATTTCAATTTCATTTTTCACACTCGATAAATTTACAAGTGGGGACCTTCACCGTCATTTCAACAGACAAGTGGGGTCTTTTAAACACACATTTTCTAATTTCAGGTATATTTTAATTTTATAGTTTTAATATTGATTATTATAATGAAATTTAGGTAATCGGACCTTTTAAAGGCTTAACACTTAAGTTTTGAGCTGATTTCAGGTTTACAAGTGGGGACCTAAACAGTCTTCCAACCTTATATCTGGGGACATTTGTGTATAAATTATTAGGTTTTAAATTAGTGTCAAAGCCTATATGGTTCAATCAAGTATTTCAATTTCATTTTTCACACTCGATAAATTTACAAGTGGGGACCTTCACCGTCATTTCAACAGACAAGTGGGGTCTATTAAACACACCGTTTCTAATTTCATATATATTTTAATTTTATATTTTAAATATTGATTATTATAATGAAATTTAGGTAATCGGACCTTTTAAAGGCTTAACACTTAAGTTTTGATCTGATTTCAGGTTTACAAGTGGGGACCTAAACAGTCTTCCAACCTTATATCTGGGGACATTTGTGTATAATTTATTAGATTTTGTACTAGTGTCGAAGCCTATATGGTTCAATCAAGTATTTCAATTTCATTTTTCACACTCGATAAATTAACAAGTGGGGACCTTCACCGTCATTTCAACAGACAAGTGGGGTCTTTTAAACACACATTTTCTAATTTCATGTATTTTTTAATTTTATAGTTTAAATATTGATTATCAGAATGAAATTTAAGTAATCAGCCCTATTTCTAGCTTAACACTTAAGTTTTGAGCTAATTTCAGGTTTACAAGTGGGGATCTAAACCGTCTTCCTACCTTATATCTGGGGACATTTGTGTATAAGTTATTAGATTTTGAATTAGTGTCAAAGCCTATATGGTTCCATCAAGTATTTCAATTTCATTTTTCACACTCGATAAATTTACAAGTGGGGACCTTCACCGTCATTTCAACAGACAAGTGGGGTCTTTTAAACACACATTTTCTAATTTCATGTTTATTTTAATTTTATAGTTTAAATATTGATTATCAGAATGAAATTTAAGTAATCAGTCCTATTTCTAGCTTAACACTTAAGTTTTGAGCTAATTTCAGGTTTACAAGTGGGGACCTAAACAGTCTTCCAACCTTATATCTGGGGACATTTGTGTATAAATTATTAGGTTTTAAATTAGTGTCAAAGCCTATATATTTCCATCAGGTATTTCAATTTCATTTTTCACACTCGATAAATTTACAAGTGGGGACCTTCACAGTCATTTCAACAGACAAGAGGGGTCTTTTAAACACATATTTTCTAATTTCATGTATATTTTAATTTTATAGTTTAAATATTGATTATTATAATGAAATTTGGGTAATCGGACCTTTTAAAGGCTTAACACTTAAGTTTTGAGCTAATTTCAGGTTTACAAGTGGGGACCTAAACAGTCTTCCAACCTTATATCTGGGGACATTTGTGTATAATTTATTAGATTTTGTACTAGTGTCGAAGCCTATATGGTTCAATCAAGTATTTCAATTTCATTTTTCACACTCGATAAATTTACAAGTGGGGACCTTCACCGTCATTTCAACAGACAAGTGGGGTCTTTTAAACACACATTTTCTAATTTCAGGTATATTTTAATTTTATAGTTTTAATATTGATTATTATAATGAAATTTAGGTAATCGGACCTTTTAAAGGCTTAACACTTAAGTTTTGAGCTGATTTCAGGTTTACAAGTGGGGACCTAAACAGTCTTCCAACCTTATATCTGGGGACATTTGTGTATAAGTTATTAGATTTTGAATTAGTGTCAAAGCCTATATGGTTCCATCAAGTATTTCAATTTCATTTTTCACACTCGATAAATTTACAAGTGGGGACCTTCACCGTCATTTCAACAGACAAGTGGGGTCTTTTAAACACACATTTTCTAATTTCATGTATATTTTAATTTTATAGTTTAAATATTGATAATTATAATGAATTTTAGGTAATCGGACCTTTTAAAGGCTTAACACTTCAGTTTTGAGCTGATTTCTGGTTTACAAGTGGGGACCTAAACCGTCTTCCAACCTTATATCTGGGGACATTTGTGTATGAACTATTAGATTTTGAATTAGTGTCAAAGCCTATATGGTTCCATCAAGTATTTCAATTTCATTTTTCACACTCGATAAATTTACAAGTGGGGACCTAAACCGTCTTCCTACCTTATATCTGGGGACATTTGTGTATAAATTAAGAGATTTTGAATTAGTTTCAAAGCCTATATGATTCCATCAAGTATTTCATTTTTCACACTCGATAAATTTACAAGTGGGGACCTTCACAGTCATTTCAACAGACAAGTGGGGTCTTTTAAACACACATTTTCTAATTTCATGTATATTTTAATTTTATAGTTTAAATATTGATTATCAGAATGAAATTTAAGTAATCAGTCCTATTTCTAGCTTAACACTTAAGTTTTGAGCTAATTTCAGGTTTACAAGTGGGGACCTAAACAGTCTTCCAACCTTATATCTGGGGACATTTGTGTATAAATTATTAGATTTTGTACTAGTGTCGAAGCCTATATGGTTCCATCAGGTATTTCAATTTCATTTTTCACACTCGATAAATTTACAAGTGGGGACCTTCACCGTCATTTCAACAGACAAGTGGGGTCTTTTAAACACACATTTTCTAATTTCATGTATATTTTAATTTTATAGTTTAAATATTGATTATCAGAATGAAATTTAAGTAATCAGTCCTATTTCTAGCTTAACACTTAAGTTTTGAGATAATTTCAGGTTTACAAGTGGGGACCTAAACAGTCTTCCAACCTTATATCTGGGGACATTTGTGTATAAATTATTAGATTTTGTACTAGTGTCGAAGCCTATATGGTTCCATCAGGTATTTCAATTTCATTTTTCACACTCGATAAATTTACAAGTGGGGACCTTCACCGTCATTTCAACAGACAAGTGGGGTCTTTTAAACACACATTTTCTAATTTCAGGTATATTTTAATTTTATAGTTTTAATATTGATTATTATAATGAAATTTAGGTAATCGGACCTTTTAAAGGCTTAACACTTAAGTTTTGAGCTGATTTCAGGTTTACAAGTGGGGACCTAAACAGTCTTCCAACCTTATATCTGGGGACATTTGTGTATAAATTATTAGGTTTTAAATTAGTGTCAAAGCCTATATGGTTCAATCTAGTATTTCAATTTCATTTTTCACACTCGATAAATTTACAAGTGGGGACCTTCACCGTCTTTTCAACAGACAAGTGGGGTCTTTTAAACACACATTTTCTAATTTCAGGTATATTTTAATTTTATAGTTTTAATATTGATTATTATAATGAAATTTAGGTAATCGGACCTTTTAAAGGCTTAACACTTAAGTTTTGAGCTGATTTCAGGTTTACAAGTGGGGACCTAAACAGTCTTCCAACCTTATATCTGGGGACATTTGTGTATAAATTATTAGGTTTTAAATTAGTGTCAAACCCTATATATTTCCATCAGGTATTTCAATTTCATTTTTCACACTCGATAAATTTACAAGTGGGGACCTTCACCGTCATTTCAACAGACAAGTGGGGTCTTTTAAACACACATTTTCTAATTTCATGTATATTTTAATTTTATAGTTTAAATATTGATTATCAGAATGAAATTTAAGTAATCAGTCCTATTTCTAGCTTAACACTTAAGTTTTGAGATAATTTCAGGTTTACAAGTGGGGACCTAAACAGTCTTCCAACCTTATATCTGGGGACATTTGTGTATAAATTATTAGGTTTTAAATTAGTGTCAAAGCCTATATGGTTCAATCTAGTATTTCAATTTCATTTTTCACACTCGATAAATTTACAAGTGGGGACCTTCACCGTCTTTTCAACAGACAAGTGGGGTCTTTTAAACACACATTTTCTAATTTCAGGTTTATTTTAATTTTATAGTTCTAATATTGATTATTATAATGAAATTTAGGTAATCGGACCTTTTAAAGGCTTAACACTTAAGTTTTGAGCTGATTTCAGGTTTACAAGTGGGGACCTAAACAGTCTTCCAACCTTATATCTGGGGACATTTGTGTATAAATTATTAGGTTTTAAATTAGTGTCAAACCCTATATATTTCCATCAGGTATTTCAATTTCATTTTTCACACTCGATAAATTTACAAGTGGGGACCTTCACCGTCATTTCAACAGACAAGTGGGGTCTTTTAAACACACATTTTCTAATTTCATGTATATTTTAATTTTATAGTTTAAATATTGATTATCAGAATGAAATTTAAGTAATCAGTCCTATTTCTAGCTTAACACTTAAGTTTTGAGATAATTTCAGGTTTACAAGTGGGGACCTAAACAGTCTTCCAACCTTATATCTGGGGACATTTGTGTATAAATTATTAGGTTTTAAATTAGTGTCAAACCCTATATATTTCCATCAGGTATTTCAATTTCATTTTTCACACTCGATTAATTTACAAGTGGGGACCTTCACCGTCATTTCAACAGACAAGTGGGGTCTTTTAAACACACATTTTCTAATTTCATGTATATTTTAATTTTATAGTTTAAATATTGATTATTATAATGAAATTTAGGAAATCGGACCATTTAATGGCTTAACACTTAAGTTTTGAGCTGATTTCTGGTTTACAAGTGGGGACCTAAACAGTCTCCCAACCTTATATCTGGGGACATTTGTGTATAAATTATTAGATTTTGAATAGTGTCAAAGCCTATATGGTTCCATCAAGTATTTCAATTTCATTTTTCACACTCGATAAATTTACAAGTGGGGACCTTCACCGTCATTTCAACAGACAAGTGGGGTCTTTTAAACACACATTTTCTCTTTTCATGTATACTTTATATTTATAGTTTAAATATTGATTATTATAATGAAATTTGGGTAATCGGACCTTTTAAAAGCTTAACACTTAAGTTTTGAGCTGATTTCTGGTTTACAAGTGGGGACCTAAACAGTCTTCCAACCTTATATCTGGGGACATTTGTGTATAAATTATTAGATTTTGTATTATTGTCGAAGCCTATATGGTTCCATCAGGTATTTCAATTTCTTTTTTCACACTCGATAAATTTACAAGTGGGGACCTTCACCGTCATTTCAACAGACAAGTGGGGTCTTTTAAACACAATTTTCTAATTTCAGGTATATTTTAATTTTATACTTTTAATATTGATTATTATAATGAAATTTAGGTAATAAGACCTTTTAAAGGCTTAACACTTAAGTTTTGAGCTGATTTCAGGTTTACAAGTGGGGACCTAAACAGTCTTCCAACCTTATATCTGGGGACATTTGTGTATAAATTATTATGTTTTAAATTAGTGTCAAAGCCTATATGGTTCAATCAAGTATTTCAATTTCATTTTTCACACTCGATAAATTTACAAGTGGGGACCTTCACCGTCATTTCAACAGACAAGTGGGGTCTTTTAAACACACATTTTCTAATTTCATGTATATTTTAATTTTATAGTTTAAATATTGATTATCAGAATGAAATTTAAGTAATCAGTCCTATTTCTAGCTTAACACTTAAGTTTTGAGCTAATTTCAGGTTTACAAGTGGGGATCTAAACCGTCTTCCTACCTTATATCTGGGGACATTTGTGTATAAGTTATTAGATTTTGAATTAGTGTCAAAGCCTATATGGTTCCATCAAGTATTTCAATTTCATTTTTCACACTCGATAAATTTACAAGTGGGGACCTTCACCGTCATTTCAACAGACAAGTGGGGTCTTTTAAACACACATTTTCTAATTTCATGTTTATTTTAATTTTATAGTTTAAATATTGATTATCAGAATGAAATTTAAGTAATCAGTCCTATTTCTAGCTTAACACTTAAGTTTTGAGCTAATTTCAGGTTTACAAGTGGGGACCTAAACAGTCTTCCAACCTTATATCTGGGGACATTTGTGTATGAACTATTAGATTTTGAATTAGTGTCAAAGCCTATATGGTTCCATCAAGTATTTCAATTTCATTTTTCACACTCGATAAATTTACAAGTGGGGACCTAAACCGTCTTCCTACCTTATATCTGGGGACATTTGTGTATAAATTAAGAGATTTTTAATTAGTTTCAAAGCCTATATGATTCCATCAAGTATTTCATTTTTCACACTCGATAAATTTACAAGTGGGGACCTTCACAGTCATTTCAACCTTATATCTGGGGACATTTGTGTATGAACTATTAGATTTTGAATTAGTGTCAAAGCCTATATGGTTCCATCAAGTATTTCAATTTCATTTTTCACACTCGATAAATTTACAAGTGGGGACCTAAACCGTCTTCCTACCTTATATCTGGGGACATTTGTGTATAAATTAAGAGATTTTTAATTAGTTTCAAAGCCTATATGATTCCATCAAGTATTTCATTTTTCACACTCGATAAATTTACAAGTGGGGACCTTCACAGTCATTTCAACAGACAAGTGGGGTCTTTTAAACACACATTTTCTAATTTCATGTATATTTTAATTTTATAGTTTAAATATTGATTATCAGAATGAAATTTAAGTAATCAGTCCTATTTCTAGCTTAACACTTAAGTTTTGAGATAATTTCAGGTTTACAAGTGGGGACCTAAACAGTCTTCCAACCTTATATCTGGGGACATTTGTGTATAAATTATTAGGTTTTAAATTAGTGTCAAAGCCTATATGGTTCAATGAAGTATTTCAATTTCTATTTCACACTCGATAAATTTACAAGTGGGGACCTTCACCGTCATTTCAACAGACAAGTGGGGTCTTTTAAACACACATTTTCTAATTTCATGTATATTTTAATTTTATAGTTTAAATATTGATTATCAGAATGAAATTTAAGTAATCAGTCCTATTTCTAGCTTAACACTTAAGTTTTGAGATAATTTCAGGTTTACAAGTGGGGACCTAAACAGTCTTCCAACCTTATATCTGGGGACATTTGTGTATAAATTATTAGATTTTGTACTAGTGTCGAAGCCTATATGGTTCCATCAGGTATTTCAATTTCATTTTTCACACTCGATAAATTTACAAGTGGGGACCTTCACCGTCATTTCAACAGACAAGTGGGGTCTTTTAAACACACATTTTCTAATTTCAGGTATATTTTAATTTTATAGTTTTAATATTGATTATTATAATGAAATTTAGGTAATCGGACCTTTTAAAGGCTTAACACTTAAGTTTTGAGCTGATTTCAGGTTTACAAGTGGGGACCTAAACAGTCTTCCAAACTTATATCTGGGGACATTTGTGTATAAATTATTAGGTTTTAAATTAGTGTCAAAGCCTATATGGTTCAATCTAGTATTTCAATTTCATTTTTCACACTCGATAAATTTACAAGTGGGGACCTTCACCGTCATTTCAACAGATAAGTGGGGTCTTTTAAACACACATTTTCTAATTTCAGGTATATTTTAATTTTATAGTTTTAATATTGATTATTATAATGAAATTTAGGTAATCGGACCTTTTAAAGGCTTAACACTTAAGTTTTGAGCTGATTTCAGGTTTACAAGTGGGGACCTAAACAGTCTTCCAACCTTATATCTGGGGACATTTGTGTATAAATTATTAGGTTTTAAATTAGTGTCAAACCCTATATATTTCCATCAGGTATTTCAATTTCATTTTTCACACTCGATAAATTTACAAGTGGGGACCTTCACCGTCATTTCAACAGACAAGTGGGGTCTTTTAAACACACATTTTCTAATTTCATGTATATTTTAATTTTATAGTTTAAATATTGATTATCAGAATGAAATTTAAGTAATCAGTCCTATTTCTAGCTTAACACTTAAGTTTTGAGATAATTTCAGGTTTACAAGTGGGGACCTAAACAGTCTTCCAACCTTATATCTGGGGACATTTGTGTATAAATTATTAGGTTTTAAATTAGTGTCAAAGCCTATATGGTTCAATCAAGTATTTCAATTTCATTTTTCACACTCGATAAATTATAAGTGGGGACCTTCACCGTCATTTCAACAGACAAGTGGGGTCTTTTAAACACACATTTTCTAATTTCAGGTATATTTTAATTTTATAGATTTAATATTGATTATTATAATGAAATTTAGGTAATCGGACCTTTTAAAGGCTTAACACTTAAGTTTTGATCTGATTTCAGGTTTACAAGTGGGGACCTAAACAGTCTTCCAACCTTATATCTGGGGACATTTGTGTATAAATTATTAGGTTTTAAATTAGTGTCAAAGCCTATATATTTCCATCAGGTATTTCAATTTCATTTTTCACACTCGATAAATTTACAAGTGGGGACCTTCACCGTCATTTCAACAGACAAGTGGGGTCTTTTAAACACACATTTTCTAATTTCATGTATATTTTAATTTTATAGTTTAAATATTGATTATCAGAATGAAATTTAAGTAATCAGTCCTATTTCTAGCTTAACACTTAAGTTTTGAGCTAATTTCAGGTTTACAAGTGGGGACCTAAACAGTCTTCCAACCTTATATCTGGGGACATTTGTGTATAAATTATTAGGTTTTAAATTAGTGTCAAAGCCTATATGGTTCAATCAAGTATTTCAATTTCATTTTTCACACTCGATAAATTTACAAGTGGGGACCTTCACCGTCATTTCATCAGACAAGTGGGGTCTTTTAAACACACATTTTCTAATTTCATGTATATTTTATTTTTATAGTTTAAATATTGATTATCAGAATGAAATTTAAGTAATCAGTCCTATTTCTAGCTTAACACTTAAGTTTTGAGCTAATTTCAGGTTTACAAGTGGGGACCTAAACAGTCTTCCAACCTTATATCTGGGGACATTTGTGTATAAATTATTAGATTTTGTACTAGTGTCGAAGCCTATATGGTTCCATCAGGTATTTCAATTTCATTTTTCACACTCGATAAATTTACAAGTGGGGACCTTCACCGTCATTTCAACAGACAAGTGGGGTCTTTTAAACACACATTTTCTAATTTCAGGTATATTTTAATTTTATAGTTTTAATATTGATTATTATAATGAAATTTAGGTAATCGGACCTTTTAAAGGCTTAACACTTAAGTTTTGAGCTGATTTCAGGTTTACAAGTGGGGACCTAAACACTCTTCCAACCTTATATCTGGGGACATTTGTGTATAAATTATTAGGTTTTAAATTAGTGTCAAAGCCTATATGGTTCAATCAAGTATTTCAATTTCATTTTTCACACTCAATAAATTTACAAGTGGGGACCTTCACCGTCATTTCAACAGACAAGTGGGGTCTATTAAACACACCGTTTCTAATTTCATATATATTTTAATTTTATATTTTAAATATTGATTATTATAATGAAATTTAGGTAATCGGACCTTTTAAAGGCTTAACACTTAAGTTTTGATCTGATTTCAGGTTTACAAGTGGGGACCTAAACAGTCTTCCAACCTTATATCTGGGGACATTTGTGTATAATTTATTAGATTTTGTACTAGTGTCGAAGCCTATATGGTTCAATCAAGTATTTCAATTTCATTTTTCACACTCGATAAATTTACAAGTGGGGACCTTCACCGTCATTTCAACAGACAAGTGGGGTCTTTTAAACACACATTTTCTAATTTCATGTTTATTTTAATTTTATAGTTTAAATATTGATTATCAGAATGAAATTTAAGTAATCAGTCCTATTTCTAGCTTAACACTTAAGTTTTGAGCTAATTTCAGGATTACAAGTGGGGACCTAAACAGTCTTCCAACCTTATATCTGGGGACATTTGTGTATAAATTATTAGATTTTGTACTAGTGTCGAAGCCTATATGGTTCCATCAGGTATTTCAATTTCATTTTTCACACTCGATAAATTTACAAGTGGGGACCTTCACCGTCATTTCAACAGACAAGTGGGGTCTTTTAAACACACATTTTCTAATTTCATGTATATTTTAATTTTATAGTTTAAATATTGATTATTATAATGAAATTTAGGTAATCGGACCTTTGAAAGGCTTAACACTTAAGTTTTGAGCTGATTTCAGGTTTACAAGTGGGGACCTAAACCGTCTTCCAACCTTATATCTGGGGACATTTGTGTATAAATTATTAGGTTTTAAATTAGTGTCAAAGCCTATATATTTCCATCAGGTATTTCAATTTCATTTTTCACACTCGATAAATTTACAAGTGGGGACCTTCACAGTCATTTCAACAGACAAGTGGGGTCTTTTAAACACACATTTTCTAATTTCATGTATATTTTAATTTTATAGTTTAAATATTGATAATTATAATGAATTTTAGGTAATCGGACCTTTTAAAGGCTTAACACTTAAGTTTTGAGCTGATTTCTGGTTTACAAGTGGGGACCTAAACCGTCTTCCAACCTTATATCTGGGGACATTTGTGTATGAACTATTAGATTTTGAATTAGTGTCAAAGCCTATATGGTTCCATCAAGTATTTCAATTTCATTTTTCACACTCGATAAATTTACAAGTGGGGACCTAAACCGTCTTCCTACCTTATATCTGGGGACATTTGTGTATAAATTAAGAGATTTTGAATTAGTTTCAAAGCCTATATGATTCCATCAAGTATTTCATTTTTCACACTCGATAAATTTACAAGTGGGGACCTTCACAGTCATTTCAACAGACAAGTGGGGTCTTTTAAACACACATTTTCTAATTTCATGTATATTTTAATTTTATAGTTTAAATATTGATTATCAGAATGAAATTTAAGTAATCAGTCCTATTTCTAGCTTAACACTTAAGTTTTGAGATAATTTCAGGTTTACAAGTTGGGACCTAAACAGTCTTCCAACCTTATATCTGGGGACATTTGTGTATAAATTATTAGATTTTGTACTAGTGTCGAAGCCTATATGGTTCCATCAGGTATTTCAATTTCATTTTTCACACTCGATAAATTTACAAGTGGGGACCTTCACCGTCATTTCAACAGACAAGTGGGGTCTTTTAAACACACATTTTCTAATTTCAGGTATATTTTAATTTTATAGTTTTAATATTGATTATTATAATGAAATTTAGGTAATCGGACCTTTTAAAGGCTTAACACTTAAGTTTTGAGCTGATTTCAGGTTTACAAGTGGGGACCTAAACAGTCTTCCAACCTTATATCTGGGGACATTTGTGTATAAGTTATTAGATTTTGAATTAGTGTCAAAGCCTATATGGTTCCATCAAGTATTTCAATTTCATTTTTCACACTCGATAAATTTACAAGTGGGGACCTTCACCGTCATTTCAACAGACAAGTGGGGTCTTTTAAACACACATTTTCTAATTTCATGTATATTTTAATTTTATAGTTTAAATATTGATAATTATAATGAATTTTAGGTAATCGGACCTTTTAAAGGCTTAACACTTCAGTTTTGAGCTGATTTCTGGTTTACAAGTGGGGACCTAAACCGTCTTCCAACCTTATATCTGGGGACATTTGTGTATGAACTATTAGATTTTGAATTAGTGTCAAAGCCTATATGGTTCCATCAAGTATTTCAATTTCATTTTTCACACTCGATAAATTTACAAGTGGGGACCTAAACCGTCTTCCTACCTTATATCTGGGGACATTTGTGTATAAATTAAGAGATTTTGAATTAGTTTCAAAGCCTATATGATTCCATCAAGTATTTCATTTTTCACACTCGATAAATTTACAAGTGGGGACCTTCACAGTCATTTCAACAGACAAGTGGGGTCTTTTAAACACACATTTTCTAATTTCATGTATATTTTAATTTTATAGTTTAAATATTGATTATCAGAATGAAATTTAAGTAATCAGTCCTATTTCTAGCTTAACACTTAAGTTTTGAGATAATTTCAGGTTTACAAGTGGGGACCTAAACAGTCTTCCAACCTTATATCTGGGGACATTTGTGTATAAATTATTAGATTTTGTACTAGTGTCGAAGCCTATATGGTTCCATCAGGTATTTCAATTTCATTTTTCACACTCGATAAATTTACAAGTGGGGACCTTCACCGTCATTTCAACAGACAAGTGGGGTCTTTTAAACACACATTTTCTAATTTCAGGTATATTTTAATTTTATAGTTTTAATATTGATTATTATAATGAAATTTAGGTAATCGGACCTTTTAAAGGCTTAACACTTAAGTTTTGAGCTGATTTCAGGTTTACAAGTGGGGACCTAAACAGTCTTCCAACCTTATATCTGGGGACATTTGTGTATAAATTATTAGGTTTTAAATTAGTGTCAAACCCTATATATTTCCATCAGGTATTTCAATTTCATTTTTCACACTCGATAAATTTACAAGTGGGGACCTTCACCGTCATTTCAACAGACAAGTGGGGTCTTTTAAACACACATTTTCTAATTTCATGTATATTTTAATTTTATAGTTTAAATATTGATTATCAGAATGAAATTTAAGTAATCAGTCCTATTTCTAGCTTAACACTTAAGTTTTGAGATAATTTCAGGTTTACAAGTGGGGACCTAAACAGTCTTCCAACCTTATATCTGGGGACATTTGTGTATAAATTATTAGGTTTTAAATTAGTGTCAAAGCCTATATGGTTCAATCTAGTATTTCAATTTCATTTTTCACACTCGATAAATTTACAAGTGGGGACCTTCACCGTCTTTTCAACAGACAAGTGGGGTCTTTTAAACACACATTTTCTAATTTCAGGTATATTTTAATTTTATAGTTTTAATATTGATTATTATAATGAAATTTAGGTAATCGGACCTTTTAAAGGCTTAACACTTAAGTTTTGAGCTGATTTCAGGTTTACAAGTGGGGACCTAAACAGTCTTCCAACCTTATATCTGGGGACATTTGTGTATAAATTATTAGGTTTTAAATTAGTGTCAAACCCTATATATTTCCATCAGGTATTTCAATTTCATTTTTCACACTCGATAAATTTACAAGTGGGGACCTTCACCGTCATTTCAACAGACAAGTGGGGTCTTTTAAACACACATTTTCTAATTTCATGTATATTTTAATTTTATAGTTTAAATATTGATTATCAGAATGAAATTTAAGTAATCAGTCCTATTTCTAGCTTAACACTTAAGTTTTGAGCTAATTTCAGGTTTACAAGTGGGGACCTAAACAGTCTTCCAACCTTATATCTGGGGACATTTGTGTATAAATTATTAGGTTTTAAATTAGTGTCAAAGCCTATATATTTCCATCAGGTATTTCAATTTCATTTTTCACACTCGATAAATTTACAAGTGGGGACCTTCACAGTCATTTCAACAGACAAGAGGGGTCTTTTAAACACATATTTTCTAATTTCATGTATATTTTAATTTTATAGTTTAAATATTGATAATTATAATGAAATTTGGGTAATCGGACCTTTTAAAGGCTTAACACTTAAGTTTTGAGCTAATTTCAGGTTTACAAGTGGGGACCTAAACAGTCTTCCAACCTTATATCTGGGGACATTTGTGTATAATTTATTAGATTTTGTACTAGTGTCGAAGCCTATATGGTTCAATCAAGTATTTCAATTTCATTTTTCACACTCGATAAATTTACAAGTGGGGACCTTCACCGTCATTTCAACAGACAAGTGGGGTCTTTTAAACACACATTTTCTAATTTCATGTATATTTTAATTTTATAGTTTAAATATTGATAATTATAATGAATTTTAGGTAATCGGACCTTTTAAAGGCTTAACACTTAAGTTTTGAGCTGATTTCTGGTTTACAAGTGGGGACCTAAACCGTCTTCCAACCTTATATCTGGGGACATTTGTGTATGAACTATTAGATTTTGAATTAGTGTCAAAGCCTATATGGTTCCATCAAGTATTTCAATTTCATTTTTCACACTCGATAAATTTACAAGTGGGGACCTAAACCGTCTTCCTACCTTATATCTGGGGACATTTGTGTATAAATTAAGAGATTTTGAATTAGTTTCAAAGCCTATATGATTCCATCAAGTATTTCATTTTTCACACTCGATAAATTTACAAGTGGGGACCTTCACAGTCATTTCAACAGACAAGTGGGGTCTTTTAAACACACATTTTCTAATTTCATGTATATTTTAATTTTATAGTTTAAATATTGATTATCAGAATGAAATTTAAGTAATCAGTCCTATTTCTAGCTTAACACTTAAGTTTTGAGATAATTTCAGGTTTACAAGTTGGGACCTAAACAGTCTTCCAACCTTATATCTGGGGACATTTGTGTATAAATTATTAGATTTTGTACTAGTGTCGAAGCCTATATGGTTCCATCAGGTATTTCAATTTCATTTTTCACACTCGATAAATTTACAAGTGGGGACCTTCACCGTCATTTCAACAGACAAGTGGGGTCTTTTAAACACACATTTTCTAATTTCAGGTATATTTTAATTTTATAGTTTTAATATTGATTATTATAATGAAATTTAGGTAATCGGACCTTTTAAAGGCTTAACACTTAAGTTTTGAGCTGATTTCAGGTTTACAAGTGGGGACCTAAACAGTCTTCCAACCTTATATCTGGGGACATTTGTGTATAAGTTATTAGATTTTGAATTAGTGTCAAAGCCTATATGGTTCCATCAAGTATTTCAATTTCATTTTTCACACTCGATAAATTTACAAGTGGGGACCTTCACCGTCATTTCAACAGACAAGTGGGGTCTTTTAAACACACATTTTCTAATTTCATGTATATTTTAATTTTATAGTTTAAATATTGATAATTATAATGAATTTTAGGTAATCGGACCTTTTAAAGGCTTAACACTTCAGTTTTGAGCTGATTTCTGGTTTACAAGTGGGGACCTAAACCGTCTTCCAACCTTATATCTGGGGACATTTGTGTATGAACTATTAGATTTTGAATTAGTGTCAAAGCCTATATGGTTCCATCAAGTATTTCAATTTCATTTTTCACACTCGATAAATTTACAAGTGGGGACCTAAACCGTCTTCCTACCTTATATCTGGGGACATTTGTGTATAAATTAAGAGATTTTGAATTAGTTTCAAAGCCTATATGATTCCATCAAGTATTTCATTTTTCACACTCGATAAATTTACAAGTGGGGACCTTCACAGTCATTTCAACAGACAAGTGGGGTCTTTTAAACACACATTTTCTAATTTCATGTATATTTTAATTTTATAGTTTAAATATTGATTATCAGAATGAAATTTAAGTAATCAGTCCTATTTCTAGCTTAACACTTAAGTTTTGAGATAATTTCAGGTTTACAAGTGGGGACCTAAACAGTCTTCCAACCTTATATCTGGGGACATTTGTGTATAAATTATTAGATTTTGTACTAGTGTCGAAGCCTATATGGTTCCATCAGGTATTTCAATTTCATTTTTCACACTCGATAAATTTACAAGTGGGGACCTTCACCGTCATTTCAACAGACAAGTGGGGTCTTTTAAACACACATTTTCTAATTTCAGGTATATTTTAATTTTATAGTTTTAATATTGATTATTATAATGAAATTTAGGTAATCGGACCTTTTAAAGGCTTAACACTTAAGTTTTGAGCTGATTTCAGGTTTACAAGTGGGGACCTAAACAGTCTTCCAACCTTATATCTGGGGACATTTGTGTATAAATTATTAGGTTTTAAATTAGTGTCAAACCCTATATATTTCCATCAGGTATTTCAATTTCATTTTTCACACTCGATAAATTTACAAGTGGGGACCTTCACCGTCATTTCAACAGACAAGTGGGGTCTTTTAAACACACATTTTCTAATTTCATGTATATTTTAATTTTATAGTTTAAATATTGATTATCAGAATGAAATTTAAGTAATCAGTCCTATTTCTAGCTTAACACTTAAGTTTTGAGATAATTTCAGGTTTACAAGTGGGGACCTAAACAGTCTTCCAACCTTATATCTGGGGACATTTGTGTATAAATTATTAGGTTTTAAATTAGTGTCAAAGCCTATATGGTTCAATCTAGTATTTCAATTTCATTTTTCACACTCGATAAATTTACAAGTGGGGACCTTCACCGTCTTTTCAACAGACAAGTGGGGTCTTTTAAACACACATTTTCTAATTTCAGGTATATTTTAATTTTATAGTTTTAATATTGATTATTATAATGAAATTTAGGTAATCGGACCTTTTAAAGGCTTAACACTTAAGTTTTGAGCTGATTTCAGGTTTACAAGTGGGGACCTAAACAGTCTTCCAACCTTATATCTGGGGACATTTGTGTATAAATTATTAGGTTTTAAATTAGTGTCAAACCCTATATATTTCCATCAGGTATTTCAATTTCATTTTTCACACTCGATAAATTTACAAGTGGGGACCTTCACCGTCATTTCAACAGACAAGTGGGGTCTTTTAAACACACATTTTCTAATTTCATGTATATTTTAATTTTATAGTTTAAATATTGATTATCAGAATGAAATTTAAGTAATCAGTCCTATTTCTAGCTTAACACTTAAGTTTTGAGATAATTTCAGGTTTACAAGTGGGGACCTAAACAGTCTTCCAACCTTATATCTGGGGACATTTGTGTATAAATTATTAGGTTTTAAATTAGTGTCAAAGCCTATATATTTCCATCAGGTATTTCAATTTCATTTTTCACACTCGATAAATTTACAAGTGGGGACCTTCACAGTCATTTCAACAGACAAGAGGGGTCTTTTAAACACATATTTTCTAATTTCATGTATATTTTAATTTTATAGTTTAAATATTGATTATTATAATGAAATTTGGGTAATCGGACCTTTTAAAGGCTTAACACTTAAGTTTTGAGCTAATTTCAGGTTTACAAGTGGGGACCTAAACAGTCTTCCAACCTTATATCTGGGGACATTTGTGTATAAATTATTAGGTTTTAAATTAGTGTCAAAGCCTATATGGTTCAATCAAGTATTTCAATTTCATTTTTCACACTCGATAAATTTACAAGTGGGGACCTTCACCGTCATTTCAACAGACAAGTGGGGTCTTTTAAACACACATTTTCTAATTTCATGTATATTTTATTTTTATAGTTTAAATATTGATTATCAGAATGAAATTTAAGTAATCAGTCCTATTTCTAGCTTAACACTTAAGTTTTGAGATAATTTCAGGTTTACAAGTGGGGACCTAAACAGTCTTCCAACCTTATATCTGGGGACATTTGTGTATAAATTATTAGATTTTGTACTAGTGTCGAAGCCTATATGGTTCCATCAGGTATTTCAATTTCATTTTTCACACTCGATAAATTTACAAGTGGGGACCTTCACCGTCATTTCAACAGACAAGTGGGGTCTTTTAAACACACATTTTCTAATTTCAGGTATATTTTAATTTTATAGTTTTAATATTGATTATTATAATGAAATTTAGGTAATCGGACCTTTTAAAGGCTTAACACTTAAGTTTTGAGCTGATTTCAGGTTTACAAGTGGGGACCTAAACAGTCTTCCAACCTTATATCTGGGGACATTTGTGTATAAATTATTAGGTTTTAAATTAGTGTCAAAGCCTATATGGTTCAATCTAGTATTTCAATTTCATTTTTCACACTCGATAAATTTACAAGTGGGGACCTTCACCGTCTTTTCAACAGACAAGTGGGGTCTTTTAAACACACATTTTCTAATTTCAGGTATATTTTAATTTTATAGTTTTAATATTGATTATTATAATGAAATTTAGGTAATCGGACCTTTTAAAGGCTTAACACTTAAGTTTTGAGCTGATTTCAGGTTTACAAGTGGGGACCTAAACAGTCTTCCAACCTTATATCTGGGGACATTTGTGTATAAATTATTAGGTTTTAAATTAGTGTCAAACCCTATATATTTCCATCAGGTATTTCAATTTCATTTTTCACACTCGATAAATTTACAAGTGGGGACCTTCACCGTCATTTCAACAGACAAGTGGGGTCTTTTAAACACACATTTTCTAATTTCATGTATATTTTAATTTTATAGTTTAAATATTGATTATCAGAATGAAATTTAAGTAATCAGTCCTATTTCTAGCTTAACACTTAAGTTTTGAGATAATTTCAGGTTTACAAGTGGGGACCTAAACAGTCTTCCAACCTTATATCTGGGGACATTTGTGTATAAATTATTAGGTTTTAAATTAGTGTCAAAGCCTATATGGTTCAATCAAGTATTTCAATTTCATTTTTCACACTCGATAAATTTACAAGTGGGGACCTTCACCGTCATTTCAACAGACAAGTGGGGTCTTTTAAACACACATTTTCTAATTTCATGTATATTTTAATTTTATAGTTTAAATATTGATTATCAGAATGAAATTTAAGTAATCAGTCCTATTTCTAGCTTAACACTTAAGTTTTGAGCTAATTTCAGGTTTACAAGTGGGGACCTAAACAGTCTTCCAACCTTATATCTGGGGACATTTGTGTATAAATTATTAGATTTTGTACTAGTGTCGAAGCCTATATGGTTCCATCAGGTATTTCAATTTCATTTTTCACACTCGATAAATTTACAAGTGGGGACCTTCACCGTCATTTCAACAGACAAGTGGGGTCTTTTAAACACACATTTTCTAATTTCAGGTATATTTTAATTTTATAGTTTTAATATTGATTATTATAATGAAATTTAGGTAATCGGACCTTTTAAAGGCTTAACACTTAAGTTTTGAGCTGATTTCAGGTTTACAAGTGGGGACCTAAACAGTCTTCCAACCTTATATCTGGGGACATTTGTGTATAAATTATTAGGTTTTAAATTAGTGTCAAAGCCTATATGGTTCAATCTAGTATTTCAATTTCATTTTTCACACTCGATAAATTTACAAGTGGGGACCTTCACCGTCATTTCAACAGACAAGTGGGGTCTTTTAAACACACATTTTCTAATTTCAGGTATATTTTAATTTTATAGTTTTAATATTGATTATTATAATGAAATTTAGGTAATCGGACCTTTTAAAGGCTTAACACTTAAGTTTTGAGCTGATTTCAGGTTTACAAGTGGGGACCTAAACAGTCTTCCAACCTTATATCTGGGGACATTTGTGTATAAATTATTAGGTTTTAAATTAGTGTCAAACCCTATATATTTCCATCAGGTATTTCAATTTCATTTTTCACACTCGATAAATTTACAAGTGGGGACCTTCACCGTCATTTCAACAGACAAGTGGGGTCTTTTAAACACACATTTTCTAATTTCATGTATATTTTAATTTTATAGTTTAAATATTGATTATCAGAATGAAATTTAAGTAATCAGTCCTATTTCTAGCTTAACACTTAAGTTTTGAGATAATTTCAGGTTTACAAGTGGGGACCTAAACAGTCTTCCAACCTTATATCTGGGGACATTTGTGTATAAATTATTAGGTTTTAAATTAGTGTCAAAGCCTATATGGTTCAATCAAGTATTTCAATTTCATTTTTCACACTCGATAAATTTACAAGTGGGGACCTTCACCGTCATTTCAACAGACAAGTGGGGTCTTTTAAACACACATTTTCTAATTTCATGTATATTTTAATTTTATAGTTTAAATATTGATTATCAGAATGAAATTTAAGTAATCAGTCCTATTTCTAGCTTAACACTTAAGTTTTGAGATAATTTCAGGTTTACAAGTGGGGACCTAAACAGTCTTCCAACCTTATATCTGGGGACATTTGTGTATAAATTATTAGGTTTTAAATTAGTGTCAAACCCTATATATTTCCATCAGGTATTTCAATTTCATTTTTCACACTCGATAAATTTACAAGTGGGGACCTTCACCGTCATTTCAACAGACAAGTGGGGTCTTTTAAACACACATTTTCTAATTTCATGTATATTTTAATTTTATAGTTTAAATATTGATTATCAGAATGAAATTTAAGTAATCAGTCCTATTTCTAGCTTAACACTTAAGTTTTGAGCTAATTTCAGGTTTACAAGTGGGGACCTAAACAGTCTTCCAACCTTATATCTGGGGACATTTGTGTATAAATTATTAGATTTTGTACTAGTGTCGAAGCCTATATGGTTCCATCAGGTATTTCAATTTCATTTTTCACACTCGATAAATTTACAAGTGGGGACCTTCACCGTCATTTCAACAGACAAGTGGGGTCTTTTAAACACACATTTTCTAATTTCAGGTATATTTTAATTTTATAGTTTTAATATTGATTATTATAATGAAATTTAGGTAATCGGACCTTTTAAAGGCTTAACACTTAAGTTTTGAGCTGATTTCAGGTTTACAAGTGGGGACCTAAACAGTCTTCCAACCTTATATCTGGGGACATTTGTGTATAAATTATTAGGTTTTAAATTAGTGTCAAAGCCTATATGGTTCAATCAAGAATTTCAATTTCATTTTTCACACTTGATAAATTTACAAGTGGGGACCTTCACCGTCATTTCAACAGACAAGTGGGGTCTTTTAAACACACATTTTCTAATTTCATGTATATTTTAATTTTATAGTTTAAATATTGATTATCAGAATGAAATTTAAGTAATCAGTCCTATTTCTAGCTTAACACTTAAGTTTTGAGCTAATTTCAGGTTTACAAGTGGGGACCTAAACAGTCTTCCAACCTTATATCTGGGGACATTTGTGTATAAATTATTAGATTTTGTACTAGTGTCGAAGCCTATATGGTTCCATCAGGTATTTCAATTTCATTTTTCACACTCGATAAATTTACAAGTGGGGACCTTCACCGTCATTTCAACAGACAAGTGGGGTCTTTTAAACACACATTTTCTAATTTCAGGTATATTTTAATTTTATAGTTTTAATATTGATTATTATAATGAAATTTAGGTAATCGGACCTTTTAAAGGCTTAACACTTAAGTTTTGAGCTGATTTCAGGTTTACAAGTGGGGACCTAAACAGTCTTCCAACCTTATATCTGGGGACATTTGTGTATAAATTATTAGGTTTTAAATTAGTGTCAAAGCCTATATGGTTCAATCAAGAATTTCAATTTCATTTTTCACACTTGATAAATTTACAAGTGGGGACCTTCACCGTCATTTCAACAGACAAGTGGGGTCTTTTAAACACACATTTTCTAATTTCATGTATATTTTAATTTTATAGTTTAAATATTGATTATCAGAATGAAATTTAAGTAATCAGTCCTATTTCTAGCTTAACACTTAAGTTTTGAGCTAATTTCAGGTTTACAAGTGGGGACCTAAACAGTCTTCCAACCTTATATCTGGGGACATTTGTGTATAAATTATTAGATTTTGTACTAGTGTCGAAGCCTATATGGTTCCATCAGGTATTTCAATTTCATTTTTCACACTCGATAAATTTACAAGTGGGGACCTTCACCGTCATTTCAACAGACAAGTGGGGTCTTTTAAACACACATTTTCTAATTTCAGGTATATTTTAATTTTATAGTTTTAATATTGATTATTATAATGAAATTTAGGTAATCGGACCTTTTAAAGGCTTAACACTTAAGTTTTGAGCTGATTTCAGGTTTACAAGTGGGGACCTAAACAGTCTTCCAACCTTATATCTGGGGACATTTGTGTATAAATTATTAGGTTTTAAATTAGTGTCAAAGCCTATATGGTTCAATCAAGTATTTCAATTTCATTTTTCACACTCGATAAATTATAAGTGGGGACCTTCACCGTCATTTCAACAGACAAGTGGGGTCTTTTAAACACACATTTTCTAATTTCAGGTATATTTTAATTTTATAGATTTAATATTGATTATTATAATGAAATTTAGGTAATCGGACCTTTTAAAGGCTTAACACTTAAGTTTTGATCTGATTTCAGGTTTACAAGTGGGGACCTAAACAGTCTTCCAACCTTATATCTGGGGACATTTGTGTATAAATTATTAGGTTTTAAATTAGTGTCAAAGCCTATATATTTCCATCAGGTATTTCAATTTCATTTTTCACACTCGATAAATTTACAAGTGGGGACCTTCACCGTCATTTCAACAGACAAGTGGGGTCTTTTAAACACACATTTTCTAATTTCATGTATATTTTAATTTTATAGTTTAAATATTGATTATCAGAATGAAATTTAAGTAATCAGTCCTATTTCTAGCTTAACACTTAAGTTTTGAGCTAATTTCAGGTTTACAAGTGGGGACCTAAACAGTCTTCCAACCTTATATCTGGGGACATTTGTGTATAAATTATTATGTTTTAAATTAGTGTCAAAGCCTATATGGTTCAATCAAGTATTTCAATTTCATTTTTCACACTCGATAAATTTACAAGTGGGGACCTTCACCGTCAATTCAACAGACAAGTGGGGTCTTTTAAACACACATTTTCTAATTTCATGTATATTTTAATTTTATAGTTTAAATATTGATTATCAGAATGAAATTTAAGTAATCAGTCCTATTTCTAGCTTAACACTTAAGTTTTGAGCTAATTTCAGGTTTACAAGTGGGGACCTAAACAGTCTTCCAACCTTATATCTGGGGACATTTGTGTATAAATTATTAGATTTTGTACTAGTGTCGAAGCCTATATGGTTCCATCAGGTATTTCAATTTCATTTTTCACACTCGATAAATTTACAAGTGGGGACCTTCACCGTCATTTCAACAGACAAGTGGGGTCTATTAAACACACCGTTTCTAATTTCATATATATTTTAATTTTATATTTTAAATATTGATTATTATAATGAAATTTAGGTAATCGGACCTTTTAAAGGCTTAACACTTAAGTTTTGAGCTGATTTCAGGTTTACAAGTGGGGACCTAAACAGTCTTCCAACCTTATATCTGGGGACATTTGTGTATAAATTATTAGGTTTTAAATTAGTGTCAAAGCCTATATATTTCCATCAGGTATTTCAATTTCATTTTTCACACTCGATAAATTTACAAGTGGGGACCTTCACAGTCATTTCAACAGACAAGTTGGGTCTTTTAAACACACATTTTCTAATTTCATGTATATTTTAATTTCATAGTTTAAATATTGATTATCAGAATGAAATTTAAGTAATCAGTCCTATTTCTAGCTTAACACTTAAGTTTTGAGCTAATTTCAGGTTTACAAGTGGGGACCTAAACAGTCTTCCAACCTTATATCTGGGGACATTTGTGTATAAATTATTAGATTTTGTACTAGTGTCGAAGCCTATATGGTTCCATCAGGTATTTCAATTTCATTTTTCACACTCGATAAATTTACAAGTGGGGACCTTCACCGTCATTTCAACAGACAAGTGGGGTCTTTTAAACACACATTTTCTAATTTCAGGTATATTTTAATTTTATAGTTTTAATATTGATTATTATAATGAAATTTAGGTAATCGGACCTTTTAAAGGCTTAACACTTAAGTTTTGAGCTGATTTCAGGTTTACAAGTGGGGACCTAAACAGTCTTCCAACCTTATATCTGGGGACATTTGTGTATAAATTATTAGGTTTTAAATTAGTGTCAAAGCCTATATGGTTCAATCAAGAATTTCAATTTCATTTTTCACACTTGATAAATTTACAAGTGGGGACCTTCACCGTCATTTCAACAGACAAGTGGGGTCTTTTAAACACACATTTTCTAATTTCATGTATATTTTAATTTTATAGTTTAAATATTGATTATCAGAATGAAATTTAAGTAATCAGTCCTATTTCTAGCTTAACACTTAAGTTTTGAGCTAATTTCAGGTTTACAAGTGGGGACCTAAACAGTCTTCCAACCTTATATCTGGGGACATTTGTGTATAAATTATTAGATTTTGTACTAGTGTCGAAGCCTATATGGTTCCATCAGGTATTTCAATTTCATTTTTCACACTCGATAAATTTACAAGTGGGGACCTTCACCGTCATTTCAACAGACAAGTGGGGTCTTTTAAACACACATTTTCTAATTTCAGGTATATTTTAATTTTATAGTTTTAATATTGATTATTATAATGAAATTTAGGTAATCGGACCTTTTAAAGGCTTAACACTTAAGTTTTGAGCTGATTTCAGGTTTACAAGTGGGGACCTAAACAGTCTTCCAACCTTATATCTGGGGACATTTGTGTATAAATTATTAGGTTTTAAATTAGTGTCAAAGCCTATATGGTTCAATCAAGTATTTCAATTTCATTTTTCACACTCGATAAATTATAAGTGGGGACCTTCACCGTCATTTCAACAGACAAGTGGGGTCTTTTAAACACACATTTTCTAATTTCAGGTATATTTTAATTTTATAGATTTAATATTGATTATTATAATGAAATTTAGGTAATCGGACCTTTTAAAGGCTTAACACTTAAGTTTTGATCTGATTTCAGGTTTACAAGTGGGGACCTAAACAGTCTTCCAACCTTATATCTGGGGACATTTGTGTATAAATTATTAGGTTTTAAATTAGTGTCAAAGCCTATATATTTCCATCAGGTATTTCAATTTCATTTTTCACACTCGATAAATTTACAAGTGGGGACCTTCACCGTCATTTCAACAGACAAGTGGGGTCTTTTAAACACACATTTTCTAATTTCATGTATTTTTTAATTTTATAGTTTAAATATTGATTATCAGAATTAAATTTAAGTAATCAGTCCTATTTCTAGCTTAACACTTAAGTTTTGAGCTAATTTCAGGTTTACAAGTGGGGACCTAAACAGTCTTCCAACCTTATATCTGGGGACATTTGTGTATAAATTATTAGGTTTTAAATTAGTGTCAAAGCCTATATGGTTCAATCAAGTATTTCAATTTCATTTTTCACACTCGATAAATTTACAAGTGGGGACCTTCACCGTCAATTCAACAGACAAGTGGGGTCTTTTAAACACACATTTTCTAATTTCATGTATATTTTAATTTTATAGTTTAAATATTGATTATCAGAATGAAATTTAAGTAATCAGTCCTATTTCTAGCTTAACACTTAAGTTTTGAGCTAATTTCAGGTTTACAAGTGGGGACCTAAACAGTCTTCCAACCTTATATCTGGGGACATTTGTGTATAAATTATTAGATTTTGTACTAGTGTCGAAGCCTATATGGTTCCATCAGGTATTTCAATTTCATTTTTCACACTCGATAAATTTACAAGTGGGGACCTTCACCGTCATTTCAACAGACAAGTGGGGTCTATTAAACACACCGTTTCTAATTTCATATATATTTTAATTTTATATTTTAAATATTGATTATTATAATGAAATTTAGGTAATCGGACCTTTTAAAGGCTTAACACTTAAGTTTTGAGCTTATTTCAGGTTTACAAGTGGGGACCTAAACAGTCTTCCAACCTTATATCTGGGGACATTTGTGTATAAATTATTAGGTTTTAAATTAGTGTCAAAGCCTATATATTTCCATCAGGTATTTCAATTTCATTTTTCACACTCGATAAATTTACAAGTGGGGACCTTCACAGTCATTTCAACAGACAAGTTGGGTCTTTTAAACACACATTTTCTAATTTCATGTATATTTTAATTTTATAGTTTAAATATTGATTATCAGAATGAAATTTAAGTAATCAGTCCTATTTCTAGCTTAACACTTAAGTTTTGAGCTAATTTCAGGTTTACAAGTGGGGACCTAAACAGTCTTCCAACCTTATATCTGGGGACATTTGTGTATAAATTATTAGGTTTTAAATTAGTGTCAAAGCCTATATGGTTCAATCAAGTATTTCAATTTCATTTTTCACACTCGATAAATTTACAAGTGGGGACCTTCAGCGTCATTTCAACAGACAAGTGGGGTCTTTTAAACACACATTTTCTAATTTCATGTATATTTTAATTTTATATTTAAATATTGATTATTATAATGAAATTTAGGTAATCGGACCTTTTAAAGGCTTAACACTTAAGTTTTGAGCTAATTTCAGGTTTACAAGTGGGGACCTAAACAGTCTTCCAACCTTATATCTGGGGACATTTGTGTATAAATTATTAGGTTTTAAATTAGTGTCAAAGCCTATATGGTTCAATCAAGTATTTCAATTTCATTTTTCATACTCGATAAATTTACAAGTGGGGACCTTCACCGTCATTTCAACAGACAAGTGGGGTCTATTAAACACACCGTTTCTAATTTCATATATATTTTAATTTTATATTTTAAATATTGATTATTATAATGAAATTTAGGTAATCGGACCTTTTAAAGGCTTAACACTTAAGTTTTGAGCTGATTTCAGGTTTACAAGTGGGGACCTAAACAGTCTTCCAACCTTATATCTGGGGACATTTGTGTATAAATTATTAGGTTTTAAATTAGTGTCAAAGCCTATATATTTCCATCAGGTATTTCAATTTCATTTTTCACACTCGATAAATTTACAAGTGGGGACCTTCACAGTCATTTCAACAGACAAGTTGGGTCTTTTAAACACACATTTTCTAATTTCATGTATATCTTAATTTTATAGTTTAAATATTGATTATCAGAATGAAATTTAAGTAATCAGTCCTATTTCTAGCTTAACACTTAAGTTTTGAGCTAATTTCAGGTTTACAAGTGGGGACCTAAACAGTCTTCCAACCTTATATCTGGGGACATTTGTGTATAAATTATTAGGTTTTAAATTAGTGTCAAAGCCTATATGGTTCAATCAAGTATTTCAATTTCATTTTTCACACTCGATAAATTTACAAGTGGGGACCTTCAGCGTCATTTCAACAGACAAGTGGGGTCTTTTAAACACACATTTTCTAATTTCATGTATATTTTAATTTTATATTTAAATATTGATTATTATAATGAAATTTAGGTAATCGGACCTCTTAAAGGCTTAACACTTAAGTTTTGAGCTAATTTCAGGTTTACAAGTGGGGACCTAAACAGTCTTCCAACCTTATATCTGGGGACATTTGTGTATAAATTATTAGGTTTTAAATTAGTGTCAAAGCCTATATGGTTCAATCAAGTATTTCAATTTCATTTTTCACACTCGATAAATTTACAAGTGGGGACCTTCACCGTCATTTCAACAGACAAGTGGGGTCTTTTAAACACACATTTTCTAATTTCATGTATATTTTAATTTTATATTTTAAATATTGATTATTATAATGAAATTTAGGTAATCGGACCTTTTAAAGGCTTAACACTTAAGTTTTGAGCTGATTTCAGGTTTACAAGTGGGGACTTAAACAGTCTTCCAACCTTATATCTGGGGACATTTTTTGATTATACACTTTCAAGATCCACGCAGTGACTTCATTGACAAGTGGGGACTTTCACCTAGCGACATCTATATCTGAAATTTGAAAGTAATCTGGAATTAAGGTCCCCATTTATGCGGTGAAAATATCGTGTGTTTTCAGGTCCCTACATATAAATGTCTTGGGTTCTTTTTCCACAGCGAGTGTTTAATTATATGCTTTACGGCGCTCAACTAATTATGAAATCCTCTTTTTAATGAACTATAGTTAATTGGGTCCTCAGATGTCAATCACTCCTTACCGGTCCCCAAGTGTCAATCGTGTGCCCGTATGGGTGCAATGGACGGTGTGGGGTCCGAATGGATTTTTTCAAAAATTGCAAATAATTTTCAAATGAGAAGGCACTGAAGGAGTCGAGATTACCGAATGCTTTTACATCATTTGCAATGTGCTTTAGCGCATGAACATTCATCACCATAAAGTGTGTACCGAAAAAATCAGGGCAAGAAGTGACAAACATTTCTAGAAGCGTGTTAGCATAATCGCAATGAGTTTTATGCATAATAGGGTGAGCTAATATATAGGCAGCGCAATGAAATAATCGGAAATGATTCATGACATCCTCTCTTAAAACACCGTTTAAAATCACGGGTCCTGTGTATAGCATGAACTGACGCAGTTCAGTGGCTTTCCAACGGTCCAAGTATTTTGTGCTTCGGGGCTTACGTGCAAACTCTTTGGGAATATACCGACGAGAGCTCTCTAATTTTTCATTAAGGACAGATACCAAGTAACTTCCAAGCCTTATTGTAAAACTTCCTGACAAATATGCATGTAAAATTTTTTTAGTTATTCCCAAGCACATAAGGTGCATATAGTCAAGTGGAAATTGCTTCACCATGTCTATGTCAAGATCGGTAAGAGGTGAAGGACTACCCCCTAAATGGTGACCCTCATCCTTTTGGTCTCTAAAACTTTGATTGGTGCGAAGAGATACATTCTCCTCTTGCCAAAATAAAGTGCGGTGATTTAACCTAATCCCCTCTTTAGTACATTTGTCACAAGAATGGTAGCCAACGTGACCCTTGGTGTTTTTCACAAATGAACGTGCAGGAGTATCAAGAATGAAAGGTCCTTTTAAATTGCAACGATAAATCTGGTTCTGATAAGAAAAGCCATTCGCTTGTAATTCTTTAAGATCTCTTATTAAATATCCCAAATACTCCCGTAAATCCCCAGGTTTTGAAATACCGCAAAATACTCCCACTAGAAAAGGTGTTCCTATCATTCCCTCTGAAAAATTGTACACTGAAGCTAAAATTGGCCAAAAGTTAATCGCGGAACTTTTGTATATAGGAATCCCATCAATGCCTATCGCAAAAGAGAGTTCATGCAAATAATCTGGCCTGTCTGATAAAAAACTGGTTATACCTGATTCAAACCCTATATGACAATATTCACCATTTTTAATTGGGATTGTTAGACTTTCTCTTGGAGTTTTAAGGAGAGTCCTAGCATCTTTGGGCAAATTAAGTCCGTGTTTTCTGAGGATCTCAAGTAAATCATTAGTTGTAGAATTTGGAACTTTATGGTTTACTGCCCAGTCTCTGATATCTGAATTTATATCTAATGGCATTTGATCCTCGTCACTAGTTGAGCTATCAGTGCCCGATGGAAACAAAGATGCCTAAATATCAACCCTTTAAGGTCTATCTGAATACCTATCGCTACTTGCAAGGTTTTCAAACTCGATTGATTGATCCAGTGGTAGAGTTTCTTCGTCAGTAATATGTTCAGTTAAAATAAATTCAACTGGTTTCTGCCCTTGAATATTTAATTCTGACGTTTCATTATTTGAAACACTTAAGTCTTTGTCAGCATAACCGATTTTATCCAATACCCTGTTTATATACGAATCTCTTTTTCTACGTTTATGCCTAGTAGACAGTGGAGGAGAGCTGCAACCCCCTTTCCCAGTGTCCATAATTAATGTAAAATTAAATCCAATTAAATGTAAAATTAACTGTGATTGAAAGAAATCGAGCAACACGTGTAAAAGGCTCAGAAATGCTTACGGCTTTTCACACTTGCACATCACGGCTATAGTCAAGAACAACATATACTATAGTCTACGATGCAATTAGAGTACAGGCTTCTAAAAACAATCCCACCGTAGAGATAGTAGAAGCTTATCACGAACCATGTATGGTGATCGAATCGAATCACCTATAACCTTACTTTTCATAGAACCAAGGCTTAAAATATTTGCCGAACCAACAAATTTACGCACTACATTTCCACTTCAAACTACAGTCATTCCGGACTCAATTTCCTTTCTATAATTATTTCCTAAAAGTCTGACTAAAGAAATAAGCAAAATTAGGTACCAGAGCACAAAAGCTCTTGAAGAAAAAAGAAGGGAAGCGTTCCAAGAATGCGCGTAACGCTGCCAAGTCCTAACGTTAAACTTTTGTTTCAAAAAAGCAAAGCCAACTGCGCTATGACAAATGAAGAAGGGAACTACTTAATTCTCTCTGGAACTACGGGGCGCGTTCAATATTCAGAAATTAACTCACCCACGTGACTCACCGGTACGTGAGCCCGAATCGAAAGGGCGAAGGTGAGACAGAACGTCACAGAAGCATGCCTCTATCCATCGACTGCTAGAAATCTGCCACCATGGAATATTATTATTGGAAAGCACACAATTAAATAACCTCTTAAAATAACAGAATTTTCCAATGAAAAACGGAACAAAATGTTAAACGTTGATATGATAAACATACAATTTTAACAAACTCAACTACGTTGGAAAATCAAAAATAGAGCATCCGGTAGATTGCCCCATTAAAAATCTAAATTTAGCACGCGCGATACTTAATATATCGTAACTGGTGAACTGTCTGAATAGAGTACTAAACTAAGGAAGTCGTAGGCTTATTATGGGAAAGCCAGGGGAATGTCTCATTACAAGACTAAAACTTGACCGTGCCAGACAAAATATAGAGAAGCCAGCGGACCATCTCATAACGAGACTAAAACTTGAACGTGCGAGACTTAATATAGAAAATCAGGCCCCCTGTCGCAAAACAAGAGTATGACTTGAACGCGCTACACTTAATACAGCGACGCCGGCGGACTGTTTCAAAACAGGACTGAAACTTGAACGTGCGAGACTTTGTATATAGAAGGCAACGGACTGTCTCATAACGAGACTCAAACTTGAACGTGTGAGACTTAATATAGAGAAGCCAGCGGACTGTCTCATAACGAGACTAACACTTGAACGTGTGAGACAATATAGAGAAGCCGGGGGATTGCCTCATAACCAGACTAAAACTGAGAATGCGATACTTAATATAGAGAAGCCAGCGGACTGTCTAATAACGAGACTAAAACTTGAACTTGTGAGACAATATAGAGAAGCCGGGGGATTGCCTCATAACCAGACTAAAACTGAGAATGCGATACTTAATATAGAGAAGCCAGCGGACTGTCTCATAACGAGACTAAAACTTGAACGTGTGAGACAATATAGAGAAGCCGGGGGATTGCCTCATAACCAGACTAAAACTGAGAATGCGATACTTAATATAGAGAAGCCAGCGGACTGTCTCATAACGAGACTAAAACTTGAACGTGTGAGACAATACAGAGAAGACGGGGGATTGCCTCTTAACCAGACTAAAAATGAAAATGCGAGACTTAATATAGTCAAGCCGACGGACTGTCTCATAACCAGACTAAAACTGTGAATGCGATACTTAATATAGAGAAGCCAGCGGACTGTCTCATAACGAGACTAAACCTTGAACGTGTGAGACTTAATATAGTCAAGCCGGCGGACTGTCTCATAACCAGACTAAAACTAAGAATGCGAGACTTCATATAGTCGTGCGGGGGGATTGCCTCATAACCAGACTAAAACTGAAAATCCGAGACTTAATATAGTCAAGCCGGAGGACTGTCTCATAACCGGACTAAAACTGAGAATCCGAGACTTAATATAGTCAAGCCGACGGACTGTCTCATAACTAGACTAAAACTGAAAATCCGAGACTTAATTTAGTCAAGCCGACGGGCTGTCTCATAACCAGACTAAAACTGAAAATCCGAGACTTAATATAGTCAAGCCGGAGGACTGTCTCATAACCGGACTAAAACTGAGAATCCGAGACTTAATTTAGTCAAGCCGACGGGCTGTCTCATAACCAGACTAAAACTGAAAATCCGAGACTTAATATAGTCAAGCCGGAGGACTGTCTCATAACCGGACTAAAACTGAGAATCCGAGACTTAATATAGTCAAGCCGACGGACTGTCTCATAACCAGACTAAAACTGAAAATCCGAGTCTTAATATAGTCAAGCCGACGGACTGTCTCATAACTAGACTAAAACTGAAAATGCGAGACTTAATATAGTCAAGCCGACGGACTGTCTCATAACCAGACTAAAACTGAAAATCCGAGACTTAATATAGTCAAGCCGACGGACTGTCTCATAACCAGACTAAAACTGAAAATCCGAGACTTAATATAGTCTAGCCGACGGACTGTCTTATAACCATACTATAACTGAAAATGCGAGACTTAATATAGTCAAGCCGGCGGACTATCTCATAACCAGACTACAACTGAAAATGCGAGACTTAATATAGTCAAGCCGACGGACTGTCTCATAACCAGACTAAAACTGAAAATCCGAGACTTAATATAGTCAAGCCGACGGACTGTCTCATAACCAGACTAAAACTAAGAATGCGAGACTTCATATAGTCATGCCGGGGGATTGCCTCATAACCAGACTAAAACTGAGCATGCGAGACTTAATATAGTCAAGCCGACGGACTGTCTCATAACCAGACTAAAACTGAAAATCCGAGACTTAATATAGTCAAGCCGACGGACTGTCTCATAACCAGACTAAAACTAAGAATGCGAGACTTCATATAGTCATGCCGGGGGATTGCCTCATAACCAGACTAAAACTGAGCATGCGAGACTTAATATAGTCAAGCCGACGGACTGTCTCATGTGCTACTGGGGCAGATTTGAACTGGCACCATCACAAAGGCAGGCAGACACCTTAAAACCAACCGCGTGTAGAGCACTAAGAACCTCCATTAAGTAAGCACAAATAAAATGGACGTTGGTTGACCCCTCTGATGCAAAATATGGACAAATTATATCGTAGTCAGATGTTAAATCACGCCATAAAAATTGAAGCATGTAGCCAGCTTTAGGGATAGTTTGTTCATCGCTTAGCTGATCATAAATGTCATCTAAGGTTGCTAGCTGATCAGGAGACATGGCTAAGCCTATCAATTTATGATTTTTGCTATTCCAGGCTAGTTTTGGCGCGACGTTTACTTCATCAAATATCAGAATTCCGTCTCCTTTTGGCTCTTTAAAACCTTTAGCAACTTGCTCTTTTGCATAATCATCATAACATAGTTTTTGGCGTTTCAGTCTATCCAAATTTACCCCTGGTTCTTCCAAATTGTCAGCCATCTTAGCTTGAATACTTCTCCAACTAAGCAATTTAAGTATCTTGAAATTTTACAAATCTAAATAAGCTGCCTTGCTTCTGCATGCCAAAGCTTGAGCCACTCGGTAGGTGATGGCACTCCATCGGTTACTTGTCTTGCCAAACGCTAAAAAGTAGAAAAATGTTTTTCCTCTCCATAAGTGGAAAATTAACAATAATAATACAATTTTGTTGGTCTTTTTCAAAATCAAGTCTGTCTTTTTCTTCCTGCTGTTTAGTCTCATTCAACCAAACCTCTTGCATTTTATCCTTTATTTCAGCCTCATTTTCGATGTTTGATAATAGCTCGGGCATTAACTTTTCTAGTTAACCCTTGAAATCCCTATTTATAATCTGCGTAACCACAGTCATTTCCTTGCTTTTTTTCCAGATAAATTCAACACTTCTCTGTAAGTTTAACATTGACTAGAAATAGCCGAGCTTTTCTACATCTCTCTTTTCTCCGACGGATTTTCAAAGACTTTGGTGACAAATATTTCAATTTGTATTTGGAAGTTGGTGAAGTCACAACAGAACTGTCCTCATTTTCAGTAGATATCAATCTTTTTTTTCTTTTAAGAAGCGTTTTACAGTAACGGGAACGATAGTTGCATTCTTGGCACCGGTAGTTGCCAGTTTCGACATCAGCCGTTGGGGCAGTTTTAGGAGTCTTAAACCAAACAAGGCATTTGACTGAACAATAACGTTTCATGGGGTAAGATAGTTTCTGGATATACCTTCTGGGGTAAATGGAAGCGCTTTTAAACTAGTAAGTGATTCTTCGGTAAGTCCAGGGCAGTAAATAAAACTATTATCATAAAGTTGTTGAGAAATTTCTTGCATTGTGTGTTGGAGGAAACTATCAGCATCAAGCAGTTGGACTTGGGCTACGCAACCCTTAAAGACATGGAATACTGATGCTTGACTATTTTGCTTAACAATAATTTCCACCGGATCCATTCCACACTCTGCCAGGAAGCGATCCTTCCGAGTCACTTCCAAAAGCAACTAAAATTTTTAAATTTTAAAGAAAAGATTTATGTGATTTACATTCGTTCAAATATATTGAGCTAACAATTACCTCATTTTTAGTTAGATCACTCTTTTCTGCAATTAATAGGCATTTATTTTTATCTTCGTTAGAGAGAAAAGATCTAATTTTTGATAACAGACTCTCTTCTATTTACTGTTGGCCATATGTTATAGTAATTTATCAAAAGTTATGTAATTTTTGCTCATTTAACAACACTTTTACTAATTAAACAACTCATTTTAATAATTTTACAACAGTTTCAAACACATTTTAATCAAAAAGCAGAACTTCTGGTTGTAATTAGATATTTAACTGCAATTTTTACTGAAAATGTCATCCAACCGCACCTTTTAATTGAATTTAGTAATCTCAAAACCCTCGAAACCACTCAAAGATACTAAGTGATGTAGAAAAATATCGTCGGGACCTCCGCGAGATAACAAAATTTGCCTAGCTTTTTGGAGGAAGTTTTTGGCGTTCCGCTCGACGTACCTGCCAAAAAAGGAGGGAGAGAAACAAGGGGTGCCCAAGCTTAGGGTAGCGCCTTCCCGATTTCGCAGGCCAGGCCCATCATTTCGAAACGCATAATTATCATCCTCGCTACAGCTCTTTAATTTTGATTTTCTAATTGGGTTGTGAGGTCAGCGATTTTCACTTGCAATTGCCGAATATTTTTGGTCTGATCAATCGGTCCAGCCATATTTGCCACGTTTTGTTCATTTTCTCGTAAGAGGTTTCTTTGGTGGGCCCTAGCGTCTCTCACACGAATTGAAATGGCGCAACGGAGCTGTAAACATTCCACTTCCCAAGGGCGGGCGGCAATGCTTAGAATGAACTGGGGAATAGCTATTCATGCGCGCACTCCAAAGAAACCTAAAAGTCGACCAAAACAATAAGAAAATAAATGAAGTGACCAACAAGCATGTATATGAAGTGATCCTCTTGTGACCTTGCGATTTCGTTTTTGATTATTACGCCGCGGCAATCGCGCAAGCATAATAAGGTGTTAAGGTCCGAAAGACCAGAGAGCTGCTCCAGTCACACCTTCTACCTGTAGGCTGATTTTTTTAACTGAAGATGAGCTTAACTCTTTTCTTTGTAGAGTAGGTGACGATGGTCACGAAGCCTATGGTGATGAAAATATTGAAAAAGGAGGATGAATTATGCGGAGACGAAACACTTCAAATGGGGGTGAACACTGTGGCTATGGATTCTTGTGACGGCGTCAAGGTTTTCTGTCTTACACTGTTAGAAAAAAACCGACCAGAACTAATCCAAGTTTGGGCGTTTTCGACCAAAGGTGGGCAGATCCCAAAATAATCTGTACGAGTCTTACCAAATTTGCACAGGTCCCAAAATGGCATACCAAGTTTGCACGTCTTCGACCTAAGTTGCACAAATCCCAAAATGCCATACCAATTTTACACGCTTTTGACCCAAGTTGCACAAACCATAAATTAACACGCCAAATTTGCACACTACTGACAAATTTTGGCCAGGGAAGAAAATGACCTGCCAAGTTTGCTATAAAATTGCACAGATCGTGATACACTCTAAGAAAAAAGCATTCAATGGGGATTCAAACTTGAAAGCAATTGTTCATTCTTGAACAGTTTGGAAATATTAGGCGTTCAATCGCGAAAGGTGTACAGAATCATCCAAGATTTCAATGAAGGTGTTCAATCCTGACAGGCTGACAGTTTGCCTAAAACGTTATGAGGTTTACTAACAAAACCATATTAAAAATCCAATAGTATCCGATAATTTCTCAACAATTTACTGTAGAATGCTTATTTATCCAAAATTAAATATAAATTGGTCCTTACAAACATCATTATAAAATAATATGAAAGGAAATGTCAAGGATTATGGCGTATTTAACCTTTCCTTCATATTTATATAAGACTTAACATTGAAGATGTGATTATTTGCTAGTTTATTAATATAGGAGGAAAAAGACATTAACCACATTCGTCAAGTGCAGTCCCTGGAGGCTAATTACTACTTTTCGTTAACCGTCCAAAGTGTGGGAGTACGATCTAATGGAATCTTCCCATTTTGGTTCCGGTTGATTGGGAATTCGGTACATTGGAAAGGAATCAAGACGAATATCGAAGGCTGGCATTATAAGAGATAAATGGTCCGCTGAACTATTTTTCACTAAAGCCCTTCAAAACTGCCAGAACTCGTCAACGAGGGCGGAGCTAAAACTAGCCACTGCTAAGCTTGGCATACCAGTCATTTCCTCCCCTCGACTATGGGAGCCATCTAGTTGCATTTGTTTGAATTAAAACCACAGACTAGACATGCTTAAACTATTTATTTGGGTGCATGAGAACAAATGGCAGATATTTGAAACCTTAAGACAATTTTTTTTAAATACCATGGGTATGCATCGAGTATCAATACGAGTACTATAATTGATTGAACTAGATTTACTAATCGAGATGACCACAGTTTTTATAAAACTCAATAAAATACCCGATAAAATTAAATATATGTAAAAAAGATAAATATTTGTTAAATACTAGATGGCGACATTATCTTTGGGATTTTGTCATTTAATCATAGAAGATATTCTGGTAGAGTATAATCAACGAATACAATGATAGAAAGTATGGTACTAGTCAACGAATACCTCGAGTTCAAAAAACTGTTTTTACCTTTTCATCTTGTAACATCAGGATATGTTGGTTTATTTCATCCAACTGTTTTTCAGATGGAACATTAGCGTCATCAACATCCTCGTCTCCAGTTCTGGCTGTTCCATTATCAATTGAAGACATGCTGAGAATCTGGCATAGTTCTTGTTCCTCCTTCAGCAAACTGGTTAGTCGCTCCAAACGTTCGTACTTTCTCTTCAAAAGCCTTTCGACTGTCCCTTTCAAATGGAACTCCTGATGTAGCAGATCCATGTTTCCCACGCTGTTAACATCGTACTCCTGGTCCACTTTTAATTGTTGGCAGAGATTGATGTACTCGGTTTTTAACTCTTCAACCAACCTTTCCATTCGAAGAAGCAGATTTTCCTCCTCTTTTACCATTTGATGTTGCACCTCTCTGTGACAATTGAATACTACTAGCAGTCTATCCCATTGTTCCTTTTCAGATAAGCCAATCTTGGCCCATGTGTCGCTCAAGGTTTCCTGGGATTTAACTAGCATTTTGGTTACCCTCTTGACAAGATTGAACCTTCGAAAAAGAAAAAGGGATACTTCAGAAACGTTTGGGAGATAATTTGTAGCTACGTCAGAGACTAAACAATTTTTATGTCTTAAACATAATTAACTCAATAACTAAAACGTTCATTATTAAGTATTATCAGAAGTAAATATTTACTTCTGGTATTATCAGTCAGAATTAAGGGCATTACGTTGCTGAATCTCTTAGAAATGATTTCACTGCACATTCAAGTACTCAAAAACCCATCCCCAAATTAAAGAAACACCTAGCTTTACAACTTAAAACTATAGAGGTTGGTACGCTGTTATAATAAATTCCAACCTAGCAGATCCGATAATGGTAAAAGGGGTTAAGTTTAATATGATTTATAAGTACAATTTTCGCTACTGGCTAAGACAAGAGTAGAAGAAAGAAACTAAAATAGCAATATTGTATAACAGGTGGCAATAAACAAGCAATAATTTGGAAAAGGCAGCAGTATTTTGGATTAAAACCTATCAAATTTAGTAGTTTTTAATGAAGGGGTTATTTTATTCGGTTGATAATATCAAAAACGGGCTCATTTACCTTTCAATTACAGGTCTGGGGTCGTCCTCCTCGCTATTAAATTCATGCAGATCACCCAAAATAATTGTTCGCTCTGTTGACACCATAATTAAACTTAACTTTATTAGTTAAATATTCGGCAAAAATATATTTATAGTAAAATCCACAATTCAAATCTAACTAAACTGAATCATGAACGGTTAGGCGTTTTTATATTCAACCGCCTCCGAATGCACGTGGCTTTCGCGAATCTTCTTATTGGTCCTTGAAGGAGAGAGGAATGGAGTGGAAACGCTCATACCTATAGCGTTGCCTGTGTACCCCCACCTACGGCACCATAGCCCTCCCAGCATCCTCAGCGGTTAGGTAGGGTCGTACCGGAGGAAATTGTAAAGGACGCTCCCTCTATCTTAAAAATAGAAGCTAGTTCTCATACAAATAAAACGGCGCTACGCGGCAGCACTTAGCAATCGCCTACCGAAAGGTAGGGGCGTGCGCGAGGTACATTGGGAGAGATATGGTGCCGCACGTCGCCCATCATCATTTCCAATCCATCTCAACTCTCTTATCCCTGATTGGTCAACAGGGTGGGAAAAAGGATTTTTTTAAACTGGACATTGGGCCAGCGACCCCTCTGGCCTGAAATAAATAAACTGGTCCATGAACACTGACCACGGCGCGTTGTCTGCTAAATTGAAGAAGTGGATAATTAAAATATATTAGCTAATGTCTGGACTATGGAAACCCTTGAATTTTCTTAGTGGTCCTGTGGACCACTGACCCCCCTCCGATTTAATTTTTAAACTGGTCCAGGCAATTTTTAAACTGGTCATTTTCCCTGTGCCACCGCCTTATTTCCCACGCTGTTGGTCAACAAATTGGCCTTATTCCTGATCAGCGCCACCGAGGCGTAGCGGCGACTTTTGGAACTATAATAATACGGTAGCCAATCAGAGGTGGCGCTGGAGTCGATGGACTCTGATGGAGATCTGTTATTTTCTATGTTTTGTTGATCTTTCTGAATCATGTGAATAGCCAAGGCTTAACGAGCGATATGGTTTCAAAAGTATTAAAAGTTGATTTTACCATTCTTATTCTGTCTAATATTATGAAATAAGACTTTCGGAGTAATTTTTCATTCGATTTTGGTCTATTTGGAGATTATTAGGTTAATAATAATTTGTTAAAAAATGTTTTTTGAAGTTGAAGCGGTAATAATCAAAACAGAGAAAATAACAGATCTCCATCAGAGTCCATCGATACCAGCGCCACCTCTGATTGGCTACCGTATTATTATAGTTCCAAAAGTCGCCGCTACGCCTCGGTGGCGCTGATCAGGAATAAGGCCAATTTTCAAACTTCATAAATGCAGGGATGGAAATAACCAGCGAGGGAAACAAGGCCGTGGTGCAGGGCAAATGATCAGTAGCCAATGTCCCGTGTATTGTGCTTATTTCCGGTCCGGAAAATAATTTTCTAACGTGATCGAGTGGACCGTGCTGGGGTCTGTCTGCCAGGCTGGGAAATAAGGATATTTTTTAAACTAGTCCTTCGGACCAGTGACCCCCTAGTGTCTGAAATCATTTACTGGTCTCCGGACTGGTCCCAGCCAGAGTAATTATAGATCGAGTAGCGCCGATTGGTGAAATTCGACGTCACAGATCAAAGGTTTCATCTACGGCGGTGCACACATTTTGTTTCGCGTGTACGTGAATAGATGGCGTTATACACTCCCTCCATCAGTTCGGAACTGCCCTAAAAGGCACACCTTACACACTAGCACACTTTACACACTCTTGTGAAAAACGCTAATTCGTACATTGAATATCATTTTTCACACTGCAAACTCGTACTATTCATCCTAGCTGTCAGAACGATGAACAAATGCTTAGTATACAGCATTTAAATTAATATCAATTGAAATAATAACGTTGTTCAGATAATTAGAGAATATTAAAGAATTTTGGTATCTGTTCGAACTACGAGGACTTCTATCAACCTTAGTGCGAAGAATCCTGAGTCGACGGAGGTGTGCTTTTTCCATGCCGTGCACACCTCTCTTCTCCACGGCGGTGTATTTTGCACACCTCGTCGACGACCAAGGCGAAGAATCCTGAGTCGACGGAGGTGTGCCTTTTCCATGCCGTGCACACCTATCTTCTCCTCGGCGGTGTATTTTGCACACCTCGTCGACGACCAAGGCGAAGAATCCTGAGTCGACGGAGGTATGCCTTTTCCATGCCGTGCACACCTCTCTTCTCCTCGGCGGTGTATTTTACACACCTCGTCGACGACCAAGGCGAAGAATCCTGGGCCGTCGAGTTTTAAGGAGGTGTGCCTTTTCCATGCCGTTGCACACCTCTCTTCTCATCGGCGGTATATTTTACACACCACGTCGAGGAGTCCGATGACTAAAGTTATGTTCGAAGGTATAAGAAATGAAAAAAATGTATGCGAATTTTATAACTACTAACAATCTATGAAACTTGTAATCATTTATTTATTTATTCCGCAGAAACCATAAAACTAATGTAATTAAAGATTTTTGCTGCGAAGAATCCTGAGTCGGCGGAGGTGTGCCTTTTCCATGCCGTGCACACCTCTCTTCTCCTCGGCGGTGTATTTTGCACACCTCGTCGACGACCAAGGCGAAGAATCCTGAGTCGACGGAGGTGTGCCTTTTCCAAACCGTGCACACCTCTCTTCTCCTCGGCGGTGTATTTTGCACACCTCGTCGACGACCAAGGCGAAGAATCCTGAGTCGACGGAGGTGTGCCTTTTCCATGCCGTGCACACCTCTCTTCTCCTCGGCGGTGTATTTTGCACACCTCGTCGACGACCAAGGCGAAGAATCCTGAGTCGACGGAGGTGTGCCTTTTCCATAGTAGTATAGAGCCCCACTTCGTACCACGGTAGAGGTATAAATTAGGAGCGTGGGAACTAAAATTAGCATATTTCAATGGTTTGAATTGTTCGCCGCCGCCGCCGCGAGTTCCTTCCCCCCCGAGACTCAGCCCCGCGGGGTCCCCCGCGCGCGCCGCGAGTTCCTTCCCCCATTTTAACTCCGCGCGCGGCGCTAGTTTCGTACTATTCAATTCCAGGAAAAATTCTATTGTTAAATTCTTACTATTTACGTAGGTGATTAATGCTTTTGGCATATAGCCTATAGACCCATACTTATAGACTTATGGTGATAACTTGTAGCGTATGAATACAGTTGTATTGTTATAGTGAAATCAATTCTAAATAAAAGGAATAGGGTAATAAAATTTAAGCTTAGCAATAACAATGGAATCAAAATTAAGCCGTGTATATTACGATTCTGAAAACCCTCTTAGTTACGGAAACATAAATAAATTGAAACAAGGAGTAAAAAGTATTTCAAAGAAAAAAATTGAGACTTCGCTTCAGTCTCAACCTACATATACTATTCATAAACCAAGGAGAATAAACTTCCCTCGAAATCAAACTTACGCTACAACAGCTGATGAAGTATTTCAATGCGATCTAATTGATCTACGACGTATCAAAAAGCATAACAAAGGGTTTCAATACATCTTGACTATATTAGATGTACTCTCAAAATATGCCTGGAGTTTTCCATTAAAGAATAAAACTAGTAGAGAAGTTTTAAGCGCATTTCAGAAAGCGATCAAAGAGAGAAAGCCTTTGCGTATTAATGTTGACCAAGGCAGTGAATTTCTATCAAAATTGTTTAAAGAATATTTGAAGAAAGAGGGTATTCAACTCTATACAAGTGTTGGAAGGATAAAGTGCGGTGTTATTGAAAAATTTAACAGAACGTTAAAGGATAAAATATTCAAACTATTTACAAGAACCAAAAAATATAATTATATTGGTAGTTTGCCAAAAATCATGAAAGCCTATAACTCTAGTACGCATTCAAGTATTGGTTTCGCTCCAAAAGATGTTAATATCGAAAATGAACATTTAGTATGGCAACGTTTGTATGGCAATCAAAAACCTGCTAAACCCCCAAAGTTAAAGATTGGTGATTTTGTCAGACTGTCAAAGAGTAAACCTCTTTTCGAAAAGGGTTATAAAGGCTATTGGACGAGGGAAATATTTACCGTATCAAAAGTTCTTTACAGAAATCCAGTTTGTTACGTAGCTAAAGATTACAACGACGAAGAAATAAGAGGTGCCTTTTACGAATGTGAACTTCAAAAAGTGGTCTACTGACATATGTCTATTGGCAAATAAATAAATGTTCATTTTAATCTAGTTAACCATGTCGAACGATTCATTTTATGTTACACTCGTAAGTTCGGCTTCTATGAATGTCTTTCCGGATAACACGCAATCTCATTTTAAAGTTCAGTTACTAACTCCTTTAAACTTAGTTGGTAATTGGCATGTGGGGCTTGCCGAAGCATTTTTACCCCCCAGGCGATTATTTATATTTCAATGCTGGAGTACATGACTATACTGAAAACAGTTGGGACCAGTTTAAGATACAACTTGTCGCGGGAAACTTGCGTGGAGACGACTACGATGTTTATAAGAGTTTAATTAAATCTATTAATAATGCCATACCCCCCGAAATACGACGGTCGGTTTATATGTTTATCACCTACAGTGATGACAATGAGAAGGCTTTTTGCGCTCTGAGAGCTAAAAATGGATATGAAGTTCAAATACCGGAAGAAATGGGGAAAATCTTGGGCTTACCCTTCTTGGACTGGATCAAAGAGAGATACACTTTTCCCGAAGAACTGATTAAAAGAAAGAAAGACTCTCCTTTAGAACTAAATAGTTCCAATAATTTTTCCATATAAGAAAAAGAAAAGGCCCAACGAATCCAAGGGAAATTACTCTGCAAATTCAACCCGGCCAGTATAACCATATTGAAAATGTTATTGAAGCAATGCGCCACGCAATTCCTCGAGAACACAGTAGTAATTTTGTAATTAAGCTTAATCGCGACGGAAAAGTAAACGTAAAATGTGAAATAACTAATATTTGTGTTTTAACAAAAATCAGTCTGGTCTAGGTAGACTATTAGGGTTTCATATGGACCAAATGGATAGACCCCTTATGGATGAAACTGGAAAAAGCGTAGCCGATATAGACAAGGGTACGGCTAGTTTGTACATTTATACAAATTTAATTCTACCACAAGTGGTTGGTGACGTTTATGCCCCTCTTCTGAGGGTTATACCAATAATAAATGATAAATCTTCTAGCTTAGCTGTACATCGGTTTCAAAACATTGATTATTACCCTTTAAGATGTCCATCATTTGAAATGATCGAAATTGATATGAGGACAGATTTCGGAGAAAATATTATGTTTAAATTAAACAAGTCCGTCATAAAACTTCATTTCATTCTCAAGCATGTCACGAGGTAACATATATCTAAACTCCTACTAAAGCCAAACCGGAAATGGTCTTAGTCACTTCCGGGGGCCTGTATTTCAAAGAGGAAACGGCCTTGGAAGTGTCTTCAAAAGTTTAATCAGATATATTACCCGATATTTCGACCAGCGGGTAAAGTGTTAGGTAGGGAAGCTCTCAGAACGGGGTCGAGAATAGCAGGGGATCTCGTAGCAGGAAGAAACCTAAGAGAATCATTGAAATCAAATTTGAGCGAAGCAGGATCAAATTTACTGCAAAAGGCTAGCCAACACTTGGCTCAACAACAAACGGGCCAAGGACTTCGCAGAAAGCTGAAGCCTAAAAAGCGATCAAAAAAGAGAAAAAGAACGAAAACCGATTTTCTCGATTAAAAATAACAATGGTTGAAGGAATGATGTCTGAACTGGATTTGTTTGCGGAGCCACCAACAAATTACAACATAGAAAATAGTGATTATGCTATGTATAAAGCTTTGGCTTCGCTTTCTGATGATGGACCAATTGAATTTTTTATCCCTGGATCTAATGACGTCTATATGGATTTGTCTAAAACCTTATTGCAAGTTCGAGTCAAACTAGTTAAGGAGGATGGATCTTCTTTAACTACCCAAGACAAGGACGTTGGTCCTACAAATTTATTACACGCATCTTTATTTAGTCAAGTTGACGTATTTTTTGGAGATACGCAAGTTAATACACCAATGAATGCCTACCCATATTTGGCATTTTTTGAAACACATTTAAACTATGGTACAAGTGCCAAAAAGGCCTATCTTTCTTCAAAAATGTATTACAAAGATGACCCTTTGATGGAGGGGTTATCCACTCATTAGGGTAGGGTGTAGAGGGGCTATTCACTCGTACGATATGGCTACTATTACGAGCCCTTGGGCCGTCCTGTTAAGTTTAATCTAAGGCGACGGAAAAATTTATGACTCGCGAACGCGAACCCAAAAAGAACAAATAGTTTTAGTTTCGTTTTCTCTCGCAAAGCAATTAATTTGTGTGATTCTTTTGCGGAGGAAGGGCGCCGCGACCGTCACGTGTCGTCTGTGTGGGGTTGAACTTCATGCATCCCGCTTGCGCTAAAACAACCGCGTGGGAAATTCAAAGAGGAAAAATTGACTAATATCACTAATGCCACCCAACTCCGAATGAATAAAATAAGGATGGCTCTCAATGCCACCAACTCCATTTGGATACTATAAATACCAACGCCAGCCGAAGCCACTTGAATCCAACAATAATCCAGTCCCGACCGACTTCCGTATAAGTTTTTGAAATATTTCCACTCCCTCCCGACTCCGTTCCATTTCAGAGATAATTTTCCCAAAGCCACCCAAAGCCAAATTATTTATTTTACCCAACTCCAACTCCGACCAAAAATGAGGGAGTCCCTTGGCTTTCTAAGGAGTTGGAGTTTTCCCAAAGCCTTTGCAGTCCTCTAGTTATCAGAATGTTATCCGGTTATATAGTTAAAGGCATCGCGATAAAAAATAAATGGTTACAAGAATGACCGCGATGCATAAAAAAACACAAGTATAGAAAATAGAATCTGGATATAGATAAAAAACAACCGGTATTATCTCTAATTTACAAGAAATTTTATAGTCACTTAGGATATTTATAAGTTTAGCGGTACATTTTGATATAACTCGGCTCGTGTCCTAGTCGACTCTGAGTCAGAACGCTACTTTAAATGGTGTTACATGAGCTGAATCATGTCAAAATATACTGCTATCTTATAAAATATTTTAATTATTCTAATGATGGTTTATATGCTTCTAAGATTTATTATGTTTTAGTTAACACCATGTAAATTCGCGTTCTGACTTAGACTTGACTAGGACTAATTATTATCTAGCAACTTTGTAATAGACTAATCTAAATAAGCAGTAAATACGAGATAAATTTGAAATATATTCTGCGTTAATTTTTACATATTTTGCACAAACATACAAAATAAAGGAAAATTGTTATTGTAAAACGAGGCATTGTCCTTGAAAAAGGGCTTCAAACGCCTCAACATAAAAATTGTTAATTAACCTACAATTTTCAAAGTTTTTGGTCAAATATATAAATTAGAAACAAGTTTACATACATAAATAAATGATTTCGAACATCGCCGCATTCTTGGCTTAGAAATCGATCCAGGATTCGACTAATTTGTCTGTTGTTATCGTTAATAGCTAATTCACTGTTTCTTCGGACATCGTGCACAGCATTAACAAAGACCCTGAATTCTTGGTGATTTAAAAACTACAATGTGACTAGAAGGAATCAACTTACCGGTGCGCTTTACGTCCGATATCTCTCAGATATTCATTTTCGTGACGCTTCAACTTTATCATATAATTTAGACGATTTTCAAAAAAAACCAATTCTTCCATTTAAGAAACTTCAGTGCGTTTCTAATAAGGGATTAACATAGGAGCTCGCTGTAAATTTTAAAAAACCAGATAAAACATAACTCAACGACTTAACTGTACGAAGGTTTTATAAGAAATGCGAACCATGTAACAAAACGAGACTTATATATTTGCAGTTTTTATAGCAAAATAAGTAAATAAATTTTAATTGCATAAAGGGTGTTTCTGATAAGTCTGGCATAAATAATGGGAGATGTTCTATGGGCGATTTTGAGTCGAAAATGTTCTATGACATTTTTTCGTCCGAGCCACTGTTTTCGCGTTATGATTTGAGTATTTTATAAATGACCCCCTAAATTTACTTAAGAAACTGAAATACAATGCTAATATAATTAAGGGGTCATCCCTTAAACACTAAAATCATAACTCGAAAACAGTTGCCCGGACGACAAAATGTCAAAGATCATTTTCGACTCAAAATCGAGCATAAATAAATTTTAGGAACGGAGCTGCAGGCGTCCATGACTATGAAACGGATTATGTGTTGCCTTGTATAGCTCGATGATTTGTCCATGACTTCGAAACAGGTTATGTGATGCCTTAGTCATATGTTTCATTGAAATATTTATAGAGGCTCATGTCAGCGAACTATGACTTCATGCATACATATTAGCAAGCTACTAGGCTGATTTTATGGAATAATGGCGAAGCTCGATTATTTGACTAAGACGTTTTAAAAAATTCGGACCAAGACATCATTGATCCAGTTGCGTAGTGAATTTGGCTGACGGCGAAACTCAATGATTTGACTATAACTAAGCAACTGGATCCATGATGTCTTGGTCTGAAATTTTTATACGTCTATAAGGCTGACTTTATGGAATAACGGCGAAACTCGATGATCTGACTATGACTACGCAACTGGATCAATGATGACTTGGTCGGAGTTTTTCATAACGGCATAGCTCAGCAAAACCATGACTACACCCAGAAATATGCTGTATGGTGAGAGCATTTATAAATTTAGGAACCCAGCTACAGACCTCCATGATTTGTCCACGACTACGAAACGGTTTATGTGATGTCTTGTTCATATGTTTCATTGAAATATTTATAGAGGCTCAAATCTCCAAACTATGACTTGTCCCTTACTGATAATGTTTTGGCAAAAAGAACTGACGTTCATATATGATTGTATGGACAAAAACTGAAGATCCCGATGACTAGTCCGTGACTACGAAAAGGTCATTTGATGTCTCAGACATATTTCATTAAATATAAGTCGTTTCTTTTATGAATTAGCTTTGACTACGAAACGGGTTTGAAAAACTAAAAATTATCCGTCCCTGACTCAATGATAAAGCACGAAACTGCCTTTTTGTGATACAATTTAAACCATACAACCATATTTAATTCCGACTACTCTCAAATATTTATTCAACTACCCCAAGTAATAATAACAGAGTATACCAAGAAATATTCTAGTATAATTTGATGTAACTTCCGGGTATACTCGAAAAGCATTTCTTGGTATACCCGGAATTTTGTATTGTGGAAGGCGGAGCGTACTCGAAAAGCATTTCTTGTTATACCCGGAAACTGTTTCCGGGTATACTAGAATATTTCTTGGTATACCCGGAAACTGTTTCCGGGTATGAGAAATTTGTATAGTGGAAGGCGGAGTGTACTCGGAATTGCAATGAAAAATAATAGTTTGCTTAAGGACCAAATTTTCCTAAGACCTAACCTAACCTAACCTAACCAAAGAGTAAATAATTGAGAACTGAGGTGAAGTAAACTATGGGTTTTGATTTTCGTGTCTGTAATGAAGGGACATTAACGGTTCAGAGTGAGCCGAAAGTTAAGTACACGTTTAATCAGGTTTAGATTTTATAATAGAGGAAAGCATCATGGTGGCAATTAGATTATTGGAAGGGCTAATCGTAATGGGGTTGTACCTTCGGAGTTTTCAATCTTGTTTTGGTGCGCACTGACTATCAGTGCGTCTAACCCCAAGTCAGCTTTGATGATATTTAACGTTAACACTCATGTTGGCAAACTAAGAATATCGTGAAGGAGAAACGAGACAATAGTGTTTTTACTGCAAACCAGTTGTGAATATAGCTATGAGATTATAGGATTAACAGTTGAGGCGTAGACAATTGAGCCTTTTCAAACACATAAAGGTTATATCTCTCCAAAATTTATACATTTCATTTCCTGTGTTTTCCCCATTTACTGATTCTCATGTGTCCAAGACATATCTTTTTTGGCTGTATATGTCCTCTGCTTAACTGGATATTTGCTATGCTTGGAATACTGCTTTAATAATTCGTAAAATATTACTTCAAAAGAGAAATAAATCTATATATAGGTTGATAAGTTTGTAGTAGTAGTCCTCGTCTTGACTCGGAGAGGAAAAAATCTGGTTTTTCCATCTTGTTTATCTATGATATCGCCGACGGAAGGGTAACTCATCACTTCGACCTTCTTCATCAACTGCGCGTGCTCTTCCCATAAGAGGTCTAAAGTTACGTTTACCTTGTTCTGCGAACCAAAAATTTCTATTTTATAATTGCTTTCTTGGGCAGTACACTGTTAGAAAAAACCGACCAGAACTCATCTAAGTTTGGGCTTTTACGACCAAAGGTGGTCAGATCCCAAAATGGTCTGCCAAGTTTGAACGAGTCTTACCAAATTTGCACATATCCCAAAATGACATACCAAGTTTGCACGTCTTTGACCTAAGTTGCACAAATCCAAAAATGGCGTACCAAATTTACACACTTTTGACCCAAGTTGCACAAATCATAATTTAACACGCCAAATTTGCACACTACTGACAAATTTTGGCCAGGGAATAAAATGACCTGCCAAGTGTGCATTAAGATTGCACGGATCGTGATCACTCCAAGAAAAATGCATTCAATGGTTATTCAAACTTGAAAGCAATTGTTCATTCTTGAACAGTTTGGAAATATTAGGCGTTCAATCGCGAAAGGTATGCAGAATCATACAAGATAACATTGAAGGTGTGGTGTGAATGGTTCGAGAAACTATTCAAAACTGCCACTATAAGCTTTCCAAATTGTCATTAATGCCATGCAAAATTGACACATTAAGTGTGCCAAATTGTCAACTATACTGTTCAATTTTTCATTCCCAAGAAGAAATCCTATCACAAACAGTGTTCAACAATGAGCATGAAAATGCTCAACGTTGCACAGCGTTTTGGTGTCAATTTTGGTACCTGTATTTACTGTTCAAAACTGAACCCATAAGTGTGCTCCCAGTGTGTTGAGGCTTTCCGCAATTATTTGTTCAGGTTGGAACAAATATTTCTTAGAGTGTAGGTTTTTGCATTCTCTACCATTCATGTGATATTAAACGGCAAAAAGTCTACAAACCAAAATATTTCTTCTTAAGTAAATTAGTTAAAATATATTTAGTTCAAAACTAAAATTCATTATATTTTTGGCAAAAATGTCATCGCCCAATTCGGAGACTTTTTACTCGCAAATTAAAATCCAACATATGTCGCCACCCGCTTAGTATTGTTTATCAAACTATCGAATGATAAAACAAAGCGGTTTCCTATTCAACAGAGTGGTATCACAACTACCCATAAGCCAAAGGCAGGGAGTCGAAATTACTCTATTATTGTGCCACCTAAAATGTTGTTATTTTAAACAATTCAATTTTGTCTTGACTATTCATTTAAGGGCGAGAGTGTGTTGAAAGTTGGTTTTCAACAACGAAAGCTACAGTGTGATACACTTAGAACTTATTCAAAGAACTGTTGAGGTGCGAAGCAAAGGCCTAAGCAATAACACTTCATATTTCTTAATAAGCTTCTAGATTCTACTCCTTTGTTCATACTCCCTTCTTGTTTTTACCTTGTGCTGGGATGAAAAGAACTCTTTCAAAACCATAAAATATTCGTTTTGCAAAATATTAAATGAAAATATTGTAAATATGTTTCGGCATTACGATTCTTTTAGTGGTTTTGTAGCTATAAAGTTCTCATTCATTTTGATATTCCAAGAAAAACTTTTGATATTAATATTTAAATTGGAGTGTTTACGTTTTAATTTACCTCTACTACATTTATATAAAGTTTAAACATAGATTTTAACTTCCCAAGATACAATGGTAAATAATTCTTAATTTTGGTTTTCCCTGATCGGTTTTATTGAATGCACCGAATGACGAAGCCAAAATAGGCGTTGGTTCGCGTCCTCTCTGAGGAGGTCCTAACGGTTCAGAGTGAACCGAAAGTTAAATACACATTAAGCAATATTTGTCATTTTCTTTATGTGCATCATGAAGACTGTGCAGTAAAGAAATAGACGTTTAAGCCTTCACCAATGCATAAAGCAATATCTCACCAAAATGTACTCTTGTCTGATTTATATCTGTTTAAGGAGTATAATAATTGGTTTAAAATGTTGTCTGCTTTGCTATATATCCTTCATGGAGGTGGGGAGTGGTATAAACGTGGCCATCGTCGATATTCCATGCAAAAATTGTCGGTTATCCAATTGAAGATATTCGAAGTATAAGCCGTCGATGGTCGGTTGTCCGATCCAAGATGATCGATATTCTGTACAAATATGGCCGATATTCTGTTCAAATATGGTCTGTATTCCGTTCAAATATGGTCGGATTTCCAGTCTAAAGTGTTCGATGAGCCTGCCGTTGATGGTCGAATGCCCGTTCAACAATGGTCGGTTGTCCGCTCAAAGCTGGCCGTGTTTCTGTGTAGCTTCGCACAATCAAATTAATGTGCACTTAAGCACATGATTTAATCTGTGCAAATTTGGTTAAAAATCTGTGCTGTCTCAGAGTCACTACTCTGCACATTATTTTGTCCAAGATTGAACAGTTTTTTTAACAGTGCGCGTGATGGGATACTTTATTTACAAAACTATTGTATGAGATCATTTAATTGGACCTTACGTTTTGCAACCGAGGCTAAATGGGGAGTCGTACTTGACCTTTCTGCGTGACAATTTACCGGAGCTTTTAGAAGACGTACCGTTACGACTGCGACAAATAGTGTGGTTCATGCACGATGGCGCACTGCCCCATTTTAGTCTTCAAGTTAGAGCATATCTTGATGTCGCGTTTCCCCGGAGGTGGATAGGTCGAGGCGGAACTGTTGCGTGGCTAGCAAGATCTCCCGATCTCAACCCATGCGATTTTTTCCTTTGGAGCCATCTCAGGGACTTGGTATACCGAAGTGAAGTTCGCGATGTCGAAGACTTACGACAAAGGATGGATGTGTTAGCATCCGTAACATGCCAGGAATCTTCGACCGTGTTCGTGAATCTTTCAAACGACGCGCGCAAGTTTGCTTAAACGTTGATGGTGCCCATTTTGAACAATTTTTGTAGAACAATGTAATTGGGTTTCATTCGAATTATTGTAAAAGTAATGGGGTTCATTCGAATTATTGTAAAAGTAATGGGGTTCATTAGAATTATTGTAAAAGTAATGGGGTTCATTAGAATTATAGTAAAAGTAATGGGGTTCATTAGAATTATTGTAAAAGTAATGGGGTTCGATTCGAATTATTGTAAATGTAATGGGTTCGATTCAATTTATTGTAAAATTTAACGGGTTCATTCGATTTATTGTAAAATTTAAGCGGTTCATTCGATTTATTGTAAAATTTAAGCGGTTCATTCGAATTATTGTAAAAGTAATGTGTCTAATTGAAATAAAGAATAAAAGTTTGGCCAGTTACCAGTACATACATCTTAAACCTAACGACGTAGATGCAGTAGAAGATAATGTTGCAGATTGGTGTCTATGTGGTATAGACGAAAGACTAGTGCATGGTGTTGTTTTTAGAATCCAATAAAAATTTATTGTTATTGGGTGAAAGAGTTCGCCAGCAGATGAAATTATAACGGCTAGTTAACGATTGACGTTAAGTAAGATAAATATAGCGATGAAGTAAAGTTTTCTGAATTTCTGTGTACTGCGAATGCGGTCCGGAAATTGCGAACACGTTTGCTCCGATTTGCCAACTGCTAACGCGGTGACAGACAGTCGGACGCACAGATACGTCCAGTATAATACATCTCCGTGACGTCATCGTCACTCGGAGAGGTAAAAATAAATTTCAAGATAAAATGTTTTAGGAAAATGAAATTGTTGTTGAAAAATCTGAGATATGTAATTTTTATTTCAATTAATTTAAAGGAAATAAATCCAATACCAGTAAAATAAATGTCCCTAGATATGGGAAATTTCCCTCAATCTGGCATCACTGAATTACGCGGAAGAATGCTGGTTAATCCGATTTGTTACGCTTAGTTGTTCTCCAATGTCGTAAATTGTAATAATGAATAAATAATAGTAAATAATATTCTTTCTAACAGAGAAAAAAGGTGAACTTGTTTGAATTAATTTCATTTGGAGTAGTACGAAACCCAATGCAAAGAATACCAGTGTTGAAATATTATTGGTAACCTAACAGCATCCTCACAGTTGATCACTGATAGTTTATTGTTAATGTTACGATATTTCTAAACGAAAATATTTCTACTATTACTAAGTTTTGATTTTACAGTATTTGTAATCGACAGTATTTTTACTTTTACTTTATTGTTGATGGTACGCTATATTAGGTAAACAGTAACTGTCTTGTTATTTAGTGAAAATTTACTGCTAAATGTACAGTTAATAAAATTAGTACATTTTTACCTCTCCGAGTGACGTATGTCACGGAGAGGTATTACACTGGACGTGTGTGTGTGTGTGTCTGTCTGTCACGCCCCACGTGACCGCGTTCGCAGTTTGCGTATCGGAGCAAACGTGTTCCCAATTTCCGGACTGCATTGACAGTTCACGGAAATTTGGGTTTGTCTCCTCTGGCTATTCTACTTGAGTTCCAACACCACCAGCTTTGGTTTTCGTCCACTCCACATGGACACTAGTCTGTACTTGCTAGTTTCCAAGCACCACCATCTTCTGTTCTTCGTCAATTCCACATTGACACCAGCTTCTATGCACCACCATCTTCTGTTCTTCGTCAATTCCACATTGACACCAGCTTCTATGCACCACAATCTTCTGTTCTTCGTCAATTCCACATTGACACCAGCTTCAATGCACCACCATCTTCAGGTCTTTTGTCCATTCCACATGGACGCCAGTCAGTACATTCTGGCTTCTTTTCCTCCGTCATTGTTTGGTTTCAAGATATACGCGGCGATCGGCTAGGGTTACGAGAAACGTCTAGCCTCCCAATGGCAGGGCTTCCACCATCGGTTCACGCGAATGCGTTTTTATCTATTATTTGGTTTTAAGATATACGCGGAGATCAGCTAGGGTTACGAGAAACGTCTAGCCTTCCAATGACAGGGCTTCCACCAAAGGTTCACGCGAATGCGTTTTTATCTATTTTTATTATGAAAACGAATCGTATTTATATCCCAAAATTTGAAAAAAGCGGGCAAGAGGGATACCCTTCACTTTAAACGTCAATATTAGCAAAGTTTCGAAAGATAATAGGAACAACTTTATTTTAAACGATTTAACTATTTTTAGAGTTATTTACTGGCGATTAAAATAATTAAAAATAATTATATTTATTTAAATATTAAAGATAAACCCAAGTACCGTAGTCGTTAAATCATTGCCTCCTATATCTATCAAGGCCCGTGCATTGCGTTATATTTCCTACATTGCCTCCTGTATCTATCAAGGCCCACGCATTGTGATATATTTCCTTCATTGCCTCCTATATCCAACAAGGCCCGTGCATTGCGATATATTTTTGAGAACAACAACCAAAATGGGAAGCTCCTCTCAGAACCATAATAATTTGTTTTCTCTGTTATATGAAATGAAAATATGGATAATATTTTCGGCAATTCGATTTGAATGGCTCTTTCTGATGTATCATTCTCACAGCACTGTTCATAATGGACAGGAACGTAGAGATTCGAGACACTAGGAATTACGATAGTGTTTCAAATCCTCTGTAATGAGGGCTTAAAGGCTTGGAGTGAGTCGAAAGAAAAATACACATCCTAGTTTTTAGTTGTACCATGCGTACCACAATGTTGCCAGGCGTTTATTGAAGGATGCTTGGGTACTAGTACAGACTGTTACGTCTACCAAGTTTCCTAGCATCCAACATCAAATAGGATTCATTAAGCGCATGTCATGGGTCAAGTCGTTAAATATATCGACGCAGTTAAATAGCTGATGGCATTATTTTATCCACTTTCTCATTGCGTTTCGAGAGGAAGTTCAACTTTGGCACAGACGACAGATGACGCTCTTAACCTTCTACCCCCCAAAAATCACTGTTGTCTGCTCGTTTTCCCCTTCCGCGTTTTTTCGTTATAAACTTATGATTTAACGAACTGTTAAGATAAAATTTCATATTTCCTAAGACAGATAAGCTTCTACTCCTTTCATCTTACTCCCAGTTAGATTTAACCTTGTTAAAACATAATCAGATGAATTTGAGTTACAATGTCGTAAAATCCTGTGCATACAGTTACCTAGGAGTGATAGAGACATTTTTAACGATGCCTAGAGATGATAAACTTAAGCGAAATTGTTTTACGTTTGAATAAAAATACCGCTTCCAGTAGTGGATTTATAGTACTCCTTGTTTGTGTAAGATTAGTGTAGCTGTAGAGCGTAATCATGGTAAACACTTAAAAATATATATTTTCAATAAAAACACCGCTTCCACTAGTGGATTTATACTCCTTGTTTGTGTAAGATTAGAGTAGGTGTAGAGAGTAATCATTATAAACGCTTAAAAATATATTTTCAAAAATGAAGAATATAGAACATTTATTTTGTATCAAAAAATATTTTGGTGCTAAGATTGCTTTAGAAAAATCCAAACGGCTAGGTATTGGTAAAAAAGACATGTGTAAGCTATTTGTAGATGAGATAATGTTTTACATGTTTTAATGAGGCTAAAACTTCCACTATTGTGTCTAAAAAAGTGTTGGCAATGTATATTTTTTAAATATGACGGAATTGCGGTTGATATGATAGCGCCCTATTTGCGAAAAAAACCTTTTTTTAAACAGTTGAAACACTCTTTGATGATAGAATTTCAAAGGCAGAAGTTAAACGTTAAATTTGCTCGATTAATTTTGTTCGGAAAATAATATATTTAAGCGCTACGTATTACTGAAGGAGATTGATTTTGCCAATCTTTGTGAGTATTTAACTGTTTAATAATTATTTTGGTTAAGTGGGAGCCTAGCTTATGTGTGATTGGGTTGTGGCTTCCATGTTTTGGGGACATTTGCTTTTTGTGTGGCGAGGTATGATTCAGCTTTGATATGGACAAATGTTACAAATCATACTGGTAGACTAAGAATACGGTTGAGGTATAGCGAGAGAGTAGAGTTTCCACAGCAATTGAGAGATATTGAAAAGGCTTGAACAATTGACTATTTTAAAATTGAATTCCAGCACTTGCAAAGAATTAAAAAAAGCGATAGATACATATATTTAGGTTGTTTAAGGGGTAGTGATAGTCATCTCCACTCGGAGAGGTAATATTTTGGCTTTCCCAACTTGTTACTGTTGCTTATAGTAAATATCCTGTTAATCCAACGGTAGTATATGGAATTGGATATTACTTTTTGATATTTTATGGTAATTCAACAGGAAGAAACAGTTATTTTTAACACTGCAGGTATGTTTTGCATATGTCAAGAGTTTGTAATGATTGAGGATTTCTGATCGAGTGTTAATGGAATAAAAATGGACAAATTGCGTTTAATTGTCACATTTGTTACTGCTTTAGTCAATGTGTTTACAATGTTGAAGCACTTGACTAGCCGGAGAGTTCGAATGACGCAAGTAACATAGTTTCTTGTTCTTCACATATATTGAAGAAGGTCGTTTGCAAAAACTGAAATGCCAACCTGCTCCAAAAAACACTTTCGTTGACATTTTCCAAACGATCCCGTTTAGTACGTCTTGGTGGAAAACCGAGCTTCGGGCAAAGTCACTGGATGTGTAGCATGTTCATTGCTATTTCCCAAACGATTTCCCTTTCTCAAAGGGAAATTGTCAGATTTCTAGAACAAATATGTTTCAAATAGAAGCCATACTGGAGGGAATGTAAAATCTGATAGGCATTTTGTCTTCAGGAATGTGTACCAATTCTGGAGAACGTTGTTTTGAAGGGAGGGTGAGAGATAAAATCTATCATTCCGTTGACAGAATTTTAGTTCATCAAGTGATGAACATCGGTTTCAGAGTTAATTCCTGGGCGCGAAGGTACCTTAAACGTGGTAAAAAATAAAACCTACTCAATAGAAAATTTTACTATATTTAATTAAACTCTGTATTCTGCGTAAACAACCATGTTATGGATTTAGTAAACGTCATTTCCTACAAAAACTTTGGAAACTAAAAGTCTAGTGTGATTAGAGATTCTATATACCTAGTAACGTCAATAGGCTAAATATGACATTCACGCCCCTATTTTTCGGGAAAAGACATGAGAAACTCTTTGCGTTTCCGCTCATTGGCCATAACTGGAATTTGTATTTTTTGACTTGGTTCTGAACTCTATTCTATGAACCACATTGGCAAGGATATTCATTTCAATATCCTTCTTAAATCCGTATGGTTTGTGCTGTTCATAGAAAATGGTTAGAGACAGTACAAGCGCCACATATCGACTATAAGCTGAAGCACAGTGTCTTCCTTCTTATATTTTTCCCCAAAATTATGACATGTTTGGCCTACTGACGTTTTTAGTAAAGAGATTCAAATTTTTCCAGGCTCGCTGTAGATCTAAGGCCTAGAAAATCCTCTATTTTTCAATATAAAATGCCTATGACGATATGTGACTCAGCTTTGGTCTGATTTTCTTTGGGGGGGGGGCATTGGTACGTAGCCTATTCCCCTACTAACTTTCATTAAAAGTAAAAAATTAGTTCCGTTTTTTAATTCACCGAACCCTATATAACTGGCTAGTTTTAACAAATACGGTACAATACGTGGCAGTGTTTCACTTCAACAAGTCTGCACTTTTAGTTTCAACTCTTAGTATTTGAATCTGAGCTAGTTTTTGGAAAGGGCTAATTTTCAGTGTCATCGAAGAATACCAATTAGTGGGTGAGTGCATTCCTTTTTAATTAAATTAAATGAGTGTTTTCTCATGTGCTAGATGATCTTCCCCTAGCAGATCGAAGACTTGCCTGTAACCAGCACGATGGTGCACCACCACATTTTGCACGCGTTTTTCGCAATTGGCTTTACGCCGAATTAGGTCCTCGTTGGATAGGTCGGGGTGGTCCAGTCGCTTGGCCACCCCGTTCGCCAGATTTAACGCCGCTGTATTTCTTCTTTTGGGGGTATGTTCAAAGCATTGTGTATGCCACCGAACCAGTCACATTGGACAACCTTCGAGATCGAATCCAACAAGCTGCTGCTCTTGTTTCGCCCGATATGCTAGCTCGCACAAGAGAAAACTGGGCAATACGCTGTCGCCAAAGTGTGAATGTCCACGGACGGGCTTTCGAACAATTACGTTAGAAACAGTTTGTTATTTCATTATGCACAATTAAAATGTCGGTAGCATACACTGCTTAGCTGTTTTCAGTCAAAGATTGCGACTTCTCTTTTAATTTCTGTAATAGCGCCAGTAAATCCCTTACCATTTTTAGCTGCATCACACCAATGCATTCGGAGCAGCATCTTGACTGGACGCCGGCGAATGCTTTCACCTGGTATAGGAGCGGTCCGAGCTGAGCTTAGTGAGCTCCAAGAAAGAGAGAGAGAGAGAGAGAGGAATGGGAGGGATGTAGAACCGGTCCGAGTGGGGTAGGATTCTATAGAAGCGCTTTTTTGGCAATTTTACCCCATGAATCTTTTGGTTTCTTCTTAGCTAAAAGGTATCGATGGGACTAATAGTTTTACCTGACTAGTAGTAGTAGTATTACTAATTAAATTAGTAACGGGCGTTATCGATATGTGATTCACGTTGCCAAGCAGCCATTGAAAAATGTTTCCCCCTGACCTGTATATTAGAGGATATTTTACTAAAAGTATATTTATTGTAGTAGGGACAGCGAGAGTACGTAAACGAGGTGGCTTAATTATGGGCTAGACCATCTTGTTGATTTTATATCTATACACTTTTGGCACTATTTTTGCATGAAGGGTTCGATTTAGAAAAGGGTCGAAATTCGTCGATATAACCGACCAACCGTAATGTCTTTCGTTTTGCACGGTATGTTTTGTCAGTCTGTTTATAGGGAATCCAAACGTAGAATGGGTAAATATTATGGTTGGAAACACGTTATAGTCCATATGTTAAACTTTTTCACGTTCATCTCTTCTAACTCGGTTTAGTTTAATTACGAAAATATTGACCAGATTCTCTGGGGCGCAAATAAGTAATCATAAAACTTAATTTAACTTCTTCATCGCGTCAAGCCTCAAGATTTCTTTAACTTATTATATTTCGTTTAAAAGTGCCCTAGCAACAGTTTCGTGAGTTGCAGCAGTGAGTGGTCAACAATGCGTGCAGTTAAACGGGATTATTACGTTTGTCTTCACCTTGGATTAGTCTGACCTAGCCTGAAAAAGATGTAACATATTTTACGTTCGTTTTTCAAAGGGAGAGTGAAAAGGTGAAATTTTTCGAAGTACTCTGATCATAAGTGAACACCAAAGTGGAGAATTGACAACACTCGTTTTTGCAGTCCATCTTTTTATTTAGTCTGTACTAAGCCTCTGACAGAGCCTCACCAGGCGTCGCTTGACGAGAATCTATGACGTCTGACCTGTGTCGAACTTTGTGACAAGCCATCATCCTCCTTGCTTATACTCGAACCTTTTTGCGGAAAACCGAACAATGGTAAGATTATTTCTAAAAGTGAAAGTAAATAACTCATATTACTGTACATTCGCAATGCACTGTTATAGACAAATCTTAACACTCTCCCCTTTCAAAATCACCAATCCCTCTTTTCACTTTCCCATTAAAAAGATGAAGGAATGCTGCTACAACAACATCCGTGAACATCATCAACATCTTTCGTCCAAGTGAAACTATGTACATCAAACGATGTAGTTTTCAATTATATTTGCTTCGTACTTTCTCTGACGTGACAATATAACGGACCAACCGTAATGACTTTTCCAGGGTATACTTTGTGAGCCTGTTTATAGTGGAATCCAATCTTAGAGTGGGTAAATATTGCCATAAAAAACTGTTCTCGTACATCTTAACCTTCTTTAAATTCAAACTCTTCTAATCATGGTTTAATCTAATTACGAAAATTATGAACATATTCCCTGTTGCGGAAAGAAGTAATCTTAGAACTAAATTAACCAAATATATCACGTCAAGGTTCAAGATTTCTTATACATATTCTGTTTTGTATTCAGTTACCATAGTTACAGTTTCATAAGCGGCAGTGAATGGTTAACAACCACAGCAGTAAAAGTGGTATTCTGTTTTGTATTCAGTTACCATAGTTACAGTTTCATAAGCGGCAGTGAATGGTTAACAACCACAGCAGTAAAAGTGGTGTTATCGACGCCAGGCCCAAAACTTTGCAAATACTTTATGCCAAAATTTTACTCAAAGGCAAATACAAACGTTTCTTACAATTCCATTAAATTTACTCGTACTCAAAAATGGCACCAACAGAATTTGAATTCCTGGGAAATAATCGATATTTTAAATATAGGTAGAATTAGTATTTTTAAATCTTAAATAAAATTGACGATTTGAAAATTAATCAATTATTATAGGTTCGCCCAAGAGACTTCTGTAAACGTGACTACATTTACGGTGAGTCTATCAACATTCATTCGCGAGTCTCAGAACGAATTCGTTTATTGATGGCAATAAAACTCAAATATTTATTGCCAGGAAGCGTGGAAGATTGAGAGCCACGCGTCATTTTTCAAAATTATGGCGGATTATTTAAAACGATCGCTCAACATAAAGTATTTTTCATATTATTTTGAAATAGATTCCAGTAATAATTGTTTCGGGCGATTATCCGAAATTTTTAAGGACTAAAAGCGGAGTTTTCATTTTTTCTTTAAATATTTGATTAATCGTGTTCTTATCTTCTATTTAAATCAAAAACCACTATTCAAACCAAAGACATTTTTTAAACTTAGGGCAATTTACGAAGGCCATAAAGTGGCCTTTATTAACTTGCCTAAAACATCCTCTGGACTTGAATTTTTCAAAGTGAGTCAACAATAAATAGACCAAAATTTATATCAACTCGTGCATAAAAGTCTATTTGCTGTTTAAGAATGGAAATGTTATCATGATAGCCAAGCCACGCTCAATTTTCGAGGGCCGACAGGAATATTTCAGTCCGTCTCATGTGTTCGAAACGTCCAGGACGATCATCGTGTCCGCAGCCTCGAAGAAAGTCACGACCACTTCCTTGTCCTTCTTAAATACACTGAGAGAAAAATGCACTGTCAAATTTACAGAAAATTACTGGAAGCATTGGATGCCAGAAGTTGTAACCCTCTGTAGGATAATTTAACTAAGGGAGAAAGCTCCCGAGGGCCATAAAAATAAGAATAAAGACAACTTACTTTAATAATCCAAAAAGTAGAAGAATTTATTTACGAAAAACAAAAAAGGGATAACTATCCCGTAACCCAACTCGGTTAAAACGGATTGCTCCGTATCAGGAGTCTTTTATTAACAAGAGAGAGAACTAAGCTCTTCGACCGTCAACTGAACAACTGATTAATATTCTCAAAATATCGCAGTTAGAAAGTGGAGGAGGAGCATGTAGCATGGAGGCTATAGCCCTGCCAGAACCAAGGAGCAGAAGCTTCAAGGATTCTGGCAGCCCTGCTACATCCCCCCCCTCGTTAGGAACTCTTTTCCTAATTGAACAAAAACAAAAAAAACGGTTACCCCGAGGAACCTTAAGAATAATATCTGGGGTTATCACAAAAAAAATTTTTTTTTTTTTTTTTTTTTTTTTTTTTTTTTTTTTATACTTCCGTTAATTTAGTCAATAAGGCAAATGTGTGCCGTTTTTCCCTACGAGAAATGGCTTCAGTACTTCGAGGATGAGGGCAGTCTGATACTGTATGGTGACCAATCATATGGCAGCGGGGGCACTTATAATTTGACCAGATATGAATTTTCTTAGCCCCAGGCACTTTAGATACGATCAATCGTTTCCTTGTTGTAACTGGAGTGACAGAGACCGGAATCGTTTCCTGCAATACTGTCGATCGTCCTCTTGGGATCCAGCCTAGACTCCCGAACCGTTCCCACTGGAGATCCTCTTCGGTTTCTGGCTCCGACTTTGGAAGGTCTTGTCGAGAGACGAGGTTTTCACGTGGAGTTGGATTTACCGGGAACCGTGCTGGGGGTTGAGGCCATGAATTTCTCTGTTTTCCTAGTCCGTCTTCTTTTAACATTTGCTTTTTGAACTTGCCATACGGCGTAATGGGTTCCCTTGCTTTCGATACTCCCTCATCATCAGTCAGGTCGCTTACCACGTGGCATTCTCGGGTAACATGTCCCTCCCTTCTGCACATTGTGCAGTGTACAACTATCTCATTTTGAAGTTCTTGTGGCTCTGCAGAAATCTTGTAAAAAGGCAAATGCTCAGGCGGAATATAACAATCGATATCGTTGTGTCCTTCTTGTCCGCATAATCCGCATTTCAAAAGGCTCAACGGGCCTTGGAGCTTTTCAAGGACTTCCAAGGATTTGTCGATTTTTGTTGTACTATTTCGGGAGCAGGGGATTGGTTTTTGGGACATACCCTGAGGAGGTTCAAAATAAATTGGACGTTCGTATCCTCCTTCTGCCATCTGTAATTATACAATGTTAATAACGTCTCTTAGAGGCTTGGGAAATGAATTCCCATGGGAAAAAGGAAATTGGCTCTCGGGAGAAACAGAAACATTCCCTTTCTAGGTTAGTAACGTTATTATTACTAAGGTAAACCTGAACTTCGTAAGGAGATCTTAACCTTTTATTATCAGGAGGTCGGTAGTAGATATCTACTTCGTTACCTCCGGGCTGAACCGTCGCCCTCTTACAAACCTCTCGGCGCCATCCCAATTTAAAAGGTTCTAAATAACATTCGGGTAAGGTAGCCCTGTTTAATTTAGGAGTTCTCATTGACTCTGATAGCGTGGTTGACGAACTATCAGACGCACGTGATGATTGGGATTTCGTCTGAGAAAGCAGTGTAGGTGTTGGCGTTTCGTCCGACCGAGTAGAAGGTTGTTCAGGATGTGCTACGTCTTTAGTAGGACTCAAAACCGGTTCAGGAGGTACGAATTCCTCCGAAAAACCAGAAGATGGAGAATGGAGTAACGCAAGTTCCTGTATGTACTGCTCAGAAGACGTTGATTTGGCGTCTGGCGTTACTATTTCTTCCGAGAAGCTGGATGTTGACTTATGTAGCTCTGGTTCCTCGACTGATTCTTGATCAGACGGGGAAGCCTCCCCTGCCGCAGAAGGCGGACTATCGTTAGTGGGATGATCGAGCTGAAAAGCCCTCATATCGTGGTTAGTATGAAGGAGGAGAGGGGGATCTTCAAAAAGGGCCATGCCCGGTTCACTATCAGAATCTATCGGTTGATGTGAATCATCGTGAGCTGCAGGAAAGATCTGTTGATCCGCTGCTTGATCTTCTAGTGCAGTTGATGTCGAGGTTGGAGGGACATCCGGTATAACAGGAATAATCTGTTGATTGGCTTCCTGTCCGTCCTGGGGCGGTGAAAGTGAAGATGATGATTCAGATGAACTTATTGAGGAAGTCTCCGTAGGAGGTTGGTGCATGCTACCACCTTCCGCTGAAGGACTTGACTCAGCTTCATCGGCAATGTTCGACTGTGAACTGGGGGTATTATCGGCATTTTCGAAGACAGCTACGTTAGTCCAATAAAGTTTAAGATGTTCTAGGTTAACTTTCCCTATGTTCTGCCCAGAGTTAGCGTCTTCTAACTCATAAACAACGGGAGAGTGCTTTGCTATAATTTTAAAGGGACCTGCCCATTTAGGACTAAGCTTTTTCATTAGTTGCCCTGTCGTACTAGATAAAGGATGTGTTTCCATCCATACTAAAGTTCCTACCGCAAACTCTAATGGGTCATGGCGGAGGTCATAGTACTTTTTCTGGTGTGCTTTTGCTAACTTAGACAATTCATTGCTGAATGCCAGTTGTTCCTTAAGAACCTTCAAAGCTTTACTACGACTGGGGTCATCATTGTCCTGAATGGGTTCTTCAATATCTAAATCCCAAGGGAGACGTGGCTCCCGCCCTAAATTTAAAAAGAAAGGGGATCTGCCCGTGGTTTCATGGGGCGCGGAATTTATAGCGAATTGAAGAAGGTCAAGGGATTCATCCCATCTATCATGGTGATTCCCGACATAAAATGAAATTAACTCGCCTATTACTCTATTGACTCGTTCAGTGGGATTTCCCTTAGGGGTATAGGGGGTAGTAAACTTTGGATTTATCTTAAAAGCTCTGCACGTCTGCAGCCAAAGTTTCGAGGTAAATTGTACCCCTCTATCGCTAAGGATAGCTTTAGGAGCTCCCCACCTAGTGATAATAGACTTAAATGCCTGTACACAGGTCTTAGCAGTAATAGTTTTTAATGGAATCATTTCCACGAATTTGGTCATATAATCGACAAAAACTATTAAGTATTTATAATGGTGTCTACTAGAAGGGAAAGGTCCCATAATGTCGACACTTATTTGGTCCCAAGGACTAGTTATTTCTGAGGGTTGCATTAGCCCTGGCTTTTTCCTGTTTCTAGCCTTAAATTGTTGGCATAAAGAACAACCTCTAACATAATCCTGGACGTCACTGATTACAGAGGGCCACCAATACCTATATGTAACTTTACTCAGGGTTTTATCTTTGCCCCTATGAGCTGACAGTGGGTGGTCGTGTAACAACCTCATGGCTTCTAGCCTTAACCGAGGAGGTAAATAAATTTTTTCCGGATGATTTCTATAAGGTCTTCTATAAAGAAGATCATTCTTTATTTCAAACATTTTATTCCTAACTGGGTTAGGTCCTTGCAAGGAATTTATAATAGGGGACGCAAAAGGGTCTTCCCTTTGAGATGTTCTGACATCTTCTATCGTAAAAACTGAGTATAAAGATCTAGGACCTGGAGGACGTATTCGACCTTCAACAGATTCACTAGAGGAAGTCGTACTATTACTACTACCGGTAGAATTTTGACTAGTACTACTACTAGTTTGATCTAAGTTATTAGTGGAATTTGAAGTAGAAGAACTAAAATTTATACTAAGGACGTTTATCGGAGCTCTCGATAAAGCGTCAGCGACTACGTTCTCTACTCCTTTTTTGTGCTTTATGGTAAAGTCAAATGTTTGGAGGTACATTGCCCATTTAACTAGCCGAGAATTGGGTTCCCTGATATTAAACAACCATTGTAAAGCTTGATGGTCAGTGAGGACAGTGAATTTACGACCTTCTAGAAAGGGCCTAAACTTCTTAACTGCCCAACATATGGCTAGACACTCTTTCTCGCTAGTTGAGTACCTCGTTTCGGCATCTTTCAGCCCTGTACTAGCATAAGCTATAGGGACTTCTATATTGTCTTGAATTTGGGAAAGAAGGGCACCTAACCCTGCATCACTAGCATCTGTAGTGAGAATGCACGGGGAATCCCTTCTAAAGGAAGCTAAGGGGTGAGCCTTACAAATGGCTTCCTTAATTTTTTCAAATGCCTGTTGTTGTTCGAATCCCCAAACAAATTTCTGATCCTTCCGTTTAAGCTTATTAATAGGAGCTACTATTTGGGAGTAGTGGCTAATAAACCTATTATGCCAACCTGCCATCCCTAAAAATCTTTGTACTTCCTTAATATTTTTAGGAGGAGGAAATTTTTGAATGGCTTCTATCTTAGAAGGATCTATATGCACCCCTTTTTCATTCACAATGTGACCGAATATGGTAGCTTCTTTCTGAGCGAACCGACATTTCTTTAATTGTAGGGTGAGACCCGCTTCCTTTAGCCTATTTAAGACGTACTCTAAACACGTTAAGTGTTGATCCCAATCTTCGCTAAGCGAGATTAAATCATCTAAATAGTCTATCAATTGGAAGTAATCTGCGTCCCTAAAAATCTCGTCAATTAGACGTTGAAAGGAGCTAGGGGCATTACAAAGCCCAAAAGGGAGTACATTGAACTCGTACTTTCCCATATGAGTCACGAAGGCAGTCTTTTCTCTGCTCTTTGGGTGCATCTGGGAGCACGGCAGTGCTCCCAGCCAAGTCGAGCACTGACATCCTTTTCTCGAAGCAACTCGTGGCTCTTTTAAGCCCACTGTAACTTCGCTATGGGTATAGGTAAAAGTCTGAAATTTTGCTTGCCGCGAGGACTGTCAATTCTAGCTATAGTTTCCAAATTTCAAGATCCTACCCAATATACTTTTCGAAATATCGCAGGTGAAATTTACCTTATTTTGTCACTCACTCACTCACTCACCGATCATCAAAATTCTAAGGTACTTCTAGGGTAGATAGAAACTTAAAATTCAGGATTTAGTTTTCATTTATTTTATAAAGCACAGAAAAATTAAAACATCCCGAAATTTTTATAAAATTGTTCTTTAGTTCTTTATTTTAAAACTAGATGGCGCTGCCGTCTTTTTAACAGTAATAGTGTGTGTTCTTGATGAAAGGACGTAATGGGCCAAAGTTAACCGAAAGTTAAATATATATTAAAGCTAATAGGTGTAGTAATTTAAAAGAAATGTGTCGTAACTGATGCTACATTCTTATATTAGGATATCGCGTACAATCTTTATTGCATATTCTCTGCGGGTCGAAAGGGGTAATTCAGCGTAAATATGGAGAAACGTTAGCGATTATATTGGTAAACGAAGTACCACGAGAGGGTCTTCTTTTAATATAACTACCGAAGTATAACGAGAGGGTCTTGTTTTAATATAACTACCGAAGTATAACGAGAGGGTCTACAAAAAGAAGTGAGATCCTATGAAAAACATTAACATGTACAAAAATGGGCCAAGCCTCGCTTCGTGCCCGCTCCGCCGTAAAACGTTCTGAGATCCCATGTAGAGCCAAGTCTGCCTTTTGTTCTCATTCAATCGCCAATTGAACAATTATGTTATAAATTAAGTCCTTTTCCTAATTAATAACCAATATTCTTTGACTCTATCATTATTATACATCTTTGTTCGTATCAAAAATATCGTGACTTGGCAATCGCAGGTAAGTAATATTAAAAGGAAGTCACTAAATCGTTGCCGATTTTAAAATAATCGAAGGGATGTTCACTAAATCGTTTATGGTATAGGGGATATGTACAAGTTTATAAGATGAGTCATGCTCAACCCTATGTACAAATTATATGGTGAGTTATGCATAACCCTATTTACATGTTTATTAGGTGAGTTATACATAACCTTATGTACACATTTATAAGGTAATTACCTGCGCTTGCCAAGTCACGATATTTTTGATACGAACAAAGATGTATAATAATGATAGAGTCAAAGAATATTGGTTATTAATTAGGAAAAGGACTTAATTTATAACATAATTGTTCAATTGGCGATTGAATGAGAACAAAAGGCAGACTTGGCTCTACATGGGATCTCAGAACGTTTTACGGCGGAGCGGGCACGAAGCGAGGCTTGGCCCATTTTTGTACATGTTAATGTTTTTCATAGGATTTCCACTTGCCAGTACCCAGATTTAAGGTCAAGTGTTGTTATGTATTTAGGTTTTCCAACCCTAGCTAACATGTCCTCTATATTAGGTAAAGGATAAGGGTCCTTAATGGTAACCTGATTAAGTTTTCTATAATCAATACAAAACCTATAGGGTTTACCCCGTTTTGTTTGATCAACTAAAACTACGGGCGAAGCCCAAGGAGAAACTGAGGGTCTAATTATCCCGTCATCTAACATTTCCCTTACATGTTGTTCTATGATCTTCCTTTTCTGGTCATTAACTCGATAAGGCTGAGATTTGATGGGCGGACTATGACCCGTGTGAATCTCATGGAAGACTAGTCCTGTTCTTCCTACTTTATCAGAAAACAACTCAGGGAATTTCAATAAAAGGGTTTCTAGTTGGTGACGTTGTTCCTCAGTAATAGGGGCTGCGGAAACTGCGTCCCTAATATTCTCTACAATCTCCTTATCTATGGGATCCTTTTCTGATGGTATTGAAAAAGGGATCCTCAAGTTACCCACTAAACATTCAGACGATTCAAAATCTAACTTGACCCTATTTTCTTCAAGAAAATCTTGACCTAATATGAAGTCACTATTTAAGGAAGGAACTATATAAAATTTAAATTTAAACTGTTTCTCACTGTCAATTGACTTAAGAGTAAATTCTAACTCGTGAGAACCTTTTGTAAACGTATAACGGCCGTCGCCCCAAACTACACAGTCTAGTTGCTCATCTTCAGGTAATTCTGAAGAATTTCTATGTTTACAAATTTTCTGCCATTGGTCAAGACTAACAAAAGAGGCATCGGCCCCGCTATCTAATTTAGCGTGAACTGTCGCGTGTTCAAAAGTAACGGGAATGGTAACCCTTTTATAAACTGAACCTTTCTTGACTGATTCAATTCTTAAAGGGAACGCGACACGCTTCTTGTTAGGGGGATTTATTGGGCACCGGGAGAGGGACCACGTAGGACCTCTCCCGTCTGGGCTTCCCCCGACTTGATAAGCTTTTTGTTAGGGCAATCGGGTGCAACATGACCTGGTTCTTGACAATTATAGCAAGTGAGAGAACGTGTAGAGGGATAAGATAAGGCCAATTGACGACCAGGGGACTTAGATCTCTGATTATAATATCTATTAAAAGATCTTTGTCCTCTATTTGAATTGTTATTAGACCTGGCTCTAGCTCTAGAGTCTAATGGTTGTAAGGGATATTCCCATTGAGGAGAAGCGGGAGGATTGCAAGGGCTAAGACAACGCCCGGGGGAACACTGACTATGGGATGAGCCTTTGTTAGCGGGACAAGAGGACTCGGCTGTAACCTTAGGTTTAGGGGGAGATTTCCTCTTTTCCCTTCTCTCTGCATTTCTTTTCCTAACTTCAATATCCTTTTCTATGGTTTTACAGGAAGCTCTCAACTGTTCCATAGTGGTATAGTGCAGGAAGAGGAGGGGAGTTCTTAATTCATCCCTCAAGTTACTTTTGATAATAGGAACTAAATCCTTTTCGGGGAGAGGACAAGTCATCCCTAAATTTAACTTCATTACTTCCCCGAAAAAATCCTCAACTGATTCCTTATCTTTTTGGAGTCTATGGGAAATCTCTATTTTTAACTTAGAATCAGCTTCCGAGTCCCTGAACTGAATTTTAAAGTGTCTTTGGAAAGTTTTCCAAGTTAAGTTAGGATGGGAAGGATTTGATCTACATGTTTCGTCGTATTGACGAATTAAATCCCTATACCAATACAGGGCATGCCCTCTTAAAAGGAGAGGCAATGCAGCTAACCTTTCCTCATTAGATAGTTTATGAAACTTAGCATACTCTTCAAAAGCCGCTAAAAACTCGGTAGCATTATCGCTAGATGATCCCAGAAAAGCTAGTCTTTCTGGAGGTTCGATAGGGACTTTTCCCATTTGGGGAGTTGAATTTCTAGTTATTAACGAGGGTAAATCCCTAACTAACTTATCCAAACTAATAGCTATAGCTTTGTTTATCGCTACATTTTGCTCTACGGCTTTTGCCTGCGTGGTTGAATTATCAGCCAATGTTAGGAGTAACGGTAATATAAAGGCTTTTAATTCCTCTTCACTAGCGTTTGGTCCTAGTTGAGGAATACCTTGGGACGGAGAAAGTTGGCATTGAATTCCAATTGTTTTAACGGTAGGGTTTGGTTGTGTCGTTGAAAAGTTAACTTTAGGTTTAGCACCTGTGGACGTTGCTTGGGGAGGATTAAGGGAATCAATCCCAGTCTGAGGAGGAAAATTTGAGGGAGTTAAGCATCCCTTAGGAGGGGGAATACCCTTATGGGGGAATAATTGATAGGGAGAGAAATCTAATTCTGAAGAGGCGGCCGTCCTCTTTCTTGAATCTTCTTCGTCTTTCTCTTCCTCAATACGAAGTTTCCGGTTAAATTCTTCTAACGGATCTTCGGTTTCTGGCTGTGCTAGCAATTCGCCATAGTCTTCCGTAGACGTAAAAGCATCTTCGGTAGACTGATCTTCCCTTTTCTTTAAAATAGAATCCTCCTCGTCCTCAGATGTATGAGGCGACCTCCATTGTTTATTTTTAACGTCCGAGTAAGCCATTGTATTTAATTTAATTTAAATTACAATAATCAGTATACTTTTCAATCAGTTAAGTCAAGTTTATCCAATACAATAAGTAAGTTATCTAAATTCAAGAATTAATTTACAATAATAAATTTATTCTTAGATTAACATTTAATTTAAATACGATTAAACTAGATTTAAATTAGTTCAATTACGTTTAAAGCATTTACCATTGTGGAAGCCGAGGCTTAGTACCACATGGGGCAGATATCACGTATCAACAATGATAAACAAAAATTCTACGGGACCGACCGAGGCTTAGTCGAGTCCCTGTTCGGGCGCCAATTTTATGTAACCCTCTGTAGGATAATTTAACTAAGGGAGAAAGCTCCCGAGGGCCATAAAAATAAGAATAAAGACAACTTACTTTAATAATCCAAAAAGTAGAAGAATTTATTTACGAAAAACAAAAAAGGGATAACTATCCCGTAACCCAACTCGGTTAAAACGGATTGCTCCGTATCAGGAGTCTTTTATTAACAAGAGAGAGAACTAAGCTCTTCGACCGTCAACTGAACAACTGATTAATATTCTCAAAATATCGCAGTTAGAAAGTGGAGGAGGAGCATGTAGCATGGAGGCTATAGCCCTGCCAGAACCAAGGAGCAGAAGCTTCAAGGATTCTGGCAGCCCTGCTACAAAGTATTCAGTAATTTTTCCAGAAAAATTATGGTATTTTCAATTCCAGAATTATTTCTGTATATTTTACTGATGGTAGGTTTTGTAAAAAGTACAGAAAGTTATCCTGCAAATTTCCCATGGTTTAGTGTTATATCCAGGACTGTTTAAGTAATTTTTAAAGTAACGTTTACGTAAATGTCACTGGAAAAGGTTTGTAGATATCGCAAAAACAGTTAGGTAATTTATACATGATAATGTATGTAATTTCTATGCAAACCGCGCAGCATATTTTACAGTAAAATTTCTGCCAGTTTTGAAGGGAAACTTGGGTAATTCGGACATAATAATTTCTACAGTTTCCGCAGCAAGCCCTATGTAGTTTGGACATAATAATTTCTACAGTTTTCGCAGGAAGTTCTATGTAATTTGGACCTATTAGTTTATATAGTTTCCGCAGAAAGTCCAATGTAGTTTGGACAAGATAATTTCAACAGTTTTCACAGGAAGTTGTATGTAGTTTGGACATAATTTCATCAGTTTTCGCAGAAAGCTCTAGAACGTTTTTTTTTACTTTTCACAACATAATATTTGTGGATTTCGCAAATAAAGTTTCGTTGTAATTCCCAAGGGACTATTTCTAAAATTTTCACAGGAATTGCACTTTCCTGAAGTCCTATTTTTTACAGTGTGTTGAGTAGATTAAACCTTTTTTAAATTTAATTTAATTATGAACGGTTTGAAGTGCTATTTAGGTACTATTTGGCAATAAACCACCAAATTTCATGGAAAACACAAGCATTTTATATGCAAGTTCTGTTTTCAATGCAAGGCATAAAAAACGCGCTTAATATACATGTATTAGGAGCTACTTAGTACTTATTTGCTGATGAATTATAGTCGAGCATGCAACACTTTTCATCTGGATAGGTGAGGGTGTGTGTTTTTTAAAGTAGCATTTTATTTGCATCAAAACAACTTATTTAATTTCAAAATCCACGAAATGTATCTAAACAATTAATATTCATTTGTGGAACCCAATAAAAAGAAGTAAAGAAAAATTCACGCTCCAAGACAACAACCAAAGAAATTAAGTGATTATCCCGCCAAAATCCCATTCACAACAGTTCTTATTTTAAATTTCATGACTAAAAATTATAAAATAAAAATAATAAAATAAAAATAATAAACAGTCCTTTAGAGACTAGTAAATTTTTCATCCGTTTTCGTGACCCTTTTGATCTCGTACATTGTTAAATATGATCAGATACAAGAAAAAGCCACTGTCCATAGGCACCTATTCCATCCAATCAAATTCGAAGAACTTATTTAGCAAGTGTAAAACTTTTGAATTTATTTCTTTGCCTTTCTTAGGATTGAACCTGGCAATGCCCCTGAAATGATTAAATTATATTTATGTGAATCTACACAGATTCCTTTATTAATTTATTTATACCTTTGAAAGAATTCCAGAGTAGCCACACATTCTTCAGGGTATTCAACATTGAACATATAGTACATAGCAAAGAACATGGCTAATGCGCCAATGATTTCTTGTCCTCCGAAGTGGTCATTCACTATAATTTTATCTACCGTCACCCAGAAGGTAGAAGCACTAGCCATATTATCACCTATTTCGATAAAATATCGTTATGTTTTGCTAAATCGAACGACATAGTCTTGTCAACTATATCTTACCAAATATGACCAGACAGGGATGTAATGGAATCTTCTTAAAGTCCCACGCGGTCGCTGTTAGTTCAGTCATTTTGCCACTAGGCTGCGCTGGCGACGCAGTTGTACAACTCTGGTATTTCGGCTTATTGGTTAAAATATCGAGGCGCGAAATTCGAATATTTTCGTTCATAGGAAGGCCAATAAAAGAGGCTTCCTAGATGGACTGGCAAGTTAGCTCTTTAATACTTTTCGAGTATGGAAATTTTCATTGAAGGAAAAGTAGTTTACAATCCAAAATCTGTCTCTATTCTTTGAGTAAAGTAGTAGATTTTTTCCCCCTAAAAACCTCCTAAGATCTTATCAGTTGTTGGATAGAGTCTTTTGTTGTCATATCGCCCATTAGGGCGGAGTGGGGTAAAAAATATCTAACCCTCTCCGATAGAAAGGTTTTGAGAAGTTGTATCGCCGTTGTCAAATGACCCTACTCGCCTAGCTTATTTCATACAATACGCCCAATATATTACTGACAAGCGATGTTCGTTTTAAATATATCTAAAATTGGGGTGGTTTTTATTTTTTTTTAATTTTTTTTTTTACATTCAACAATAGCGTAAATGATCCCATCACGATTCTTGAGTTCAAAATTTGGCGCAGAATGCTGTTCGATCTAGGCCTATGTTAGAAGGTTCAAGCAGTGAGAATCTATTTCGGTTTATTTATTACGGTTCAAAAAGAATTATTGATAGATTCCGCGCGCGGGCATTTTATAAATACTAAATGCATAAATTGTTTGAGTTGGTACTAGAAATATTTCTTGCATTTTCTATAAAGTAAAAACTCGAAATGAGTCTAAAAGGTAATTATATATTTCTAATTATAAAGTGTAATTTATATGTAATTACGGTTTAAAATTCCTGCAGAAAATAAAATTCATCGCGTTGATATAAAACACTAGTACCAAAGATGGGCTTGTGAAAGAGGAAAGCGAAAGTTAACTAATGAAGATTTTGCTACTTTACTTTTAAACAATTTGTAGGTTTCGCTATACTCCTTCTCTAAGTACTTTAATTTCAACATAGTAATCATTTTAGGGCAAATACAGATTTGAAATCAATGAATGAAGCGGGTAGCCAAACAGATTTTTTTCATGGTATAAGGCATTATTCCCGAAAGACTGACAAATGTAATTTAATTTTAATTTTATCAAATTTTACGTGAATATTTAATTACCGAATGAAAATTATTGCCTCTATGGGGATTATTCCGCGAAGACTAGTAGGTACACACGTTGTAACCTTGACTGTACTAAAGCATGAAAGTTACGCTTGTGTATGTAACGTGATTGAAGATCTTTATCGCTCACTGTCAAAAAGAGGCTGACCGTAATCCAGGAAGCCGGTGGCTCAATTAATTATATTTAATTCATTTACATCAATAAATTTATTATGTAACCTTTAGAGGCCCTAGACAGTGGTAAAATTATTAACAGATGAATAGTAATAGGTGTACCATGAATAAAGAATGCGCGTGAGGAAATTTCTTTTCGCGCTATAGGATAGGCAACTCCCTTTCTCGAAGGACAGCTTGTTCTGTATATACTTTGTAACAACATCGGTTGTTAGCACGCGCAAAACTAGGTATCTATGTAACCTAGTTTTGTGCGTGCTGACAAGAGACAAAGAAAATAAGGATTTAAAATATCCGCCAGTTTTTAAGCTCGAGAGCAAGGACCTCTAGGCCTTAGTTTCAAATGCGTGTGAAACTATAGCCTAGAGGTCCGTGCACTCAAGCTAAAAAACTTGCGGATATTTTAAATCCTGAAAATCCTAAAGTTTTGGTCTATTGTCAGCACGCACAATGTTAGGTTACATAGAGACGTAGCTTTGCGCGTTCTGACAACCGTTGTTGCAACAGAGTCTATGCAGAACAAGCTGTCGTTCGAGATAGGGAGTTGCCTATCCTGTAGAGTGAAAACAAATTTCCTCATTCTTTATCCATGGATGGGTGTACAGTAAAGCTGATGGTGGCTAGTCCCTCGGAAGAATAGCAAAGGGGTCTAGTAGTTTTCATTCATCAATTCCCATTCTTTGCAACATAATTATGACAATATGCATTTTAGCAAATCTGCCCGCACATTTAGAATTTGGATTAGCGCTTGAATCGGACGCCGAAAGTTCCTCCCCAAAAAGAGCAAAAACTTCAACCCCTTTACAAAAAAAGATTCGTCGAAGACTGTGTCTTTCACCAATGTAGGATGAAATATTAATAAGACAATTTTATGGCCAAACTTCTGAATTATGTGTTTTCTACAGAAAAAACATTTTAGAAGAAGATAATGACTCTTTTGAGGATTGTTTGGGAACAGGTGAAGCAAATTTAGCTCATCCAGAAAGTTTGGGAAAAGAGGTTTTTGATTTGAAATTGGCGAATGAAGCCCTTCTTCACGAAGACTTAGAGGATGATAACGAGTAATGCAATACATCCTGTATCATAAAGTCTGATAAGCCAGTTATAACTAACAGATCATTTTTCAGAGACGATAAAGATCTAAACTATACTCATACTTTCACTGAAGATGACGCAATTGAAGAACCTCAGATCTGTTTGGATGCTGATGAATCTATCTACCCATCCCTTATAGAAGAGACAATTGAAAAACCTGTTTTGGAGAAGCCAGTTCACACATCTGGCGAGAGTATAATAAATAAGTCCCTGGCTTTAGTTTTTTCCCCTTATCTTCAAGAGCTCGTTCAGAGAGCCAACGGTAAAAAATGTCCAGATTGTAAGGATCCCTTGATTTACACCCACAGTAAACAAGGTAGCGCGGTAATATTCCGCTGGAAATGTTCATCAATAAATTCTGATACGCATAAAAAGGTAGGTGGGCACGGAGCGCCTAAACTACTTGAAAATTGAGGGAACTAGATTTACCATTTTAACTAGGGCGTTTGGCGAAGCCAACCGCTATTTTCTGGTATAAATTCTGGCAACCTTGTTCTTGCAAGTGCTATTGTGCTCTCCGGAAATAATTATGCAAAAGTTGCTCTTTTCATGAGACACGCAAAAATTTTATTTTTTGGAAAGGACACTTTCAGTACGTAAGTTTGATTATTTATTGGGATATGATTAAACAAAGAAAATTGCAAAGTTGCATGATTAAATTCGTTATACAAGGTCTAGTTATTATTCGTGTAATGAGGTTAGGCAGGAAAATAATATCTGCGATGGGCAATGTCGTCGGGTCCGTTAGGATTAGGTGGAGGGGTATAACCAGTGTAAGTCCCGTCCGGCTCGGATACACACTACGAATCTTCAGAACACAGCAAGCGGGAATCACAACCCGAACACTTTAACCTAGTCTCCCATATTGCCACAAAACAAAATTTGAGTAGCCCGCAAAACGAAACTGGTCAGTTTCTAAATTCAGAAGACCCCTCTCTACAATTACTTCATTTCTCATTCTCATGGTGAGAATGAGGACTATTCCCTCAAGGCACATTAGATTAAAATCTTCGCCCAGAGATAGGCATCTTTCGCGTCCACAACAAACGTCCTCTTCAGCACTTGGCATGGGTCTACACTGACCGCAACGGCAGACAGAAGTGAAAGAACTATCAGGATCACTTGGCGTGGGAATTCCTGAGTCGTTATTGCATATTTTTCCAGCCAAAACTAATGATCAATTAAAGGTTTAATATTAAAGTTTCTCGCTACACCCCAAAATCAAAATTTTTTAAAGGGAATGTTTTGATTACAATAAGCAACAACTCACTATCGTGTAAAATGAACATGGATTCAGGAATCCGAGATGCCAACATTTTCGAAAAAATGGACATAGTCTCCCTAGGAAGGCTGTCAATTGACTCCTAAATTAGGTTGCGCGCATGAATTAATACACATATTATAATGAATATAAAACCGATTAGAGTACCATTCCCGTCAATGTCAAAAAAGATTGGACTAAAAATCGCACATATCTAGTGTCATAATATGGGCCAAATTTTTTGACAGTGAGGGCACCGGAATAAGTATCTTAGATAAAGGGGAACTTGTATTACATTTATCTGTTGATGAAATCCTGTAATAGCTCTTCGAGTAGTGTCATCATTTACATTTTTTTCCTCGAAAGCCGCAACCAAAGCTGTGTCAACCTTCTTTTTGTTCATCGTTTTACCCCGCTTCATTGGGGCGACACGCTTTCTAGGGTTTGATGGGGGGTTGGGTTCTTTGCTGGAGTTGTGAGCATCTTCATTGTTAGGGCGCTTGGCCACGTGGGATTTTACTATCTTTTCACGGTTGGCAAATTCAGCTGAATCATTTGACGAGGGTAGTGACGTAGCGCCAAAATCCTTCTTGGGAGAAGTAGCAGCCCCAGTGGAAAAAATAGTGTCTTTTGACGGGGATTTTATGGAGGATGAAGGTAGCTCAATCTCGTTAAAGCAAAGAGAGGGGTGAGTAGTTATTGAAGTAGGTGAGGACTCAGTAGAATTCTTCGGCAGAATTTTAAATGAAATTGGTGAATGAATGGTCTTTAATTTAAATGGAATCAGTTAGCTATCACGCCTTCAGAAAATATTATAGAAGCTTACCTCGGTTTTACTTTTTTTCACCCCAGACAGAGGGAAACAAACATTTCTACAACTACACGGTGCATGACTCCATGGGTTTTGTAATGCATCAATCATTGCATTTGGTATATCCATTATTTCGCGATTAATTTTTTCGATCACTAACAAGCGCACAGCTCTAAAAATTATATCGAAATGTGAGTCCGCGATGATAGCGCGGAGAAGAAAGAATTAGCTAAAGGCCACTTTTGTTGAACCCTGTGGTGAAAACTAGAATTGCCAGAGTAAAAAACCCATGGAAACTTTTAAAAACCACTTCGAAAGCCACTGTCCCTCCCATTCTAAATCGAGTTGAAAATACCCCCCCCCCACCTCTTAGCCTTTACACAAACAATAATAGGGCAATATTGTTAGTTCTTTTCACGCAGAAGGTCGAAGTTTATAGAGATTTTTTTTCGCATTGTACAAGTGCTAGAGAGGTTAAGCATCCACTTTATACCTATGAATAGCTATGCTTCTACAATAACGCATGACGAGAATGCTTAATCTCTCTAGGATCTGATTTCGGTTTTTTTCGCATGGTATCTTATATTTGTTTTTATCATGAACCCTGGATCTCTAAAGGGACCGGAAAACCCCAACCTTCTACTGTACAAACCGAGTCCTCTCTAGCATAGCATCGGGGGAAGGGATGGGGCTGAGAATTTGGGAACACTCATTCGGTCTTTTGTGATTCTTCATAAACCTATTGAAAAACATTTAACGACTTTGGCAGTTCCCGATTTTTATTTATTTTTTCCTATAGCAAACGTGCTATAGAGAGAAATCTGCCCGTTTTCCAGTGTTCATGGTTTTATGTCAGATTTGGGGGCGGAACGTAGCATTGTTATGAACTAAGGGGATTATTGTCGTAATGTTTCTTTTACACTCCGTGTTGTTACGTAATAACCTGCAACATAAGAGGAAAAAATTAAAGCTTGACTAGAACTTGCACCCTAGTCTCCTGAGCATTGAATTGGGCAGGGATTTCTCAACTTTATATGACTATGAATTTAAAAAATGTATGGTATCATAAGTTCATAAGATATGTTCCTTAAGTATGACACTTTCTATACTTCGTAATGCTAGAGACTTACTGAGAGTCTGTTCGAGAACGGCGTTTCACCTACCCCACTTCATGAAAAAATCTCAGTTACCAGTGACAAACTTATGGAATATATCTTATGAACTTATGATGGTATTCACTGTATAGCCGTAGCACGTTGTAGGGTGTTGCATAACCTTAGCACATTTGGAAACACGGATATAAATGGTGTCCTAATTTCAATGAACGCAGCTTTGTTATGACTTTTCAGGTATCAAACGCATCATATAAGTCCAGCTGTGAAAGAATTTTGGAATAAAACACAGCTAGAAACTTTTGAGCAGTTGCGTGGAAAGCAACTGGTTTTAGCCGGAGACGGTAGAAATGATTCTCCCGGACACACGGCAATGTTTTGCACCTACACATTGGCGGATATAGAATCAAAAAAGATATTATCTATAACAAGTTGGGAAAACCAAAATTTTACCTCTCCGTGTCGATAAGATTATATAACCTTAAGTATCCAATGAAAACGTCGACCTTTTTGCCCTCATCCTTTCCCGCGCTTTGCGCTTCCGCATTTCATCCTTACTCTCAACATTATCTTCCTCCATTTTACATACAAAAATCAAATACTCACAAAAAGAAGTGGCAAAAACCTGTTGGCTCTTTACAGCCACTTAATTTGACTTAATATCCAATTTCCAACAACAATAATATACCGGTAGTTTAATTGAAAACCTACTAGCATCGAAATTCTCATTAAGAATGGCTCCCGCGGATAAAAAAAGGGCAATTTTCAACTAGGTGGGCGTTATCTCATTAGATTTGAAAAATATCATTTGTCTTTTTACCAATGCCTACCGTTTGAATTTTTTTAAAGCAATCTTAGCACCAAAAAATATTTTTTGATACAAAATAAATGTTTTGTATTCTTATTAAGAATAAAACAAGAGGATAAAAAGGTCTGTCCTCTCGTAATTTTTTAAGCTTTTATCATGATTACTCTATACAACAGTAACAAGGAGTATACACCCATTAGTGGAAGCAGTAATTTTTTTCCGAAACAATCTCGCTTATGTTTATCCTCTCTAGACTTCGCTAAAAACGTTTTACTCCTACGTAAAATATTAATAGACAGGCAAGGATTCATACCATTAAAGAAGGAGCGCAATATTATCCATATTTTCATTTCATATACAGAGAAAAGAAATTATTATGTTTCTGAGAGGAGCTTCCCATTTTTGTTGTTGTTTTGAAAAATATATCGCAATTCACGGGCCTTGATAGATATGAGGCAATGAATGAAATATATCACAATGCACGAGCCTTGATAGATATAAGAGGCAATGAATGAAATATATCGCATGCACGGGCCTTGGTAGATATAGGAGGCAATGATAATCTCTCTCTTTGCACGAGAGGTTTCTCTTTAATATTTAAATAAATATAATTATTTTTAATTATTTTAATCTTCAATAATTAACATTAATAATAGTTAAATCGTTTAAAATAAAGTTATACCTATTATCATCTCAAACTTTGCTAATATTGACGTTTAAAGTGAAGGGTACCCCTCTTGCCTGCTTTCTTCAAATTTTGGGATATATATACGATTCGTTTTCATTATAATAGTAAGGAAAAAGCGCAATTGCGAAAACCTTTGGTGGCGATCCCACCTTAGGGAGGCTAGACGTTTCTCGTAACCCTAGCTGATCGCCGCGTATATCCTAAAACCAAACGATGATAATGAAGTAGAAGCCAATGATACAGATTGGTGTCTATGTGGAATAGACGGAAGACCAGTGGATGGTGGTGTTAGAAGCCAGTGTAAGTGCAGACTGGTGTCAATGTGGGATTGACAAAGAACAGAAGATGGTGGTGATGAGAAGTCAGTATGTACAGACTGGTGTCCGTGTGGGATGGACAAAGACCAGAAGATGGTGGTGATTACAAGTCAGTATGTACAGACTGGTGTCCGTGTGGGATGGACAAAGACCACAAGATGGTGGTGATTAGAAGTCAGTATGTACAGACTGGTGTCCGTGTGGGATGGACAAAGACCAGAAGATGGTGGTGTGAGAACTCAAGTAGAGGAGCCGTTTCCGTGATTGTGAAAGCAGTTCGGAAATGGCGAACACGTTTGCTCCGATAGGCAAACTGCGAACGCGGTCACGTGGGTGTAACAACGGACAGACAGACAGACAGACACACAGACAGACACACACACAGACATGCCTGTCGATTTTAGAACCTATCCGTGACATACGTCACTCGGAGAGGTAAAAAGTGAAAAGTTGCATATTTTAATAACAAAATGTTTATTTTTCATCTTAAGACATACTGGGGAGCTCTGTAGAAGGGTCAATACTTTACAGTGTGGGCCGTATCCCCGTCGGTATTATGGCATATTGGGCATGTGTATGCTCTCAAAATTGGGCACACCACTTTAAATTGTTTTCTCAGATTATGTGATATATAGATGGACGGGGGTTCGTTATTATTTCTGCAGAAATAACAATCGCCGGTCAGCGGTGGACGTTCGAGGGCTACTTTCTATAGCTGCTTGATTATAAACAGTAAAGAAATGTATTAAGATTGTGGACCTTTGTGGTGATAATAATACGTCTACTAATTTTTAGGGTTCTCAAAAGATTTGAAGTAGAAGGCCTAACCTTCAACTACGGGTGGTCACTGGGCGTTTTTGTAATCGCTTTACCCTGAATCTTCGTTTTGACTTCAATAGGGGATAAAACAGGATTGGATTTGACTTTAGTTGCAAGAAATTAAAAGTGTTTCAATGAAAATTGAACGAAATCACGATACTATTCTCATTTTAATTAATTTGAAAGTCAATAGATAGTTTACACCTCGGTTTACACACATGGAGGATTCATAGCATTTACACCAGGATGCTGGGCTACCTCGAGGACAAAAGCAGACGAGCTTACGTCCTCCAGGTAGCCCGGCCTCCTGGTGTAAATGGCATGAATCCTCCATGTGTTTAAACTATCTATTATCTCATTTCGAAGTTCCCTGACCAAGTTTAAATAAACCTTCTTTGTAGAAAAATGAGAATGTTGCCTTTACAAATGACAAATAACATGCTCTTATAAATACTAACTGTACTACGGGAAATTACCAAACCAAAACGAAATTCCCCGAGACTAAGCAATTTTGAAATTTCCCGACTTTTTCTTCATATTTTAGATCTTTTATTTTAGAATTCCCTGACTAAACCATACATGCACGTACCCTGATTTTTGAATGTAGGCATTTCTTCGTTATACTTAAATGATTTACAGCTGGAACCCGAAGAATTTTCAAAGCTGGACACACTAATGGATTCGTCGGAACATAATTCGATTAAATCTATTTCCAATTTTGTCCAGTTGGAAACACTGCAGGGCTCGTCACCAAATTCGTCGCAACATAATTCAATTAAATCTTTTTCCATTTTTTACTGTTGAAAACGCTGCAGGGCTCGCCGCGAAATACCTTAATTTCTTCCGATTTCCTTGAATGGGATCGGTATCGGCCCATCTCTACAACCTATTTTCTTAACTTTTTTACTATTGATATCTGTTAATATATCGGTTTAATATCGGTTTATTCGAAGGATCGGGTAAAATATCGGTATCGGTACGTATCGGTTTCCCAAGTATCGAATGATATCGGTATCGGTTAAAACTGGTATCGGCCCATCTCTAGTATTTCTTCCACAAACTGTTCATTGTCAATTTTAGTTGTTTACTTGCCCTTTCTAAAAGACTTTTTTGATACATCCATACTTATCTAATAATAATATAATCAATTTTAGTTAGCGTACGTATTTCACTCTTAAAAACTTAAATTAGAAGCATCAAAACTTGCCTAAACTTACCTCTTCTTTATTTCACAAGTGACAATAGGCAAAGGCTTAAAATTGTCGCGACGCGCGCTAAGCTCAAACCCCGGGAATCTGAGACAGAACGTAGTACAATCCCCCTTCCCACTAACTGAACCTGATTGGCTAGATTCTTTTTTCGCCGAGCCTTTAGCGAAAAAAAATAGAACAGTTGCTTTGGAACTCTTTGGGGCGATTTTGACGGCGAATAGAGAAAAATTCGCTCATTTTAGTCGCGGGTATCAAGTCGCGTGGCGAAAAATGCATTTTTTTCGCTAAGTGAGAACCGGCCTTGAAAGAACATTCGTTTAAACGGTCAGCGAAAAACGGGTAAAACACGGCAAGATATTTTTCGTTCCGCAGCTGAGTGAGCTCTTAGAGAAAATGATTCCATTCCATCATATAAACCCAACGTTTACTACGCAGACTCGCATTTTGATGGAAACTAAGAATACAATGTTTTCTCACGCCTCTGCCTTTAGCATCCCTGGATGTTAAAGGCTTCTGATTCGTCAGAAACCATGAGAAAAAGGGGATACTAGCAAAACAGTCACCAAGGTCACTATGGTTCACTTTCATCTTATATATGTCCGAATATTCGTTGAAAAGGTCAGATTATGACCCTGTAGTTTATTTTCTAAGCCGCTTATGACACGAAGGAAGGTGTTAAATTAACATAGAAAGACGTGCAAACAATATAAGCAAACGATTTGTGTTGGTGTTAAATCAATTATGGCGAAGCAAACTTAGTTTAGTTTCATTAATTAAGAGACATAAATAATTGCGCGAGGTAGAGAGAGAGAAGAGTGCTCACGTCGATCACTAAAGCCGATCTTATCTAATTATATTTTACAGTAGCAGACTATGGTTCGGTTTGGATTAATTCAGTTCAGTTCAAATTTATCTCGGAGACCTTTTTATCCATATATATCTGAACACTCCCCCTTTCTGAGATGAATTTCTTATGTATATCACAGATGTCATGTTAGCGAATTTTTAACATATTACAACAATTCGTAAATTTAGATCTATTCAACAACTTTGTGAAAATATCCGCGACATTGAATTTCGATTGTATGAATTTAACATTGAAAATTTTTCCTCTTACAAAATAGTACCGAATGTCTATATGTTTTGATCGTTGATTTTCAATATTATCATTGGCGAAACTCAGGGCCGATTGACTGTCGCTGAACAGAGTTGGCATAGGCAACCTGACATTGAAGCAATTCAGTTCTTTCACTATAGGTCGCAGCCATAAAAGCTCCTTGACTGCTTCTGCTATCGCTATAATCCGTCGTAGATAAGGAGACTTTTGCTTTAATCACCTCCACGTCACGGGTGATTGTCCCACAAAAGTTACGTAACCGCAGATGGAACGTCTGCTATCTCAATCTGATGTTTAGTCACTGTCTGTATAAATCGTCAGTGACAGTTCTGTACCCTTCTTGTACACTAGCCATTGAGATGATGTAGATATCACGTTTCTTAATAGTGTGCACAAAATTCTCCAGTGTTTGCGTCCAGGATTGCTGTTAAATTGAGACAGTGCTACTGTAGTGAAAAGGATGTCCGGTCTTGTTCTCTGTGCCAGGAACAAAATGAGCCCACGAATGATTTGTAAGGGTACTTCCTCATTTCGTTAATTTCTTCTTCCGTTGTGGGACAGTCGGCTCTCGTCAAGATTGCGCTTTCGTTATTTGGCAAGCTAACAGGTTCATCGCAGGTGATGATTTATTTCTTCCCAAGTTTGTTGACATACGACTGTTGGTGGATATTGATGGTGTCATCTTGTTTTAGGTCGAACTCTACGCCAAGAAGTTTACGTATAGGTCCCAGGTTTTTAATATCATGGATTTCTGATAATCTTCTGTATACTTCTTGTAAATCTGCATTTGTCTTACCCAACACGATTAGATCGTCAACGTATACCAAAATTTAGGCGCGATAGGGTAAGAAATAGATACAGTTGCTTCCCATCAATTTTGTTAGTCCTACCTTCTGAAATGTTTTATCCAGCTAGATAAACCAGCGACGGCCGCTTTGCTGTAGTCCATACAAAGGGTTTCGTAATCTCAGACAGTGGGTCTCGGTATTAGCTTCTTCGAATCCGGGTATCAATTTCATGTAAATCTCATAATCCAGGTTTCCATATAAATAGGCGTTCTTTACGCCAAAATGATTTTGTAGTGAATCACAAATATGGCAATAAAGAAACGTATCAATGGAAATTTCACGACCGGTGAGAAAGTATTATCATAGTCCACGCCCTCCGTCTGTACAAATCCTTGTGCAACCAGTTTCATTTTATATCGTATAGTATTGCCCTTTGGGTCACGCTTTAGCGCATAAACCCACCGGCATCCCAACACCTTTTTCTGGGTTGGTTTCTCCGCTACTTCAGCGACTTTCCGTTCTTTAATTGTGGTGACCTCTTCCGGCATAGCTGCTATCCATTCTGACTTCTGTGGCGATGATATGGCTTCTTCATAATTCTTTGGTACTATGATTTCGGTGCCCTTGGTTTCATAGATTTCTGATATGTCGTCGTGAGTAATGCTTGATAACAACGTGGTTATGTCTAAGTTCTTTACTGAAGTCAAATGCGTTGATGTCATAGGGTAGCCCTTCTTGTTGAATATGCGCGAGTAAATCTGGTCCTGACCTCAACTTATTTCCCTTATCATCGTAATGAAAGATGTTCGCTTGTCCTTTGGTTCATCCAGATTACCGAAAAGTTACATGTCGTCTCCAACCAGCCGGTAATTCGTTTCTCTCAACTTGTGGTTCTTCTTGTTGTTTAAGTTCTCCCTTTTCGTTCTGTTTCCTTTCTGGTTTTTCTGGTTGTTTAAGTTCTCCCTTTTCGTTCTGTTTCCTTTCTGGTTCTTGTATTTAATCCCGTTGAATCTGTCGTTCCTGTACTTGTCCATCGAGTTGTTCCTCAGTTTGCCCTTCTATTTGTTCCTCCATGCCTTCTGGCTTTTCTTTTACCTCTGCCTTGGGGTGTGTATTTTTTTGTAGCCTCGTTTGAACTAAGATGGAAGTTTAATAAAGTTTCTTCTACTGTCTGGTTTAAATACTCCATGCCCAATTGCGTCTCATCAAAGGCCACATGTGTAGTTTCAATGGTTTTTCTTTCTTCGGGATAAAATATGCGATACCCTCATGTGCGTATAGCATAACCGATTAAAACGCCCAACATTACTCTGTGGTGTAATTTGCTCATCCTTTGTGGTTTATGTAGGTGTAAGAAAGCTAGACATTCATATCGCTTCAAATAATTTACGATTGGTTTAGGCCCAGTCCAACATTCGAATGGTACCTTGTCTCCAAGAATTGAGTGTTTTACCCGTTTCTTGATATAACCTCCGCCCACAGGTATAATGGTAATTGTGCATCATGGAGAAGTGTTCTTGTCATATCGAGTAGTTTCCAATTGATCCGTTCTGCTACGCCATTCCTTAGCGGTGAATAGACGTTTGTTCTCTGGTGTGCAATCCCTGATTCTTCACAGAGTTTTGTGATGTAGTCATCACAATACTCGAGGCTTTGTCAGTTCTGATAGCTTTGATCTTAAGTTGGAACTGATTTTCGACTTGTTTCTTGAACCGATCAAAACAGGCGAATACCTTGTTCTTCCTTTCCATAACACAGAGCCCAATAAAACGGCTGTGATCATCAATAAACGTCACATATTACCGACCTCCCTATCGAGGTTATAAATGAAGGGCCCCATACATCCTAGTGTATCAAGTCGAGGATGTTCTCGCTTATCTTATGAGCAATATTGGTATGACTTTGCCTCGTGCTCTTACTCAGTGCGCATGACACAAACTCCCAGCTCTCCGTCTACATGAAGCACCTCATTTTTCGCCATATACCTGAAATCTTGGCTATTTATATGTCCCAATCTCTTGTGCCATTTTTCCATTTCGTTGTCCTTTGCATCAACCATTTGAGTTTCATACTTGATTGTCTCCATTAACACGGATGCATTCGACAATGTGTAAAAACTATCTTCCGCTCATGGAGCGGTGAAGGCGAATTTATCATAAACTGTATATGCTGCTCTACGTATGACTCCTTTATATCCAGCTTGATCAATGAGACGTCCTGATATATGATTCCGTCGCATACTTGGTGTGAATACGACATCATTTAGTTGAAATGCGTACTGATATCTCCGGTTCCGCTTATTTTCGTAATTCCCTCACCGCAAGCCTCATCTCCTGATAAGGGTTTATAATTCAGGAACCATTCAAGTCTTTTGCAGAAATGATGAGTCTCTGCAGTATCGATGATCCATGCGTTACATTTTAATGACGTTGAATAATGAGCTGCCGCTATGAAAGCGCGTCTGTCTGATTTGTCTCCACGTCTTCGCTGTGGTTTACGGCCCTCACGAGACTTATGAACGGTTCGTCCGCAATTATAGCAGTTCCTTTGAAATGTATTGCGTTGGTAGTTTCGGTCAGTAGTTCTGCCTCTACTTTCGCTGTTTCGTGTATTCATCTGTGTTGCGAAAAAAATCAGCTTTCAGTTCCTTTATTTTCCGTTTCACTTGACGAGTGTATTCCGCAAGTAATTAATCTTCTATCTTGGCAGGTACGAAGTCTGCCGGAGGAAAACGGTAAATATTTTGCACCAAAGAATCATATGACTCAGGTAGTGACGAAATCAGTTGGTACGCTATGTCCTTATCCAACAGTGTCTCGCCAGCTTCCTCTAACTTCTCCCTTATTCCATGTGAAAAAGACTCTTCGCAGTACACCAATTCGTGCAAAATTCGTGGGTTGTAAGACAGTTAGCAATTTAACCCATTCATCATAAGGGTTTGTTATATTCTTTATCAAACTTCTTGTCTTCGGTGACAAGCTCAATGCCAGTAAAGAAAGCGCCTTCTTTACTTTACCTAGTTCAATCAACCATGATCGCGAACCTAGTTCAATCAACCTTGATCGCGAACCTAGTTCAATTAACCTTGATCGCGAACCTAGTTCAATTAACCTTGATCGCGAACCTAGTTCAATTAACCTTGATCGCGAACCTAGTTCAATTAACCTTGATCGCGAGCCTAGTTCAATTAACCTTGATCGCGAACCTAGTTCAATTAACCTTGATCGCGAACCTAGTTCAATTAACCTTGATCGCGAACCTAGTTCAATTAACCTTGATCGCGAACCTAGTTCAATTAACCTTGATCGCGAACCTAGTTCAATTAACCTTGATCGCGAACCTAGTTCAATCAACCTTGATCGCGAACCTAGTTCAATTAACCTTGATCGCGAACCTAGTTCAATAAACCTTGATCGCGACCCTAGTTCAATTAACCTTGATCGCTAACCTAGTTCAATTAACCTTGATCGTGAACTTAGTTCAATTAACATGATCGCGAACCTAGTTCAATTAACCTTGATCGCGAACCTAGTTCAATTACCCTTGATCGCTAACCTAGTTCAATTACCCTTGATCGCTAACCTAGTTCAATTACCCTTGATCGCTACCCTAGTTCAATCACCCTTGATCGCTACCCTAGTTCAATCACCCTTGATTGCGAACCTAGTTCAATCACCCTTGATCGCGAACCTAGTTCAATCACCCTTGATCGCGAACCTAGTTCAATTAACCTTGATCGCGAACCTAGTTCAATTAACCTTGATCGCGAACCTAGTTCAATAAACCTTGATCGCGAACCTAGTTCAATTAACCTTGATCGCGAACCTAGTTCAATAAACCTTGATCGCGAACCTAGTTCAATTAACCTTGATCGCGAACCTAGTTCAATTAACCTTGATCGCGAACCTAGTTCAATTAACCTTGATCGCGAACCTAGTTCAATTAACCTTGATCGCGAACCTAGTTCAATTAACCTTGATCGCGAACCTAGTTCAATTAACCTTGATCGCGAACCTAGTTCAATTAACCTTGATCGCGAACCTAGTTCAATCACCCTTGATCGCTAACCTAGTTCAGTTAACCTTGATCGCTAACCTAGTTCAATCACCCTTGATCGCTAACCTAGTTCAATTAACCTTGATCGCTAACCTAGTTCAATCACCCTTGATCGCTAACCTAGTTCAATCACCCTTGATCGCTAACCTAGTTCATTCACCCTTGATCGCTAACCTAGTTCAATCACCCTTGATCGCTAGCCTAGTTCAATCACCCTTGATCGCTAACCTAGTTCAATTAACCTTGATCGCTAACCTAGTTCAATTAACCTTGATCGCTAACCTAGTTCAATTAACCTTGATCGCTAATCTAGTTCAATTAACCTTGATCGCGAACCTAGTTCAATTAACCTTGATCGCGAACCTAGTTCAATTAACCTTGATCGCGAACCTAGTTCAATTAACCTTGATCGCGAACCTAGTTCAATTAACCTTGATCGCGAACCTAGTTCAATTAACCTTGATCGCGAACCTAGTTCAATTAACCTTGATCGCGAACCTAGTTCAATTAACCTTGATCGCGAACCTAGTTCAATCACCCTTGATCGCTAACCTAGTTCAATTAACCTTGATCGCTAACCTAGTTCAATTAACCTTGATCGCTAACGTAGTTCAATCACCCTTAATCGCTAGCCTAGTTCAATCACCCTTGATCGCTAACCTAGTTCAATTAACCTTGATCGCTAACCTAGTTCAATTAACCTTGATCGCTAACCTAGTTCAATCACCCTTAATCGCTAGCCTAGTTCAATCAACCTTGATCGCTAACCTAGTTCAATTAACCTTGATCGCGAACCTAGTTCAATTAACCTTGATCGCGAACCTAGTTCAATTAACCTTGATCGCGAACCTAGTTCAATTAACCTTGATCGCGAACCTAGTTCAATTAACCTTGATCGCGAACCTAGTTCAATTAACCTTGATCGCGAACCTAGTTCAATTAACCTTGATCGCGAACCTAGTTCAATCAACCTTGATCGCGAACCTAGTTCAATTAACCTCGATCGCGAACCTAGTTCAATCAACCTTGATCGCGAACCTAGTTCAATTAACCTTGATCGCTAACCTAGTTCAATTAACCTTGATCGTGAACCTAGTTCAATTAACCTTGATCGCGAACCTAGTTCAATTAACCTTGATCGCGAACCTAGTTCAATTACCCTTGATCGCTAGCCTAGTTCAATTACCCTTGATCGCTAACCTAGTTCAATTACCCTTGATCGCGATCCTAGTTCAATCACCCTTGATCGCTACCCTAGTTCAATCACCCTTGGTCGCTAACCTAGTTCAATCACCCTTGGTCGCTAACCTAGTTCAATCATCCTTGATCGCGAACCTAGTTCAATTAACGTTGATCGCGAACCTAGTTCAATTAACGTTGATCGCGAACCTAGTTCAATTAACCTTGATCGCGAACCTAGTTCAATTAACCTTGATCGCGAACCTAGTTCAATTAACCTTGATCGCGAACCTAGTTCAATTAACCTTGATCGCGAACCTAGTTCAATTAACCTTGATCGCGAACCTAGTTCAATTAACCTTGATCGCGAACCTAGTTCAATTAACCTTGATCGCGAACCTAGTTCAATTAACCTTGATCGCGAACCTAGTTCAATTAACCTTGATCGCAAACCTAGTTCAATTAACCTTGATCGCGAACCTAGTTCAATCACCCTTGATCGCGAACCTAGTTCAATTAACCTTGATCGCGAACCTAGTTCAATTAACCTTGATCGCGAACCTAGTTCAATTAACCTTGATCGCGAACCTAGTTCAATCAACCTTGATCGCGAACCTAGTTCAATTAACCTTGATCGCGATTCTAGTTCAATCACCCTTGGTTGCTAACCTAGTATAATCGTCTATAAAGGCCGTATAATTGGGGTGAAACAACTGCCTAACCCATACCACTAAAAACTCGTATGCTCAACAGTTTAGGGGTAAACAACGCAATTTAGAGTATGTAATTAAAATTAAGAAAAACAATACTTCAACTTAATTGTTTTTAATGAAACTTCAAAACGCACCAGTTTAATGTTCCACCTTTCATTTAAAATCATTTTCAGACCTATCGAATAAATAGTCTTCTAAAAATGGTCGAGTAGCTTTGGCCATAACAGCAAACATTTCCCATGTTATTCCAATGGGAAAATTTCCCCTTTTTTGCCAAAATGACTGAACCATTTTATGGAAATGAAAACCACCTTTAGCAACTTTATTTTTTATAAAATAAACTAATTAATGGATCTCTTTGAAATTTTAACCACATATTAAGGGCCTGGATTGTAGATCCGTGGAATGTTTTCAAAACAGTAAACATAATGCGAAAAAAGTTACATCCAAACAAAAAACCCTCCTTATACATTAAAGTCAGTATGAAGTCTTATCTAAGAGAGCAACCGCTCTCATAGAATACAGTTACAGTAGCAGACTATGATTCGGTTTGGTTTAATTCAGTTCAGTTCTGTTCTAATTTGTGTCGGAGAACCTTTATACTTCAAAATATGAACACTGTCTTTCATAGTTTTTGAAAGATTCGTCCGAAAGGTTCCAAACCAAATACATTTAATTTTTCTTAGGTTGTTGAAAAATCCCATTAGCAAACCAATAACTTTAGAGACAGTTGGGCCTTCGGCGAACAATGACTACTCTCATTGCGAACGCCGTCCACAACTCACTTAGCTCTTTCACTTTCTTAATATCATCTTCCTATGGCCGAGGAATGTCACTTTTAGCCAAACATGAGAATTGACCTCAGTGATTCTATAACGTCTCCATTCTGAAAAGATAATAATGGTTATGCATCTTATTTCGGTGAATGGCTGTTGTATCCAGGAAGTTCCGAAAAGGGTAGTTGGACTGAAATACAGTGAGTTGTATGGTCAATTTTGACTCATTGCTCCATGGGATTTCACCCTAAAGACTGTTCTATGGATGACTCCTTAAAAGAATAGAATCAGTCTTTTGACTACTAATGAAAAGCTTTCATTTTTTTAAATCAGATCGAACCTAAAATTACGTTTTCAAAAATATATATGTATTTATAATTTTAATAACTTAACTATTTTTAATTTGTTTTTAAAAGTTTTAGTTTTCGGCGCCGCTTCGATCACTGCCCCTAAACAGTCCTTTGGCAAAAACACGAGCGAAACAAATACATTACCATCGCTACCCTCCTATCACACGGAAATATAGTAGATTTACACCTAATAATAGTTTTCATACTATTTTACATTTTCGAAAAATTAATATTTTTCATTTCTATACGGATGCTTTGAAAGTTATAAAAGAAGGTAAATAGTTTCACTGTAATTTTGGTGCTCAAAGTAATAGTTTTACTATGTTTTATACAAATAAAAATATGCTAAAATAAAGCCACATCATCATTATATATGGAAGCTAGGCCTTTGCCAAGATAGCGTAAAAATGTGGTGTTTTGGACATTACCTGCAACAATTTTGACAAATCGCTATCATCCTTTCTCTACAATGTAACCAAGAGTTAAGAGAACAAAGGATACTAAACATGACAAATCAGAATTATGTTTACAAAGGTCTTCTCAATCTCAAATATGCGCCGCTTCGCCAGTTAAGGTGAAAAGCTACTATACAGTGGTCTAGAGCTCCCTACATTCTCCTATTTACAAACAACCAATGAATTATTAGCGTCACTACGTTATAAACAAGCTGGGCGATATTTCGCCGCTTGTTTGAATTTCAAAATATCTAACGTACTTTTCTTAATTTTAAATGTTTTAATTTGATTTATTCTTTGGCACACAAAATTTTAGGCACATTTTTTACCTATAACTGCCCTCATCTTGTACTTGTCGGAAAGCATTGAGAGTATCACTTTATCGAATGCTTTTTTCCAGCATGGAAACCATTTTCGAAACGCAAGTTTTCAAGTGTCTGGATATTGAGAGGAATTTCTTAATTGAACAAGTCAAAATGAAGAGACCGTTGAAAAGCGCTACTGATTTGGAACTGAGTAGTGTCTTCGTTCCTTTCTACTTGCTTTTCTTGCTGTTGTCTGGATCAGTAGCCGTGGCCATGACCGAAATATTCTTCAATCGATTTGCTTAAACGCTGAAAATTTAATTTGCGACGTCACGAAACCGAATTTCTCGAAAATACAAAATAATACACATGTTAAAGCATTCTTGATAGCTCCCTTGTACTTATTGATCGAAATAATTGTCAGGTTTAAGGGTTGAAAATAATAAGAGTTTAATACACTGAATGATTTACATGATAACAGGTGGTGGCTCCGGCCGCCAAGAGAGAAGTCCCGACCCTCGCATTTTACCTTAGGCTCGCGTACAAAAAAAAGAGGGGGGGAAAGAGAGTGGGGGTTTACAATCAACTGAGAAAATATAGGAACGCTAGTGACATCTAGGGTAGAGTTAAACGACTAAAAATTGCTAACACACATGTTACGTAATTTTAAATCAATGAGAGATAATTATACATTCATTATATTATTGGGATTGAAACTGTTCACTTGACTGTGAAATCGAAAGTAAATGAAGTAACTGACCGCCTTAGTTTAATAAGACGATAAAGTGTTCTACTTTTTAAACGAGTCTATCATATAATAAACTGGTACTTGAACTTGCCACCCTAGTTTTCCAATAGATTTGCAATCGATTAACTTGAATTTAAAAAGTGTGTTATTTCCCAGACTTTCGCCTAGACGTAGTCACGCGTTATTGCCATGTGTTAGAAATTCCCACGTATTCAACCTTCGAACATAGTTAAAATAACTCATAAACTCTTTGGTTATTTCAACTAAGGCTCTGGTTTGGACTTAAGTTAAATAAAAACTCGGATTTAGAATTTAAGAAAAAATAGTTTAATGGAAAAAAAATGGAGATCGAACTTGTCGCTCTGGGTTCTCTTTATGCACTGAAGTTACTGAACTTTTTTCCCTCCAAAATCTCTCTCGTTTTCACCCTTTTACCTGGGAGGGGCTAGACCCCACACCGCGATAATCTCTTTCTTTTTGGGTTTTGAAAACTTTCCCCGATTCTCTCTACTTTTTCGCTGTGTCACAAGCAACAAGTTCGACTAGACAAAATTACAAGTTTTACAAAATAAACAAAAATAAACTCTAAATCGCCACAAATTCCCCCCCATGAACTATGAATAGTTCATCTCAGTTCGGGTTTAATTTTCAGTTTAGTTCAAGTGGGTAAAGCAAATTAATTGCCCTTCGAATTATATTTCGATTAGGCAATCTAAGCGCACACGAGCGAACTCTAGCATCACGCCCCACAAACACTTCTACAATGGCCATCTTCCATTCTTGTCGGGGGAGCTTGGTATCGCTAACCAAGAGGATGTTGCCAGGTTTTATTGTCCTTTCCTTATGAAGATCCAGCTTATGAGCTAACGTTAGTTGCAGGAGGTAATTTTGCTTCCACTTCCTCCAAAACTTGTTTAGAAGATTCTCCTGATATTT